>NW_027454428.1:0-600000 GCF_040206685.1 Ascaphus truei | reverse complement strand
AAAGAGCGCAGAGAGAGAAAGAAACAGCGCAGAGAGAGAAAGAAAGAGCGCAGAGAGAGAGCGCAGAGAGAGAGCGCAGAGAGAGAGATCGCAGAGAAAGAAATAAAGAGCGCAGAGAGAGAAAGAAAGAGCGCAGAGAAAGAAAGAGCGCAGAGAGAGAAAGAAAGAGCGCAGAGAGAAAGAAAGAGTGCAGCGAGAAAGAAAGAGCGCAGAGAGAGAGAGCGCAGAGAGAGAGAGCGCAGAGAGAGAAAGAGAAAGAAAGAGCGCAGAAAGAGAGAGAGAAAGAGCGCAGAGAGAGAGAAAGAAAGAGCGCAGAGAGAGAAAGAAAGAGCGCAGAGAGAGAGAGCGCAGAGAGAAAGAAAGAGCGCAGAGAGAGAGAAAGAAAGTGCGCAGAGAGAAAGAAAGAGCGCAGAGAGAGAGAAAGAGCGCAAAGAGAGAGAAAGAAAGTGCGCAGAGAGAAAGAAAGAGCGCAGAGAGAGAGAGAGCGCAGAGAGAGAGAAAAAAAGAGCGCAGAGAGAGAGAAAAAAAGAGCGCAGAGAGAGAGAAAAAAAGAGCGCAGAGAGAGAGAAAGAAAAAGCGCAGAGAGAGAGAGAAAGAGCGCAGAGATCGAGAAAGAAAGAGTGCAGAGAGAAAGAAAGAGCGCAGAGAGAGAGAGAAAGAAAGAGCGCAGAGAGAGAAAGAAAGAGCGCAGAGAGAGAGAGGAAGAAAGAGCGCAGAGAGAGAGAAAGAGCGCAGAGAGAGAGAAAGAGCGCAGAGAGAGAGAAAGAGCGCAGAGAGAGAGAAAGAGCGCAGAGAGAGAGAAAGAGCACAGAGAGAGAGAAAGAGCACAGAGAGAGAGAAAGAGCACAGAGAGAGAGAAAGAAAGAGCGCAGAGAGAGAGAAAGAAAGAGCGCAGAGAGAGAAATAAAGAGCGCAGAGAGAGAAATAAAGAGCGCAGAGAGAGAAATAAAAAGCGCAGAGAGAGAAATAAAGAGCGCAGAGAGAGAAATAAAGAGCGCAGAGAGAGAAATAAAAAGCGCAGAGAGAGAAATAAAGAGCGCAGAGAAAGAAAGAGCGCAGAGAGAGAGAAAGAAAGAGCGCAGAGAGAGAGAAAAAGAGCGCAAAGAGAAAAAAAAAGAGCGCAGAGAGAAAGAAAGAAAGAGCGCAGAGAGAAAGAAAGAGCGCAGAGAGAGAGAGCGCAGAGAGAGATAGAGAAAGAAAAAGAAAGAGCGCAGAGAGAGAGAGAGAGAAAGAGCGCCGAGAGAGAGAGAGAAAGAGCGCAGAGAGAGAAAGTGCGCAGAGAGAGAAAGAGCGCAGAGAGAAAGAAAGAGCGCAGAGAGAGAGAGAGAGAGAAAGAGCGCAGAGAGAGAAAGAAAGAGCGCAAAGAGAGAAAAAAAGAGCGCAGAAAGAAAGAAAGAGCGCAGAGAGAAAGAAAGAAAGAGCGCCGAGAGAGAGAAAGAGCGCAGAGAGAGAAAGAGAAAGAAAGAGCGCAGAGAGAGAGAGAGAGAGTGCAGAGAGAGAGAGAAAGAGCGCAGAGAGAGAGAGAGAGCGCAGAGAGAGAAAGAGAAAGAAAGAGCGCAGAGAGAGAAAGAGCGCAGAGAGAGAAAGAGCGCAGAGAGAGAAGGAGCGCATTGAGAGAAAGAGCGCAGAGAGAGAAAGAGCGCAGAGAGAGAAAGAGCGCAGAGAGAGAAAGAGCGCAGAGAGAGAAAGAGCGCAGAGAGAAAGAAAGAGCGCAGAGAGAAAGAAAGAGCGCAGAGAGAAAGAAAGAGCGCAGAGAAAGAAGAGCGCAGAGAGAAAGAAAGAGCGCAGAGAGAGAGAAAGAGCGCAGAGAGAGAGAAAGAGCGCAGAGAGAGAGAAAGAGCACAGAGAGAGAGAAAAAAAGAGTGCAGAGAGAGAAAGAAAAAGCGCAGAGAGAGACAAAGAGCGCAGTGAGAGAGAAATAAAGAGCGCAGAGAGAGAAAGAAAGAGCGCAGAGAGAGAAAGAAAGAGCGCAGAGAGTGAGAGAGAAAGAGCGCAGAGAGAAAGAAAGAGCGCAGAGAGAGAGAGAAAGAAAGAGCGCAGAGAGAGAGAGAAAGAAAGAGCGCAGAGAGAGAAAAAGAAAGAGAGCAGAGAGAAAGAAAGAGCGCAGAGAGAGAGAAATAAAGAGCGCAGAGAGAGAAAGAAAGAGCGCAGAGAGAGAAAGAAAGAGCGCAGAGAGTGAGAGAGAAAGAGCGCAGAGAGAGAGAAATAAAGAGCGCAGAGAGAGAAAGAAAGAGCGCAGAGAGAGAAAGAAAGAGCGCAGAGAGTGAGAGAGAAAGAGCGCAGAGAGAGAGAGCGCAGAGAGAGAGAGAGTGCAGAGAGAGTGAGAGCGCAGAGAGAGAGAAAGAGAGCGCAGAGAGAGAGAAAGAAAGAGCGCAGAGAGAAAGAAAGAGCGCAGAGAGAAAGAAAGAGCGCAGAGAGAAAGAAAGAGCGCAGAGAAAGAAGAGCGCAGAGAGAAAGAAAGAGCGCAGAGAGAGAGAAAGAGCGCAGAGAGAGAGAAAGAGCGCAGAGAGAGAGAAAGAGCACAGAGAGAGAGAAAAAAAGAGTGCAGAGAGAGAAAGAAAAAGCGCAGAGAGAGACAAAGAGCGCAGAGAGAGAGAAATAAAGAGCGCAGAGAGAGAAAGAAAGAGCGCAGAGAGAGAAAGAAAGAGCGCAGAGAGTGAGAGAGAAAGAGCGCAGAGAGTGAGAGAGAAAGAGCGCAGAGAGAAAGAAAGAGCGCAGAGAGAGAGAGAAAGAAAGAGCGCAGAGAGAGAGAGAAAGAAAGAGCGCAGAGAGAGAGAAAGAAAGAGCGCAGAGAGAAAGAAAGAGCGCAGAGAGAGAGAAATAAAGAGCGCAGAGAGAGAAAGAAAGAGCGCAGAGAGAGAAAGAAAGAGCGCAGAGAGTGAGAGAGAAAGAGCGCAGAGAGAAAGAAAGAGCGCAGAGAGAGAGAGAAATAAAGAGCGCAGAGAGAGAGAGAAAGAAAGAGCGCAGAGAGAGAGAAAGAAAGAGCGCAGAGAGAAAGAAAGAGCACATAGAGAGAGAAAGAGTGCAGAGAGAGAGAGAAAGAGCGCAGAGAGAGAGAGCGCAGAGAGAGAGAGCGCAGAGAGAGAGAGCGCAGAGAGAGAGAGCGCAGAGAGAGAGAAAGAAAGAGCGCAGAGAGAGAGAAAGAGCGTAGAGAAAAAAAGAGCGCAGAGAGTGAGAGAGGAAGAAAGAGCGCCGACAGAGAAAGAAAGAGCGCAGAGAGAGAGAAAGAACGCAGAGAGAGAGAAAGAGCGCAGAGAGAGAGAAAGAGCGCAGAGAGAGAGAAAGAGCGCAGAGAGAGAATGAGCGCAGAGAGAGAAAGAGCGCAGAGAGAGAAAGAGCGCAGAGAGAGAGAAAGAGCGCAGAGAGAGAAAGAGCGCAGAGAGAGAAAGAAACAGCGCAGAGAGAGAAAGAAAGAGCGCAGAGAGAGAGCGCAGAGAGAGAGCGCAGAGAGAGAGAGCGCAGAGAAAGAAATAAAGAGCGCAGAGAGAGAAAGAAAGAGCGCAGAGAAAGAAAGAGCGCAGAGAGAGAAAGAAAGAGCGCAGAGAGAAAGAAAGAGTGCAGCGAGAAAGAAAGAGCGCAGAGAGAGAGAGCGCAGAGAGAGAGAGCGCAGAGAGAGAAAGAGAAAGAAAGAGCGCAGAAAGAGAGAGAGAAAGAGCGCAGAGAGAGAGAAAGAAAGAGCGCAGAGAGAGAAAGAAAGAGCGCAGAGAGAGAGAGCGCAGAGAGAAAGAAAGAGCGCAGAGAGAGAGAAAGAAAGTGCGCAGAGAGAAAGAAAGAGCGCAGAGAGAGAGAAAGAGCGCAAAGAGAGAGAAAGAAAGTGCGCAGAGAGAAAGAAAGAGCGCAGAGAGAGAGAGAGCGCAGAGAGAGAGAAAAAAAGAGCGCAGAGAGAGAGAAAAAAAGAGCGCAGAGAGAGAGAAAAAAAGAGCGCAGAGAGAGAGAAAAAAAGAGCGCAGAGAGAGAGAAAGAAAAAGCGCAGAGAGAGAGAGAAAGAGCGCAGAGATCGAGAAAGAAAGAGTGCAGAGAGAAAGAAAGAGCGCAGAGAGAGAGAGAAAGAAAGAGCGCAGAGAGAGAAAGAAAGACCGCAGAGAGAGAGAGGAAGAAAGAGCGCAGAGAGAGAGAAAGAGCGCAGAGAGAGAGAAAGAGCGCAGAGAGAGAGAAAGAGCGCAGAGAGAGAGAAAGAGCGCAGAGAGAGAGAAAGAGCGCAGAGAGAGAGAAAGAGCACAGAGAGAGAGAAAGAGCACAGAGAGAGAGAAAGAGCACAGAGAGAGAGAAAGAAAGAGCGCAGAGAGAGAGAAAGAAAGAGCGCAGAGAGAGAAATAAAGAGCGCAGAGAGAGAAATAAAGAGCGCAGAGAGAGAAATAAAAAGCGCAGAGAGAGAAATAAAGAGCGCAGAGAGAGAAATAAAGAGCGCAGAGAGAGAAATAAAAAGCGCAGAGAGAGAAATAAAGAGCGCAGAGAAAGAAAGAGCGCAGAGAGAGAGAAAGAAAGAGCGCAGAGAGAGAGAAAAAGAGCGCAAAGAGAAAAAAAAAGAGCGCAGAGAGAAAGAAAGAAAGAGCGCAGAGAGAAAGAAAGAGCGCAGAGAGAGAGAGCGCAGAGAGAGATAGAGAAAGAAAAAGAAAGAGCGCAGAGAGAGAGAGAGAGAAAGAGCGCCGAGAGAGAGAGAGAAAGAGCGCAGAGAGAGAGAAAGAGAAAGAAAGAGCGCAGAGAGAGAAAGTGCGCAGAGAGAGAAAGAGCGCAGAGAGAAAGAAAGAGCGCAGAGAGAGAGAGAGAGAGAAAGAGCGCAGAGAGAGAAAGAAAGAGCGCAAAGAGAGAAAAAAAGAGCGCAGAAAGAAAGAAAGAGCGCAGAGAGAAAGAAAGAAAGAGCGCCGAGAGAGAGAAAGAGCGCAGAGAGAGAAAGAGAAAGAAAGAGCGCAGAGAGAGAGAGAGAGAGTGCAGAGAGAGAGAGAAAGAGCGCAGAGAGAGAGAGAGAGCGCAGAGAGAGAAAGAGAAAGAAAGAGCGCAGAGAGAGAAAGAGCGCAGAGAGAGAAAGAGCGCAGAGAGAGAAGGAGCGCAGAGAGAGAAAGAGCGCCGAGAGAGAAAGAGCGCAGAGAGAGAAAGAGCGCAGAGAGAGAAAGAGCGCAGAGAGAAAGAAAGAGCGCAGAGAGAAAGAAAGAGCGCAGAGAGAAAGAAAGAGCGCAGAGAAAGAAGAGCGCAGAGAGAAAGAAAGAGCGCAGAGAGAGAGAAAGAGCGCAGAGAGAGAGAAAGAGCACAGAGAGAGAGAAAAAAAGAGTGCAGAGAGAGAAAGAAAAAGCGCAGAGAGAGACAAAGAGCGCAGTGAGAGAGAAAGAAAGAGCGCAGAGAGAGAAAGAAAGAGCGCAGAGAGAGAAAGAAAGAGCGCAGAGAGTGAGAGAGAAAGAGCGCAGAGAGAAAGAAAGAGCGCAGAGAGAGAGAGAAAGAAAGAGCGCAGAGAGAGAGAGAAAGAAAGAGCGCAGAGAGAGAAAAAGAAAGAGCGCAGAGAGAAAGAAAGAGCGCAGAGAGAGAGAAATAAAGAGCGCAGAGAGAGAAAGAAAGAGCGCAGAGAGAGAAAGAAAGAGCGCAGAGAGTGAGAGAGAAAGAGCGCAGAGAGAGAGAGCGCAGAGAGAGAGAGAGTGCAGAGAGAGAGAGAGTGCAGAGAGAGAGAGAGCGCAGAGAGAGAGAAAGAGAGCGCAGAGAGAGAGAAAGAAAGAGCGCAGAGAGAGAGAGAGAGCGCAGAGAGAGGAAGAAAGAGTGCAGAGAGAGAGAGAGAGAGAGTGCAGAGAGAGAGAAAGAGCGCAGAGAGAAAGAGAGCGCAGAGAGAGAGAGCGCAGAGAGAGAGAGAGTGCAGAGAGAGAGAGAGCGTAGAGAGAGAGAAAGAAAGAGCGCAGAGAGAGAGAGAAAGAAAGAGCGCAGAGAGAGAGAGAAAGAAAGAGCGCAGAGAGAGAGAAAGAAAGAGCGCAGAGAGAAAGAAAGAGCACATAGAGAGAGAAAGAGTGCAGAGAGAGAGAGAAAGAGCGCAGAGAGAGAGAGCGCAGACAGAGAGAGAGCGCAGAGAGAGAGAGCGCAGAGAGAGAGAGCGCAGAGAGAGAGAAAGAAAGAGCGCAGAGAGAGAGAAAGAGCGTAGAGAAAAAAAGAGCGCAGAGAGAGAGAGAGGAAGAAAGAGCGCAGACAGAGAAAGAAAGAGCGCAGACAGAGAAAGAAAGAGCGCAGAGAGAGAAAGAACGCAGAGAGAGAGAAAGAGCGCAGAGAGAGAGAAAGAGCGCAGAGAGAGAGAAAGAGCGCAGAGAGAGAAAGAGCGCAGAGAGAGAAAGAGCGCAGAGAGAGAAAGAGCGCAGAGAGAGAGAAAGAGCGCAGAGAGAGAGAAAGAGCGCAGAGAGAGAGAAAGAGCGCAGAGAGAGAAAGAAACAGCGCAGAGAGAGAAAGAAAGAGCGCAGAGAGAGAGCGCAGAGAGAGAGCGCAGAGAGAGAGAGAGAGCGCAGAGAAAGAAATAAAGAGCGCAGAGAGAGAAAGAAAGAGCGCAGAGAAAGAAAGAGCGCAGAGAGAGAAAGAAAGAGCGCAGAGAGAAAGAAAGAGTGCAGCGAGAAAGAAAGAGCGCAGAGAGAGAGAGCGCAGAGAGAGAGAGCGCAGAGAGAGAAAGAGAAAGAAAGAGCGCAGAAAGAGAGAGAGAAAGAGCGCAGAGAGAGAGAAAGAAAGAGCGCAGAGAGAGAAAGAAAGAGCGCAGAGAGAAAGAAAGAGTGCAGCGAGAAAGAAAGAGCGCAGAGAGAGAGAGCGCAGAGAGAGAGAGCGCAGAGAGAGAAAGAGAAAGAAAGAGCGCAGAAAGAGAGAGAGAAAGAGCGCAGAGAGAGAGAAAGAAAGAGCGCAGAGAGAGAAAGAAAGAGTGCAGAGAGAGAGAGCGCAGAGAGAAAGAAAGAGCGCAGAGAGAGAGAAAGAAAGTGCGCAGAGAGAAAGAAAGAGCGCAGAGAGAGAGAAAGAGCGCAAAGAGAGAGAAAGAAAGTGCGCAGAGAGAAAGAAAGAGCGCAGAGAGAAAGAGCGCAGAGAGAGAAAGAGAAAGAAAGAGCGCAGAGAGAGAAAGAGAAAGAAAGAGCGCAGAGAGAGAGAGAGAAAGAGCGCAGAGAGAGAGAGAGAAAGAGCGCAGAGAGAGAGAGAGAAAGAGCGCAGAAAGAGAGAAAGAAAGAGCGCAGAGAGAGAAAGAAAGAGCGCAGAGAGAAAGAAAGAGCGCAGAGAGAGAGAAAGAGCGCAGAGAGAGAGAAAGAAAGTGCGCAGAGAGAAAGAAAGAGCGCAGAGAGAAAGAGCGCAGAGAGAGAAAGAGAAAGAAAGAGCGCAGAGAGAGAGAGAGAAAGAGCGCAGAGAGAGAGAGAGAAAGAGCGCAGAGAGAGAGAAAGAGAAAGAAAGAGCGCAGAGAGAAAGAAAGAGCGCAGAGAGAGAGAAAGAAAGAGCGCAGAGAGAGAGAAAGAAAGAGCGCAGAGAGAGAAAGAAAGAGCGCAAAGAGAGAAAAAAAGAGCGCAGAAAGAAAGAAAGAGCGCAGAGAGAAAGAAAGAAAGAGCGCCGAGAGAGAGAAAGAGCGCAGAGAGAGAAAGAGAAAGAAAGAGCGCAGAGAGAGAGAGAGTGCAGAGAGAGAGAGAAAGAGCGCAGAGAGAGAGAGAGAGCGCAGAGAGAGAAAGAGAAAGAAAGAGCGCAGAGAGAGAAAGAGCGCAGAGAGAGAAAGAGCGCAGAGAGAGAAGGAGCGCAGAGAGAGAAAGAGCGCAGAGAGAGAAAGAGCGCAGAGAGAGAAAGAGCGCAGAGAGAGAGAGAGCGCAGAGAGAAAGAAAGAGCGCAGAGAGAAAGAAAGAGCGCAGAGAGAAAGAAAGAGCGCAGAGAGAGAAGAGCGCAGAGAGAAAGAAAGAGCGCAGAGAGAGAGAAAGAGCGCAGAGAGAGAGAAAGAGCACAGAGAGAGAGAAAAAAAGAGTGCAGAGAGAGAAAGAAAAAGCGCAGAGAGAGACAAAGAGCGCAGAGAGAGAGAAATAAAGAGCGCAGAGAGAGAAAGAAAGAGCGCAGAGAGAGAAAGAAAGAGCGCAGAGAGTGAGAGAGAAAGAGCGCAGAGAGAAAGAAAGAGCGCAGAGAGAGAGAAAGAAAGAGCGCAGAGAGAGAGAGAAAGAAAGAGCGCAGAGAGAGAGAAAGAAAGAGCGCAGAGAGAAAGAAAGAGCGCAGAGAGAGAGAAATAAAGAGCGCAGAGAGAGAAAGAAAGAGCGCAGAGAGAGAAAGAAAGAGCGCAGAGAGTGAGAGAGAAAGAGCGCAGAGAGAAAGAAAGAGCGCAGAGAGAGAGAGAAAGAAAGAGCGCAGAGAGAGAGAGAAAGAAAGAGCGCAGAGAGTGAGAAAGAAAGAGCGCAGAGAGAAAGAAAGAGCACATAGAGAGAGAAAGAGTGCAGAGAGAGAGAGAAAGAGCGCAGAGAGAGAGAGCGCAGACAGAGAGAGAGCGCAGAGAGAGAGAGCGCAGAGAGAGAGAGCGCAGAGAGAGAGAAAGAAAGAGCGCAGAGAGAGAGAAAGAGCGTAGAGAAAAAAAGAGTGCAGAGAGAGAGAGAGGAAGAAAGAGCGCAGACAGAGAAAGAAAGAGCGCAGACAGAGAAAGAAAGAGCGCAGAGAGAGAGAAAGAACGCAGAGAGAGAGAAAGAGCGCAGAGAGAGAGAAAGAGCGCAGAGAGAGAGAAAGAGCGCAGAGAGTGAGAGAGAAAGAGCGCAGAGAGAAAGAAAGAGCGCAGAGAGAGAGAGAAAGAAAGAGCGCAGAGAGAGAGAGAAAGAAAGAGCGCAGAGAGAGAAAAAGAAAGAGCGCAGAGAGAAAGAAAGAGCGCAGAGAGAGAGAAATAAAGAGCGCAGAGAGAGAAAGAAAGAGCGCAGAGAGAGAAAGAAAGAGCGCAGAGAGTGAGAGAGAAAGAGCGCAGAGAGAGAGAGCGCAGAGAGAGAGAGAGTGCAGAGAGAGAGAGAGTGCAGAGAGAGAGAGAGCGTAGAGAGAGAGAAAGAGAGCGCAGAGAGAGAGAAAGAAAGAGCACAGAGAGAGAGAGAGAGCGCAGAGAGAGGAAGAAAAAGTGCAGAGAGAGAGAGAGAGAGAGTGCAGAGAGAGAGAAAGAGCGCAGAGAGAAAGAGAGCGCAGAGAGAGAGAGCGCAGAGAGAGAGAGAGAGTGCAGAGAGAGAGAGAGCGTAGAGAGAGAGAAAGAAAGAGCGCAGAGAGAGAGAGAAAGAAAGAGCGCAGAGAGAGAGAGAAAGAAAGAGCGCAGAGAGAGAGAAAGAAAGAGCGCAGAGAGAAAGAAAGAGCACATAGAGAGAGAAAGAGTGCAGAGAGAGAGAGAAAGAGCGCAGAGAGAGAGAGCGCAGACAGAGAGAGAGCGCAGAGAGAGAGAGCGCAGAGAGAGAGAGCGCAGAGAGAGAGAAAGAAAGAGCGCAGAGAGAGAGAAAGAGCGTAGAGAAAAAAAGAGCGCAGAGAGAGAGAGAGGAAGAAAGAGCGCAGACAGAGAAAGAAAGAGCGCAGACAGAGAAAGAAAGAGCGCAGAGAGAGAAAGAACGCAGAGAGAGAGAAAGAGCGCAGAGAGAGAGAAAGAGCGCAGAGAGAGAGAAAGAGCGCAGAGAGAGAAAGAGCGCAGAGAGAGAAAGAGCGCAGAGAGAGAAAGAGCGCAGAGAGAGAGAAAGAGCGCAGAGAGAGAGAAAGAGCGCAGAGAGAGAGAAAGAGCGCAGAGAGAGAAAGAAAGAGCGCAGAGGGAGAAAGAAAGAGCGCAGAGAGTGAGAGAGAAAGAGCGCAGAGAGAGAGAGCGCAGAGAGAGAGAGAGTGCAGAGAGAGAGAGAGTGCAGAGAGAGAGAGAGCGCAGAGAGAGAGAAAGAGAGCGCAGAGAGAGAGAAAGAAAGAGCGCAGAGAGAGAGAGAGAGCGCAGAGAGAGGAAGAAAGAGTGCAGAGAGAGAGAGAGAGAGAGTGCAGAGAGAGAGAAAGAGCGCAGAGAGAAAGAGAGCGCAGAGAGAGAGAGCGCAGAGAGAGAGAGAGTGCAGAGAGAGAGAGAGCGTAGAGAGAGAGAAAGAAAGAGCGCAGAGAGAGAGAGAGAGAAAGAAAGAGCGCAGAGAGAGAGAGAAAGAAAGAGCGCAGAGAGAGAGAAAGAAAGAGCGCAGAGAGAAAGAAAGAGCACATAGAGAGAGAAAGAGTGCAGAGAGAGAGAGAAAGAGCGCAGAGAGAGAGAGCGCAGACAGAGAGAGAGCGCAGAGAGAGAGAGCGCAGAGAGAGAGAGCGCAGAGAGAGAGAAAGAAAGAGCGCAGAGAGAGAGAAAGAGCGTAGAGAAAAAAAGAGCGCAGAGAGAGAGAGAGGAAGAAAGAGCGCAGACAGAGAAAGAAAGAGCGCAGACAGAGAAAGAAAGAGCGCAGAGAGAGAAAGAACGCAGAGAGAGAGAAAGAGCGCAGAGAGAGAGAAAGAGCGCAGAGAGAGAGAAAGAGCGCAGAGAGAGAAAGAGCGCAGAGAGAGAAAGAGCGCAGAGAGAGAAAGAGCGCAGAGAGAGAGAAAGAGCGCAGAGAGAGAGAAAGAGCGCAGAGAGAGAGAAAGAGCGCAGAGAGAGAAAGAAACAGCGCAGAGAGAGAAAGAAAGAGCGCAGAGAGAGAGCGCAGAGAGAGAGCGCAGAGAGAGAGAGAGAGCGCAGAGAAAGAAATAAAGAGCGCAGAGAGAGAAAGAAAGAGCGCAGAGAAAGAAAGAGCGCAGAGAGAGAAAGAAAGAGCGCAGAGAGAAAGAAAGAGTGCAGCGAGAAAGAAAGAGCGCAGAGAGAGAGAGCGCAGAGAGAGAGAGCGCAGAGAGAGAAAGAGAAAGAAAGAGCGCAGAAAGAGAGAGAGAAAGAGCGCAGAGAGAGAGAAAGAAAGAGCGCAGAGAGAGAAAGAAAGAGCGCAGAGAGAGAGAGCGCAGAGAGAAAGAAAGAGCGCAGAGAGAGAGAAAGAAAGTGCGCAGAGAGAAAGAAAGAGCGCAGAGAGAGAGAAAGAGCGCAAAGAGAGAGAAAGAAAGTGCGCAGAGAGAAAGAAAGAGCGCAGAGAGAAAGAGCGCAGAGAGAGAAAGAGAAAGAAAGAGCGCAGAGAGAGAAAGAGAAAGAAAGAGCGCAGAGAGAGAGAGAGAAAGAGCGCAGAGAGAGAGAGAGAAAGAGCGCAGAGAGAGAGAGAGAAAGAGCGCAGAAAGAGAGAAAGAAAGAGCGCAGAGAGAAAGAAAGAGCGCAGAGAGAGAGAAAGAGCGCAGAGAGAGAGAAAGAAAGTGCGCAGAGAGAAAGAAAGAGCGCAGAGAGAAAGAGCGCAGAGAGAGAAAGAGAAAGAAAGAGCGCAGAGAGAGAGAGAGAAAGAGCGCAGAGAGAGAGAGAGAAAGAGCGCAGAGAGAGAGAAAGAGAAAGAAAGAGCGCAGAGAGAAAGAAAGAGCGCAGAGAGAGAGAAAGAAAGAGCGCAGAGAGAGAGAAAGAAAGAGCGCAGAGAGAGAAAGAAAGAGCGCAAAGAGAGAAAAAAAGAGCGCAGAAAGAAAGAAAGAGCGCAGAGAGAAAGAAAGAAAGAGCGCCGAGAGAGAGAAAGAGCGCAGAGAGAGAAAGAGAAAGAAAGAGCGCAGAGAGAGAGAGAGTGCAGAGAGAGAGAGAAAGAGCGCAGAGAGAGAGAGAGAGCGCAGAGAGAGAAAGAGAAAGAAAGAGCGCAGAGAGAGAAAGAGCGCAGAGAGAGAAAGAGCGCAGAGAGAGAAGGAGCGCAGAGAGAGAAAGAGCGCAGAGAGAGAAAGAGCGCAGAGAGAGAAAGAGCGCAGAGAGAGAGAGAGCGCAGAGAGAAAGAAAGAGCGCAGAGAGAAAGAAAGAGCGCAGAGAGAAAGAAAGAGCGCAGAGAGAGAAGAGCGCAGAGAGAAAGAAAGAGCGCAGAGAGAGAGAAAGAGCGCAGAGAGAGAGAAAGAGCACAGAGAGAGAGAAAAAAAGAGTGCAGAGAGAGAAAGAAAAAGCGCAGAGAGAGACAAAGAGCGCAGAGAGAGAGAAATAAAGAGCGCAGAGAGAGAAAGAAAGAGCGCAGAGAGAGAAAGAAAGAGCGCAGAGAGTGAGAGAGAAAGAGCGCAGAGAGAAAGAAAGAGCGCAGAGAGAGAGAAAGAAAGAGCGCAGAGAGAGAGAGAAAGAAAGAGCGCAGAGAGAGAGAAAGAAAGAGCGCAGAGAGAAAGAAAGAGCGCAGA
The DNA here is from genome assembly GCF_040206685.1 of Ascaphus truei. Taxonomy (NCBI): domain Eukaryota; kingdom Metazoa; phylum Chordata; class Amphibia; order Anura; family Ascaphidae; genus Ascaphus; species Ascaphus truei. The sequence goes on along the minus strand of NW_027454428.1, from coordinate 587,841 downwards.
GAGAGAGAAATAAAGAGCGCAGAGAGAGAAAGAAAGAGCGCAGAGAGAGAAAGAAAGAGCGCAGAGAGTGAGAGAGAAAGAGCGCAGAGAGAAAGAAAGAGCGCAGAGAGAGAGAGAAAGAAAGAGCGCAGAGAGAGAGAGAAAGAAAGAGCGCAGAGAGTGAGAAAGAAAGAGCGCAGAGAGAAAGAAAGAGCACATAGAGAGAGAAAGAGCGCAGAGAGAGAGAGAGAAAGAGCGCAGAGAGAGAGAGCGCAGACAGAGAGAGAGCGCAGAGAGAGAGAGCGCAGAGAGAGAGAGCGCAGAGAGAGAGAGCGCAGAGAGAGAGAAAGAAAGAGCGCAGAGAGAGAGAAAGAGCGTAGAGAAAAAAAGAGTGCAGAGAGAGAGAGAGGAAGAAAGAGCGCAGACAGAGAAAGAAAGAGCACATAGAGAGAGAAAGAGTGCAGAGAGAGAGAGAAAGAGCGCAGAGAGAGAGAGCGCAGACAGAGAGAGAGCGCAGAGAGAGAGAGCGCAGAGAGAGAGAGCGCAGAGAGAGAGAGCGCAGAGAGAGAGAAAGAAAGAGCGCAGAGAGAGAGAAAGAGCGTAGAGAAAAAAAGAGTGCAGAGAGAGAGAGAGGAAGAAAGAGCGCAGACAGAGAAAGAAAGAGCGCAGACAGAGAAAGAAAGAGTGCAGAGAGAGAGAAAGAACGCAGAGAGAGAGAAAGAGCGCAGAGAGAGAGAAAGAGCGCAGAGAGAGAGAAAGAGCGCAGAGAGAGAAAGAGCGCAGAGAGAGAAAGAGCGCAGAGAGAGAAAGAGCGCAGAGAGAGAAAGAGCGCAGAGAGAGAAAGAGCGCAGAGAGAGAGAAAGAGCGCAGAGAGAGAAAGAAAGAGCGCAGAGAGAGAAAGAAAGAGCGCAGAGAGAGAAAGAAAGAGCGCAGAGAGTGAGAGAGAAAGAGCGCAGAGAGAGAGAGCGCAGAGAGAGAGAGAGTGCAGAGAGAGAGAGAGTGCAGAGAGAGAGAGAGCGCAGAGAGAGAGAAAGAGAGCGCAGAGAGAGAGAAAGAAAGAGCGCAGAGAGAGAGAGAGAGCGCAGAGAAAGGAAGAAAGAGTGCAGAGAGAGAGAGAGTGCAGAGAGAGAGAAAGAGCGCAGAGAGAAAGAGAGCGCAGAGAGAGAAAGAGAAAGAAAGAGCGCAGAGAGAGAAAGAGAAAGAAAGAGCGCAGAGAGAGAGAGAGAAAGAGCGCAGAGAGAGAGAGAGAAAGAGCGCAGAGAGAGAGAGAGAAAGAGCGCAGAAAGAGAGAAAGAAAGAGCGCAGAGAGAGAAAGAAAGAGCGCAGAGAGAAAGAAAGAGCGCAGAGAGAGAGAAAGAGCGCAGAGAGAGAGAAAGAAAGTGCGCAGAGAGAAAGAAAGAGCGCAGAGAGAAAGAGCGCAGAGAGAGAAAGAGAAAGAAAGAGCGCAGAGAGAGAGAGAGAAAGAGCGCAGAGAGAGAGAGAGAAAGAGCGCAGAGAGAGAGAAAGAGAAAGAAAGAGCGCAGAGAGAAAGAAAGAGCGCAGAGAGAGAGAAAGAAAGAGCGCAGAGAGAGAGAAAGAAAGAGCGCAGAGAGAGAAAGAAAGAGCGCAAAGAGAGAAAAAAAGAGCGCAGAAAGAAAGAAAGAGCGCAGAGAGAAAGAAAGAAAGAGCGCCGAGAGAGAGAAAGAGCGCAGAGAGAGAAAGAGAAAGAAAGAGCGCAGAGAGAGAGAGAGTGCAGAGAGAGAGAGAAAGAGCGCAGAGAGAGAGAGAGCGCAGAGAGAGAAAGAGAAAGAAAGAGCGCAGAGAGAGAAAGAGCGCAGAGAGAGAAAGAGCGCAGAGAGAGAAGGAGCGCAGAGAGAGAAAGAGCGCAGAGAGAGAAAGAGCGCAGAGAGTGAAAGAGCGCAGAGAGAGAGAGAGCGCAGAGAGAAAGAAAGAGCGCAGAGAGAAAGAAAGAGCGCAGAGAGAAAGAAAGAGCGCAGAGAGAGAAGAGCGCAGAGAGAAAGAAAGAGCGCAGAGAGAGAGAAAGAGCGCAGAGAGAGAGAAAGAGCACAGAGAGAGAGAAAAAAAGAGTGCAGAGAGAGAAAGAAAAAGCGCAGAGAGAGACAAAGAGCGCAGAGAGAGAGAAATAAAGAGCGCAGAGAGAGAAAGAAAGAGCGCAGAGAGAGAAAGAAAGAGCGCAGAGAGTGAGAGAGAAAGAGCGCAGAGAGAAAGAAAGAGCGCAGAGAGAGAGAAAGAAAGAGCGCAGAGAGAGAGAGAAAGAAAGAGCGCAGAGAGAGAGAAAGAAAGAGCGCAGAGAGAAAGAAAGAGCGCAGAGAGAGAGAAATAAAGAGCGCAGAGAGAGAAAGAAAGAGCGCAGAGAGAGAAAGAAAGAGCGCAGAGAGTGAGAGAGAAAGAGCGCAGAGAGAAAGAAAGAGCGCAGAGAGAGAGAGAAAGAAAGAGCGCAGAGAGAGAGAGAAAGAAAGAGCGCAGAGAGTGAGAAAGAAAGAGCGCAGAGAGAAAGAAAGAGCACATAGAGAGAGAAAGAGTGCAGAGAGAGAGAGAAAGAGTGCAGAGAGAGAGAGCGCAGACAGAGAGAGAGCGCAGAGAGAGAGAGCGCAGAGAGAGAGAGCGCAGAGAGAGAGAAAGAAAGAGCGCAGAGAGAGAGAAAGAGCGTAGAGAAAAAAAGAGTGCAGAGAGAGAGAGAGGAAGAAAGAGCGCAGACAGAGAAAGAAAGAGCGCAGACAGAGAAAGAAAGAGTGCAGAGAGAGAGAAAGAACGCAGAGAGAGAGAAAGAGCGCAGAGAGAGAGAAAGAGCGCAGAGAGAGAGAAAGAGCGCAGAGAGAGAAAGAGCGCAGAGAGAGAAAGAGCGCAGAGAGAGAAAGAGCGCAGAGAGAGAAAGAGCGCAGAGAGAGAAAGAGCGCAGAGAGAGAGAAAGAGCGCAGAGAGAGAAAGAAAGAGCGCAGAGAGAGAAAGAAAGAGCGCAGAGAGAGAAAGAAAGAGCGCAGAGAGTGAGAGAGAAAGAGCGCAGAGAGAGAGAGCGCAGAGAGAGAGAGAGTGCAGAGAGAGAGAGAGTGCAGAGAGAGAGAGAGCGCAGAGAGAGAGAAAGAGAGCGCAGAGAGAGAGAAAGAAAGAGCGCAGAGAGAGAGAGAGAGCGCAGAGAGAGGAAGAAAGAGTGCAGAGAGAGAGAGAGAGAGAGTGCAGAGAGAGAGAAAGAGCGCAGAGAGAAAGAGAGCGCAGAGAGAGAGAGCGCAGAGAGAGAGAGAGTGCAGAGAGAGAGAGAGCGTAGAGAGAGAGAAAGAAAGAGCGCAGAGAGAGAGAGAAAGAAAGAGCGCAGAGAGAGAGAAAGAAAGAGCGCAGAGAGAAAGAAAGAGCACATAGAGAGAGAAAGAGTGCAGAGAGAGAGAGAAAGAGCGCAGAGAGAGAGAGCGCAGACAGAGAGAGAGCGCAGAGAGAGAGAGCGCAGAGAGAGAGAGCGCAGAGAGAGAGAAAGAAAGAGCGCAGAGAGAGAGAAAGAGCGTAGAGAAAAAAAGAGCGCAGAGAGAGAGAGAGGAAGAAAGAGCGCAGACAGAGAAAGAAAGAGCGCAGACAGAGAAAGAAAGAGCGCAGAGAGAGAAAGAACGCAGAGAGAGAGAAAGAGCGCAGAGAGAGAGAAAGAGCGCAGAGAGAGAGAAAGAGCGCAGAGAGAGAAAGAGCGCAGAGAGAGAAAGAGCGCAGAGAGAGAAAGAGCGCAGAGAGAGAGAAAGAGCGCAGAGAGAGAGAAAGAGCGCAGAGAGAGAGAAAGAGCGCAGAGAGAGAAAGAAACAGCGCAGAGAGAAAGAAAGAGCGCAGAGAGAGAGCGCAGAGAGAGAGCGCAGAGAGAGAGAGAGAGCGCAGAGAAAGAAATAAAGAGCGCAGAGAGAGAAAGAAAGAGCGCAGAGAAAGAAAGAGCGCAGAGAGAGAAAGAAAGAGCGCAGAGAGAAAGAAAGAGTGCAGCGAGAAAGAAAGAGCGCAGAGAGAGAGAGCGCAGAGAGAGAGAGCGCAGAGAGAGAAAGAGAAAGAAAGAGCGCAGAAAGAGAGAGAGAAAGAGCGCAGAGAGAGAGAAAGAAAGAGCGCAGAGAGAGAAAGAAAGAGCGCAGAGAGAGAGAGCGCAGAGAGAAAGAAAGAGCGCAGAGAGAGAGAAAGAAAGTGCGCAGAGAGAAAGAAAGAGCGCAGAGAGAGAGAAAGAGCGCAAAGAGAGAGAAAGAAAGTGCGCAGAGAGAAAGAAAGAGCGCAGAGAGAAAGAGCGCAGAGAGAGAAAGAGAAAGAAAGAGCGCAGAGAGAGAAAGAGAAAGAAAGAGCGCAGAGAGAGAGAGAGAAAGAGCGCAGAGAGAGAGAGAGAAAGAGCGCAGAGAGAGAGAGAGAAAGAGCGCAGAAAGAGAGAAAGAAAGAGCGCAGAGAGAAAGAAAGAGCGCAGAGAGAGAGAAAGAGCGCAGAGAGAGAGAAAGAAAGTGCGCAGAGAGAAAGAAAGAGCGCAGAGAGAAAGAGCGCAGAGAGAGAAAGAGAAAGAAAGAGCTCAGAGAGAGAGAGAGAAAGAGCGCAGAGAGAGAGAGAGAAAGAGCGCAGAGAGAGAGAAAGAGAAAGAAAGAGCGCAGAGAGAAAGAAAGAGCGCAGAGAGAGAGAAAGAAAGAGCGCAGAGAGAGAGAAAGAAAGAGCGCAGAGAGAGAAAGAAAGAGCGCAAAGAGAGAAAAAAAGAGCGCAGAAAGAAAGAAAGAGCGCAGAGAGAAAGAAAGAAAGAGCGCCGAGAGAGAGAAAGAGCGCAGAGAGAGAAAGAGAAAGAAAGAGCGCAGAGAGAGAGAGTGCAGAGAGAGAGAGAAAGAGCGCAGAGAGAGAGAGAGAGCGCAGAGAGAGAAAGAGAAAGAAAGAGCGCAGAGAGAGAAAGAGCGCAGAGAGAGAAAGAGCGCAGAGAGAGAAGGAGCGCAGAGAGAGAAAGAGCGCAGAGAGAGAAAGAGCGCAGAGAGAGAAAGAGCGCAGAGAGAGAGAGCGCAGAGAGAAAGAAAGAGCGCAGAGAGAAAGAAAGAGCGCAGAGAGAAAGAAAGAGCGCAGAGAGAGAAGAGCGCAGAGAGAAAGAAAGAGCGCAGAGAGAGAGAAAGAGCGCAGAGAGAGAGAAAGAGCACAGAGAGAGAGAAAAAAAGAGTGCAGAGAGAGAAAGAAAAAGCGCAGAGAGAGACAAAGAGCGCAGAGAGAGAGAAATAAAGAGCGCAGAGAGAGAAAGAAAGAGCGCAGAGAGAGAAAGAAAGAGCGCAGAGAGTGAGAGAGAAAGAGCGCAGAGAGAAAGAAAGAGCGCAGAGAGAGAGAAAGAAAGAGCGCAGAGAGAGAGAGAAAGAAAGAGCGCAGAGAGAGAGAAAGAAAGAGCGCAGAGAGAAAGAAAGAGCGCAGAGAGAGAGAAATAAAGAGCGCAGAGAGAGAAAGAAAGTGCGCAGAGAGAGAAAGAAAGAGCGCAGAGTGAGAGAGAAAGAGCGCAGAGAGAAAGAAAGAGCGCAGAGAGAGAGAGAAAGAAAGAGCGCAGAGAGAGAGAGAAAGAAAGAGCGCAGAGAGTGAGAAAGAAAGAGCGCAGAGAGAAAGAAAGAGCACATAGAGAGAGAAAGAGTGCAGAGAGAGAGAGAAAGAGCGCAGAGAGAGAGAGTGCAGACAGAGAGAGAGCGCAGAGAGAGAGAGCGCAGAGAGAGAGAGCGCAGAGAGAGAGAAAGAAAGAGCGCAGAGAGAGAGAAAGAGCGTAGAGAAAAAAAGAGTGCAGAGAGAGAGAGAGGAAGAAAGAGCGCAGACAGAGAAAGAAAGAGCGCAGACAGAGAAAGAAAGAGTGCAGAGAGAGAGAAAGAACGCAGAGAGAGAGAAAGAGCGCAGAGAGAGAGAAAGAGCGCAGAGAGAGAGAAAGAGCGCAGAGAGAGAGAAAGAGCGCAGAGAGAGAAAGAGCGCAGAGAGAGAAAGAGCGCAGAGAGAGAAAGAGCGCAGAGAGAGAAAGAGCGCAGAGAGAGAGAAAGAGCGCAGAGAGAGAAAGAAAGAGTGCAGAGAGAGAAAGAAAGAGCGCAGAGAGAGAGCGCAGAGAGAGAGCGCAGAGAGAGAGAGAGCGCAGAGAAAGAAATAAAGAGCGCAGAGAGAGAAAGAAAGAGCGCAGAGAAAGAAAGAGCGCAGAGAGAGAAAGAAAGAGCGCAGAGAGAAAGAAAGAGCGCAGAGAGAAAGAAAGAACGCAGAGAGAGAGAGCGCAGAGAGAGAGAGCGCAGAGAGAGAAAGAGAAAGAAAGAGCGCAGAAAGAGAGAGAGAAAGAGCGCAGAGAGAGAGAAAGAAAGAGCGCAGAGAGAGAAAGAAAGAGCGCAGAGAGAGAGAGCGCAGAGAGAAAGAAAGAGCGCAGAGAGAGAGAAAGAAAGTGCGCAGAGAGAAAGAAAGAGCGCAGAGAGAAAGAGCGCAGAGAGAGAAAGAGCACAGAGAGAGAAAGAGAAAGAAAGAGCGCAGAGAGAGAGAGAGAGAAAGAGCGCAGAGAGAGAGAGAGAAAGAGCGCAGAGAGAGAGAGAGAAAGAGCGCAGAAAGAGAGAAAGAAAGAGCGCAGAGAGAGAAAGAAAGAGCGCAGAGAGAAAGAAAGAGCGCAGAGAGAGAGAAAGAGCGCAGAGAGAGAGAAAGAAAGTGCGCAGAGAGAAAGAAAGAGCGCAGAGAGAAAGAGCGCAGAGAGAGAAAGAGAAAGAAAGAGCGCAGAGAGAGAGAGAGAAAGAGCGCAGAGAGAGAGAGAGAAAGAGCGCAGAGAGAGAGAAAGAGAAAGAAAGAGCGCAGAGAGAAAGAAAGAGCGCAGAGAGAGAGAAAGAAAGAGCGCAGAGAGAGCGCAGAGAGAGAGAGAGAGCGCAGAGAGAGAAATAAAGAGCGCAGAGAGAAAGAAAGAGCGCAGAGAAAGAAAGAGCGCAGAGAGAGAGAAAGAAAGAGCGCAGAGAGAGAAAGAAAGAGCGCAAAGAGAGAAAAAAAGAGCGCAGAAAGAAAGAAAGAGCGCAGAGAGAAAGAAAGAAAGAGCGCCGAGAGAGAGAAAGAGCGCAGAGAGAGAAAGAGAAAGAAAGAGCGCAGAGAGAGAGAGAGAGAGTGCAGAGAGAGAGAGAAAGAGCGCAGAGAGAGAGAGCGCAGAGAGAGAAAGAGAAAGAAAGAGCGCAGAGAGAGAAAGAGCGCAGAGAGAGAAAGAGCGCAGAGAGAGAAGGAGCGCAGAGAGAGAAAGAGCGCAGAGAGAGAAGGAGCGCAGAGAGAGAAAGAGCGCAGAGAGAGAAAGAGCGCAGAGAGAGAAAGAACGCAGAGAGAGAAAGAGCGCAGAGAGAGAGAAAGAAAGAGCGCAGAGAGAGAAAGAAAGAGCGCAGAGAGAGAGAGCGCAGAGAGAAAGAAAGAGCGCAGAGAGAGAGAAAGAAAGTGCGCAGAGAGAAAGAAAGAGCGCAGAGAGAGAGAAAGAGCGCAAAGAGAGAGAAAGAAAGTGCGCAGAGAGAAAGAAAGTGCGCAGAGAGAAAGAGCGCAGAGAGAGAAAGAGAAAGAAAGAGCGCAGAGAGAGAAAGAGAAAGAAAGAGCGCAGAGAGAGAAAGAGAAAGAAAGAGCGCAGAGAGAGAGAGAGAAAGAGCGCAGAGAGAGAGAGAGAGAAAGAGCGCAGAGAGAGAGAGAGAGAAAGAGCGCAGAGAGAGAGAAAGAGCGCAGAGAGAGAGAAAGAGCGCAGAGAGAGAAAGAAACAGCGCAGAGAGAAAGAAAGAGCGCAGAGAGAGAGCGCAGAGAGAGAGCGCAGAGAGAGAGAGAGAGCGCAGAGAAAGAAATAAAGAGCGCAGAGAGAGAAAGAAAGAGCGCAGAGAAAGAAAGAGCGCAGAGAGAGAAAGAAAGAGCGCAGAGAGAAAGAAAGAGTGCAGCGAGAAAGAAAGAGCGCAGAGAGAGAGAGCGCAGAGAGAGAGAGCGCAGAGAGAGAAAGAGAAAGAAAGAGCGCAGAAAGAGAGAGAGAAAGAGCGCAGAGAGAGAGAAAGAAAGAGCGCAGAGAGAGAAAGAAAGAGCGCAGAGAGAGAGAGCGCAGAGAGAAAGAAAGAGCGCAGAGAGAGAGAAAGAAAGTGCGCAGAGAGAAAGAAAGAGCGCAGAGAGAGAGAAAGAGCGCAAAGAGAGAGAAAGAAAGTGCGCAGAGAGAAAGAAAGAGCGCAGAGAGAAAGAGCGCAGAGAGAGAAAGAGAAAGAAAGAGCGCAGAGAGAGAAAGAGAAAGAAAGAGCGCAGAGAGAGAGAGAGAAAGAGCGCAGAGAGAGAGAGAGAAAGAGCGCAGAGAGAGAGAGAGAAAGAGCGCAGAAAGAGAGAAAGAAAGAGCGCAGAGAGAAAGAAAGAGCGCAGAGAGAGAGAAAGAGCGCAGAGAGAGAGAAAGAAAGTGCGCAGAGAGAAAGAAAGAGCGCAGAGAGAAAGAGCGCAGAGAGAGAAAGAGAAAGAAAGAGCGCAGAGAGAGAGAGAGAAAGAGCGCAGAGAGAGAGAGAGAAAGAGCGCAGAGAGAGAGAAAGAGAAAGAAAGAGCGCAGAGAGAAAGAAAGAGCGCAGAGAGAAAGAAAGAAAGAGCGCCGAGAGAGAGAAAGAGCGCAGAGAGAGAAAGAGAAAGAAAGAGCGCAGAGAGAGAGAGAGTGCAGAGAGAGAGAGAAAGAGCGCAGAGAGAGAGAGAGAGCGCAGAGAGAGAAAGAGAAAGAAAGAGCGCAGAGAGAGAAAGAGCGCAGAGAGAGAAAGAGCGCAGAGAGAGAAGGAGCGCAGAGAGAGAAAGAGCGCAGAGAGAGAAAGAGCGCAGAGAGAGAAAGAGCGCAGAGAGAGAGAGAGCGCAGAGAGAAAGAAAGAGCGCAGAGAGAAAGAAAGAGCGCAGAGAGAAAGAAAGAGCGCAGAGAGAGAAGAGCGCAGAGAGAAAGAAAGAGCGCAGAGAGAGAGAAAGAGCGCAGAGAGAGAGAAAGAGCACAGAGAGAGAGAAAAAAAGAGTGCAGAGAGAGAAAGAAAAAGCGCAGAGAGAGACAAAGAGCGCAGAGAGAGAGAAATAAAGAGCGCAGAGAGAGAAAGAAAGAGCGCAGAGAGAGAAAGAAAGAGCGCAGAGAGTGAGAGAGAAAGAGCGCAGAGAGAAAGAAAGAGCGCAGAGAGAGAGAAAGAAAGAGCGCAGAGAGAGAGAGAAAGAAAGAGCGCAGAGAGAGAGAAAGAAAGAGCGCAGAGAGAAAGAAAGAGCGCAGAGAGAGAGAAATAAAGAGCGCAGAGAGAGAAAGAAAGTGCGCAGAGAGAGAAAGAAAGAGCGCAGAGAGTGAGAGAGAAAGAGCGCAGAGAGAAAGAAAGAGCGCAGAGAGAGAGAGAAAGAAAGAGCGCAGAGAGAGAGAGAAAGAAAGAGCGCAGAGAGTGAGAAAGAAAGAGCGCAGAGAGAAAGAAAGAGCACATAGAGAGAGAAAGAGTGCAGAGAGAGAGAGAAAGAGCGCAGAGAGAGAGAGTGCAGACAGAGAGAGAGCGCAGAGAGAGAGAGCGCAGAGAGAGAGAGCGCAGAGAGAGAGAAAGAAAGAGCGCAGAGAGAGAGAAAGAGCGTAGAGAAAAAAAGAGTGCAGAGAGAGAGAGAGGAAGAAAGAGCGCAGACAGAGAAAGAAAGAGCGCAGACAGAGAAAGAAAGAGTGCAGAGAGAGAGAAAGAACGCAGAGAGAGAGAAAGAGTGCAGAGAGAGAGAAAGAGCGCAGAGAGAGAGAAAGAGCGCAGAGAGAGAGAAAGAGCGCAGAGAGAGAAAGAGCGCAGAGAGAGAAAGAGCGCAGAGAGAGAAAGAGCGCAGAGAGAGAAAGAGCGCAGAGAGAGAGAAAGAGCGCAGAGAGAGAAAGAAAGAGCGCAGAGAGAGAAAGAAAGAGCGCAGAGAGAGAGCGCAGAGAGAGAGCGCAGAGAGAGAGAGAGCGCAGAGAAAGAAATAAAGAGCGCAGAGACAGAAAGAAAGAGCGCAGAGAAAGAAAGAGCGCAGAGAGAGAAAGAAAGAGCGCAGAGAGAGAAAGAAAGAGCGCAGAGAGAAAGAAAGAGCGCAGAGAGAAAGAAAGAACGCAGAGAGAGAGAGCGCAGAGAGAGAAAGAGAAAGAAAGAGCGCAGAAAGAGAGAGAGAAAGAGCGCAGAGAGAGAGAAAGAAAGAGCGCAGAGAGAGAAAGAAAGAGCGCAGAGAGAGAGAGCGCAGAGAGAAAGAAAGAGCGCAGAGAGAGAGAAAGAAAGTGCGCAGAGAGAAAGAAAGAGCGCAGAGAGAAAGAGCGCAGAGAGAGAAAGAGCACAGAGAGAGAAAGAGAAAGAAAGAGCGCAGAGAGAGAGAGAGAGAAAGAGCGCAGAGAGAGAGAGAGAAAGAGCGCAGAGAGAGAGAGAGAAAGAGCGCAGAAAGAGAGAAAGAAAGAGCGCAGAGAGAGAAAGAAAGAGCGCAGAGAGAAAGAAAGAGCGCAGAGAGAGAGAAAGAGCGCAGAGAGAGAGAAAGAAAGTGCGCAGAGAGAAAGAAAGAGCGCAGAGAGAAAGAGCGCAGAGAGAGAAAGAGAAAGAAAGAGCGCAGAGAGAGAGAGAGAAAGAGCGCAGAGAGAGAGAGAGAAAGAGCGCAGAGAGAGAGAAAGAGAAAGAAAGAGCGCAGAGAGAAAGAAAGAGCGCAGAGAGAGAGAAAGAAAGAGCGCAGAGAGAGCGCAGAGAGAGAGAGAGAGCGCAGAGAGAGAAATAAAGAGCGCAGAGAGAAAGAAAGAGCGCAGAGAAAGAAAGAGCGCAGAGAGAGAGAAAGAAAGAGCGCAGAGAGAGAAAGAAAGAGCGCAAAGAGAGAAAAAAAGAGCGCAGAAAGAAAGAAAGAGCGCAGAGAGAAAGAAAGAAAGAGCGCCGAGAGAGAGAAAGAGCGCAGAGAGAGAAAGAGAAAGAAAGAGCGCAGAGAGAGAGAGAGAGAGTGCAGAGAGAGAGAGAAAGAGCGCAGAGAGAGAGAGCGCAGAGAGAGAAAGAGAAAGAAAGAGCGCAGAGAGAGAAAGAGCGCAGAGAGAGAAAGAGCGCAGAGAGAGAAGGAGCGCAGAGAGAGAAAGAGCGCAGAGAGAGAAGGAGCGCAGAGAGAGAAAGAGCGCAGAGAGAGAAAGAGCGCAGAGAGAGAAAGAACGCAGAGAGAGAAAGAGCGCAGAGAGAGAGAAAGAAAGAGCGCAGAGAGAGAAAGAAAGAGCGCAGAGAGAGAGAGCGCAGAGAGAAAGAAAGAGCGCAGAGAGAGAGAAAGAAAGTGCGCAGAGAGAAAGAAAGAGCGCAGAGAGAGAGAAAGAGCGCAAAGAGAGAGAAAGAAAGTGCGCAGAGAGAAAGAAAGAGCGCAGAGAGAAAGAGCGCAGAGAGAGAAAGAGAAAGAAAGAGCGCAGAGAGAGAAAGAGAAAGAAAGAGCGCAGAGAGAGAAAGAGAAAGAAAGAGCGCAGAGAGAGAGAGAGAAAGAGCGCAGAGAGAGAGAGAGAGAAAGAGCGCAGAGAGAGAGAGAGAGAAAGAGCACAGAGAGAGAGAGAGAAAGAGCGCAGAAAGAGAGAAAGAAAGAGCGCAGAGAGAGAAAGAAAGAGCGCAGAGAGAAAGAAAGAGCGCAGAGAGAGAGAAAGAGCGCAGAGAGAGAGAAAGAAAGTGCGCAGAGAGAAAGAAAGAGCGCAGAGAGAGAGAGAGAAAGAGCGCAGAGAGAGAAAGAGAAAGAGCGCAGAGAGAGAGAAAGAGAAAGAAAGAGCGCAGAGAGAAAGAAAGAACGCAGAGAGAGAGAAAGAAAGAGCGCAGAGAGAGCGCAGAGAGAGAGAGAGAGCGCAGAGAGAGAAATAAAGAGCGCAGAGAGAAAGAAAGAGCGCAGAGAAAGAAAGAGCGCATAGAGAAAGAAAGAGCGCAGAGAGAGAAAGAAAGAGCGCAAAGAGAGAAAAAAAGAGCGCAAAGAGAGAAAAAAAGAGCGCAGAGAGAAAGAAAGAGCGCAGAGAGAAAGAGCGCAGAGAGAGAAAGAGAAAGAAAGAGCGCAGAGAGAGAGAGAGAAAGAGCGCAGAGAGAGAGAGAGAAAGAGCGCAGAGAGAGAGAAAGAGAAAGAAAGAGCGCAGAGAGAGAGAAAGAAAGTGCGCAGAGAGAAAGAAAGAGCGCAGAGAGAAAGAGCGCAGAGAGAGAAAGAGAAAGAAAGAGCGCAGAGAGAGAGAGAGAAAGAGCGCAGAGAGAGAGAGAGAAAGAGCGCAGAGAGAGAGAAAGAGAAAGAAAGAGCGCAGAGATAAAGAAAGAGCGCAGAGAGAGAGAAAGAAAGAGCGCAGAGAGAGCGCAGAGAGAGAAATAAAGAGCGCAGAGAGAAAGAAAGAGCGCAGAGAAAGAAAGAGCGCAGAGAGAGAGAAAGAAAGAGCGCAGAGAGAGAAAGAAAGAGCGCAAAGAGAGAAAAAAAGAGCGCAGAAAGAAAGAAAGAGCGCAGAGAGAAAGAAAGAAAGAGCGCCGAGAGAGAGAAAGAGCGCAGAGAGAGAAAGAGAAAGAAAGAGCGCAGAGAGAGAGAGAGAGAGTGCAGAGAGAGAGAGAAAGAGCGCAGAGAGAGAGAGCGCAGAGAGAGAAAGAGAAAGAAAGAGCGCAGAGAGAGAAAGAGCGCAGAGAGAGAAAGAGCGCAGAGAGAGAAGGAGCGCAGAGAGAGAAAGAGCGCAGAGAGAGAAGGAGCGCAGAGAGAGAAAGAGCGCAGAGAGAGAAAGAGCGCAGAGAGAGAAAGAACGCAGAGAGAGAAAGAGCGCAGAGAGAGAGAAAGAAAGAGCGCAGAGAGAGAAAGAAAGAGCGCAGAGAGAGAGAGCGCAGAGAGAAAGAAAGAGCGCAGAGAGAGAGAAAGAAAGTGCGCAGAGAGAAAGAAAGAGCGCAGAGAGAGAGAAAGAGCGCAAAGAGAGAGAAAGAAAGTGCGCAGAGAGAAAGAAAGAGCGCAGAGAGAAAGAGCGCAGAGAGAGAAAGAGAAAGAAAGAGCGCAGAGAGAGAAAGAGAAAGAAAGAGCGCAGAGAGAGAAAGAGAAAGAAAGAGCGCAGAGAGAGAGAGAGAAAGAGCGCAGAGAGAGAGAGAGAGAAAGAGCGCAGAGAGAGAGAGAGAGAAAGAGCACAGAGAGAGAGAGAGAAAGAGCGCAGAAAGAGAGAAAGAAAGAGCGCAGAGAGAGAAAGAAAGAGCGCAGAGAGAAAGAAAGAGCGCAGAGAGAGAGAAAGAGCGCAGAGAGAGAGAAAGAAAGTGCGCAGAGAGAAAGAAAGAGCGCAGAGAGAGAGAGAGAAAGAGCGCAGAGAGAGAAAGAGAAAGAGCGCAGAGAGAGAGAAAGAGAAAGAAAGAGCGCAGAGAGAAAGAAAGAACGCAGAGAGAGAGAAAGAAAGAGCGCAGAGAGAGCGCAGAGAGAGAGAGAGAGCGCAGAGAGAGAAATAAAGAGCGCAGAGAGAAAGAAAGAGCGCAGAGAAAGAAAGAGCGCATAGAGAAAGAAAGAGCGCAGAGAGAGAAAGAAAGAGCGCAAAGAGAGAAAAAAAGAGCGCAAAGAGAGAAAAAAAGAGCGCAGAGAGAAAGAAAGAGCGCAGAGAGAGAGAGCGCAGAGAGAGAAAGAGAAAGAAAGAGCGCAGAGAGAGAGAGAGAAAGAGCGCAGAGAGAGAGAGAAAGAGCGCAGAGAGAGAAAGAAAGAGCGCAGAGAGAGAGCGCAGAGAGAAAGAAAGAGCGCAGAGAGAGAGAAAGAGCGCAGAGAGAGAGAAAGAAAGTGCGCAGAGAGAAAGAAAGAGCGCAGAGAGAAAGAGCGCAGAGAAAGAGAAAGAAAGAGCGCAGAGAGAGAAAGAGAAAGAAAGAGCGCAGAGAGAGAGAGAAAGAGCGCACAGAGAGAGAGAGAAAGAGCGCAGAGAGAGAAAGAAAGAGCGCAGAGAGAGAGAGCGCAGAGAGAAAGAAAGAGCGCAGAGAGAAAGAAAGAGCGCAGAGAGAGAGAAAGAGCGCAGAGAGAGAGAAAGAAAGTGCGCAGAGAGAAAGAAAGAGCACAGAGAGAAAGAGCGCAGAGAGAGAAAGAGAAAGAAAGAGCGCAGAGAGAGAGAGAGAGAAAGAGCGCCGAGAGAGAGAGAGAAAGAGCGCAGAGAGAGAGAAAGAGAAAGAAAGAGCGCAGAGAGAGAGAAAGAGCGCAGAGAGAGAGAAAGAGCGCAGAGAGAGAAAGAAAGAGCGCAAAGAGAGAAAAAAAGAGCGCAGAAAGAAAGAAAGAGCGCAGAGAGAAAGAAAGAAAGAGCGCCGAGAGAGAGAAAGAGCGCAGAGAGAGAAAGAGAAAGAAAAAGCGCAGAGAGAGAGAGAGAGTGCAGAGAGAGAGAGAAAGAGCGCAGAGAGAGAGAGAGAGCGCAGAGAGAGAAAGAGAAAGAAAGAGCGCAGAGAGAGAAAGAGCGCAGAGAGAGAAAGAGCGCAGAGAGAGAAGGAGCGCAGAGAGAGAAAGAGCGCAGAGAGAGAAAGAGCGCAGAGAGAGAAAGAGCGCAGAGAGAGAGAGAGCGCAGAGAGAAAGAAAGAGCGCAGAGAGAAAGAAAGAGCGCAGAGAGAAAGAAAGAGCGCAGAGAGAGAAGAGCGCAGAGAGAAAGAAAGAGCGCAGAGAGAGAGAAAGAGTGCAGAGAGAGAGAAAGAGCACAGAGAGAGAGAAAAAAAGAGTGCAGAGAGAGAAAGAAAAAGCGCAGAGAGAGACAAAGAGCGCAGAGAGAGAGAAATAAAGAGCGCAGAGAGAGAAAGAAAGAGCGCAGAGAGAGAAAGAAAGAGCGCAGAGAGTGAGAGAGAAAGAGCGCAGAGAGAAAGAAAGAGCGCAGAGAGAGAGAGAAAGAAAGAGCGCAGAGAGAGAGAGAAAGAAAGAGCGCAGAGAGAGAGAAAGAAAGAGCGCAGAGAGAAAGAAAGAGCGCAGAGAGAGAGAAATAAAGAGCGCAGAGAGAGAAAGAAAGAGCGCAGAGAGAGAAAGAAAGAGCGCAGAGAGTGAGAGAGAAAGAGCGCAGAGAGAAAGAAAGAGCGCAGAGAGAGAGAGAAAGAAAGAGCGCAGAGAGAGAGAGAAAGAAAGAGCGCAGAGAGTGAGAAAGAAAGAGCGCAGAGAGAAAGAAAGAGCACATAGAGAGAGAAAGAGTGCAGAGAGAGAGAAAGAGCGCAGAGAGAGAGAGCGCAGAGAGAGAGAGCGCAGACAGAGAGAGAGCGCAGAGAGAGAGAGCGCAGAGAGAGAGAGCGCAGAGAGAGAGAAAGAAAGAGCGCAGAGAGAGAGAAAGAGCGTAGAGAAAAAAAGAGTGCAGAGAGAGAGAGAGGAAGAAAGAGCGCAGACAGAGAAAGAAAGAGCGCAGACAGAGAAAGAAAGAGCGCAGAGAGAGAGAAAGAACGCAGAGAGAGAGAAAGAGCGCAGAGAGAGAGAAAGAGCGCAGAGAGAGAGAAAGAGCGCAGAGAGAGAGAAAGAGCGCAGAGAGAGAAAGAGCGCAGAGAGAGAAAGAGCGCAGAGAGAGAAAGAGCGCAGAGAGAGAAAGAGCGCAGAGAGAGAGAAAGAGCGCAGAGAGAGAGAAAGAGTGCAGAGAGAGAAAGAAAGAGCGCAGAGAGAGAGCGCAGAGAGAGAGCGCAGAGAGAGAGAGAGCGCAGAGAAATAAATAAAGAGCGCAGAGAGAGAAAGAAAGAGCGCAGAGAAAGAAAGAGCGCAGAGAGAGAAAGAAAGAGCGCAGAGAGAAAGAAAGAGCGCAGAGAGAAAGAAAGAGCGCAGAGAGAGAGAGCGCAGAGAGAGAGAGCGCAGAGAGAGAAAGAGAAAGAAAGAGCGCAGAAAGAGAGAGAGAAAGAGCGCAGAGAGAGAGAAAGAAAGAGCGCAGAGAGAGAAAGAAAGAGCGCAGAGAGAGAGAGCGCAGAGAGAAAGAAAGAGCGCAGAGAGAGAGAAAGAAAGTGCGCAGAGAGAAAGAAAGAGCGCAGAGAGAGAGAAAGAGCGCAAAGAGAGAGAAAGAAAGTGCGCAGAGAGAAAGAAAGAGCGCAGAGAGAAAGAGCGCAGAGAGAGAAAGAGCACAGAGAGAGAAAGAGAAAGAAAGAGCGCAGAGAGAGAGAGAGAGAAAGAGCGCAGAGAGAGAGAGAGAAAGAGCGCAGAGAGAGAGAGAGAAAGAGCGCAGAGAGAGAGAGAGAAAGAGCGCAGAAAGAGAGAAAGAAAGAGCGCAGAGAGAGAAAGAAAGAGCGCAGAGAGAAAGAAAGAGCGCAGAGAGAGAGAAAGAGCGCAGAGAGAGAGAAAGAAAGTGCGCAGAGAGAAAGAAAGAGCGCAGAGAGAAAGAGCGCAGAGAGAGAAAGAGAAAGAAAGAGCGCAGAGAGAGAGAGAGAAAGAGCGCAGAGAGAGAGAGAGAAAGAGCGCAGAGAGAGAGAAAGAGAAAGAAAGAGCGCAGAGAGAAAGAAAGAGCGCAGAGAGAGAGAAAGAAAGAGCGCAGAGAGAGCGCAGAGAGAGAAATAAAGAGCGCAGAGAGAAAGAAAGAGCGCAGAGAAAGAAAGAGCGCAGAGAGAGAGAAAGAAAGAGCGCAGAGAGAGAAAGAAAGAGCGCAAAGAGAGAAAAAAAGAGCGCAGAAAGAAAGAAAGAGCGCAGAGAGAAAGAAAGAAAGAGCGCCGAGAGAGAGAAAGAGCGCAGAGAGAGAAAGAGAAAGAAAGAGCGCAGAGAGAGAGAGAGAGAGTGCAGAGAGAGAGAGAAAGAGCGCAGAGAGAGAGAGCGCAGAGAGAGAAAGAGAAAGAAAGAGCGCAGAGAGAGAAAGAGCGCAGAGAGAGAAAGAGCGCAGAGAGAGAAGGAGCGCAGAGAGAGAAAGAGCGCAGAGAGAGAAAGAACGCAGAGAGAGAAAGAGCGCAGAGAGAGAAAGAGCGCAGAGAGAGAAAGAGCGCAGAGAGAGAAAGAGCGCAGAGAGAAAGAAAGAGCGCAGAGAGAAAGAAAGAGCGCAGAGAGAGAAGAGCGCAGAGAGAAAGAAAGAGCGCAGAGAGAGAGAAAGAGCGCAGAGAGAGAGAAAGAGCACAGAGAGAGAGAAAAAAAGAGTGCAGAGAGAGAAAGAAAAAGCGCAGAGAGAGACAAAGAGCGCAGAGAGAGAGAAATAAAGAGCGCAGAGAGAGAAAGAAAGAGCGCAGAGAGAGAAAGAAAGAGCGCAGAGAGTGAGAGAGAAAGAGCGCAGAGAGAAAGAAAGAGCGCAGAGAGAGAGAGAAAGAAAGAGCGCAGAGAGAGAGAGAAAGAAAGAGCGCAGAGAGAGAGAAAGAAAGAGTGCAGAGAGAAAGAAAGAGCACATAGAGAGAGAAAGAGCGCAGAGAGAGAGAGAAAGAGCGCAGAGAGAGAGAGCGCAGACAGAGAGAGAGCGCAGAGAGAGAGAGCGCAGAGAGAGAGAGCGCAGAGAGAGAAAGAGCGCAGAGAGAGAAAGAGCACAGAGAGAGAGAAAGTGCGTAGAGAAAAAAAGAGCGCAGAGAGAGAGAGAGAGGAAGAAAGAGCGCAGACAGAGAAAGAAAGAGCGCAGACAGAGAAAGAAAGAGCGCAGAGAGAGAGAAAGAACGCAGAGAGAGAGAAAGAACGCAGAGAGAGAGAATGAGCGCAGAGAGAGAGAAAGAGCGCAGAGAGAGAAAGAGCGCAGAGAGAGAAAGAGCGCAGAGAGAGAAAGAGCACAGAGAGAGAGAAAGAGCGCAGAGAGAGAGAAAGAGCGCAGAGAGAGAGAAAGAGCAGAGCGAGAGAAAGAAACAGCGCAGAGAGAGAAAGAAAGAGCGCAGAGAGAGAGCGCAGAGAGAGAGCGCAGAGAGAGAGAGAGAGCGCAGAGAGAGAAATAAAGAGCGCAGAGAGAGAAAGAAAGAGCGCAGAGAAAGAAAGAGCGCAGAGAGAGAAAGAAAGAGCGCAAAGAGAGAAAAAAAGAGTGCAAAGAGAGAAAAAAAGAGCGCAGAGAGAAAGAAAGAGTGCAGCGAGAAAGAAAGAGCGCAGAGAGAGAGAGCGCAGAGAGAGAGAGCGCAGAGAGAGAAAGAGAAAGAAAGAGCGCAGAAAGAGAGAGAGAAAGAGCGCAGAGAGAGAGAAAGAAAGAGCGCAGAGAGAGAAAGAAAGAGCGCAGAGAGAGAGAGCGCAGAGAGAAAGAAAGAGCGCAGAGAGAGAGAAAGAAAGTGCGCAGAGAGAAAGAAAGAGCGCAGAGAGAGAGAAAGAGCGCAAAGAGAGAGAAAGAAAGTGCGCAGAGAGAAAGAAAGAGCGCAGAGAGAAAGAGCGCAGAGAGAGAAAGAAAGAGCGCAGAGAGAGAAAGAGAAAGAAAGAGCGCAGAGAGAGAAAGAGAAAGAAAGAGCGCAGAGAGAGAGAGAGAAAGAGCGCAGAGAGAGAGAGAGAGAAAGAGCACAGAGAGAGAGAGAGAAAGAGCGCAGAAAGAGAGAAAGAAAGAGCGCAGAGAGAGAAAGAAAGAGCGCAGAGAGAAAGAAAGAGCGCAGAGAGAGAGAAAGAGCGCAGCGAGAGAAAGAAACAGCGCAGAGAGAGAAAGAAAGAGCGCAGAGAGAGAGCGCAGAGAGAGAGCGCAGAGAGAGAGAGAGCGCAGAGAGAGAAATAAAGAGCGCAGAGAGAGAAAGAAAGAGCGCAGAGAAAGAAAGAGCGCAGAGAGAGAAAGAAAGAGCGCAAAGAGAGAAAAAAAGAGTGCAAAGAGAGAAAAAAAGAGCGCAGAGAGAAAGAAAAAGTGCAGCGAGAAAGAAAGAGCGCAGAGAGAGAGAGCGCAGAGAGAGAGAGCGCAGAGAGAGAAAGAGAAAGAAAGAGCGCAGAAAGAGAGAGAGAAAGAGCGCAGAGAGAGAGAAAGAAAGAGCGCAGAGAGAGAAAGAAAGAGCGCAGAGAGAGAGAGCGCAGAGAGAAAGAAAGAGCGCAAAGAGAGAGAAAGAAAGTGCGCAGAGAGAAAGAAAGAGCGCAGAGAGAGAGAAAGAGCGCAAAGAGAGAGAAAGAAAGTGCGCAGAGAGAAAGAAAGAGCGCAGAGAGAAAGAGCGCAGAGAGAGAAAGAGAAAGAAAGAGCGCAGAGAGAGAAAGAGAAAGAAAGAGCGCAGAGAGAGAAAGAGAAAGAAAGAGCGCAGAGAGAGAGAGAGAAAGAGCGCAGAGAGCGAGAGAGAGAAAGAGCACAGAGAGAGAGAGAGAAAGAGCGCAGAAAGAGAGAAAGAAAGAGCGCAGAGAGAGAAAGAAAGAGCGCAGAGAGAAAGAAAGAGCGCAGAGAGAGAGAAAGAGCGCAGAGAGAGAGAAAGAAAGTGCGCAGAGAGAAAGAAAGAGCGCAGAGAAAGAGAGAGAAAGAGCGCAGAGAGAGAAAGAGAAAGAGCGCAGAGAGAGAGATAGAGAAAGAAAGAGCGCAGAGAGAAAGAAAGAACGCAGAGAGAGAGAAAGAAAGAGCGCAGAGAGAGAGAGCGCAGAGAGAGAGAGCGCAGAGAGAGAAATAAAGAGCGCAGAGAGAAAGAAAGAGCGCAGAGAAAGAAAGAGCGCATAGAGAAAGAAAGAGCACAGAGAGAGAAAGAAAGAGCGCAAAGAGAGAAAAAAAGAGCGCAAAGAGAGAAAAAAAGAGCGCAGAGAGAAAGAAAGAGCGCAGAGAGAGAGAGCGCAGAGAGAGAGAGCGCAGAAAGAGAAAGAAAGAGCGCAGAGAGAGAGAGAAAGAGCGCAGAGAGAGAAAGAAAGAGCGCAGAGAGAGAGCGCAGAGAGAAAGAAAGAGCGCAGAGAGAGAGAAAGAGCGCAGAGAGAGAGAAAGAAAGAGCGCAGAGAGAAAGAGCGCAGAGAGAGAAAGAGAAAGAAAGAGCGCAGAGAGAGAAAGAGAAAGAAAGAGCGCAGAGAGAGAGAGAAAGAGCGCACAGAGAGAGAGAGAAAGAGCGCAGAGAGAGAAAGAAAGAGCGCAGAGAGAGAGAGCGCAGAGAGAAAGAAAGAGCGCAGAGAGAAAGAAAGAGCGCAGAGAGAAAGAGCGCAGAGAGAGAGAAAGAGCGCAGAGAGAGAGAAAGAAAGTGCGCAGATAGAAAGAAAGAGCACAGAGAGAAAGAGCGCAGAGAGAGAAAGAGAAAGAAAGAGCGCAGAGAGAGAGAGAGAGAAAGAGCGCCGAGAGAGAGAGAGAAAGAGCGCAGAGAGAGAAAGAGAAAGAAAGAGCGCAGAGAGAGAGAAAGAGCGCAGAGAGAGAAAAAGAGCGCAGAGAGAGAGAAAGAGCGCAGAGAGAGAGAAAGAGCGCAGAGAGAGAGAAAGAAAGAGCGCAGAGAGAGAGAAGGTAAGAGTGCAGAGAGAAAGAAAGAGTGCAGAGAGAAAGAAAGAAAGAGCGCAGAGAGAGAGAGAGAGAAAGAAAAAGCGCAGAGAAAGAAAGAGCGCAGAGAGAGGAAGAAAGAGCGCAGAGAGAGAGAGAAAGAAAGAGCGCAGAGAGAGAGAAAGAGCGCAGAGAGAGAGAAAGAAAGAGCGCAGAGAGAGAGAGAGAGAGCGCAGAGAGAGAGAGAGAGAGCGCAGAGAGAGAGAGAGCGCAGAGAGAGAGAGCGCAGAGAGAGAGAGCGCAGAGAGAGAGAGAGCGCAGAGAGAGAGAGAGAGCGCAGAGAGAGAGAGCGCAGAGAGAGAGAGCGCAGAGAGAGAGAGAGCGCAGAGAGAGAGAGAGCGCAGAGAGAGAGAGAGCGCAGAGAGAGAGAGAGCGCAGAGAGAGAGCGCAGAGAGAGAGAGAGCGCAGAGAGTGAGAGAGCGCAGAGAGAGAGAAAGAGCGCAGAGAGAGAGAAAGAGCGCAGAGAGAGAGAAAGAGCGCAGAGAGAGAGAAAGAGAGCAGAGAGAAAGAAAGTGCGCAGAGAGAAAGAAAGAGCGCAGAGAGAAAGAAAGAGCGCAGAGAGAGAGAAAGAAAGAGCGCAGAGAGAGAAAGAAAGAGCGCAGAGAGAGAGAGAAAGAGCGCAGAGAGAAAGAAAGAAAGAGCGCAGAGAGAGAGAGAAAGAAAGAGCGCAGAGAGAGAAAGATAGAACGCAGAGAGAGAGAGAGAGCGCAGAGAGAGAGAGAAAGAGCGCAGAGAAAGAGAAAGAGCGCAGAGAGAGAAAGAGAAAGAAAGAGCGCAGAGAGAGAAAGAGCGCAGAGAGAGAGAGAGAGAAAGAGCGCAGAGAGAGAGAAAGAGCGCAGAGAGAGAGAAAGAGCGCAGAGAGAGAGAAAGAGCGCAGAAGAGAGAGAAAGAGCGCAGAGAGAGAGAAAGAGCGCAGAGAGAGAGAAAGAGCGCAGAGAGAGAGAAAGAGCGCAGAGAGAGAGAAAAAAAAAGCGCAGAGAGAGAGAGAGATAAAGCGCAGAGAGAGACAAAGAGCGCGGAGAGAGAGAAAGAAAGAGCGCAGAGAGTGAAAGAAAGAGCGCAGAGAGAGAAAGAAAGAGCGCAGAAAGTGAGAGAGAAAGAGCGCAGAGAGAATGAAAGAGCGCAGAGAGAGAGAGAAAGAAAGAGCGCAGAGAGAGAGAGAAAAAAAGAGCACAGAGAGAGAGAGAAAAAAAGAGCGCAGAGAGAGAAAAAAAGAGCGCAGAGAGAGAAAGAAAGAGCGAATAGAGAGAGAGAGGAAGAAAGAGCGCAGAGAGAGAAAGAAAGAGCACAGAGAGAAAGAAAGAGCACATAGAGAGAGAAAGAGCGCAGAGAGAGAGAAAGAGCGCAGAGAGAAAAAGAGAGCACAGAGAGAGAGCGCAGACAGAGAGAGAGCGCAGACAGAGAGAGAGCGCAGAGAGAGAGAGCGCAGAGAGAGAGAGAGCGCAGAGAGAGAGAAAGAAAGAAAGAGCGCAGAGAGAGAGAAAGAGCGTAGAGAAAAAAAGAGCGCAGAGAGAGAGAAAGAAAAAGCGCAGAGAGAGACAAAGAGCGCGGAGAGAGAGAAAGAAAGAGCGCAGAGAGAGAAAGAAAAAGCGCAGAGAGAGAAAGAAAGAGCGCAGAGAGAGAAAGAAAGAGCGCAGAGAGTGAGAGAGAAAGAGCGCAGAGAGAAAGAAAGAGCGCAGAGAGAGAGAGAAAGAAAGAGCGCAGAGAGAGAGAGAAAAAAAGAGCGCAGAGAGAGAAAGAAAGAGCGCAGAGAGAGAGAGGAAGAAAGAGCGCAGAGAGAGAGAAAGAAAGAGCACAGAGAGAAAGAAAGAGCACATAGAGAGAGAAAGAGCGCAGAGAGAGAGAAAGAGCGCAGAGAGAAAAAGAGAGCACAGAGAGAGAGCGCAGACAGAGAGAGAGCGCAGACAGAGAGAGAGCGCAGAGAGAGAGAGAGAGCGCAGAGAGAGAGAGAGAGCGCAGAGAGAGAGAAAGAAAGAAAGAGCGCAGAGAGAGAGAAAGAGCGTAGAGAAAAAAAGAGCGCAGAGAGAGAGAGAGGAAGAAAGAGCGCAGACAGAGAAAGAAAGAGCGCAGAGAGAGAGAGCGCAGAGAAAGAAAGAGCACAGAGAGAGAAAGAAAGAGCGCAGAGAGAGAAAGAAAGAAAGAGCGCAGAGAGAGAGAAAGAAAGAGCGCAGAGAGAGAGAAAAAGCGCAGAGAGAGAAATAAAGAGGGCAGAGAGAGAAAGAAAGAGCGCAGAGAGAGAAAGAAAGAGCGCAGAGAAAGAAAGAGCACAGAGAGAGAGAAAGAAAGAGCGCAGAGAAAGAAAGAGCGCAGAGAGAGAAAGAAAGAGCGCAAAGAGAGAAAGAAAGAGCGCAGAGAGAGAGAGCGCAGAGAGAGAAAGAGAAAGAAAGAGCGCAGAGAGAGAAAGAGAAAGAAAGAGCGCAGAGAGAGATAGAGAAAGAGCGCAGAGAGAGAGAAAGAGCGCAGAGAGAGAGAAAGAGAAAGAAAGAGCGCAGAGAGAGAAAGAAAGAGCGCAGAGAGAAAGAAAGTGCGCAGAGAGAAAGAAAGAGCGCAGAGAGAAAGAAAGAGCGCAGAGAGAGAGAAAGAAAGAGCGCAGAGAGAGAGAGAAAGAGCGCAGAGAGAAAAAGAGAGCACAGAGAGAGAGCGCAGACAGAGAGAGAGCGCAGACAGAGAGAGAGCGCAGAGAGAGAGAGAGAGCGCAGAGAGAGAGAGAGAGCGCAGAGAGAGAGAAAGAAAGAAAGAGCGCAGAGAGAGAGAAAGAGCGTAGAGAAAAAAAGAGCGCAGAGAGAGAGAGAGGAAGAAAGAGCGCAGACAGAGAAAGAAAGAGCGCAGAGAGAGAGAGCGCAGAGAGAGAAAGAGCGCAGAGAAAGAAAGAGCACAGAGAGAGAAAGAAAGAGCGCAGAGAGAGAAAGAAAGAAAGAGCGCAGAGAGAGAGAAATAAAGAGCGCAGAGAGAGAAAGAAAGAGCGCAGAGAAAGAAAGAGCGCAGAGAGAGAGAAAGAAAGAGCGCAGAGAAAGAAAGAGCGCAGAGAGAGAGAAAGAAAGAGCGCAGAGAGAGAAAGAAAGAGCGCAAAGAGAGAAAGAAAGAGCGCAGAGAGTGAGAGCGCAGAGAGAGAAAGAGAAAGAAAGAGCGCAGAGAGAGAAAGAGAAAGAAAGAGCGCAGAGAGAGATAGAGAAAGAGCGCAGAGAGAGAGAGAAAGAGCGCAGAGAGAGAGAAAGAGAAAGAAAGAGCGCAGAGAGAGAAAGAAAGAGCGCAGAGAGAGAGAAAGAGAGCAGAGAGAAAGAAAGTGCGCAGAGAGAAAGAAAGAGCGCAGAGAGAAAGAAAGAGCGCAGAGAGAGAGAAAGAAAGAGCGCAGAGAGAGAGAGAAAGAGCGCAGAGAGAAAGAAAGAAAGAGCGCAGAGAGAGAGAGAAAGAAAGAGCGCAGAGAGAGAAAGAAAGAGCGCAGAGAGAGAGAGCGCAGAGAGAGAGGAAGAAAGAGCGC
The DNA here is from genome assembly GCF_040206685.1 of Ascaphus truei. Lineage (NCBI taxonomy): Eukaryota > Metazoa > Chordata > Amphibia > Anura > Ascaphidae > Ascaphus > Ascaphus truei. Next base: position 564,280 of record NW_027454428.1, on the reverse strand, counting down.
AGAGAGAGAGAGAAAGAGCGCAGAGAGAGAGAGAAAGAGCGCAGAGAAAGAGAAAGAGCGCAGAGAGAGAAAGAGAAAGAAAGAGCGCAGAGAGAGAAAGAGCGCAAAGAGAGAAAGAGTGCAGAGAGAAAGAAAGAGCGCAGAGAGAGAGAGAGAAAGAGCGCAGAGAGAGAGAGAGAAAGAGCGCAGAGAGAGAGAAAGAGCGCAGAGAGAAAGAAAGAGCGCAGAGAGAGAGAAAGAAAGTGCGCAGAGAGAAAGAAAGAGCGCAGAGAGAGAGCGCAGAGAGAGAAAGAGAAAGAAAGAGCGCAGAGAGAGAGAAAGAGCGCAGAGAGAGAGAGAGAAAGAGCGCAGAGAGAGAGAAAGAGAAAGAAAGAGCGCAGAGAGAGAGAAAGAGCGCAGAGAGAGAGAGAGAAAGAGCGCAGAGGGAGAGAAAGAAAGAGCGCAGAGAGAGAGAAAGTAAGAGTGCAGAGAGAAAGAAAGAGCGCAGAGAGAAAGAAAGAAAGAGCGCAGAGAGAGAGAGAGAAAGAAAAAGCGCAGAGAAAGAAAGAGCGCAGAGAGAGGAAGAAAGAGCGCAGAGAGAGAGAAAGAGTGCAGAGAGAGAGAAAGAAAGAGCGCAGAGAGAGAGCGCAGAGAGAGAGCGCAGAGAGAGAAAGAGAAAGAAAGAGCGCAGAGAGAGAAAGAGAAAGAAAGAGCGCAGAGAGAGATAGAGAAAGAGCGCAGAGAGAGAGAGAAAGAGCGCAGAGAGAGAGAAAGAGAAAGAAAGAGCGCAGAGAGAGAAAGAAAGAGCGCAGAGAGAAAGAAAGTGCGCAGAGAGAAAGAAAGAGCGCAGAGAGAAAGAAAGAGCGCAGAGAGAGAGAAAGAAAGAGCGCAGAGAGAGAGAGAAAGAGCGCAGAGAGAAAAAGAGAGCACAGAGAGAGAGCGCAGACAGAGAGAGCGCAGAGAGAGAGAGAGAGCGCAGAGAGAGAGAGAGAGCGCAGAGAGAGAGAGAGAGCGCAGAGAGAGAGAAAGAAAGAAAGAGCGCAGAGAGAGAGAAAGAGCGTAGAGAAAAAAAGAGCGCAGAGAGAGAGAGAGGAAGAAAGAGCGCAGACAGAGAAAGAAAGAGCGCAGAGAGAGAGAGCACAGAGACTGTAAAAGCGCAGAGAAAGAAAGAGCACAGAGAGAGAAAGAAAGAGCGCAGAGAGAGAAAGAAAGAAAGAGCGCAGAGAGAGAGAAAGAAAGAGCGCAGAGAGAGAGAAAAAGCGCAGAGAGAGAAATAAAGAGCGCAGAGAGAGAAAGAAAGAGCGCAGAGAAAGAAAGAGCGCAGAGAGAGAGAAAGAAAGAGCGCAGAGAAAGAAAGAGCGCAGAGAGAGAGAAAGAAAGAGCGCAGAGAGAGAAAGAAAGAGCGCAAAGAGAGAAAGAAAGAGCGCAGAGAGAGAGAGCGCAGAGAGAGAAAGAGAAAGAAAGAGCGCAGAGAGAGAAAGAGAAAGAAAGAGCGCAGAGAGAGATAGAGAAAGAGCGCAGAGAGAGAGAGAAAGAGCGCAGAGAGAGAGAAAGAGAAAGAAAGAGCGCAGAGAGAGAAAGAAAGAGCGCAGAGAGAGAGAAAGAGAGCAGAGAGAAAGAAAGTGCGCAGAGAGAAAGAAAGAGCGCAGAGAGAAAGAAAGAGCGCAGAGAGAGAGAAAGAAAGAGCGAATAGAGAGAGAGGAAGAAAGAGCGCAGAGAGAGAAAGAAAGAGCACAGAGAGAAAGAAAGAGCACATAGAGAGAGAAAGAGCGCAGAGAGAGAGAGAAAGAGCGCAGAGAGAAAAAGAGAGCACAGAGAGAGAGCGCAGACAGAGAGAGAGCGCAGACAGAGAGAGAGCGCAGAGAGAGAGAGCGCAGAGAGAGAGAGAGCGCAGAGAGAGAGAAAGAAAGAAAGAGCGCAGAGAGAGAGAAAGAGCGTAGAGAAAAAAAGAGCGCAGAGAGAGAGAAAGAAAAAGCGCAGAGAGAGACAAAGAGCGCGGAGAGAGAGAAAGAAAGAGCGCAGAGAGAGAAAGAAAAAGCGCAGAGAGAGAAAGAAAGAGCGCAGAGAGAGAAAGAAAGAGCGCAGAGAGTGAGAGAGAAAGAGCGCAGAGAGAAAGAAAGAGCGCAGAGAGAGAGAGAAAGAAAGAGCGCAGAGAGAGAGAGAAAAAAAGAGCGCACAGAGAGAAAGAAAGAGCGCAGAGAGAGAGAGGAAGAAAGAGCGCAGAGAGAGAGAAAGAAAGAGCACAGAGAGAAAGAAAGAGCACATAGAGAGAGAAAGAGCGCAGAGAGAGAGAAAGAGCGCAGAGAGAAAAAGAGAGCACAGAGAGAGAGCGCAGACAGAGAGAGAGCGCAGACAGAGAGAGAGCGCAGAGAGAGAGAGAGAGCGCAGAGAGAGAGAGAGAGCGCAGAGAGAGAGAAAGAAAGAAAGAGCGCAGAGAGAGAGAAAGAGCGTAGAGAAAAAAAGAGCGCAGAGAGAGAGAGAGGAAGAAAGAGCGCAGACAGAGAAAGAAAGAGCGCAGAGAGAGAGAGCGCAGAGAAAGAAAGAGCACAGAGAGAGAAAGAAAGAGCGCAGAGAGAGAAAGAAAGAAAGAGCGCAGAGAGAGAGAAAGAAAGAGCGCAGAGAGAGAGAAAAAGCGCAGAGAGAGAAATAAAGAGCGCAGAGAGAGAAAGAAAGAGCGCAGAGAGAGAAAGAAAGAGCGCAGAGAAAGAAAGAGCACAGAGAGAGAGAAAGAAAGAGCGCAGAGAAAGAAAGAGCGCAGAGAGAGAGAAAGAAAGAGCGCAGAGAGAGAAAGAAAGAGCGCAAAGAGAGAAAGAAAGAGCGCAGAGAGAGAGAGCGCAGAGAGAGAAAGAGAAAGAAAGAGCGCAGAGAGAGAAAGAGAAAGAAAGAGCGCAGAGAGAGATAGAGAAAGAGCGCAGAGAGAGAGAAAGAGCGCAGAGAGAGAGAAAGAGAAAGAAAGAGCGCAGAGAGAGAAAGAAAGAGCGCAGAGAGAAAGAAAGTGCGCAGAGAGAAAGAAAGAGCGCAGAGAGAAAGAAAGAGCGCAGAGAGAGAGAAAGAAAGAGCGCAGAGAGAGAGAGAAAGAGCGCAGAGAGAAAAAGAGAGCACAGAGAGAGAGCGCAGAGAGAGAGAGAGAGCGCAGAGAGAGAGAGAGAGCGCAGAGAGAGAGAAAGAAAGAAAGAGCGCAGAGAGAGAGAAAGAGCGTAGAGAAAAAAAGAGCGCAGAGAGAGAGAGAGGAAGAAAGAGCGCAGACAGAGAAAGAAAGAGCGCAGAGAGAGAGAGCGCAGAGAGAGAAAGAGCGCAGAGAAAGAAAGAGCACAGAGAGAGAAAGAAAGAGCGCAGAGAGAGAAAGAAAGAAAGAGCGCAGAGAGAGAGAAAGAAAGAGCGCAGAGAGAGAGAAAAAGCGCAGAGAGAGAAATAAAGAGCGCAGAGAGAGAAAGAAAGAGCGCAGAGAAAGAAAGAGCGCAGAGAGAGAAAGAAAGAGCGCAAAGAGAGAAAGAAAGAGCGCAGAGAGAGAGAGCGCAGAGAGAGAAAGAGAAAGAAAGAGCGCAGAGAGAGAAAGAGAAAGAAAGAGCGCAGAGAGAGATAGAGAAAGAGCGCAGAGAGAGAGAGAAAGAGCGCAGAGAGAGAGAAAGAGAAAGAAAGAGCGCAGAGAGAGAAAGAAAGAGCGCAGAGAGAGAGAAAGAGAGCAGAGAGAAAGAAAGTGCGCAGAGAGAAAGAAAGAGCGCAGAGAGAAAGAAAGAGCGCAGAGAGAGAGAAAGAAAGAGCGCAGAGAGAGAGAGAAAGAGCGCAGAGAGAAAGAAAGAAAGAGCGCAGAGAGAGAGAGAAAGAAAGAGCGCAGAGAGAGAAAGAAAGAGCGCAGAGAGAGAGAGCGCAGAGAGAGAGGAAGAAAGAGCGCAGAGAGAGAGAGAAAGAGCGCAGAGAGAGATAGAAAGAATGAGCGCAGAGAGAGAAAGAGAAAGAAAGAGCGCAGAGAGAGAAAGAGCGCAAAGAGAGAAAGAGCGCAGAGAGAAAGAAAGAGCGCAGAGAGAGAGAGAGAAAGAGCGCAGAGAGAGAGAGAGAAAGAGCGCAGAGAGAGAGAAAGAGCGCAGAGAGAAAGAAAGAGCGCAGAGAGAGAGAAAGAAAGTGCGCAGAGAGAAAGAAAGAGCGCAGAGAGAGAGCGCAGAGAGAGAAAGAGAAAGAACGAGCGCAGAGAGAGAGAAAGAGCGCAGAGAGAGAGAGAGAAAGAGCGCAGAGAGAGAGAAAGAGAAAGAAAGAGCGCAGAGAGAGAGAAAGAGCGCAGAGAGAGAGAGAGAAAGAGCGCAGAGGGAGAGAAAGAAAGAGCGCAGAGAGAGAGAAAGTAAGAGTGCAGAGAGAAAGAAAGAGCGCAGAGAGAAAGAAAGAAAGAGCGCAGAGAGAGAGAGAGAAAGAAAAAGCGCAGAGAAAGAAAGAGCGCAGAGAGAGGAAGAAAGAGCGCAGAGAGAGAGAAAGAAAGAGCGCAGAGAGAGAGAAAGAGCGCAGAGAGAGAGAAAGAAAGAGCGCAGAGAGAGAGCGCAGAGAGAGAGCGCAGAGAGAGAAAGAGAAAGAAAGAGCGCAGAGAGAGAAAGAGAAAGAAAGAGCGCAGAGAGAGATAGAGAAAGAGCGCAGAGAGAGAGAGAAAGAGCGCAGAGAGAGAGAAAGAGAAAGAAAGAGCGCAGAGAGAGAAAGAAAGAGCGCAGAGAGAAAGAAAGTGCGCAGAGAGAAAGAAAGAGCGCAGAGAGAAAGAAAGAGCGCAGAGAGAGAGAAAGAAAGAGCGCAGAGAGAGAGAGAAAGAGCGCAGAGAGAAAAAGAGAGCACAGAGAGAGAGCGCAGACAGAGAGAGAGCGCAGACAGAGAGAGAGCGCAGAGAGAGAGAGAGAGAGCGCAGAGAGAGAGAGAGAGCGCAGAGAGAGAGAAAGAAAGAAAGAGCGCAGAGAGAGAGAAAGAGCGTAGAGAAAAAAAGAGCGCAGAGAGAGAGAGAGGAAGAAAGAGCGCAGACAGAGAAAGAAAGAGCGCAGAGAGAGAGAGCGCAGAGAAAGAAAGAGCACAGAGAGAGAAAGAAAGAGCGCAGAGAGAGAAAGAAAGAAAGAGCGCAGAGAGAGAGAAAGAAAGAGCGCAGAGAGAGAGAAAAAGCGCAGAGAGAGAAATAAAGAGCGCAGAGAGAGAAAGAAAGAGCGCAGAGAGAGAAAGAAAGAGCGCAGAGAAAGAAAGAGCACAGAGAGAGAGAAAGAAAGAGCGCAGAGAAAGAAAGAGCGCAGAGAGAGAGAAAGAAAGAGCGCAGAGAGAGAAAGAAAGAGCGCAAAGAGAGAAAGAAAGAGCGCAGAGAGAGAGAGCGCAGAGAGAGAAAGAGAAAGAAAGAGCGCAGAGAGAGAAAGAGAAAGAAAGAGCGCAGAGAGAGATAGAGAAAGAGCGCAGAGAGAGAGAGAAAGAGCGCAGAGAGAGAGAAAGAGAAAGAAAGAGCGCAGAGAGAGAAAGAAAGAGCGCAGAGAGAGAGAAAGGGAGCAGAGAGAAAGAAAGTGCGCAGAGAGAAAGAAAGAGCGCAGAGAGAAAGAAAGAGCGCAGAGAGAGAGAAAGAAAGAGCGCAGAGAGAGAGAGAAAGAGCGCAGAGAGAAAGAAAGAAAGAGCGCAGAGAGAGAGAGAAAGAAAGAGCGCAGAGAGAGAAAGAAAGAGCGCAGAGAGAGAGAGCGCAGAGAGAGAGGAAGAAAGAGCGCAGAGAGAGAGAGAAAGAGCGCAGAGAGAGAGAGAAAGAATGAGCGCAGAGAGAGAAAGAGAAAGAAAGAGCGCAGAGAGAGAAAGAGCGCAAAGAGAGAAAGAGCGCAGAGAGAAAGAAAGAGCGCAGAGAGAGAGAGAGAAAGAGCGCAGAGAGAGAGAAAGAGCGCAGAGAGAAAGAAAGAGCGCAGAGAGAGAGAAAGAAAGTGCGCAGAGAGAAAGAAAGAGCGCAGAGAGAGAGCGCAGAGAGAGAAAGAGAAAGAAAGAGCGCAGAGAGAGAGAAAGAGCGCAGAGAGAGAGAGAGAAAGAGCGCAGAGAGAGAGAAAGAGAAAGAAAGAGCGCAGAGAGAGAGAAAGAGCGCAGAGAGAAAGAAAGTGCGCAGAGAGAGAGAAAGAGAAAGAAAGAGCGCAGAGAGAGAAAGAAAGAGCGCAGAGAGAGAGAAAGAGAGCAGAGAGAAAGAAAGTGCGCAGAGAGAAAGAAAGAGCGCAGAGAGAAAGAAAGAGCGCAGAGAGAGAGAAAGAAAGAGCGCAGAGAGAGAGAGAAAGAGCGCAGAGAGAGAGAAAGAAAGAGCGCAGAGAGAGAGAGAGAGAGCGCAGAGAGAGAGAGAGAGAGCGCAGAGAGAGAGAGAGCGCAGAGAGAGAGAGCGCAGAGAGAGAGAGCGCAGAGAGAGAGAGAGCGCAGAGAGAGAGAGAGAGCGCAGAGAGAGAGAGCGCAGAGAGAGAGAGCGCAGAGAGAGAGAGAGCGCAGAGAGAGAGAGAGCGCAGAGAGAGAGAGAGCGCAGAGAGAGAGAGAGCGCAGAGAGAGAGAGAGCGCAGAGAGAGAGAGAGCGCAGAGAGTGAGAGAGCGCAGAGAGAGAGAAAGAGCGCAGAGAGAGAGAAAGAGCGCAGAGAGAGAGAAAGAGCGCAGAGAGAGAGAAAGAGAGCAGAGAGAAAGAAAGTGCGCAGAGAGAAAGAAAGAGCGCAGAGAGAAAGAAAGAGCGCAGAGAGAGAGAAAGAAAGAGCGCAGAGAGAGAAAGAAAGAGCGCAGAGAGAGAGAGAAAGAGCGCAGAGAGAAAGAAAGAAAGAGCGCAGAGAGAGAGAGAAAGAAAGAGCGCAGAGAGAGAAAGATAGAACGCAGAGAGAGAGAGAGAGCGCAGAGAGAGAGAGAAAGAGCGCAGAGAAAGAGAAAGAGCGCAGAGAGAGAAAGAGAAAGAAAGAGCGCAGAGAGAGAAAGAGCGCAGAGAGAGAGAGAGAGAAAGAGCGCAGAGAGAGAGAAAGAGCGCAGAGAGAGAGAAAGAGCGCAGAGAGAGAGAAAGAGCGCAGAAGAGAGAGAAAGAGCGCAGATAGAGAGAAAGAGCGCAGAGAGAGAGAAAGAGCGCAGAGAGAGAGAAAGAGCGCAGAGAGAGAGAAAAAAAAAGCGCAGAGAGAGAGAAAAAGCGCAGAGAGAGACAAAGAGCGCGGAGAGAGAGAAAGAAAGAGCGCAGAGAGAGAAAGAAAAAGCGCAGAGAGTGAAAGAAAGAGCGCAGAGAGAGAGAAAGAGCGCAGAAAGTGAGAGAGAAAGAGCGCAGAGAGAAAGAAAGAGCGCAGAGAGAGAGAGAAAGAAAGAGCGCAGAGAGAGAGAGAAAAAAAGAGCGCAGAGAGAGAGAGAAAAAAAGAGCGCAGAGAGAGAAAAAAAGAGCGCAGAGAGAGAAAGAAAGAGCGAATAGAGAGAGAGAGGAAGAAAGAGCGCAGAGAGAGAAAGAAAGAGCACAGAGAGAAAGAAAGAGCACATAGAGAGAGAAAGAGCGCAGAGAGAGAGAGAAAGAGCGCAGAGAGAAAAAGAGAGCACAGAGAGAGAGCGCAGACAGAGAGAGAGCGCAGACAGAGAGAGAGCGCAGAGAGAGAGAGCGCAGAGAGAGAGAGAGCGCAGAGAGAGAGAAAGAAAGAAAGAGCGCAGAGAGAGAGAAAGAGCGTAGAGAAAAAAAGAGCGCAGAGAGAGAGAAAGAAAAAGCGCAGAGAGAGACAAAGAGCGCGGAGAGAGAGAAAGAAAGAGCGCAGAGAGAGAAAGAAAAAGCGCAGAGAGAGAAAGAAAGAGCGCAGAGAGAGAAAGAAAGAGCGCAGAGAGTGAGAGAGAAAGAGCGCAGAGAGAAAGAAAGAGCGCAGAGAGAGAGAGAAAGAAAGAGCGCAGAGAGAGAGAGAAAAAAAGAGCGCAGAGAGAGAAAGAAAGAGCGCAGAGAGAGAGAGGAAGAAAGAGCGCAGAGAGAGAGAAAGAAAGAGCACAGAGAGAAAGAAAGAGCACATAGAGAGAGAAAGAGCGCAGAGAGAGAGAAAGAGCGCAGAGAGAAAAAGAGAGCACAGAGAGAGAGCGCAGACAGAGAGAGAGCGCAGACAGAGAGAGAGCGCAGAGAGAGAGAGAGAGCGCAGAGAGAGAGAGAGAGCGCAGAGAGAGAGAAAGAAAGAAAGAGCGCAGAGAGAGAGAAAGAGCGTAGAGAAAAAAAGAGCGCAGAGAGAGAGAGAGGAAGAAAGAGCGCAGACAGAGAAAAAAAGAGCGCAGAGAGAGAGAGCGCAGAGAAAGAAAGAGCACAGAGAGAGAAAGAAAGAGCGCAGAGAGAGAAAGAAAGAAAGAGCGCAGAGAGAGAGAAAGAAAGAGCGCAGAGAGAGAGAAAAAGCGCAGAGAGAGAAATAAAGAGCGCAGAGAGAGAAAGAAAGAGCGCAGAGAGAGAAAGAAAGAGCGCAGAGAAAGAAAGAGCACAGAGAGAGAGAAAGAAAGAGCGCAGAGAAAGAAAGAGCGCAGAGAGAGAAAGAAAGAGCGCAAAGAGAGAAAGAAAGAGCGCAGAGAGAGAGAGCGCAGAGAGAGAAAGAGAAAGAAAGAGCGCAGAGAGAGAAAGAGAAAGAAAGAGCGCAGAGAGAGATAGAGAAAGAGCGCAGAGAGAGAGAAAGAGCGCAGAGAGAGAGAAAGAGAAAGAAAGAGCGCAGAGAGAGAAAGAAAGAGCGCAGAGAGAAAGAAAGTGCGCAGAGAGAAAGAAAGAGCGCAGAGAGAAAGAAAGAGCGCAGAGAGAGAGAAAGAAAGAGCGCAGAGAGAGAGAGAAAGAGCGCAGAGAGAAAAAGAGAGCACAGAGAGAGAGCGCAGACAGAGAGAGAGCGCAGAGAGAGAGAGAGAGCGCAGAGAGAGAGAGAGAGCGCAGAGAGAGAGAAAGAAAGAAAGAGCGCAGAGAGAGAGAAAGAGCGTAGAGAAAAAAAGAGCGCAGAGAGAGAGAGAGGAAGAAAGAGCGCAGACAGAGAAAGAAAGAGCGCAGAGAGAGAGAGCGCAGAGAGAGAAAGAGCGCAGAGAAAGAAAGAGCACAGAGAGAGAAAGAAAGAGCGCAGAGAGAGAAAGAAAGAAAGAGCGCAGAGAGAGAGAAATAAAGAGCGCAGAGAGAGAAAGAAAGAGCGCAGAGAAAGAAAGAGCGCAGAGAGAGAGAAAGAAAGAGCGCAGAGAAAGAAAGAGCACAGAGAGAGAGAAAGAAAGAGCGCAGAGAGAGAAAGAAAGAGCGCAAAGAGAGAAAGAAAGAGCGCAGAGAGTGAGAGCGCAGAGAGAGAAAGAGAAAGAAAGAGCGCAGAGAGAGAAAGAGAAAGAAAGAGCGCAGAGAGAGATAGAGAAAGAGCGCAGAGAGAGAGAGAAAGAGCGCAGAGAGAGAGAAAGAGAAAGAAAGAGCGCAGAGAGAGAAAGAAAGAGCGCAGAGAGAGAGAAAGAGAGCAGAGAGAAAGAAAGAGCGCAGAGAGAAAGAAAGAGCGCAGAGAGAAAGAAAGAGCGCAGAGAGAGAGAAAGAAAGAGCGCAGAGAGAGAGAGAAAGAGCGCAGAGAGAAAGAAAGAAAGAGCGCAGAGAGAGAGAGAAAGAAAGAGCGCAGAGAGAGAAAGAAAGAGCGCAGAGAGAGAGAGCGCAGAGAGAGAGGAAGAAAGAGCGCAGAGAGAGAGAGAAAGAGCGCAGAGAGAGAGAGAAAGAGCGCAGAGAAAGAGAAAGAGCGCAGAGAGAGAAAGAGAAAGAAAGAGCGCAGAGAGAGAAAGAGCGCAAAGAGAGAAAGAGTGCAGAGAGAAAGAAAGAGCGCAGAGAGAGAGAGAGAAAGAGCGCAGAGAGAGAGAGAGAAAGAGCGCAGAGAGAGAGAAAGAGCGCAGAGAGAAAGAAAGAGCGCAGAGAGAGAGAAAGAAAGTGCGCAGAGAGAAAGAAAGAGCGCAGAGAGAGAGCGCAGAGAGAGAAAGAGAAAGAAAGAGCGCAGAGAGAGAGAAAGAGCGCAGAGAGAGAGAGAGAAAGAGCGCAGAGAGAGAGAAAGAGAAAGAAAGAGCGCAGAGAGAGAGAAAGAGCGCAGAGAGAGAGAGAGAAAGAGCGCAGAGGGAGAGAAAGAAAGAGCGCAGAGAGAGAGAAAGTAAGAGTGCAGAGAGAAAGAAAGAGCGCAGAGAGAAAGAAAGAAAGAGCGCAGAGAGAGAGAGAGAAAGAAAAAGCGCAGAGAAAGAAAGAGCGCAGAGAGAGGAAGAAAGAGCGCAGAGAGAGAGAAAGAGTGCAGAGAGAGAGAAAGAAAGAGCGCAGAGAGAGAGCGCAGAGAGAGAGCGCAGAGAGAGAAAGAGAAAGAAAGAGCGCAGAGAGAGAAAGAGAAAGAAAGAGCGCAGAGAGAGATAGAGAAAGAGCGCAGAGAGAGAGAGAAAGAGCGCAGAGAGAGAGAAAGAGAAAGAAAGAGCGCAGAGAGAGAAAGAAAGAGCGCAGAGAGAAAGAAAGTGCGCAGAGAGAAAGAAAGAGCGCAGAGAGAAAGAAAGAGCGCAGAGAGAGAGAAAGAAAGAGCGCAGAGAGAGAGAGAAAGAGCGCAGAGAGAAAAAGAGAGCACAGAGAGAGAGCGCAGACAGAGAGAGCGCAGACAGAGAGAGAGCGCAGAGAGAGAGAGAGAGCGCAGAGAGAGAGAGAGAGCGCAGAGAGAGAGAAAGAAAGAAAGAGCGCAGAGAGAGAGAAAGAGCGTAGAGAAAAAAAGAGCGCAGAGAGAGAGAGAGGAAGAAAGAGCGCAGACAGAGAAAGAAAGAGCGCAGAGAGAGAGAGCGCAGAGACTGTAAGAGCGCAGAGAAAGAAAGAGCACAGAGAGAGAAAGAAAGAGCGCAGAGAGAGAAAGAAAGAGCGCAGAGAGAGAGAAAGAAAGAGCGCAGAGAGAGAGAAAAAGCGCAGAGAGAGAAATAAAGAGCGCAGAGAGAGAAAGAAAGAGCGCAGAGAAAGAAAGAGCGCAGAGAGAGAGAAAGAAAGAGCGCAGAGAAAGAAAGAGCGCAGAGAGAGAGAAAGAAAGAGCGCAGAGAGAGAAAGAAAGAGCGCAAAGAGAGAAAGAAAGAGCGCAGAGAGAGAGAGCGCAGAGAGAGAAAGAGAAAGAAAGAGCGCAGAGAGAGAAAGAGAAAGAAAGAGCGCAGAGAGAGATAGAGAAAGAGCGCAGAGAGAGAGAGAAAGAGCGCAGAGAGAGAGAAAGAGAAAGAAAGAGCGCAGAGAGAGAAAGAAAGAGCGCAGAGAGAGAGAAAGAGAGCAGAGAGAAAGAAAGTGCGCAGAGAGAAAGAAAGAGCGCAGAGAGAAAGAAAGAGCGCAGAGAGAGAGAAAGAAAGAGCGAATAGAGAGAGAGGAAGAAAGAGCGCAGAGAGAGAAAGAAAGAGCACAGAGAGAAAGAAAGAGCACATAGAGAGAGAAAGAGCGCAGAGAGAGAGAGAAAGAGCGCAGAGAGAAAAAGAGAGCACAGAGAGAGAGCGCAGACAGAGAGAGAGCGCAGACAGAGAGAGAGCGCAGAGAGAGAGAGCGCAGAGAGAGAGAGAGCGCAGAGAGAGAGAAAGAAAGAAAGAGCGCAGAGAGAGAGAAAGAGCGTAGAGAAAAAAAGAGCGCAGAGAGAGAGAAAGAAAAAGCGCAGAGAGAGACAAAGAGCGCGGAGAGAGAGAAAGAAAGAGCGCAGAGAGAGAAAGAAAAAGCGCAGAGAGAGAAAGAAAGAGCGCAGAGAGAGAAAGAAAGAGCGCAGAGAGTGAGAGAGAAAGAGCGCAGAGAGAAAGAAAGAGCGCAGAGAGAGAGAGAAAGAAAGAGCGCAGAGAGAGAGAGAAAAAAAGAGCGCACAGAGAGAAAGAAAGAGCGCAGAGAGAGAGAGGAAGAAAGAGCGCAGAGAGAGAGAAAGAAAGAGCACAGAGAGAAAGAAAGAGCACATAGAGAGAGAAAGAGCGCAGAGAGAGAGAAAGAGCGCAGAGAGAAAAAGAGAGCACAGAGAGAGAGCGCAGACAGAGAGAGAGCGCAGACAGAGAGAGAGCGCAGAGAGAGAGAGAGAGCGCAGAGAGAGAGAGAGAGCGCAGAGAGAGAGAAAGAAAGAAAGAGCGCAGAGAGAGAGAAAGAGCGTAGAGAAAAAAAGAGCGCAGAGAGAGAGAGAGGAAGAAAGAGCGCAGACAGAGAAAGAAAGAGCGCAGAGAGAGAGAGCGCAGAGAAAGAAAGAGCACAGAGAGAGAAAGAAAGAGCGCAGAGAGAGAAAGAAAGAAAGAGCGCAGAGAGAGAGAAAGAAAGAGCGCAGAGAGAGAGAAAAAGCGCAGAGAGAGAAATAAAGAGCGCAGAGAGAGAAAGAAAGAGCGCAGAGAGAGAAAGAAAGAGCGCAGAGAAAGAAAGAGCACAGAGAGAGAGAAAGAAAGAGCGCAGAGAAAGAAAGAGCGCAGAGAGAGAGAAAGAAAGAGCGCAGAGAGAGAAAGAAAGAGCGCAAAGAGAGAAAGAAAGAGCGCAGAGAGAGAGAGCGCAGAGAGAGAAAGAGAAAGAAAGAGCGCAGAGAGAGAAAGAGAAAGAAAGAGCGCAGAGAGAGATAGAGAAAGAGCGCAGAGAGAGAGAAAGAGCGCAGAGAGAGAGAAAGAGAAAGAAAGAGCGCAGAGAGAGAAAGAAAGAGCGCAGAGAGAAAGAAAGTGCGCAGAGAGAAAGAAAGAGCGCAGAGAGAAAGAAAGAGCGCAGAGAGAGAGAAAGAAAGAGCGCAGAGAGAGAGAGAAAGAGCGCAGAGAGAAAAAGAGAGCACAGAGAGAGAGCGCAGAGAGAGAGAGAGAGCGCAGAGAGAGAGAGAGAGCGCAGAGAGAGAGAAAGAAAGAAAGAGCGCAGAGAGAGAGAAAGAGCGTAGAGAAAAAAAGAGCGCAGAGAGAGAGAGAGGAAGAAAGAGCGCAGACAGAGAAAGAAAGAGCGCAGAGAGAGAGAGCGCAGAGAGAGAAAGAGCGCAGAGAAAGAAAGAGCACAGAGAGAGAAAGAAAGAGCGCAGAGAGAGAAAGAAAGAAAGAGCGCAGAGAGAGAGAAAGAAAGAGCGCAGAGAGAGAGAAAAAGCGCAGAGAGAGAAATAAAGAGCGCAGAGAGAGAAAGAAAGAGCGCAGAGAAAGAAAGAGCGCAGAGAGAGAAAGAAAGAGCGCAAAGAGAGAAAGAAAGAGCGCAGAGAGAGAGAGCGCAGAGAGAGAAAGAGAAAGAAAGAGCGCAGAGAGAGAAAGAGAAAGAAAGAGCGCAGAGAGAGATAGAGAAAGAGCGCAGAGAGAGAGAGAAAGAGCGCAGAGAGAGAGAAAGAGAAAGAAAGAGCGCAGAGAGAGAAAGAAAGAGCGCAGAGAGAGAGAAAGAGAGCAGAGAGAAAGAAAGTGCGCAGAGAGAAAGAAAGAGCGCAGAGAGAAAGAAAGAGCGCAGAGAGAGAGAAAGAAAGAGCGCAGAGAGAGAGAGAAAGAGCGCAGAGAGAAAGAAAGAAAGAGCGCAGAGAGAGAGAGAAAGAAAGAGCGCAGAGAGAGAAAGAAAGAGCGCAGAGAGAGAGAGCGCAGAGAGAGAGGAAGAAAGAGCGCAGAGAGAGAGAGAAAGAGCGCAGAGAGAGAGAGAAAGAATGAGCGCAGAGAGAGAAAGAGAAAGAAAGAGCGCAGAGAGAGAAAGAGCGCAAAGAGAGAAAGAGCGCAGAGAGAAAGAAAGAGCGCAGAGAGAGAGAGAGAAAGAGCGCAGAGAGAGAGAGAGAAAGAGCGCAGAGAGAGAGAAAGAGCGCAGAGAGAAAGAAAGAGCGCAGAGAGAGAGAAAGAAAGTGCGCAGAGAGAAAGAAAGAGCGCAGAGAGAGAGCGCAGAGAGAGAAAGAGAAAGAACGAGCGCAGAGAGAGAGAAAGAGCGCAGAGAGAGAGAGAGAAAGAGCGCAGAGAGAGAGAAAGAGAAAGAAAGAGCGCAGAGAGAGAGAAAGAGCGCAGAGAGAGAGAGAGAAAGAGCGCAGAGGGAGAGAAAGAAAGAGCGCAGAGAGAGAGAAAGTAAGAGTGCAGAGAGAAAGAAAGAGCGCAGAGAGAAAGAAAGAAAGAGCGCAGAGAGAGAGAGAGAAAGAAAAAGCGCAGAGAAAGAAAGAGCGCAGAGAGAGGAAGAAAGAGCGCAGAGAGAGAGAAAGAAAGAGCGCAGAGAGAGAGAAAGAGCGCAGAGAGAGAGAAAGAAAGAGCGCAGAGAGAGAGCGCAGAGAGAGAGCGCAGAGAGAGAAAGAGAAAGAAAGAGCGCAGAGAGAGAAAGAGAAAGAAAGAGCGCAGAGAGAGATAGAGAAAGAGCGCAGAGAGAGAGAGAAAGAGCGCAGAGAGAGAGAAAGAGAAAGAAAGAGCGCAGAGAGAGAAAGAAAGAGCGCAGAGAGAAAGAAAGTGCGCAGAGAGAAAGAAAGAGCGCAGAGAGAAAGAAAGAGCGCAGAGAGAGAGAAAGAAAGAGCGCAGAGAGAGAGAGAAAGAGCGCAGAGAGAAAAAGAGAGCACAGAGAGAGAGCGCAGACAGAGAGAGAGCGCAGACAGAGAGAGAGCGCAGAGAGAGAGAGAGAGCGCAGAGAGAGAGAGAGAGCGCAGAGAGAGAGAAAGAAAGAAAGAGCGCAGAGAGAGAGAAAGAGCGTAGAGAAAAAAAGAGCGCAGAGAGAGAGAGAGGAAGAAAGAGCGCAGACAGAGAAAGAAAGAGCGCAGAGAGAGAGAGCGCAGAGAAAGAAAGAGCACAGAGAGAGAAAGAAAGAGCGCAGAGAGAGAAAGAAAGAAAGAGCGCAGAGAGAGAGAAAGAAAGAGCGCAGAGAGAGAGAAAAAGCGCAGAGAGAGAAATAAAGAGCGCAGAGAGAGAAAGAAAGAGCGCAGAGAGAGAAAGAAAGAGCGCAGAGAAAGAAAGAGCACAGAGAGAGAGAAAGAAAGAGCGCAGAGAAAGAAAGAGCGCAGAGAGAGAGAAAGAAAGAGCGCAGAGAGAGAAAGAAAGAGCGCAAAGAGAGAAAGAAAGAGCGCAGAAAGTGAGAGAGAAAGAGCGCAGAGAGAAAGAAAGAGTGCAGAGAGAGAGAGAAAGAAAGAGCGCAGAGAGAGAGAGAAAAAAAGAGCGCAGAGAGAGAGAGAAAAAAAGAGCGCAGAGAGAGAAAAAAAGAGCGCAGAGAGAGAAAGAAAGAGCGAATAGAGAGAGAGAGGAAGAAAGAGCGCAGAGAGAGAAAGAAAGAGCACAGAGAGAAAGAAAGAGCACATAGAGAGAGAAAGAGCGCAGAGAGAGAGAGAAAGAGCGCAGAGAGAAAAAGAGAGCACAGAGAGAGAGCGCAGACAGAGAGAGAGCGCAGACAGAGAGAGAGCGCAGAGAGAGAGAGCGCAGAGAGAGAGAGAGCGCAGAGAGAGAGAAAGAAAGAAAGAGCGCAGAGAGAGAGAAAGAGCGTAGAGAAAAAAAGAGCGCAGAGAGAGAGAAAGAAAAAGCGCAGAGAGAGACAAAGAGCGCGGAGAGAGAGAAAGAAAGAGCGCAGAGAGAGAAAGAAAAAGCGCAGAGAGAGAAAGAAAGAGCGCAGAGAGAGAAAGAAAGAGCGCAGAGAGTGAGAGAGAAAGAGCGCAGAGAGAAAGAAAGAGCGCAGAGAGAGAGAGAGAAAGAAAGAGCGCAGAGAGAGAGAGAAAAAAAGAGCGCAGAGAGAGAAAGAAAGAGCGCAGAGAGAGAGAGGAAGAAAGAGCGCAGAGAGAGAGAAAGAAAGAGCACAGAGAGAAAGAAAGAGCACATAGAGAGAGAAAGAGCGCAGAGAGAGAGAAAGAGCGCAGAGAGAAAAAGAGAGCACAGAGAGAGAGCGCAGACAGAGAGAGAGCGCAGACAGAGAGAGAGCGCAGAGAGAGAGAGAGAGCGCAGAGAGAGAGAGAGAGCGCAGAGAGAGAGAAAGAAAGAAAGAGCGCAGAGAGAGAGAAAGAGCGTAGAGAAAAAAAGAGCGCAGAGAGAGAGAGAGGAAGAAAGAGCGCAGACAGAGAAAGAAAGAGCGCAGAGAGAGAGAGCGCAGAGAAAGAAAGAGCACAGAGAGAGAAAGAAAGAGCGCAGAGAGAGAAAGAAAGAAAGAGCGCAGAGAGAGAGAAAGAAAGAGCGCAGAGAGAGAGAAAAAGTGCAGAGAGAGAAATAAAGAGCGCAGAGAGAGAAAGAAAGAGCGCAGAGAGAGAAAGAAAGAGCGCAGAGAAAGAAAGAGCACAGAGAGAGAGAAAGAAAGAGCGCAGAGAAAGAAAGAGCGCAGAGAGAGAGAAAGAAAGAGCGCAGAGAGAGAAAGAAAGAGCGCAAAGAGAGAAAGAAAGAGCGCAGAGAGAGAGAGCGCAGAGAGAGAAAGAGAAAGAAAGTGCGCAGAGAGAGAAAGAGAAAGAAAGAGCGCAGAGAGAGATAGAGAAAGAGCGCAGAGAGAGAGAAAGAGCGCAGAGAGAGAGAAAGAGAAAGAAAGAGCGCAGAGAGAGAAAGAAAGAGCGCAGAGAGAAAGAAAGTGCGCAGAGAGAAAGAAAGAGCGCAGAGAGAAAGAAAGAGCGCAGAGAGAGAGAAAGAAAGAGCGCAGAGAGAGAGAGAAAGAGCGCAGAGAGAAAAAGAGAGCACAGAGAGAGAGCGCAGAGAGAGAGAAAGAAAGAAAGAGCGCAGAGAGAGAGAAAGAGCGTAGAGAAAAAAAGAGCGCAGAGAGAGAGAGAGGAAGAAAGAGCGCAGACAGAGAAAGAAAGAGCGCAGAGAGAGAGAGCGCAGAGAGAGAAAGAGCGCAGAGAAAGAAAGAGCACAGAGAGAGAAAGAAAGAGCGCAGAGAGAGAAAGAAAGAAAGAGCGCAGAGAGAGAGAAAAAGCGCAGAGAGAGAAATAAAGAGCGCAGAGAGAGAAAGAAAGAGCGCAGAGAAAGAAAGAGCGCAGAGAGAGAAAGAAAGAGCGCAAAGAGAGAAAGAAAGAGCGCAGAGAGAGAGCGCAGAGAGAGAAAGAGAAAGAAAGAGCGCAGAGAGAGAAAGAGAAAGAAAGAGCGCAGAGAGAGATAGAGAAAGAGCGCAGAGAGAGAGAGAAAGAGCGCAGAGAGAGAGAAAGAGAAAGAAAGAGCGCAGAGAGAGAAAGAAAGAGCGCAGAGAGAGAGAAAGAGAGCAGAGAGAAAGAAAGTGCGCAGAGAGAAAGAAAGAGCGCAGAGAGAAAGAAAGAGCGCAGAGAGAGAGAAAGAAAGAGCGCAGAGAGAGAGAGAAAGAGCGCAGAGAGAAAGAAAGAAAGAGCGCAGAGAGAGAGAGAAAGAAAGAGCGCAGAGAGAGAAAGAAAGAGCGCAGAGAGAGAGAGCGCAGAGAGAGAGGAAGAAAGAGCGCAGAGAGAGAGAGAAAGAGCGCAGAGAGAGAGAGAAAGAATGAGCGCAGAGAGAGAAAGAGAAAGAAAGAGCGCAGAGAGAGAAAGAGCGCAAAGAGAGAAAGAGCGCAGAGAGAAAGAAAGAGCGCAGAGAGAGAGAGAGAAAGAGCGCAGAGAGAGAGAGAGAAAGAGCGCAGAGAGAGAGAAAGAGCGCAGAGAGAAAGAAAGAGCGCAGAGAGAGAGAAAGAAAGTGCGCAGAGAGAAAGAAAGAGCGCAGAGAGAGAGCGCAGAGAGAGAAAGAGAAAGAAAGAGCGCAGAGAGAGAGAAAGAGCGCAGAGAGAGAGAGAGAAAGAGCGCAGAGAGAGAGAAAGAGAAAGAAAGAGCGCAGAGAGAGAGAAAGAGCGCAGAGAGAGAGAGAGAAAGAGCGCAGAGGGAGAGAAAGAAAGAGCGCAGAGAGAGAGAAAGTAAGAGTGCAGAGAGAAAGAAAGAGCGCAGAGAGAAAGAAAGAAAGAGCGCAGAGAGAGAGAGAGAAAGAAAAAGCGCAGAGAAAGAAAGAGCGCAGAGAGAGGAAGAAAGAGCGCAGAGAGAGAGAAAGAAAGAGCGCAGAGAGAGAGAAAGAGCGCAGAGAGAGAGAAAGAAAGAGCGCAGAGAGAGAGCGCAGAGAGAGAGCGCAGAGAGAGAAAGAGAAAGAAAGAGCGCAGAGAGAGAAAGAGAAAGAAAGAGCGCAGAGAGAGATAGAGAAAGAGCGCAGAGAGAGAGAGAAAGAGCGCAGAGAGAGAGAAAGAGAAAGAAAGAGCGCAGAGAGAGAAAGAAAGAGCGCAGAGAGAAAGAAAGTGCGCAGAGAGAAAGAAAGAGCGCAGAGAGAAAGAAAGAGCGCAGAGAGAGAGAAAGAAAGAGCGCAGAGAGAGAGAGAAAGAGCGCAGAGAGAGAGAGCGCAGAGAGAGAAAGAGAAAGAAAGAGCGCAGAGAGAGAGAGAAAGAAAGAGCGCAGAGAGAGATAGAGAAAGAGCGCAGAGAGAGAGAGAAAGAGCGCAGAGAGAGAGAAAGAGAAAGAAAGAGCGCAGAGAGAGAAAGAAAGAGCGCAGAGAGAGAGAAAGAGAGCAGAGAGAAAGAAAGAGCGCAGAGAGAGAGAGAGAAAGAGCGCAGAGAGAGAGAGAGAAAGAGCGCAGAGAGAGAGAAAGAGCGCAGAGAGAAAGAAAGAGCGCAGAGAGAGAGAAAGAAAGTGCGCAGAGAGAAAGAAAGAGCGCAGAGAGAGAGCGCAAAGAGAGAAAGAGCGCAGAGAGAAAGAAAGAGCGCAGAGAGAGAGAGAGAAAGAGCGCAGAGAGAGAGAGAGAAAGAGCGCAGAGAGAGAGAAAGAGCGCAGAGAGAAAGAAAGAGCGCAGAGAGAGAGAAAGAAAGTGCGCAGAGAGAAAGAAAGAGCGCAGAGAGAGAGCGCAGAGAGAGAAAGAGAAAGAAAGAGCGCAGAGAGAGAGAAAGAGCGCAGAGAGAGAGAGAGAAAGAGCGCAGAGAGAGAGAAAGAGAAAGAAAGAGCGCAGAGAGAGAGAAAGAGCGCAGAGAGAGAGAGAGAAAGAGCGCAGAGGGAGAGAAAGAAAGAGCGCAGAGAGAGAGAAAGTAAGAGTGCAGAGAGAAAGAAAGAGCGCAGAGAGAAAGAAAGAAAGAGCGCAGAGAGAGAGAGAGAAAGAAAAAGCGCAGAGAAAGAAAGAGCGCAGAGAGAGGAAGAAAGAGCGCAGAGAGAGAGAAAGAAAGAGCGCAGAGAGAGAGAAAGAGCGCAGAGAGAGAGAAAGAAAGAGCGCAGAGAGAGAGCGCAGAGAGAGAGCGCAGAGAGAGAAAGAGAAAGAAAGAGCGCAGAGAGAGAAAGAGAAAGAAAGAGCGCAGAGAGAGATAGAGAAAGAGCGCAGAGAGAGAGAGAAAGAGCGCAGAGAGAGAGAAAGAGAAAGAAAGAGCGCAGAGAGAGAAAGAAAGAGCGCAGAGAGAAAGAAAGTGCGCAGAGAGAAAGAAAGAGCGCAGAGAGAAAGAAAGAGCGCAGAGAGAGAGAAAGAAAGAGCGCAGAGAGAGAGAGAAAGAGCGCAGAGAGAGAGAGCGCAGAGAGAGAAAGAGAAAGAAAGAGCGCAGAGAGAGAGAGAAAGAAAGAGCGCAGAGAGAGATAGAGAAAGAGCGCAGAGAGAGAGAGAAAGAGCGCAGAGAGAGAGAAAGAGAAAGAAAGAGCGCAGAGAGAGAAAGAAAGAGCGCAGAGAGAGAGAAAGAGAGCAGAGAGAAAGAAAGTGCGCAGAGAGAAAGAAAGAGCGCAGAGAGAAAGAAAGAGCGCAGAGAGAGAGAAAGAAAGAGCGCAGAGAGAGAGAGAAAGAGCGCAGAGAGAAAGAAAGAAAGAGCGCAGAGAGAGAGAGAAAGAAAGAGCGCAGAGAGAGAAAGAAAGAGCGCAGAGAGAGAGAGCGCAGAGAGAGAGGAAGAAAGAGCGCAGAGAGAGAGAGAAAGAGCGCAGAGAGAGAGAGAAAGAATGAGCGCAGAGAGAGAAAGAGAAAGAAAGAGCGCAGAGAGAGAAAGAGCGCAAAGAGAGAAAGAGCGCAGAGAGAAAGAAAGAGCGCAGAGAGAGAGAGAGAAAGAGCGCAG
This sequence comes from Ascaphus truei, assembly GCF_040206685.1. Lineage (NCBI taxonomy): Eukaryota > Metazoa > Chordata > Amphibia > Anura > Ascaphidae > Ascaphus > Ascaphus truei. Next base: position 544,530 of record NW_027454428.1, on the reverse strand, counting down.
AGAGAGAGAGAGAAAGAGCGCAGAGAGAGAGAAAGAGCGCAGAGAGAAAGAAAGAGCGCAGAGAGAGAGAAAGAAAGTGCGCAGAGAGAAAGAAAGAGCGCAGAGAGAGAGCGCAGAGAGAGAAAGAGAAAGAAAGAGCGCAGAGAGAGAGAAAGAGCGCAGAGAGAGAGAGAGAAAGAGCGCAGAGAGAGAGAAAGAGAAAGAAAGAGCGCAGAGAGAGAGAAAGAGCGCAGAGAGAGAGAGAGAAAGAGCGCAGAGGGAGAGAAAGAAAGAGCGCAGAGAGAGAGAAAGTAAGAGTGCAGAGAGAAAGAAAGAGTGCAGAGAGAAAGAAAGAAAGAGCGCAGAGAGAGAGAGAGAAAGAAAAAGCGCAGAGAAAGAAAGAGCGCAGAGAGAGGAAGAAAGAGCGCAGAGAGAGAGAAAGAAAGAGCGCAGAGAGAGAGAAAGAGCGCAGAGAGAGAGAAAGAAAGAGCGCAGAGAGAGAGCGCAGAGAGAGAGCGCAGAGAGAGAAAGAGAAAGAAAGAGCGCAGAGAGAGAAAGAGAAAGAAAGAGCGCAGAGAGAGATAGAGAAAGAGCGCAGAGAGAGAGAGAAAGAGCGCAGAGAGAGAGAAAGAGAAAGAAAGAGCGCAGAGAGAGAAAGAAAGAGCGCAGAGAGAAAGAAAGTGCGCAGAGAGAAAGAAAGAGCGCAGAGAGAAAGAAAGAGCGCAGAGAGAGAGAAAGAAAGAGCGCAGAGAGAGAGAGAAAGAGCGCAGAGAGAAAAAGAGAGCACAGAGAGAGAGCGCAGACAGAGAGAGAGCGCAGACAGAGAGAGAGCGCAGAGAGAGAGAGCGCAGAGAGAGAGAGAGAGCGCAGAGAGAGAGAAAGAAAGAAAGAGCGCAGAGAGAGAGAAAGAGCGTAGAGAAAAAAAGAGCGCAGAGAGAGAGAGAGGAAGAAAGAGCGCAGACAGAGAAAGAAAGAGCGCAGAGAGAGAGAGCGCAGAGAAAGAAAGAGCACAGAGAGAGAAAGAAAGAGCGCAGAGAGAGAAAGAAAGAAAGAGCGCAGAGAGAGAGAAAGAAAGAGCGCAGAGAGAGAGAAAAAGCGCAGAGAGAGAAATAAAGAGCGCAGAGAGAGAAAGAAAGAGCGCAGAGAGAGAAAGAAAGAGCGCAGAGAAAGAAAGAGCACAGAGAGAGAGAAAGAAAGAGCGCAGAGAAAGAAAGAGCGCAGAGAGAGAGAAAGAAAGAGCGCAGAGAGAGAAAGAAAGAGCGCAAAGAGAGAAAGAAAGAGCGCAGAGAGAGAGAGCGCAGAGAGAGAAAGAGAAAGAAAGAGCGCAGAGAGAGAAAGAGAAAGAAAGAGCGCAGAGAGAGATAGAGAAAGAGCGCAGAGAGAGAGAAAGAGAAAGAAAGAGCGCAGAGAGAGAAAGAAAGAGCGCAGAGAGAAAGAAAGTGCGCAGAGAGAAAGAAAGAGCGCAGAGAGAAAGAAAGAGCGCAGAGAGAGAGAAAGAAAGAGCGCAGAGAGAGAGAGAAAGAGCGCAGAGAGAAAAAGAGAGCACAGAGAGAGAGCGCAGAGAGAGAGAGAGAGCGCAGAGAGAGAGAGAGAGCGCAGAGAGAGAGAAAGAAAGAAAGAGCGCAGAGAGAGAGAAAGAGCGTAGAGAAAAAAAGAGCGCAGAGAGAGAGAGGAAGAAAGAGCGCAGACAGAGAAAGAAAGAGCGCAGAGAGAGAGAGCGCAGAGAGAGAAAGAGCGCAGAGAAAGAAAGAGCACAGAGAGAGAAAGAAAGAGCGCAGAGAGAGAAAGAAAGAAAGAGCGCAGAGAGAGAGAAAGAAAGAGCGCAGAGAGAGAGAAAAAGCACAGAGAGAGAAATAAAGAGCGCAGAGAGAGAAAGAAAGAGCGCAGAGAAAGAAAGAGCGCAGAGAGAGAAAGAAAGAGCGCAAAGAGAGAAAGAAAGAGCGCAGAGAGAGAGAGCGCAGAGAGAGAAAGAGAAAGAAAGAGCGCAGAGAGAGAAAGAGAAAGAAAGAGCGCAGAGAGAGATAGAGAAAGAGCGCAGAGAGAGAGAGAAAGAGCGCAGAGAGAGAGAAAGAGAAAGAAAGAGCGCAGAGAGAGAAAGAAAGAGCGCAGAGAGAGAGAAAGAGAGCAGAGAGAAAGAAAGTGCGCAGAGAGAAAGAAAGAGCGCAGAGAGAAAGAAAGAGCGCAGAGAGAGAGAAAGAAAGAGCGCAGAGAGAGAGAGAAAGAGCGCAGAGAGAAAGAAAGAAAGAGCGCAGAGAGAGAGAGAAAGAAAGAGCGCAGAGAGAGAAAGAAAGAGCGCAGAGAGAGAGAGCGCAGAGAGAGAGGAAGAAAGAGCGCAGAGAGAGAGAGAAAGAGCGCAGAGAGAGAGAAAGAATGAGCGCAGAGAGAGAAAGAGAAAGAAAGAGCGCAGAGAGAGAAAGAGCGCAAAGAGAGAAAGAGAAAGAAAGAGCGCAGAGAGAGAAAGAGAAAGAAAGAGCGCAGAGAGAGATAGAGAAAGAGCGCAGAGAGAGAGAGAAAGAGCGCAGAGAGAGAGAAAGAGAAAGAAAGAGCGCAGAGAGAGAAAGAAAGAGCGCAGAGAGAAAGAAAGTGCGCAGAGAGAAAGAAAGAGCGCAGAGAGAAAGAAAGAGCGCAGAGAGAGAGAAAGAAAGAGCGCAGAGAGAGAGAGAGAAAGAGCGCAGAGAGAGAGAGAGAAAGAGCGCAGAGAGAGAGAAAGAGCGCAGAGAGAAAGAAAGAGCGCAGAGAGAGAGAAAGAAAGTGCGCAGAGAGAAAGAAAGAGCGCAGAGAGAGAGCGCAGAGAGAGAAAGAGAAAGAAAGAGCGCAGAGAGAGAGAAAGAGCGCAGAGAGAGAGAGAGAAAGAGCGCAGAGAGAGAGAAAGAGAAAGAAAGAGCGCAGAGAGAGAGAAAGAGCGCAGAGAGAGAGAGAGAAAGAGCGCAGAGGGAGAGAAAGAAAGAGCGCAGAGAGAGAGAAAGTAAGAGTGCAGAGAGAAAGAAAGAGCGCAGAGAGAAAGAAAGAAAGAGCGAAGAGAGAGAGAGAGAAAGAAAAAGCGCAGAGAAAGAAAGAGCGCAGAGAGAGGAAGAAAGAGCGCAGAGAGAGAGAAAGAAAGAGCGCAGAGAGAGAGAAAGAGCGCAGAGAGAGAGAAAGAAAGAGCGCAGAGAGAGAGCGCAGAGAGAGAGCGCAGAGAGAGAAAGAGAAAGAAAGAGCGCAGAGAGAGAAAGAGAAAGAAAGAGCGCAGAGAGAGATAGAGAAAGAGCGCAGAGAGAGAGAGAAAGAGCGCAGAGAGAGAGAAAGAGAAAGAAAGAGCGCAGAGAGAGAAAGAAAGAGCGCAGAGAGAAAGAAAGTGCGCAGAGAGAAAGAAAGAGCGCAGAGAGAAAGAAAGAGCGCAGAGAGAGAGAAAGAAAGAGCGCAGAGAGAGAGAGAAAGAGCGCAGAGAGAAAAAGAGAGCACAGAGAGAGAGCGCAGACAGAGAGAGAGCGCAGACAGAGAGAGAGCGCAGAGAGAGAGAGAGAGCGCAGAGAGAGAGAGAGAGCGCAGAGAGAGAGAAAGAAAGAAAGAGCGCAGAGAGAGAGAAAGAGCGTAGAGAAAAAAAGAGCGCAGAGAGAGAGAGAGGAAGAAAGAGCGCAGACAGAGAAAGAAAGAGCGCAGAGAGAGAGAGCGCAGAGACTGTAAGAGCGCAGAGAAAGAAAGAGCACAGAGAGAGAAAGAAAGAGCGCAGAGAGAGAAAGAAAGAAAGAGCGCAGAGAGAGAGAAAGAAAGAGCGCAGAGAGAGAGAAAAAGCGCAGAGAGAGAAATAAAGAGCGCAGAGAGAGAAAGAAAGAGCGCAGAGAAAGAAAGAGCGCAGAGAGAGAGAAAGAAAGAGCGCAGAGAAAGAAAGAGCGCAGAGAGAGAGAAAGAAAGAGCGCAGAGAGAGAAAGAAAGAGCGCAAAGAGAGAAAGAAAGAGCGCAGAGAGAGAGAGCGCAGAGAGAGAAAGAGAAAGAAAGAGCGCAGAGAGAGAAAGAGAAAGAAAGAGCGCAGAGAGAGAAAGAAAGAGCGCAGAGAGAGAGAAAGAGAGCAGAGAGAAAGAAAGTGCGCAGAGAGAAAGAAAGAGCGCAGAGAGAAAGAAAGAGCGCAGAGAGAGAGAAAGAAAGAGCGCAGAGAGAGAGAGAAAGAGCGCAGAGAGAAAGAAAGAAAGAGCGCAGAGAGAGAGAGAAAGAAAGAGCGCAGAGAGAGAAAGAAAGAGCGCAGAGAGAGAGAGAGAGAGCAGAGAGAGAGGAAGAAAGAGCGCAGAGAGAGAGAAAGAGCGCAGAGAAAGAGAAAGAGCGCAGAGAGAGAAAGAGAAAGAAAGAGCGCAGAGAGAGAAAGAGCGCAAAGAGAGAAAGAGCGCAGAGAGAAAGAAAGAGCGCAGAGAGAGAGAGAGAAAGAGCGCAGAGAGAGAGAGAGAAAGAGCGCAGAGAGAGAGAAAGAGCGCAGAGAGAAAGAAAGAGCGCAGAGAGAGAAAGAAAGTGCGCAGAGAGAAAGAAAGAGCGCAGAGAGAGAGCGCAGAGAGAGAAAGAGAAAGAAAGAGCGCAGAGAGAGAGAGAGAAAGAGCGCAGAGAGAGAGAGAGAAAGAGCGCAGAGAGAGAGAAAGAGAAAGAAAGAGCGCAGAGAGAGAGAAAGAGCGCAGAGAGAGAGAGAGAAAGAGCGCAGAGGGAGAGAAAGAAAGAGCGCAGAGAGAGAGAAAGTAAGAGTGCAGAGAGAAAGAAAGAGCGCAGAGAGAAAGAAAGAAAGAGCGCAGAGAGAGAGAGAGAAAGAAAAAGCGCAGAGAAAGAAAGAGCGCAGAGAGAGGAAGAAAGAGCGCAGAGAGAGAGAAAGAAAGAGCGCAGAGAGAGAGAAAGAGCGCAGAGAGAGAGAAAGAAAGAGCGCAGAGAGAGAGCGCAGAGAGAGAGCGCAGAGAGAGAGAGCGCAGAGAGAGAGAGAGCGCAGAAAGAGAGAGAGTGCAGAGAGAGAGAGAGCGCAGAGAGAGAGAAAGAGCGCAGAGAGAAAGAAAGAGCGCAGAGAGAGAAAGAAAGAGCGCAGAGAGAGAGAGCGCAGAGAGAAAGAAAGAGCGCAGAGAGAGAGAAAGAAAGTGCGCAGAGAGAGAGAAAGAGCGCAGAGAGAGAGAAAGAGCGCAAAGAGAGAGAAAGAAAGTGCGCAGAGAGAAAGAAAGAGCGCAGAGAGAAAGAGCGCAGAGAGAGAAAGAGCACAGAGAGAGAAAGAGAAAGAAAGAGCGCAGAGAGAGAGAGAGAGAAAGAGCGCAGAGAGAGAGAGAGAAAGAGCGCAGAGAGAGAGAGAGAAAGAGCGCAGAAAGAGAGAAAGAAAGAGCGCAGAGAGAGAAAGAAAGAGCGCAGAGAGAAAGAAAGAGCGCAGAGAGAGAGAAAGAGCGCAGAGAGAGAGAAAGAAAGTGCGCAGAGAGAAAGAAAGAGCGCAGAGAGAAAGAGCGCAGAGAGAGAAAGAGAAAGAAAGAGCGCAGAGAGAGAGAGAAAGAGCGCAGAGAGAGAGAAAGAGAAAGAAAGAGCACAGAGAGAGAAAGAAAGAGCGCAGAGAGAGAAAGAACGAGCGCAGAGAGAGAGAAAGAGCGCAGAGAGAGAGAAAGAGCGCAGAGAGAGAGAGAGAAAGAGCGCAGAGGGAGAGAAAGAAAGAGCGCAGAGAGAGAGAAAGTAAGAGTGCAGAGAGAAAGAAAGAGCGCAGAGAGAAAGAAAGAAAGAGCGCAGAGAGAGAGAGAGAAAGAAAAAGCGCAGAGAAAGAAAGAGCGCAGAGAGAGGAAGAAAGAGCGCAGAGAGAGAGAAAGAAAGAGCGCAGAGAGAGAGAAAGAGCGCAGAGAGAGAGAAAGAAAGAGCGCAGAGAGAGAGCGCAGAGAGAGAGCGCAGAGAGAGAGAGCGCAGAGAGAGAGAGAGCGCAGAAAGAGAGAGAGTGCAGAGAGAGAGAGAGCGCAGAGAGAGAGAAAGAGCGCAGAGAGAAAGAAAGAGCGCAGAGAGAGAGAAAGAGAGCAGAGAGAAAGAAAGTGCGCAGAGAGAAAGAAAGAGCGCAGAGAGAAAGAAAGAGCGCAGAGAGAGAAAGAAAGAGCGCAGAGAGAGAGAGAAAGAGCGCAGCGAGAGAGAGAGAGAGCGCAGAGAGAGAGAAAGAAAGAGCGCAGAGAGAGAGAGAAAGAAAGAGCGCAGAGAGAGAAAGAAAGAGCGCAGAGAGAGAGAAAGAGCGCAGAGAGAGAGAAAGAGCGCAGAGAGAGAGAAAGAGCGCAGAGAGAGAAAGAGCGCAGAGAGAGAAAGAGCGCAGAGAGAGAGAGAAAGAGCGCAGAGAGAGAGAGAAAGAGCGCAGAGAGAGAGAGAAAGAGCGCAGAGAGAGAAATAAAGAGCGCAGAGAGAGAAATAAAGAGTGCAGAGAAAGAAAGAGCGCAGAGAGAGAGAAAGAAAGAGCGCAGAGAGAGAAAGAAAGAGCGCAGAGAGAGAGAAAAAAAGAGCGCAAAGAGAGAAAAAAAGAGCGCAGAGAGAAAGAAAGAAAGAGCGCAGAGAGAAAGAAAGAGTGCAGAGAGAGAAAGAGAAAGAAAGTGCGCAGAGAGAGAGAGAGAAAGAGCGCCGAGAGAGAGAAAGAGCGCAGAGAGAGAAAGAAATAGCGCAGAGAGAGAGAAAGAGCGCAGAGAGAGAGAAAGAGCGCAGAGAGAGAGAGGAAGAAAGAGCGCAGAGAGAGAGAAAGAAAGAGCGCAGAGAGAAAGAAAGAGCACATAGAGAGAGAAAAAGCGCAGAGAGAGAGAAAAAGCGCAGAGAGAGAAATAAAGAGCGCAGAGAGAGAAAGAAAGAGCGCAGAGAAAGAAAGAGCGCAAAGAGAGAAAGAAAGAGCGCAAATAGAGAAAAAAAGAGCGCAGAGAGAAAGAAAGAGCGCAGAGAGAAAGAAAGAGCGCAGAGAGAGAGAGCGCAGAGAGAGAAAGAGAAAGAAAGAGCGCAGAGAGAGAAAGAGAAAGAAAGAGCGCAGAGAGAGAGAGAGAAAGAGCGCAGAGAGAGAGAGAAAGAGCGCAGAGAGAGAGAAAGAGAAAGAAAGAGCGCAGAGAGAGAAAGAAAGAGCGCAGAGAGAGAAAGAAAGAGCGCAGAGAGAGAGAAAGAGCGCAGAGAGAGAAAGAGCACAGAGAGAGAGAAAGAGCACAGAGAGAGAGAAAGATAGAGCGCAGAGAGACAAAGAGCGCAGAGAGAGAGAGAGAGCGCAGAGAGAGAGAAAGAGCGCAGAGAGAGAGAAAAAGAGCGCAGAGAGAGAAATAAAGAGCGCAGAGAAAGAAAGAGCTCAGAGAGAGAGAAAGAAAGAGCGCAGAGAGAGAAAGAAAGAGCGCAAAGAGAGAAAAAAAGAGCGCAAAGAGAGAAAAAAAGAGCGCAGAGAGAAAGAAAGAAAGAGCGCAGAGAGAAAGAAAGAGCGCAGAGAGAGAAAGAGAAAGAAAGTGCGCAGAGAGAGAGAGAGAAAGAGCGCCGAGAGAGAGAAAGAGCGCAGAGAGAGAAAGAAATAGCGCAGAGAGAGAGAAAGAGCGCAGAGAGAGAGAAAGAGCGCAGAGAGAGAGAGGAAGAAAGAGCGCAGAGAGAGAGAAAGAAAGAGCGCAGAGAGAAAGAAAGAGCACATAGAGAGAGAAAAAGCGCAGAGAGAAAAAGCGCAGAGAGAGAAATAAAGAGCGCAGAGAGAGAAAGAAAGAGCGCAGAGAAAGAAAGAGCGCAAAGAGAGAAAGAAAGAGCGCAAATAGAGAAAAAAAGAGCGCAGAGAGAAAGAAAGAGCGCAGAGAGAAAGAAAGAGCGCAGAGAGAGAGAGCGCAGAGAGAGAAAGAGAAAGAAAGAGCGCAGAGAGAGAAAGAGAAAGAAAGAGCGCAGAGAGAGTGAGAGAAAGAGCGCAGAGAGAGAGAGAAAGAGCGCAGAGAGAGAGAAAGAGAAAGAAAGAGCGCAGAGAGAGAAAGAAAGAGCGCAGAGAGAGAAAGAAAGAGCGCAGAGAGAGAGAAAGAGCGCAGAGAGAGAAAGAGCACAGAGAGAGAGAAAGAGCACAGAGAGAGAGAAAGAAAGAGCGCAGAGAGACAAAGAGCGCAGAGAGAGAGAGAGCGCAGAGAGAGAGAAAGAGCGCAGAGAGAGAGAAAAAAAGAGCGCAGAGAGAGAGAAAGAAAAAGCGCAGAGAGAGAAAGAAAGAGCGCAGAGAGAAAAAGAGCGCAGAGAGAGAGAAAGAGCGCAGAGAGAGAGAAAGAGCGCAGAGAGAGAAAGAGCGCAGAGAGAGAGAAAGAGCCCAGAGAGAGAGAAAAAAAGAGCGCAAAGAGAGAGAAAGAAAAATCGCAGAGAGAGAGAAAGAAAGAGCGCAGAGAGAGAAAGAAAGAGCGCAGAGAGAAAGAAAGAGCGCAGAGAGAAAGAAAGAGCGCAGAGAGAGAGAGCGCAGAGAGAGAAAGAGAAAAAAAGAGCGCAGAGAGAGAAAGAGAAAGAAAGAGCGCAGAGAGAGAGAGAGAAAGAGCGCAGAGAGAGAGAGAAAGAGCGCAGAGAGAGAGAAAGAGAAAGAAAGAGCGCAGAGAGAGAAAGAAAGAGCGCAGAGAGAGAAAGAAAGAGCGCAGAGAGAGAGAAAGAGCGCAGAGAGAGAAAGAGCACAGAGAGAGAGAAAGAAAGAGCGCAGAGAGAGAGAGAAAGAAAGAGCGCAGAGAGAGAGAGAAAGAATGAGCGCAGAGAGAGAAAGAAATAGCGCAGAGAGAGAGAAAGAGCGCAGAGAGAGAGAAAGAGCGCAGAGAGAGAGAGGAAGAAAGAGCGCAGAGAGAGAGAAAGAAAGAGCGCAGAGAGAAAGAAAGAGAAAGAAAGAGCACAGAGAGAGAGAAAGAAAGAGCGCAGAGAGAGAGAAAAAGCGCAGAGAGAGAAATAAAGAGCGCAGAGAGAGAAAGAGCGCAGAGAGAGAAAGAGCGCAGAGAGAGAAAGAAAGAGCGCAGAGAGAGAGAAAGAAAGAGCGCAGAGAGAGAAAGAAAGAGAGCAGAGAGAGAAAGAAAGAGCGCAAAGAGAGAAAAAAAGAGCGCAAAGAGAGAAAAAAAGAGCGCAGAGAGAAAGAAAGAAAGAGCGCAGAGAGAAAGAAAGAGCGCAGAGAGAGAGAGCGCAGAGAGAGAAAGAGAAAGAAAGAGCGCAGAGAGAGAGAGAAAGAGCGCAGAGAGAGAGAAAGAGAAAGAAAGAGCGCAGAGAGAGAAAGAAAGAGCGCAGAGAGAGAAAGAAAGAGCGCAGAGAGAGAGAAAGAGCGCAGAGAGAGAGAAAGAGCGCAGAGAGAGAGAAAGAGCGCAGAGAGAGAGAAAGAGCGCAGAGAGAGAGAAAGAGCACAGAGAGAGAGAAAGAAAGAGCGCAGAGAGTGAAAGAAAGAGCGCAGAGAGAGAGAAAGAAAGAGCGCAGAGAGAGAAATAGAGCGCAGAGAGAGAAATAAAGAGCGCAGAGAGAGAAATAAAGAGCGCAGAGAGAGAGCGCAGAGAGAGAAAGAGAAAGAAAGAGCGCAGAGAGAGAGAGAGAGAAAGAGCGCCGAGAGAGAGAAAGAGAAAGAGCGCCAAGAGAGAGAAAGAGCGCAGAGAGAGAGAAAGAGAAAGAAAGAGCACAGAGAGAGAGAGAGAAAGAGCGCAGAGAGAGAGAAAGAGCACAGAGAAAGAAAGAAAGAGCGCAGAGAGAAAGAAAGAGCGCAGAGAAAGAGCGCAGAGAGAGAGAGAAAGAGCGCAGAGAGAGAAATAAAGAGCGCAGAGAGAAAAATAAAGAGCGCAGAGAGAGAAATAAAGAGCGCAGAGAGAGAAATAAAGAGCGCAGAGAGAGAAAGAAAGAGCGCAGAGAGAGAAAGAAAGAGCGCAGAGAGAGAGAAAGAGCGCAGAGAGAGAAAGAGCACAGAGAGAGAGAAAGAGCACAGAGAGAGAGAAAGAAAGAGCGCAGAGAGAGAGAGAGAGCGCAGAGAGAGAGAAAGAGCGCAGAGAGAGAGAAAAAAAGAGCGCAGAGAGAGAGAAAGAAAAAGCGCAGAGAGAGAAAGAAAGAGCGCAGAGAGAAAAAGAGCGCAGAGAGAGAGAAAGAGCGCAGAGAGAGAGAAAGAGCGCAGAGAGAGAAAGAGCGCAGAGAGAGAGAAAAAAAGAGCGCAAAGAGAGAGAAAGAAAAATCGCAGAGAGAGAGAAAGAAAGAGCGCAGAGAGAGAAAGAAAGAGCGCAGAGAGAAAGAAAGAGCGCAGAGAGAAAGAAAGAGCGCAGAGAGAGAGAGCGCAGAGAGAGAAAGAGAAAGAAAGAGCGCAGAGAGAGAGAGAGAAAGAGCGCAGAGAGAGAGAGAAAGAGCGCAGAGAGAGAGAAAGAGAAAGAAAGAGCGCAGAGAGAGAAAGAAAGAGCGCAGAGAGAGAAAGAAAGAGCGCAGAGAGAGAGAAAGAGCGCAGAGAGAGAAAGAGCACAGAGAGAGAGAAAGAGCTCAGAGAGAGAGAAAGAAAGAGCGCAGAGAGAGAAAGAGCGCAGAGAGAGAGAGAGAGCGCAGAGAGAGAGAAAGAGCGCAGAGAGAGAGAAAAAAAGAGCGCAGAGAGAGAGAAAGAAAAAGCGCAGAGAGAGAAAGAAAGAGCGCAGAGAAAGAAAGAGCGCAGAGAGAGAGAAAGAGCGCAGAGAGAGAGAAAGAGCGCAGAGAGAGAAAGAGCGCAGAGAGAGAGAAAGAGCGCAGAGAGAGAGAAAAAAAGAGCGCAAAGAGAGAGAAAGAAAGAGCGCAGAGAGAGAAAGAAAGAGCGCAGAGAGAGAAAGAAAGAGCGCAGAGAGAGAAAGAAAGAGCGCAGAGAGAGAAAGAAAGAGCGCAGAGAGAGAAAGAAAGAGCGCAGAGAGTGAGAGAGAAAGAGCGCAGAGAGAAAGAAAGAGCGCAGAGAGAGAGAGAAAGAAAGAGCGCAGAGAGAGAGAGAAAGAAAGAGCGCAGAGAGAGAGAGAAAGAAAGAGCGCAGAGAGAGAAAGAAATAGCGCAGAGAGAGAGAAAGAGCGCAGAGAGAGAGAAAGAGCGCAGAGAGAGAGAGGAAGAAAGAGCGCAGAGAGAGAGAAAGAAAGAGCGCAGAGAGAAAGAAAGAGAAAGAAAGAGCACAGAGAGAGAGAAAGAAAGAGCGCAGAGAGAGAGAAAAAGCGCAGAGAGAGAAATAAAGAGCGCAGAGAAAGAAAGAACGCAGAGAAAGAAAGAGCGCAGAGAGAGAGAAAGAAAGAGCGCAGAGAGAGAAAGAAAGAGAGCAGAGAGAGAAAGAAAGAGCGCAAAGAGAGAAAAAAAGAGCGCAAAGAGAGAAAAAAAGAGCGCAGAAAGAAAGAAAGAAAGAGCGCAGAGAGAAAGAAAGAGCGCAGAGAGAGAGAGCGCAGAGAGAGAAAGAGAAAGAAAGAGCGCAGAGAGAGAGAGAAAGAGCGCAGAGAGAGAGAAAGAGAAAGAAAGAGCACAGAGAGAGAAAGAAAGAGCTCAGAGAGAGAAAGAAAGAGCGCAGAGAGAGAGAAAGAGCGCAGAGAGAGAGAAAGAGCGCAGAGAGAGAGAAAGAGCACAGAGAGAGAGAAAGAGCACAGAGAGAGAGAAAGAAAGAGCGCAGAGAGAGAAAGAGCGCAGAGAGTAAAAGAAAGAGCGCAGAGAGAGAGAAAGAAAGAGCGCAGAGAGAGAGCGCAGAGAGAGAGAGAAAGAGCGCAGAGAGAGAAATAGAGCGCAGAGAGAGAAATAAAGAGCGCAGAGAGAGAAATAAAGAGCGCAGAGAGAGAGCGCAGAGAGAGAAAGAGAAAGAAAGAGCGCAGAGAGAGAGAGAGAGAAAGAGCGCTGAGAGAGAGAAAGAGAAAGAGCGCCGAGAGAGAGAAAGAGCGCAGAGAGAGAGAAAGAGAAAGAAAGAGCGCAGAGAGAGAGAGAGAGAAAGAGCGCAGAGAGAGAGAAAGAGCGCAGAGAGAGAAAGAAAGAGCGCAGAGAAAGAAAGAGCGCAGAGAAAGAAAGAGCGCAGAGAGAGAAAGAAAGAGCGCAGAGAGAGAAAGAAAGAGAGCAGAGAGAGAAAGAAAGAGCGCAAAGAGAGAAAAAAAGAGCGCAAAGAGAGAAAAAAAGAGCGCAGAGAGAAAGAAAGAAAGAGCGCAGAGAGAAAGAAAGAGCGCAGAGAGAGAGAGCGCAGAGAGAGAAAGAGAAAGAAAGAGCGCAGAGAGAGAGAGAAAGAGCGCAGAGAGAGAGAAAGAGAAAGAAAGAGCACAGAGAGAGAAAGAAAGAGCGCAGAGAGAGAAAGAAAGAGCGCAGAGAGAGAGAAAGAGCGCAGAGAGAGAGAAAGAGCGCAGAGAGAGAGAAAGAGCACAGAGAGAGAGAAAGAGCACAGAGAGAGAGAAAGAAAGAGCGCAGAGAGAGAAAGAGCGCAGAGAGAGAAAGAAAGAGCGCAGAGAGAGAGAGAAAGAAAGAGCGCAGAGAGAGAGCGCAGAGAGAGAAATAAAGAGCGCAGAGAGAGAAATAAAGAGCGCAGAGAGAGAGAGCGCAGAGAGAGAAAGAGAAAGAAAGAGCGCAGAGAGAGAGAGAGAGAAAGAGCGCCAAGAGAGAGAAAGAGCGCAGAGAGAGAGAAAGAGAAAGAAAGAGCGCAGAGAGAGAGAGAGAAAGAGCGCAGAGAGAGAGAAAGAGCGCAGAGAAAGAAAGAGAAAGAAAGAGCGCAGAGAGAGAAAGAGCGCAGAGAGAGAAAGAGCGCAGAGAGAGAAATAAAGAGCGCAGAGAGAGAAATAAAGAGCGCAGAGAGAGAAATAAAGAGCGCAGAGAGAGAAATAAAGAGCGCAGAGAGAGAAATAAAGAGCGCAGAGAAAGAAATAAAGAGCGCAGAGAAAGAAAGAGCGCAGAGAGAGAGAAAGAAAGAGCGCAGAGAGAGAGAGAAAGAAAGAGCGCAGAGAGAGAGAGAAAGAATGAGCGCAGAGAGAGAAAGAAATAGCGCAGAGAGAGAGAAAGAGCGCAGAGAGAGAGAAAGAGCGCAGAGAGAGAGAGGAAGAAAGAGCGCAGAGAGAGAGAAAGAAAGAGCGCAGAGAGAAAGAAAGAGAAAGAAAGAGCACAGAGAGAGAGAAAGAAAGAGCGCAGAGAGAGAGAAAAAGCGCAGAGAGAGAAATAAAGAGCGCAGAGAAAGAAAGAGCGCAGAGAGAGAAAGAGCGCAGAGAGAGAAAGAAAGAGCGCAGAGAGAGAGAAAGAAAGAGCGCAGAGAGAGAAAGAAAGAGAGCAGAGAGAGAAAGAAAGAGCGCAAAGAGAGAAAAAAAAAGAGCGCAAAGAGAGAAAAAAAGAGCGCAGAGAGAAAGAAAGAAAGAGCGCAGAGAGAAAGAAAGAGCGCAAAGAGAGAGAGCGCAGAGAGAGAAAGAGAAAGAAAGAGCGCAGAGAGAGAGAAAGAGCGCAGAGAGAGAGAAAGAGAAAGAAAGAGCGCAGAGAGAGAAAGAAAGAGCGCAGAGAGAGAAAGAAAGAGCGCAGAGAGAGAGAAAGAGCGCAGAGAGAGAGAAAGAGCGCAGAGAGAGAGAAAGAGCGCAGAGAGAGAGAAAGAGCGCAGAGAGAGAGAAAGAGCACAGAGAGAGAGAAAGAAAGAGCGCAGAGAGTGAAAGAAAGAGCGCAGAGAGAGAGAAAGAAAGAGCGCAGAGAGAGAAATAGAGCGCAGAGAGAGAAATAAAGAGCGCAGAGAGAGAAATAAAGAGCGCAGAGAGAGAGCGCAGAGAGAGAAAGAGAAAGAAAGAGCGCAGAGAGAGAGAGAGAGAAAGAGCGCCGAGAGAGAGAAAGAGAAAGAGCGCCAAGAGAGAGAAAGAGCGCAGAGAGAGAGAAAGAGAAAGAAAGAGCACAGAGAGAGAGAGAGAAAGAGCGCAGAGAGAGAGAAAGAGCGCAGAGAAAGAAAGAGAAAGAAAGAGCGCAGAGAGAGAAAGAGCGCAGAGAGAGAAAGAGCGCAGAGAGAGAAATAAAGAGCGCAGAGAGAGAAATAAAGAGCGCAGAGAGAGAAATAAAGAGCGCAGAGAGAGAAATAAAGAGCGCAGAGAGAGAAATAAAGAGCGCAGAGAGAGAAATAAAGAGCGCAGAGAGAGAAATAAAGAGCGCAGAGAAAGAAATAAAGAGCGCAGAGAAAGAAAGAGCGCAGAGAGAGAGAAAGAAAGAGCGCAGAGAGAGAAAGAAAGAGCGCAAAGAGAGAAAAAAAGAGCGCAAAGAGAGAAAGAAAGAGCGCAGAGAGAGAGCGCAGAGAGAGAGAGAAAGAGCGCAGAGAGAGAGAGAAAGAGCGCAGAGAGAGAAATAAAGAGCGCAGAGAGAGAAATAAAGAGCGCAGAGAGAGAGAGCGCAGAGAGAGAAAGAGAAAGAAAGAGCGCAGAGAGAGAAAGAAAGAGCGCAGAGAGAAAGAAAGAAAGAGCGCAGAGAGAGAGAGAGCGCAGAGAGAGAAAGAGAAAGAAAGAGCGCAGAGAGAGAGAGAAAGAGCGCAGAGAGAGAGAAAGAGAAAGAAAGAGCGCAGAGAGAGAAAGAACGAGCGCAGAGAGAGAGAAAGAGCGCAGAGAGAGAGAAAGAGCACAGAGAGAGAGAAAGAGCACAGAGAGAGAGAGAGAGCACAGAGAGAGAGAAAGAAAGAGCGCAGAGAGAGAAAGAAAGAGAGCAGAGAGAGAAAGAAAGAGCGCAAAGAGAGAAAAAAAGAGCGCAAAGAGAGAAAAAAAGAGCGCAGAGAGAAAGAAAGAAAGAGCGCAGAGAGAAAGAAAGAGCGCAGAGAGAGAGAGCGCAGAGAGAGAAAGAGAAAGAAAGAGCGCAGAGAGAGAGAGAAAGAGCGCAGAGAGAGAGAAAGAGAAAGAAAGAGCACAGAGAGAGAAAGAAAGAGCGCAGAGAGAGAAAGAACGAGCGCAGAGAGAGAGAAAGAGCGCAGAGAGAGAGAAAGAGCACAGAGAGAGAGAAAGAGCACAGAGAGAGAGAAAGAAAGAGCGCAGAGAGAGAAAGAGCGCAGAGAGAGAAAGAAAGAGCGCAGAGAGAGAGAAAGAAAGAGCGCAGAGAGAGAGAGAAAGAGCGCAGAGAGAGAGAGAAAGAGCGCAGAGAGAGAAATAAAGAGCGCAGAGAGAGAAATAAAGAGCGCAGAGAGAGAGAGCGCAGAGAGAGAAAGAGAAAGAAAGAGCGCAGAGAGAGAGAGAGAGAAAGAGCGCCAAGAGAGAGAAAGAGCGCAGAGAGAGAGAAAGAGAAAGAAAGAGCGCAGAGAGAGAGAGAGAAAGAGCGCAGAGAGAGAGAAAGAGCGCAGAGAAAGAAAGAGAAAGAAAGAGCGCAGAGAGAGAAAGAGCGCAGAGAGAGAAAGAGCGCAGAGAGAGAAATAAAGAGCGCAGAGAGAGAAATAAAGAGCGCAGAGAGAGAAATAAAGAGCGCAGAGAGAGAAATAAAGAGCGCAGAGAAAGAAAGAGCGCAGAGAGAGAGAAAGAAAGAGCGCAGAGAGAGAAAGAAAGAGCGCAAAGAGAGAAAAAAAGAGCGCAAAGAGAGAAAAAAAGAGCGCAGAGAGAAAGAAAGAAAGAGCGCAGAGAGAAAGAAAGAGCGCAGAGAGAGAGCGCAGAGAGAGAAAGAGAAAGAAAGAGCGCAGAGAGAGAGAGAGAGAAAGAGCGCCGAGAGAGAAATAAAGAGCGCAGAGAGAGAAATAAAGAGCGCAGAGAGAGAGAGCGCAGAGAGAGAAAGAGAAAGAAAGAGCGCAGAGAGAGAGAGAGAGAAAGAGCGCCAAGAGAGAGAAAGAGCGCAGAGAGAGAGAAAGAGAAAGAAAGAGCGCAGAGAGAGAGAGAGAAAGAGCGCAGAGAGAGAAAGAACGAGCGCAGAGAGAGAAAGAGCGCAGAGAGAGAGAAAGAGCACAGAGAGAGAGAAAGAGCACAGAGAGTGAGAAAGAAAGAGCGCAGAGAGAGAAAGAAAGAGAGCAGAGAGAGAAAGAAAGAGCGCAAAGAGAGAAAAAAAGAGCGCAAAGAGAGAAAAAAAGAGCGCAGAGAGAAAGAAAGAAAGAGCGCAGAGAGAAAGAAAGAGCGCAGAGAGAGAGAGCGCAGAGAGAGAAAGAGAAAGAAAGAGCGCAGAGAGAGAGAGAAAGAGCGCAGAGAGAGAGAAAGAGAAAGAAAGAGCACAGAGAGAGAAAGAAAGAGCGCAGAGAGAGAAAGAACGAGCGCAGAGAGAGAGAAAGAGCGCAGAGAGAGAGAAAGAGCACAGAGAGAGAGAAAGAGCACAGAGAGAGAGAAAGAAAGAGCGCAGAGAGAGAAAGAGCGCAGAGAGAGAAAGAAAGAGCGCAGAGAGAGAGAAAGAAAGAGCGCAGAGAGAGAGCGCAGAGAGAGAGAGAAAGAGCGCAGAGAGAGAGAGAAAGAGCGCAGAGAGAGAAATAAAGAGCGCAGAGAGAGAAATAAAGAGCGCAGAGAGAGAGAGCGCAGAGAGAGAAAGAGAAAGAAAGAGCGCAGAGAGAGAAAGAAAGAGCGCAGAGAGAAAGAAAGAAAGAGCGCAGAGAGAAAGAAAGAGCGCAGAGAGAGAGAGCGCAGAGAGAGAAAGAGAAAGAAAGAGCGCAGAGAGAGAGAGAAAGAGCGCAGAGAGAGAGAAAGAGAAAGAAAGAGCACAGAGAGAGAAAGAAAGAGCGCAGAGAGAGAAAGAACGAGCGCAGAGAGAAAGAAAGAGCGCAGAGAGAGAGAAAGAGCACAGAGAGAGAGAAAGAGCACAGAGAGAGAGAAAGAAAGAGCGCAGAGAGAGAAAGAAAGAGAGCAGAGAGAGAAAGAAAGAGCGCAAAGAGAGAAAAAAAGAGCGCAAAGAGAGAAAAAAAGAGCGCAGAGAGAAAGAAAGAAAGAGCGCAGAGAGAAAGAAAGAGCGCAGAGAGAGAGAGCGCAGAGAGAGAAAGAGAAAGAAAGAGCGCAGAGAGAGAGAGAAAGAGCGCAGAGAGAGAGAAAGAGAAAGAAAGAGCACAGAGAGAGAAAGAAAGAGCGCAGAGAGAGAAAGAACGAGCGCAGAGAGAGAGAAAGAGCGCAGAGAGAGAGAAAGAGCACAGAGAGAGAGAAAGAGCACAGAGAGAGAGAAAGAGCACAGAGAGAGAGAAAGAAAGAGCGCAGAGAGAGAAAGAGCGCAGAGAGAGAAAGAAAGAGCGCAGAGAGAGAGAAAGAAAGAGCGCAGAGAGAGAGCGCAGAGAGAGAGAGAAAGAGCGCAGAGAGAGAGAGAAAGAGCGCAGAGAGAGAAATAAAGAGCGCAGAGAGAGAAATAAAGAGCGCAGAGAGAGAAATAAAGAGCGCAGAGAGAGAAATAAAGAGCGCAGAGAGAGAAATAAAGAGCGCAGAGAGAGAAATAAAGAGCGCAGAGAAAGAAATAAAGAGCGCAGAGAAAGAAAGAGCGCAGAGAGAGAGAAAGAAAGAGCGCAGAGAGAGAGCGCAGAGAGAGAAAGAGAAAGAAAGAGCGCAGAGAGAGAGAGAGAGAAAGAGCGCCAAGAGAGAGAAAGAGCGCAGAGAGAGAGAAAGAGAAAGAAAGAGCGCAGAGAGAGAGAAAGAGCACAGAGAGAGAGAGAGCGCAGAGAAAGAAAGAGAAAGAAAGAGCGCAGAGAGAGAAAGAGCGCAGAGAGAGAAAGAGCGCAGAGAGAGAGAGAGAGCGCAGAGAGAGAAAGAGCGCAGAGAAAGAAAGAGAAAGAAAGAGCGCAGAGAGAGAAAGAGAGAGAAAGAAAGAGCGCAAAGAGAGAAAAAAGAGCGCAGAAAGAAAGAAAGAGCGCAGAGAGAAAGAAAGAAAGAGCGCAGAGAGAGAGAAAGAGCGCAGAGAGAGAAAGTGAAAGAAAGAGCGCAGAGAGAGAGAGAAAGAGCGCAGAGAGAAAGAGCGCAGAGAAAGAAAGAGAAAGAAAGAGCGCAGAGAGAGAAAGAGCGCAGAGAGAGAAAGAGCGCAGAGAGAGAAAGAGCGCAGAGAGAGAGCGCAGAGAGAGAAAGAGCGCAGAGAGAAAGAAAGAGCGCAGAGAGAGAGAGAAAGAGCGCAGAGAGAGAGAAAGAGCGCAGAGAGAGAGAAAGAGCACAGAGAGAGAAAGAAAGAGCGCAGAGAGAGAAAGAAAGAGCGCAGAGAGAGAAAGAAAGAGCGCAGAGAGAGAAAGAAAGAGCGCAGAGAGAGAAAGAAAGAGCGCAGAGAGAGAAAGAAAGAGCGCAGAGAGTGAGAGAGAAAGAGCACAGAGAGAAAGAAAGAGCGCAGAGAGAGAGAGAAAGAAAGAGCGCAGAGAGAGAGAGAAAGAAAGAGCGCAGAGAGAGAGAGAAAGAAATAGCGCAGAGAGAGAGAAAGAGCGCAGAGAGAGAGAGAGGAAGAAAGAACGCAGAGAGAGAGAAAGAAAGAGCGCAGAGAGAAAGAAAGAGCACATAGAGAGAGAAAGAGCGCAGAGAGAGAGAAAGAAAGAGCGCAGAGAGAGAGAGAAAGAGCGCAGAGAGAGAAAGAAAGAGCGCAGAGAAAGAAAGAGCGCAGAGAGAGAAAGAAAGAGAGCAGAGAGAGAAAGAAAGAGCGCAAAGAGAGAAAAAAGGAGCGCAGAGAGAAAGAAAGAAAGAGCGCAGAGAGAAAGAAAGAGCGCAGAGAGAGAGAGAGAGCGCAGAGAGAGAAAGAGAAAGAAAGAGCGCAGAGAGAGAGAGAGAAAGAGCGCAGAGAGAGAGAGAAAGAGCGCAGAGAGAGAGAAAGAGAAAGAAAGAGCACAGAGAGAGAGAAAGAGCACAGAGAGAGAGAAAGAGCGCAGAGAGAGAGAAAGAAAGAGCGCAGAGAGAGAAAGAGCGCAGAGAGAGAAAGAAAGAGCGCAGAGAGAGAGAGAAAGAAAGAGCGCAGAGAGAGAGCGCAGAGAGAGAAAAAAAGAGCGCAGAGAGAGAAATAAAGAGCGCAGAGAAAGAAAGAGCGCAGAGAGAGAGAGAAAGAAAGAGCGCAGAGAGAGAAAGAAAGAGCGCAGAGAGAGAAAGAAAGAGCGCAAAGAGAGAAAAAAAGAGAGCAAAGAGAGAAAAAAAGAGCGCAGAGAGAAAGAAAGAAAGAGCGCAGAGAGAAAGAAAGAGCGCAGAGAGAAAGAAAGAGCGCAGAGAGAGAGAGAGAGAGCGCAGAGAGAGAAAGAGAAAGAAAGAGCACAGAGAGAGAGAGAGAGAGAAAGAGCGCCGAGAGAGAGAGAGCGCAGAGAGAGAGAAAGAGAAAGAAAGAGCGCAGAGAGAGAAAGTGCGCAGAGAGAGAAAGTGCGCAGAGAGAGAAAGTGCGCAGAGAGAGAAAGTGCGCAGAGAGAGAAATTGCGCAGAGAGAGAAAGAGCGCAGAGAGAAAGAAAGAGCGCAGAGAGAAAGAGCGCAAAGAGAGAAAAAAAGAGCGCAGAAAGAAAGAAACAGCGCAGAGAGAAAGAAAGAAAGAGCGCAGAGAGAAAGAAAGAAAGAGCGCAGAGAGAGAGAAAGAGCGCAGAGAGAGAGAAAGAAAAAGCGCAGAGAAAGAAAGAGCGCAGAGAGAGGAAGAAAGAGCGCAGAGAGAGAGAGAAAGAAAGAGCGCAGAGAGAGAGAGAAAGAAAGAGTGCAGAGAGAGAGAAAGAGCGCAGAGAGAGAGAAAGAAAGAGCACAGAGAGAGAAAGAAAGAGAGCAGAGAGAGAAAGAAAGAGCGCAAAGAGAGAAAAAAAGAGCGCAGAGAGAAAGAAAGAAAGAAAGAGCGCAGAGAGAAAGATAGAGCGTAGAGAGAGAGAGCGCAGAGAGAGAAAGAGAAAGAAAGAGCGCAGAGAGAGAAAGAGAAAGAAAGAGCGCAGAGAGAGAGAGAGAAAGAGCGCAGAGAGAGAGAAAGAGCGCAGAGAGAGAAAGAGAAAGAAAGAGCGCAGAGAGAGAAAGAAAGAGCGCAGAGAGAGAAAGAAAGAGCGCAGAGAGAGAGAAAGAGCGCAGAGAGAGAGAAAGAGCGCAGAGAGAGAGAAAGAGCACAGAGAGAGAGAAAGAGCACAGAGAGAGAGAAAGAAAGAGCGCAGAGAGAGAAAGAGCGCAGAGAGAGAAAGAAAGAGCGCAGAGAGAGAGAAAGAAAGAGCGCAGAGAGAGAGCGCATAGAGAGAGAGAAAGAGCGCAGAGAGAGAAATAAAGAGCGCAGAGAGAGAAAAAAAGAGCGCAGAGAGAGAAATAAAGAGCGCAGAGAGAGAAATAAAGAGTGCAGAGAAAGAAAGAGCGCAGAGAGAGAAAGAAAGAGCGCAAAGAGAGAAAAAAAGAGCGCAAAGAGAGAAAAAAAGAGCGCAGAGAGAAAGAAAGAAAGAGTGCAGAGAGAAAGAAAGAGCGCAGAGAGAGAGAGCGCAGAGAGAGAAAGAGAAAGAAAGAGCGCAGAGAGAGAGAGAGAGAAAGAGCGCCGAGAGAGAGAAAGAGCGCAGAGAGAGAGAAAGAGAAAGAAAGAGCGCAGAGAGAGAGAGAGAAAGAGCGCAGAGAGAGAGAAAGAGCGCAGAGAAAGAAAGAGAAAGAAAGAGCGCAGAGAGAGAAAGAGCGCAGAGAGAGAAAGAGCGCAGGGAGAGAGTGCAGAGAGAGAAAGAGCGCAGAGAAAGAAAGAGAAAGAAAGAGCGCAGAGAGAGAAAGAGAGAGCGCAGAGAGAGAAAGAAAGAGCGCAAAGAGAGAAAAAAAGAGCGCAGAAAGAAAGAAAGAGCGAGAGAGAAAGAAATAAAGAGCGCAGAGAGAGAGAAAGAAAGAGCGCAGAGAGAGAGAAAGAAAGAGTGCAGAGAGAGAGAGAGAGAGAAAGAGCGCCGAGAGAGAGAAAGAGCGCAGAGAGAGAGAAAGAGAAAGAAAGAGCGCAGAGAGAGAGAGAGAAAGAGCGCAGAGAGAGAGAAAGAGCGCAGAGAAAGAAAGAGAAAGAAAGAGCGCAGAGAGAGAAAGAGCGCAGAGAGAGAAAGAGCGCAGGGAGAGAGAGAGCGCAGAGAGAGAAAGAGCGCAGAGAGAGAGCGCAGAGAGAGAAAGAGCGCAGAGAGAGAGAGAAAGAGAGCAGAGAGAGAGAGAAAGAGCGCAGAGAGAGAAATAAAGAGCGCAGAGAGAGAAATAAAGAGCGCAGAGAGAGAAATAAAGAGCGCAGAGAGAGAAATAAAGAGCGCAGAGAGAGAAATAAAGAGTGCAGAGAAAGAAAGAGCGCAGAGAGAGAGAAAGAAAGAGCGCAGAGAGAGAAAGAAAGAGCGCAGAGAGAAAGATAGAGCGCAGAGAGAGAAAGAGAAAGAGCGCAGAGAGAGAAAGAGAAAGAAAGAGCGCAGAGAGAGAGAGAGAAAGAGCGCAGAGAGAGAGAGAAAGAGCGCAGAGAGAGAAAGAGAAAGAAAGAGCGCAGAGAGAGAAAGAAAGAGCGCAGAGAGAGAAAGAAAGAGCGCAGAGAGAGAGAAAGAGCGCAGAGAGAGAAAGACAAAGTAAGAGCGCAGTGAGAGAGAGAGAAAGAGCGCAGAGAGAGAGAGAGAAAGAGCGCAGAGAGAGACAAAGAGCGCAGAGAAAGAAAGAGAAAGAAAGAGTGCAGAGAGAGAAAGAGTGCAGAGAGAGAAAGAGTGCAGAGAGAGAAAGAGTGCAGAGAGAGAAAGAGCGCAGAGAGAGAAAGAGCGCAGAGAGAGAAAGAGCGTAGAGAGAGAGCGCAGAGAGAGAAAGAGCGCAGAGAGAGAGAAAGAGCGCAGAGAGAGAGAGAAAGAGCGCAGAGAGAGAGAGAAAGAGCGCAGAGAGAGAGAGAAAGAGCGCAGAGAGAGAGAGAAAGAAAGAGCGCAGAGAGAGAAAGAAAGAGCGCAAAGAGAGAAAAAAAGAGCGCAGAGAGAAAGAAAGAAAGAGCGCAGAGAGAAAGAAAGAGCGCAGAGAGAGAGAGCGCAGAGAGAGAAAGAGAAAGAAAGAGCGCAGAGAGAGAGAGAGAGAAAGAGCGCCGAGAGAGAGAAAGAGCGCAGAGAGAGAGAAAGAGAAAGAAAGAGCGCAGAGAGAGAGAGAGAGAAAGAGCGCAGAGAGAGAGAAAGAGCGCAGAGAAAGAAAGAGAAAGAAAGAGCGCAGAGAGAGAAAGAGCGCAGAGAGAGAAAGAGCGCAGGGAGAGAAAGAGCGCAGGGAGAGAGAGAGCGCAGAGAGAGAGAAAGAGAAAGAAAGAGCGCAGAGAGAGAGAGAGAAAGAGCGCAGAGAGAGAGAAAGAGCGCAGAGAAAGAAAGAGAAAGAAAGAGCGCAGAGAGAGAAAGAGCGCAGAGAGAGAAAGAGCGCAGGGAGAGAAAGAGAAAGAAAGAGTGCAGAGAGAGAAAGAGCGCAGAGAGAGAAAGAGCGCAGAGAGAGAAAGAGCGCAGAGAGAGAGCGCAGAGAGAGAAAGAGCGCAGAGAGAGAGAAAGAGCGCAGAGAGAGAGAGAAAGAGCGCAGAGAGAGAGAAAAAGCGCAGAGAGAGAGAAAGAGCGCAGAGAGAGAGAAAGAGCGCAGAGAGAGAAAGAAAGAGCGCAGAGAGAGAAAGAAAGAGCGCAGAGAGTGAGAGAGAAAGAGCACAGAGAGTGAGAGAGAAAGAGCACAGAGAGAAAGAAAGAACGCAGAGAGAGAGAGAAAGAAAGAGCGCAGAGAGAGAGAGAAAGAAAGAGCGCAGAGAGAGAAAGAGCGCAGAGAGAGAGAGAGGAAGAAAGAGCGCAGAGAGAGAGAAAGAAAGAGTGCAGAGAGAGAGAAAGAGCGCAGAGAGAGAGAAAAAAAGAGCGCAGAGAGAAAGAAAGAAAGAGCGCAGAGAGAAAGATAGAGCGCAGAGAGAGAGAGCGCAGAGAGAGAAAGAGAAAGAAAGAGCGCAGAGAGAGAAAGAGAAAGAAAGAGCGCAGAGAGAGAGAGAGAAAGAGCGCAGAGAGAGAGAGAAAGAGCGCAGAGAGAGAGAAAGAGAAAGAAAGAGCGCAGAGAGAGAAAGAAAGAGCGCAGAGAGAGAAAGAAAGAGCGCAGAGAGAGAGAAAGAGCGCAGAGAGAGAGAAAGAGCGCAGAGAGAGAGAAAGAGCGCAGAGAGAGAGAAAGAGCGCAGAGAGAGAGAAAGAAAGTGCGCAGAGAGAAAGAAAGAGCGCAGAGAGAGAGAAAGAGCGCAGAGAGAGAAAGAAAGAGCGCAGAGAGAGAAAGAAAGAGCGCAGAGAGAGAAAGAAAGAGCGCAGAGAGAGAAAGAAAGAGCGCAGAGAGTGAGAGAGAAAGAGCACAGAGAAAAAGAAAGAGCGCAGAGAGAGAGAGAAAGAAAGAGCGCAGAGAGAGAAAGAAAGAGCGCAGAGAGAGAAAGAAATAGCGCAGAGAGAGAGAAAGAGCGCAGAGAGAGAGAGAGGAAGAAAGAGCGCAGAGAGAGAGAAAGAAAGAGCGCAGAGAGAAAGAAAGAGCACATAGAGAGAGAAAGAGCGCAGAGAGAGAGAGAGAAAGAGCGCAGAGAGAGAGAGAAAGAGCGCAGAGAAAGAAAGAGAAAGAAAGAGCGCAGAGAGAGAAAGAGAGAGCGCAGAGAGAGAAAGAAAGAGCGCAAAGAGTGAAAAAAAGAGCGCAGAAAGAAAGAAAGAGCGCAGAGAGAAAGAAAGAAAGAGCGCAGAGAGAGAGAAAGAGCGCAGAGAGAGAAAGAGAAAGTAAGAGCGCAGAGAGAGAGAGAGAGAAAGAGCGCAGAGAGAGAAAGAGCGCAGAGAGAGAGAAAGAGCGCAGAGAGAGAGAAAGAGCGCAGAGAGAGAGAAAGAGCGCAGAGAGAGAGAAAGAGCGCAGAGAGAGAGAAAGAGCGCAGAGAGAGAAAGAAAGAGCGCAGAGAGAGAAAGAAAGAGCGCAGAGAGAGAAAGAAAGAGCGCAGAGAGAGAAAGAAAGAGCACAGAGAGTGAGAGAGAAAGAGCACAGAGAGAAAGAAAGAGCGCAGAGAGAGAGAGAAAGAAAGAGCGCAGAGAGAGAGAGAAAGAAAGAGCGCAGAGAGAGAAAGAGCGCAGAGAGAGAGAGAGGAAGAAAGAGCGCAGAGAGAGAGAAAGAATATGTGCAGAGAGAGAGAAAGAGCGCAGAGAGAGAGAAAGAAAGAGCACAGAGAGAGAAAGAAAGAGAGCAGAGAGAGAAAGAAAGAGCGCAAAGAGAGAAAAAAAGAGCGCAGAGAGAAAGAAAGAAAGAGCGCAGAGAGAAAGATAGAGCGCAGAGAGAGAGAGCGCAGAGAGAGAAAGAGAAAGAAAGAGCGCAGAGAGAGAAAGAGAAAGAAAGAGCGCAGAGAGAGAGAGAGAAAGAGCGCAGAGAGAGAGAAAGAGAAAGAAAGAGCGCAGAGAGAGAAAGAAAGAGCGCAGAGAGAGAAAGAAAGAGCGCAGAGAGAGAGAAAGAGTGCAGAGAGAGAGAAAGAGCGCAGAGAGAGAGAAAGAGCGCAGAGAGAGAGAAAGAAAGTGCGCAGAGAGAAAGAAAGAGCGCAGAGAGAGAGAAAGAGCGCAGAGAGAGAGAAAGAGCGCAGAGAGAGAAAGAAAGAGCGCAGAGAGAGAAAGAAAGAGCGCAGAGAGAGAAAGAAAGAGCGCAGAGAGAGAAAGAAAGAGCGCAGAGAGTGAGAAAGAAAGAGCGCAGAGAGAGAGAGAAAGAAAGAGCGCAGAGAGAGAAAGAAAGAGCGCAGAGAGAGAGAAAGAGCGCAGAGAGAGAGAAAGAGCGCAGAGAGAGAGAAAGAGCGCAGAGAGAGAGAAAGAGCGCAGAGAGAGAGAAAGAGCGCAGAGAGAGAGAAAGAAAGTGCGCAGAGAGAAAGAAAGAGCGCAGAGAGAGAGAAAGAGCGCAGAGAGAGAAAGAAAGAGCGCAGAGAGAGAAAGAAAGAGCGCAGAGAGAGAAAGAAAGAGCGCAGAGAGAGAAAGAAAGAGCGCAGAGAGTGAGAGAGAAAGAGCACAGAGAAAAAGAAAGAGCGCAGAGAGAGAGAGAAAGAAAGAGCGCAGAGAGAGAAAGAAAGAACGCAGAGAGAGAAAGAAATAGCGCAGAGAGAGAGAAAGAGCGCAGAGAGAGAGAGAGAGGAAGAAAGAGCGCAGAGAGAGAGAAAGAAAGAGCGCAGAGAGAAAGAAAGAGCACATAGAGAGAGAAAGAGCGCAGAGAGAGAGAGAGAAAGAGCGCAGAGAGAGAGAGAAAGAGCGCAGAGAAAGAAAGAAAGAGCGCAGAGAGTGAGAGAGAAAGAGCACAGAGAGTGAGAGAGAAAGAGCACAGAGAGAAAGAAAGAACGCAGAGAGAGAGAGAAAGAAAGAGCGCAGAGAGAGAGAGAAAGAAAGAGCGCAGAGAGAGAAAGAGCGCAGAGAGAGAGAGAGGAAGAAAGAGCGCAGAGAGAGAGAAAGAAAGAGTGCAGAGAGAGAGAAAGAGCGCAGAGAGAGAGAAAAAAAGAGCGCAGAGAGAAAGAAAGAAAGAGCGCAGAGAGAAAGATAGAGCGCAGAGAGAGAGAGCGCAGAGAGAGAAAGAGAAAGAAAGAGCGCAGAGAGAGAAAGAGAAAGAAAGAGCGCAGAGAGAGAGAGAGAAAGAGCGCAGAGAGAGAGAGAAAGAGCGCAGAGAGAGAGAAAGAGAAAGAAAGAGCGCAGAGAGAGAAAGAAAGAGCGCAGAGAGAGAAAGAAAGAGCGCAGAGAGAGAGAAAGAGCGCAGAGAGAGAGAAAGAGCGCAGAGAGAGAGAAAGAGCGCAGAGAGAGAGAAAGAGCGCAGAGAGAGAGAAAGAAAGTGCGCAGAGAGAAAGAAAGAGCGCAGAGAGAGAGAAAGAGCGCAGAGAGAGAAAGAAAGAGCGCAGAGAGAGAAAGAAAGAGCGCAGAGAGAGAAAGAAAGAGCGCAGAGAGAGAAAGAAAGAGCGCAGAGAGTGAGAGAGAAAGAGCACAGAGAAAAAGAAAGAGCGCAGAGAGAGAGAGAAAGAAAGAGCGCAGAGAGAGAAAGAAAGAGCGCAGAGAGAGAAAGAAATAGCGCAGAGAGAGAGAAAGAGCGCAGAGAGAGAGAGAGGAAGAAAGAGCGCAGAGAGAGAGAAAGAAAGAGCGCAGAGAGAAAGAAAGAGCACATAGAGAGAGAAAGAGCGCAGAGAGAGAGAGAGAAAGAGCGCAGAGAGAGAGAGAAAGAGCGCAGAGAAAGAAAGAGAAAGAAAGAGCGCAGAGAGAGAAAGAGAGAGCGCAGAGAGAGAAAGAAAGAGCGCAAAGAGTGAAAAAAAGAGCGCAGAAAGAAAGAAAGAGCGCAGAGAGAAAGAAAGAAAGAGTGCAGAGAGAGAGAAAGAGCGCAGAGAGAGAAAGAGAAAGTAAGAGCGCAGAGAGAGAGAGAGAGAAAGAGCGCAGAGAGAGAAAGAGCGCAGAGAGAGAGAAAGAGCGCAGAGAGAGAGAAAGAGCGCAGAGAGAGAGAAAGAGCGCAGAGAGAGAGAAAGAGCGCAGAGAGAGAGAAAGAGCGCAGAGAGAGAAAGAAAGAGCGCAGAGAGAGAAAGAAAGAGCGCAGAGAGAGAAAGAAAGAGCACAGAGAGAGAAAGAAAGAGAGCAGAGAGAGAAAGAAAGAGCGCAAAGAGAGAAAAAAAGAGCGCAGAGAGAAAGAAAGAAAGAGCGCAGAGAGAAAGATAGAGCGCAGAGAGAGAGAGCGCAGAGAGAGAAAGAGAAAGAAAGAGCGCAGAGAGAGAAAGAGAAAGAAAGAGCGCAGAGAGAGAGAGAGAAAGAGCGCAGAGAGAGAGAAAGAGAAAGAAAGAGCGCAGAGAGAGAAAGAAAGAGCGCAGAGAGAGAAAGAAAGAGCGCAGAGAGAGAGAAAGAGTGCAGAGAGAGAGAAAGAGCGCAGAGAGAGAGAAAGAGCGCAGAGAGAGAGAAAGAAAGTGCGCAGAGAGAAAGAAAGAGCGCAGAGAGAGAGAAAGAGCGCAGAGAGAGAGAAAGAGCGCAGAGAGAGAAAGAAAGAGCGCAGAGAGAGAAAGAAAGAGCGCAGAGAGAGAAAGAAAGAGCGCAGAGAGAGAAAGAAAGAGCGCAGAGAGTGAGAGAGAAAGAGCACAGAGAAAAAGAAAGAGCGCAGAGAGAGAGAGAAAGAAAGAGCGCAGAGAGAGAAAGAAAGAGCGCAGAGAGAGAAAGAAATAGCGCAGAGAGAGAGAAAGAGCGCAGAGAGAGTGAGAGGAAGAAAGAGCGCAGAGAGAGAGAAAGAAAGAGCGCAGAGAGAAAGAAAGAGCACATAGAGAGAGAAAGAGCGCAGAGAGAGAGAGAGAAAGAGCGCAGAGAGAGAGAGAAAGAGCGCAGAGAGAGAGAAAGAGCGCAGAGAGAGAAAGAGCGCAGAGAGAGAGAGAAAGAGCGCAGAGAGAGAAATAAAGAGCGCAGAGAGAGAAAGAAAGAGCGCAGAGAAAGAAAGAGCGCAGAGAGAGAAAGAAAGAGCGCAGAGAGAGAAAGAAAGAGAGCAGAGAGAGAAAGAAAGAGAGCAGAGAGAGAAAGAAAGAAAGAGCGCAAAGAGAGAAAAAAGGAGCGCAGAGAGAAAGAAAGAAAGAGCGCAGAGAGAAAGAAAGAGCGCAGAGAGAGAGAGAGAGCGCAGAGAGAGAAAGAGAAAGAAAGAGCGCAGAGAGAGAGAGAGAAAGAGCGCAGAGAGAGAGAGAAAGAGCGCAGAGAGAGAGAAAGAGAAAGAAAGAGCGCAGAGAGAGAAAGAAAGAGCGCAGAGAAAGAAAGAGCGCAGAGAGAGAAAGAAAGAGCGCAGAGAGAGAAAGAAAGAGAGCAGAGAGAGAAAGAAAGAGAGCAGAGAGAGAAAGAAAGAAAGAGCGCAAAGAGAGAAAAAAGGAGCGCAGAGAGAAAGAAAGAAAGAGCGCAGAGAGAAAGAAAGAGCGCAGAGAGAGAGAGAGAGCGCAGAGAGAGAAAGAGAAAGAAAGAGCGCAGAGAGAGAGAGAGAAAGAGCGCAGAGAGAGAGAGAAAGAGCGCAGAGAGAGAGAAAGAGAAAGAAAGAGCGCAGAGAGAGAGAAAGAGCGCAGAGAGAGAGAGAGAAAGAGCGCAGAGAGAGAGAAAGAAAGAGCGCAGAGAGAGAAAGAGCGCAGAGAGAGAAAGAAAGAGCGCAGAGAGAGAGAAAGAAAGAGCGCAGAGAGAGAAAAAAAGAGCGCAGAGAGAGAAATAAAGAGCGCAGAGAAAGAAAGAGCGCAGAGAGAGAGAGAAAAAAAGAGCGCAGAGAGAGAAAGAAAGAGCGCAGAGAGAGAAAGAAAGAGCGCAAAGAGAGAAAAAAAGAGCGCAAAGAGAGAAAAAAAGAGCGCAGAGAGAAAGAAAGAAAGAGCGCAGAGAGAAAGAAAGAGCGCAGAGAGAAAGAAAGAGCGCAGAGAGAGAGAGAGAGCGCAGAGAGAGAAAGAGAAAGAAAGAGCACAGAGAGAGAGAGAGAAAGAGCGCCGAGAGAGAGAGAGCGCAGAGAGAGAGAAAGAGAAAGAAAGAGCGCAGAGAGAGAAAGTGCGCAGAGAGAGAAAGTGCGCAGAGAGAGAAAGAGCGCAGAGAGAAAGAAAGAGCGCAGAGAGAGAGAGAGAAAGAGCGCAAAGAGAGAAAAAAAGAGCGCAGAAAGAAAGAAACAGCGCAGAGAGAAAGAAAGAGCGCAGAGAGAAAGAAAGAAAGAGCGCAGAGAGAGAGAAAGAGCGCAGAGAGAGAGAGAGAAAGAAAAAGCGCAGAGAAAGAAAGAGCGCAGAGAGAGGAAGAAAGAGCGCAGATAGAGAGAGAAAGAAAGAGTGCAGAGAGAGAGAAAGAGCGCAGAGAGAGAGAAAGAAAGAGCACAGAGAGAGAAAGAAAGAGAGCAGAGAGAGAAAGAAAAAGGGAGCAAAGAGAGAAAAAAAGAGCGCAGAGAGAAAGAAAGAAAGAGCGCAGAGAGAAAGATAGAGCGCAGAGAGAGAGAGCGCAGAGAGAGAAAGAGAAAGAGCGCAGAGAGAGAAAGAGAAAGAGCGCAGAGAGAGAAAGAGAAAGAAAGAGCGCAGAGAGAGAGAGAGAAACAGCGCAGAGAGAGAGAGAAAGAGCGCAGAGAGAGAAAGAGAAAGAAAGAGCGCAGAGAGAGAAAGAAAGAGCGCAGAGAGAGAAAGAAAGAGCGCAGAGAGAGAGAAAGAGCGCAGAGAGAGAGAAAGAGCGCAGAGAGAGAGAAAGAGCGCAGAGAGAGAGAAAGAGCACAGAGAGAGAGAAAGAGCACAGAGAGAGAGAAAGAAAGAGCGCAGAGAGAGAAAGAGCGCAGAGAGAGAAAGAAAGAGCGCAGAGAGAGAGAAAGAAAGAGCGCAGAGAGAGAGCGCATAGAGAGAGAGAAAGAGCGCAGAGAGAGAAATAAAGAGCGCAGAGAGAGAAATAAAGAGCGCAGAGAGAGAAATAAAGAGCGCAGAGAGAGAAATAAAGAGCGCAGAGAGAGAAATAAAGAGTGCAGAGAAAGAAAGAGCGCAGAGAGAGAGAAAGAAAGAGCGCAGAGAGAGAAAGAAAGAGCGCAAAGAGAGAAAAAAAGAGCGCAAAGAGAGAAAAAAAGAGCGCAGATAGAAAGAAAGAAAGAGCGCAGAGAGAAAGAAAGAGCGCAGAGAGAGAGAGCGCAGAGAGAGAAAGAGAAAGAAAGAGCGCAGAGAGAGAGAGAGAAAGAGCGCAGAGAGAGAGAAAGAGCGCAGAGAAAGAAAGAGAAAGAAAGAGCGCAGAGAGAGAAAGAGCGCAGAGAGAGAAAGAGCGCAGGGAGAGAGAGAGCGCAGAGAGAGAAAGAGCGCAGAGAAAGAAAGAGAAAGAAAGAGCGCAGAGAGAGAAAGAGAGAGCGCAGAGAGAGAAAGAAAGAGCGCAAAGAGAGAAAAAAAGAGCGCAGAAAGAAAGAAAGAGCGAGAGAGAAAGAAAGAAAGAGCGCAGAGAGAGAGAAAGAAAGAGCGCAGAGAGAGAGAAAGAAAGAGCGCAGAGAGAGAAAGAGAGAAAGAGCGCCGAGAGAGGGAAAGAGCGCAGAGAGAGAGAAAGAGAAAGAAAGAGCGCAGAGAGAGAGAGAGAAAGAGCGCAGAGAGAGAGAAAGAGCGCAGAGAAAGAAAGAGAAAGAAAGAGCGCAGAGAGAGAAAGAGAGAGCGCAGAGAGAGAAAGAAAGAGCGCAAAGAGAGAAAAAAAGAGCGCAGAAAGAAAGAAAGAGCGCAGAGAAAGGAAGAAAGAGCGCAGAGAGAGAGAAAGAAAGAGCGCAGAGAGAGAGAAAGAAAGAGCGCAGAGAGAGAGAAAGAAAGAGCGCAGAGAGAGAGAGAGAGAAAGAGCGCCGAGAGAGAGAAAGAGCGCAGAGAGAGAGAAAGAGAAAGAAAGAGCGCAGAGAGAGAGAAAGAAAGAGCGCAGAGAGAGAGAAAGAGCGCAGAGAAAGAAAGAGAAAGAAAGAGCGCAGAGAGAGAAAGAGCGCAGATTGAGAAAGAGCGCAGGGAGAGAAAGAGAGAGCGCAGAGAGAGAAAGAAAGAGCGCAAAGAGAGAAAAAAAGAGCGCAGAAAGAAAGAGCGCAGAGAGAAAGAAAGAAAGAGCGCAGAGAGAGAGAAAGAGCGCAGAGAGAGAAAGAGAAAGTAAGAGCGCAGAGAGAGAGAGAGAAAGAGCGCAGAGAGAGAGAGAAAGAGCGCAGAGAGAGAGAAAGAGCGCAGAGAAAGAAAGAGAAAGAAAGAGTGCAGAGAGAGAAAGAGTGCAGAGAGAGAAAGAGCGCAGAGAGAGAAAGAGCGCAGAGAGAGAGAAAGAGCGCAGAGAGAGAGAAAGAGCGCAGAGAGAGAGAGAAAGAGCGCAGAGAGAGAAATAAAGAGCGCAGAGAGAGAAATAAAGAGCGCAGAGAGAGAAATAAAGAACGCAGAGAGAGAAATAAAGAGTGCAGAGAAAGAAAGAGCGCAGAGAGAGAGAAAGAAAGAGCGCAGAGAGAGAAAGAAAGAGCGCAAAGAGAGAGAGAGAAACAGCGCAGAGAGAGAGAGAAAGAGCGCAGAGAGAGAAAGAGAAAGAAAGAGCGCAGAGAGAGAAAGAAAGAGCGCAGAGAGAGAAAGAAAGAGCGCAGAGAGAGAGAAAGAGCGCAGAGAGAGAGAAAGAGCGCAGAGAGAGAGAAAGAGCGCAGAGAGAGAGAAAGAGCACAGAGAGAGAGAAAGAGCACAGAGAGAGAGAAAGAAAGAGCGCAGAGAGAGAAAGAGCGCAGAGAGAGAAAGAAAGAGCGCAGAGAGAGAGAAAGAAAGAGCGCAGAGAGAGAGCGCATAGAGAGAGAGAAAGAGCGCAGAGAGAGAAATAAAGAGCGCAGAGAGAGAAATAAAGAGCGCAGAGAGAGAAATAAAGAGCGCAGAGAGAGAAATAAAGAGCGCAGAGAGAGAAATAAAGAGCGCAGAGAGAGAAATAAAGAGTGCAGAGAAAGAAAGAGCGCAGAGAGAGAGAAAGAAAGAGCGCAGAGAGAGAAAGAAAGAGCGCAAAGAGAGAAAAAAAGAGCGCAAAGAGAGAAAAAAAGAGCGCAGATAGAAAGAAAGAAAGAGCGCAGAGAGAAAGAAAGAGCGCAGAGAGAGAGAGCGCAGAGAGAGAAAGAGAAAGAAAGAGCGCAGAGAGAGAGAGAGAGAAAGAGCGCCGAGAGAGAGAAAGAGCGCAGAGAGAGAGAAAGAGAAAGAAAGAGCGCAGAGAGAGAGAGAGAAAGAGCGCAGAGAGAGAGAAAGAGCGCAGAGAAAGAAAGAGAAAGAAAGAGCGCAGAGAGAGAAAGAGCGCAGAGAGAGAAAGAGCGCAGGGAGAGAGAGAGCGCAGAGAGAGAAAGAGCGCAGAGAAAGAAAGAGAAAGAAAGAGCGCAGAGAGAGAAAGAGAGAGCGCAGAGAGAGAAAGAAAGAGCGCAAAGAGAGAAAAAAAGAGCGCAGAAAGAAAGAAAGAGCGAGAGAGAAAGAAAGAAAGAGCGCAGAGAGAGAGAAAGAAAGAGTGCAGAGAGAGAGAAAGAAAGAGCGCAGAGAGAGAGAAAGAAAGAGCGCCGAGAGAGGGAAAGAGCGCAGAGAGAGAGAAAGAGAAAGAAAGAGCGCAGAGAGAGAGAGAGAGAGAGCGCAGAGAGAGAGAAAGAGCGCAGAGAAAGAAAGAGAAAGAAAGAGCGCAGAGAGAGAAAGAGAGAGCGCAGAGAGAGAAAGAAAGAGCGCAAAGAGAGAAAAAAAGAGCGCAGAAAGAAAGAAAGAGCGCAGAGAAAGAAAGAAAGAGCGCAGAGAGAGAGAAAAAAAGAGCGCAGAGAGAGAGAAAGAAAGAGCGCAGAGAGAGAGAAAGAAAGAGCGCAGAGAGAGAGAGAGAGAAAGAGCGCCGAGAGAGAGAAAGAGCGCAGAGAGAGAGAAAGAGAAAGAAAGAGCGCAGAGAGAGAGAGAGAAAGAGCGCAGAGAGAGAGAAAGAGCGCAGAGAAAGAAAGAGAGAGAAAGAGCGCAGATTGAGAAAGAGCGCAGGGAGAGAAAGAGAGAGCGCAGAGAGAGAAAGAAAGAGCGCAAAGAGAGAAAAAAAGAGCGCAGAAAGAAAGAGCGCAGAGAGAAAGAAAGAAAGAGCGCAGAGAGAGAGAAAGAGCGCAGAGAGAGAAAGAGAAAGTAAGAGCGCAGAGAGAGAGAGAGAAAGAGCGCAGAGAGAGAGAGAAAGAGCGCAGAGAGAGAGAAAGAGCGCAGAGAAAGAAAGAGAAAGAAAGAGTGCAGAGAGAGAAAGAGTGCAGAGAGAGAAAGAGCGCAGAGAGAGAAAGAGCGCAGAGAGAGAAAGAGCGCAGAGAGAGAGCGCAGAGAGAGAGCGCAGAGAGAGAAAGAGCGCAGAGAGACAGAAAGAGCGCAGAGAGAGAGAAAGAGCGCAGAGAGAGAGAGAAAGAGCGCAGAGAGAGAAATAAAGAGCGCAGAGAGAGAAATAAAGAGCGCAGAGAGAGAAATAAAGAGCGCAGAGAGAGAAATAAAGAGTGCAGAGAAAGAAAGAGCGCAGAGAGAGAGAAAGAAAGAGCGCAGAGAGAAAGAAAGAGCACATAGAGAGAGAAAGAGCGCAGAGAGAGAGAGAGAAAGAGCGCAGAGAGAGAGAGAAAGAGCGCAGAGAAAGAAAGAGAAAGAAAGAGCGCAGAGAGAGAAAGAGCGCAGAGAGAGAAAGAGCGCAGGGAGAGAGAGAGCGCAGAGAGAGAAAGAGCGCAGAGAAAGAAAGAGAAAGAAAGAGCGCAGAGAGAGAAAGAGAGAGCGCAGAGAGAGAAAGAAAGAGCGCAAAGAGAGAAAAAAAGAGCGCAGAAAGAAAGAAAGAGCGAGATAGAAAGAAATAAAGAGCGCAGAGAGAGAGAAAGAAAGAGCGCAGAGAGAGAGAAAGAAAGAGTGCAGAGAGAGAGAGAGAGAGAAAGAGCGCCGAGAGAGAGAAAGAGCGCAGAGAGAGAGAAAGAGAAAGAAAGAGCGCAGAGAGAGAGAGAGAAAGAGCGCAGAGAGAGAGAAAGAGCGCAGAGAAAGAAAGAGAAAGAAAGAGCGCAGAGAGAGAAAGAGCGCAGAGAGAGAAAGAGCGCAGGGAGAGAGAGAGCGCAGAGAGAGAAAGAGCACAGAGAGAGAGCGCAGAGAGAGAAAGAGCGCAGAGAGAGAGAGAAAGAGCGCAGAGAGAGAGAGAAAGAGCGCAGAGAGAGAAATAAAGAGCGCAGAGAGAGAAATAAAGAGCGCAGAGAGAGAAATAAAGAGCGCAGAGAGAGAAATAAAGAGCGCAGAGAGAGAAATAAAGAGTGCAGAGAAAGAAAGAGCGCAGAGAGAGAGAAAGAAAGAGCGCAGAGAGAGAAAGAAAGAGCGCAGAGAGAAAGATAGAGCGCAGAGAGAGAAAGAGAAAGAGCGCAGAGAGAGAAAGAGAAAGAAAGAGCGCAGAGAGAGAGAGAGAAAGAGCGCAGAGAGAGAGAGAAAGAGCGCAGAGAGAGAAAGAGAAAGAAAGAGCGCAGAGAGAGAAAGAAAGAGCGCAGAGAGAGAAAGAAAGAGCGCAGAGAGAGAGAAAGAGCGCAGAGAGAGAAAGACAAAGTAAGAGCGCAGTGAGAGAGAGAGAAAGAGCGCAGAGAGAGAGAGAAAGAGCGCAGAGAGAGACAAAGAGCGCAGAGAAAGAAAGAGAAAGAAAGAGTGCAGAGAGAGAAAGAGTGCAGAGAGAGAAAGAGTGCAGAGAGAGAAAGAGTGCAGAGAGAGAAAGAGCGCAGAGAGAGAAAGAGCGCAGAGAGAGAAAGAGCGTAGAGAGAGAGCGCAGAGAGAGAGCGCAGAGAGAGAAAGAGCGCAGAGAGAGAGAAAGAGCGCAGAGAGAGAGAGAAAGAGCGCAGAGAGAGAGAGAAAGAGCGCAGAGAGAGAGAGAAAGAGCGCAGAGAGAGAAATAAAGAGCGCAGAGAGAGAAATAAAGAGTGCAGAGAAAGAAAGAGCGCAGAGAGAGAGAAAGAAAGAGCGCAGAGAGAGAAAGAAAGAGCGCAAAGAGAGAAAAAAAGAGCGCAGAGAGAAAGAAAGAAAGAGCGCAGAGAGAAAGAAAGAGCGCAGAGAGAGAGAGCGCAGAGAGAGAAAGAGAAAGAAAGAGCGCAGAGAGAGAGAGAGAGAAAGAGCGCCGAGAGAGAGAAAGAGCGCAGAGAGAGAGAAAGAGAAAGAAAGAGCGCAGAGAGAGAGAGAGAAAGAGCGCAGAGAGAGAGAAAGAGCGCAGAGAAAGAAAGAGAAAGAAAGAGCGCAGAGAGAGAAAGAGCGCAGAGAGAGAAAGAGCGCAGGGAGAGAAAGAGCGCAGGGAGAGAGAGAGCGCAGAGAGAGAGAAAGAGAAAGAAAGAGCGCAGAGAGAGAGAGAGAAAGAGCGCAGAGAGAGAGAAAGAGCGCAGAGAAAGAAAGAGAAAGAAAGAGCGCAGAGAGAGAAAGAGCGCAGAGAGAGAAAGAGCGCAGGGAGAGAAAGAGAAAGAAAGAGTGCAGAGAGAGAAAGAGCGCAGAGAGAGAAAGAGCACAGAGAGAGAAAGAAAGAGCGCAGAGAGAGAAAGAAAGAGCGCAGAGAGAGAAAGAAAGAGCGCAGAGAGAGAAAGAAAGAGCGCAGAGAGAGAAAGAAAGAGCGCAGAGAGAGAAAGAAAGAGCGCAGAGAGTGAGAGAGAAAGAGCACAGAGAGAAAGAAAGAGCGCAGAGAGAGAGAGAAAGAAAGAGCGCAGAGAGAGAGAGAAAGAAAGAGCGCAGAGAGAGAGAGAAAGAAATAGCGCAGAGAGAGAGAAAGAGCGCAGAGAGAGAGAGAGGAAGAAAGAGCGCAGAGAGAGAGAAAGAAAGAGCGCAGAGAGAAAGAAAGAGCACATAGAGAGAGAAAGAGCGCAGAGAGAGAGAAAGAAAGAGCGCAGAGAGAGAGAGAAAGAGCGCAGAGAGAGAAAGAAAGAGCGCAGAGAAAGAAAGAGCGCAGAGAGAGAAAGAAAGAGAGCAGAGAGAGAAAGAAAGAGCGCAAAGAGAGAAAAAAGGAGCGCAGAGAGAAAGAAAGAAAGAGCGCAGAGAGAAAGAAAGAGCGCAGAGAGAGAGAGAGAGAGCGCAGAGAGAGAAAGAGAAAGAAAGAGCGCAGAGAGAGAGAGAGAAAGAGCGCAGAGAGAGAGAGAAAGAGCGCAGAGAGAGAGAAAGAGAAAGAAAGAGCGCAGAGAGAGAGAAAGAGCACAGAGAGAGAGAAAGAGCGCAGAGAGAGAGAAAGAAAGAGTGCAGAGAGAGAAAGAGCGCAGAGAGAGAAAGAAAGAGCGCAGAGAGAGAGAGAAAGAAAGAGCGCAGAGAGAGAGCGCAGAGAGAGAAAAAAAGAGCGCAGAGAGAGAAATAAAGAGCGCCGAGAAAGAAAGAGCGCAGAGAGAGAGAGAAAGAAAGAGCGCAGAGAGAGAAAGAAAGAGCGCAGAGAGAGAAAGAAAGAGCGCAAAGAGAGAAAAAAAGAGAGCAAAGAGAGAAAAAAAGAGCGCAGAGAGAAAGAAAGAAAGAGCGCAGAGAGAAAGAAAGAGCGCAGAGAGAAAGAAAGAGCGCAGAGAGAGAGAGAGAGCGCAGAGAGAGAAAGAGAAAGAAAGAGCACAGAGAGAGAGAGAGAGAGAAAGAGCGCCGAGAGAGAGAGAGCTCAGAGAGAGAGAAAGAGAAAGAAAGAGCGCAGAGAGAGAAAGTGCGCAGAGAGAGAAAGTGCGCAGAGAGAGAAAGTGCGCAGAGAGAGAAAGTGCGCAGAGAGAGAAAGTGCGCAGAGAGAGAAATTGCGCAGAGAGAGAAAGAGCGCAGAGAGAAAGAAAGAGCGCAGAGAGAGAGAGAGAAAGAGCGCAAAGAGAGAAAAAAAGAGCGCAGAAAGAAAGAAACAGCGCAGAGAGAAAGAAAGAAAGAGCGCAGAGAGAAAGAAAGAAAGAGCGCAGAGAGAGAGAAAGAGCGCAGAGAGAGAGAAAGAAAAAGCGCAGAGAAAGAAAGAGCGCAGAGAGAGGAAGAAAGAGCGCAGAGAGAGAGAGAAAGAAAGAGCGCAGAGAGAGAGAGAAAGAAAGAGTGCAGAGAGAGAGAAAGAGCGCAGAGAGAGAGAAAGAAAGAGCACAGAGAGAGAAAGAAAGAGAGCAGAGAGAGAAAGAAAGAGCGCAAAGAGAGAAAAAAAGAGCGCAGAGAGAAAGAAAGAAAGAGCGCAGAGAGAAAGATAGAGCGTAGAGAGAGAGAGCGCAGAGAGAGAAAGAGAAAGAAAGAGCGCAGAGAGAGAAAGAGAAAGAAAGAGCGCAGAGAGAGAGAGAGAAAGAGCGCAGAGAGAGAGAAAGAGCGCAGAGAGAGAAAGAGAAAGAAAGAGCGCAGAGAGAGAAAGAAAGAGCGCAGAGAGAGAAAGAAAGAGCGCAGAGAGAGAGAAAGAGCGCAGAGAGAGAGAAAGAGCGCAGAGAGAGAGAAAGAGCACAGAGAGAGAGAAAGAGCACAGAGAGAGAAAGAAAGAGCGCAGAGAGAGAAAGAAAGAGCGCAGAGAAAGAAAGAGCGCAGAGAGAGAAAGAAAGAGAGCAGAGAGAGAAAGAAAGAGCGCAAAGAGAGAAAAAAGGAGCGCAGAGAGAAAGAAAGAAAGAGCGCAGAGAGAAAGAAAGAGCGCAGAGAGAGAGAGAGAGCGCAGAGAGAGAAAGAGAAAGAAAGAGCGCAGAGAGAGAGAGAGAAAGAGCGCAGAGAGAGAGAGAAAGAGCGCAGAGAGAGAGAAAGAGAAAGAAAGAGCGCAGAGAGAGAGAAAGAGCACAGAGAGAGAGAAAGAGCGCAGAGAGAGAGAAAGAAAGAGTGCAGAGAGAGAAAGAGCGCAGAGAGAGAAAGAAAGAGCGCAGAGAGAGAGAGAAAGAAAGAGCGCAGAGAGAGAGCGCAGAGAGAGAAAAAAAGAGCGCAGAGAGAGAAATAAAGAGCGCCGAGAAAGAAAGAGCGCAGAGAGAGAGAGAAAGAAAGAGCGCAGAGAGAGAAAGAAAGAGCGCAGAGAGAGAAAGAAAGAGCGCAAAGAGAGAAAAAAAGAGAGCAAAGAGAGAAAAAAAGAGCGCAGAGAGAAAGAAAGAAAGAGCGCAGAGAGAAAGAAAGAGCGCAGAGAGAAAGAAAGAGCGCAGAGAGAGAGAGAGAGCGCAGAGAGAGAAAGAGAAAGAAAGAGCACAGAGAGAGAGAGAGAGAGAAAGAGCGCCGAGAGAGAGAGAGCTCAGAGAGAGAGAAAGAGAAAGAAAGAGCGCAGAGAGAGAAAGTGCGCAGAGAGAGAAAGTGCGCAGAGAGAGAAAGTGCGCAGAGAGAGAAAGTGCGCAGAGAGAGAAAGTGCGCAGAGAGAGAAATTGCGCAGAGAGAGAAAGAGCGCAGAGAGAAAGAAAGAGCGCAGAGAGAGAGAGAGAAAGAGCGCAAAGAGAGAAAAAAAGAGCGCAGAAAGAAAGAAACAGCGCAGAGAGAAAGAAAGAAAGAGCGCAGAGAGAAAGAAAGAAAGAGCGCAGAGAGAGAGAAAGAGCGCAGAGAGAGAGAAAGAAAAAGCGCAGAGAAAGAAAGAGCGCAGAGAGAGGAAGAAAGAGCGCAGAGAGAGAGAGAAAGAAAGAGCGCAGAGAGAGAGAGAAAGAAAGAGTGCAGAGAGAGAGAAAGAGCGCAGAGAGAGAGAAAGAAAGAGCACAGAGAGAGAAAGAAAGAGAGCAGAGAGAGAAAGAAAGAGCGCAAAGAGAGAAAAAAAGAGCGCAGAGAGAAAGAAAGAAAGAGCGCAGAGAGAAAGATAGAGCGTAGAGAGAGAGAGCGCAGAGAGAGAAAGAGAAAGAAAGAGCGCAGAGAGAGAAAGAGAAAGAAAGAGCGCAGAGAGAGAGAGAGAAAGAGCGCAGAGAGAGAGAAAGAGCGCAGAGAGAGAAAGAGAAAGAAAGAGCGCAGAGAGAGAAAGAAAGAGCGCAGAGAGAGAGAAAGAGCGCAGAGAGAGAGAAAGAGCGCAGAGAGAGAGAAAGAGCACAGAGAGAGAGAAAGAGCACAGAGAGAGAGAAAGAAAGAGCGCAGAGAGAGAAAGAGCGCAGAGAGAGAAAGAAAGAGCGCAGAGAGAGAGAAAGAAAGAGCGCAGAGAGAGAGCGCATAGAGAGAGAGAAAGAGCGCAGAGAGAGAAATAAAGAGCGCAGAGAGAGAAAAAAAGAGCGCAGAGAGAGAAATAAAGAGCGCAGAGAGAGAAATAAAGAGTGCAGAGAAAGAAAGAGCGCAGAGAAAGAAAGAAAGAGCGCAAAGAGAGAAAAAAAGAGCGCAAAGAGAGAAAAAAAGAGCGCAGAGAGAAAGAAAGAAAGAGTGCAGAGAGAAAGAAAGAGCGCAGAGAGAGAGAGCGCAGAGAGAGAAAGAGAAAGAAAGAGCGCAGAGAGAGAGAGAGAGAAAGAGCGCCGAGAGAGAGAAAGAGCGCAGAGAGAGAGAAAGAGAAAGAAAGAGCGCAGAGAGAGAGAGAGAAAAAGCGCAGAGAGAGAGAAAGAGCGCAGAGAAAGAAAGAGAAAGAAAGAGCGCAGAGAGAGAAAGAGCGCAGAGAGAGAAAGAGCGCAGGGAGAGAGAGAGCGCAGAGAGAGAAAGAGCGCAGAGAGAGAGCGCAGAGAGAGAAAGAGCGCAGAGAGAGAGAGAAAGAGCGCAGAGAGAGAGAGAAAGAGCGCAGAGAGAGAAATAAAGAGCGCAGAGAGAGAAATAAAGAGCGCAGAGAGAGAAATAAAGAGCGCAGAGAGAGAAATAAAGAGCGCAGAGAGAGAAATAAAGAGTGCAGAGAAAGAAAGAGCGCAGAGAGAGAGAAAGAAAGAGCGCAGAGAGAGAAAGAAAGAGCGCAGAGAGAAAGATAGAGCGCAGAGAGAGAAAGAGAAAGAGCGCAGAGAGAGAAAGAGAAAGAAAGAGCGCAGAGAGAGAGAGAGAAAGAGCGCAGAGAGAGAGAGAAAGAGCGCAGAGAGAGAAAGAGAAAGAAAGAGCGCAGAGAGAGAAAGAAAGAGCGCAGAGAGAGAAAGAAAGAGCGCAGAGAGAGAGAAAGAGCGCAGAGAGAGAAAGACAAAGTAAGAGCGCAGTGAGAGAGAGAGAAAGAGCGCAGAGAGAGAGAGAAAGAGCGCAGAGAGAGACAAAGAGCGCAGAGAAAGAAAGAGAAAGAAAGAGTGCAGAGAGAGAAAGAGTGCAGAGAGAGAAAGAGTGCAGAGAGAGAAAGAGTGCAGAGAGAGAAAGAGCGCAGAGAGAGAAAGAGCGCAGAGAGAGAAAGAGCGTAGAGAGAGAGCGCAGAGAGAGAGCGCAGAGAGAGAAAGAGCGCAGAGAGAGAGAAAGAGCGCAGAGAGAGAGAGAAAGAGCGCAGAGAGAGAGAGAAAGAGCGCAGAGAGAGAGAGAAAGAGCGCAGAGAGAGAAATAAAGAGCGCAGAGAGAGAAATAAAGAGTGCAGAGAAAGAAAGAGCGCAGAGAGAGAGAAAGAAAGAGCGCAGAGAGAGAAAGAAAGAGCGCAAAGAGAGAAAAAAAGAGCGCAGAGAGAAAGAAAGAAAGAGCGCAGAGAGAAAGAAAGAGCGCAGAGAGAGAGAGCGCAGAGAGAGAAAGAGAAAGAAAGAGCGCAGAGAGAGAGAGAGAGAAAGAGCGCCGAGAGAGAGAAAGAGCGCAGAGAGAGAGAAAGAGAAAGAAAGAGCGCAGAGAGAGAGAGAGAAAGAGCGCAGAGAGAGAGAAAGAGCGCAGAGAAAGAAAGAGAAAGAAAGAGCGCAGAGAGAGAAAGAGCGCAGAGAGAGAAAGAGCGCAGGGAGAGAAAGAGCGCAGGGAGAGAGAGAGCGCAGAGAGAAAGAAAGAGAAAGAAAGAGCGCAGAGAGAGAGAGAGAAAGAGCGCAGAGAGAGAGAAAGAGCGCAGAGAAAGAAAGAGAAAGAAAGAGCGCAGAGAGAGAAAGAGCGCAGAGAGAGAAAGAGCGCAGGGAGAGAAAGAGAAAGAAAGAGTGCAGAGAGAGAAAGAGCGCAGAGAGAGAAAGAGCGCAGAGAGAGAAAGAGCGCAGAGAGAGAAAGAGCGCAGAGAGAGAGCGCAGAGAGAGAAAGAGCGCAGAGAGAGAGAAAGAGCGCAGAGAGAGAGAGAAAGAGCGCAGAGAGAGAGAAAAAGCGCAGAGAGAGAGAAAGAGCGCAGAGAGAGAGAAAGAGCGCAGAGAGAGAAAGAAAGAGCGCAGAGAGAGAAAGAAAGAGCGCAGAGAGAGAAAGAAAGAGCGCAGAGAGAGAAAGAAAGAGCGCAGAGAGTGAGAGAAAGAGCACAGAGAGTGAGAGAGAAAGAGCACAGAGAGAAAGAAAGAGCGCAGAGAGAGAGAGAAAGAAAGAGCGCAGAGAGAGAGAGAAAGAAAGAGCGCAGAGAGAGAAAGAGCGCAGAGAGAGAGAGAGGAAGAAAGAGCGCAGAGAGAGAGAAAGAAAGAGTGCAGAGAGAGAGAAAGAGCGCAGAGAGAGAGAAAAAAAGAGCGCAGAGAGAAAGAAAGAAAGAGCGCAGAGAGAAAGATAGAGCGCAGAGAGAGAGAGCGCAGAGAGAGAAAGAGAAAGAAAGAGCGCAGAGAGAGAAAGAGAAAGAAAGAGCGCAGAGAGAGAGAGAGAAAGAGCGCAGAGAGAGAGAGAAAGAGCGCAGAGAGAGAGAAAGAGAAAGAAAGAGCGCAGAGAGAGAGAGAAAGAGCGCAGAGAGAGAGAAAGAGCGCAGAGAGAGAGAAAGAGCGCAGAGAGAGAGAAAGAGCGCAGAGAGAGAGAAAGAAAGTGCGCAGAGAGAAAGAAAGAGCGCAGAGAGAGAGAAAGAGCACAGAGAGAGAAAGAAAGAGCGCAGAGAGAGAAAGAAAGAGCGCAGAGAGAGAAAGAAAGAGCGCAGAGAGAGAAAGAAAGAGCGCAGAGAGTGAGAGAGAAAGAGCACAGAGAAAAAGAAAGAGCGCAGAGAGAGAGAGAAAGAAAGAGCGCAGAGAGAGAAAGAAAGAGCACAGAGAGAGAAAGAAATAGCGCAGAGAGAGAGAAAGAGCGCAGAGAGAGAGAGAGGAAGAAAGAGCGCAGAGAGAGAGAAAGAAAGAGCGCAGAGAGAAAGAAAGAGCACATAGAGAGAGAAAGAGCGCAGAGAGAGAGAGAGAAAGAGCGCAGAGAGAGAGAGAAAGAGCGCAGAGAAAGAAAGAGAAAGAAAGAGCGCAGAGAGAGAAAGAGAGAGCGCAGAGAGAGAAAGAAAGAGCGCAAAGAGTGAAAAAAAGAGCGCAGAAAGAAAGAAAGAGCGCAGAGAGAAAGAAAGAAAGAGCGCAGAGAGAGAGAAAGAGCGCAGAGAGAGAAAGAGAAAGTAAGAGCGCAGAGAGAGAGAGAGAGAAAGAGCGCAGAGAGAGAAAGAGCGCAGAGAGAGAGAAAGAGCGCAGAGAGAGAGAAAGAGCGCAGAGAGAGAGAAAGAGCGCAGAGAGAGAGAAAGAGCGCAGAGAGAGAGAAAGAGCGCAGAGAGAGAAAGAAAGAGCGCAGAGAGAGAAAGAAAGAGCGCAGAGAGAGAAAGAAAGAGCGCAGAGAGAGAAAGAAAGAGCACAGAGAGTGAGAGAGAAAGAGCACAGAGAGAAAGAAAGAGCGCAGAGAGAGAGAGAAAGAAAGAGCGCAGAGAGAGAGAGAAAGAAAGAGCGCAGAGAGAGAAAGAGCGCAGAGAGAGAGAGAGGAAGAAAGAGCGCAGAGAGAGAGAAAGAATATGTGCAGAGAGAGAGAAAGAGCGCAGAGAGAGAGAAAGAAAGAGCACAGAGAGAGAAAGAAAGAGAGCAGAGAGAGAAAGAAAGAGCGCAAAGAGAGAAAAAAAGAGCGCAGAGAGAAAGAAAGAAAGAGCGCAGAGAGAAAGATAGAGCGCAGAGAGAGAGAGCGCAGAGAGAGAAAGAGAAAGAAAGAGCGCAGAGAGAGAAAGAGAAAGAAAGAGCGCAGAGAGAGAGAGAGAAAGAGCGCAGAGAGAGAGAAAGAGAAAGAAAGAGCGCAGAGAGAGAAAGAAAGAGCGCAGAGAGAGAAAGAAAGAGCGCAGAGAGAGAGAAAGAGTGCAGAGAGAGAGAAAGAGCGCAGAGAGAGAGAAAGAGCGCAGAGAGAGAGAAAGAAAGTGCGCAGAGAGAAAGAAAGAGCGCAGAGAGAGAGAAAGAGCGCAGAGAGAGAGAAAGAGCGCAGAGAGAGAAAGAAAGAGCGCAGAGAGAGAAAGAAAGAGCGCAGAGAGAGAAAGAAAGAGCGCAGAGAGAGAAAGAAAGAGCGCAGAGAGTGAGAGAGAAAGAGCACAGAGAAAAAGAAAGAGCGCAGAGAGAGAGAGAAAGAAAGAGCGCAGAGAGAGAAAGAAAGAGCGCAGAGACAGAAAGAAATAGCGCAGAGAGAGAGAAAGAGCGCAGAGAGAGAGAGAGGAAGAAAGAGCGCAGAGAGAGAGAAAGAAAGAGGGCAGAGAGAAAGAAAGAGCACATAGAGAGAGAAAGAGCGCAGAGAGAGAGAGAGAAAGAGCGCAGAGAGAGAGAGAAAGAGCGCAGAGAGAGAGAAAGAGCGCAGAGAGAGAAAGAGCGCAGAGAGAGAGAGAAAGAGCGCAGAGAGAGAAATAAAGAGCGCAGAGAGAGAAAGAAAGAGCGCAGAGAAAGAAAGAGCGCAGAGAGAGAAAGAAAGAGCGCAGAGAGAGAAAGAAAGAGAGCAGAGAGAGAAAGAAAGAGAGCAGAGAGAGAAAGAAAGAAAGAGCGCAAAGAGAGAAAAAAGGAGCGCAGAGAGAAAGAAAGAAAGAGCGCAGAGAGAAAGAAAGAGCGCAGAGAGAGAGAGAGAGCGCAGAGAGAGAAAGAGAAAGAAAGAGCGCAGAGAGAGAGAGAGAAAGAGCGCAGAGAGAGAGAGAAAGAGCGCAGAGAGAGAGAAAGAGAAAGAAAGAGCGCAGAGAGAGAAAGAAAGAGCGCAGAGAAAGAAAGAGCGCAGAGAGAGAAAGAAAGAGCGCAGAGAGAGAAAGAAAGAGAGCAGAGAGAGAAAGAAAGAGAGCAGAGAGAGAAAGAAAGAAAGAGCGCAAAGAGAGAAAAAAGGAGCGCAGAGAGAAAGAAAGAAAGAGCGCAGAGAGAAAGAAAGAGCGCAGAGAGAGAGAGAGAGCGCAGAGAGAGAAAGAGAAAGAAAGAGCGCAGAGAGAGAGAGAGAAAGAGCGCAGAGAGAGAGAGAAAGAGCGCAGAGAGAGAGAAAGAGAAAGAAAGAGCGCAGAGAGAGAGAAAGAGCGCAGAGAGAGAGAGAGAAAGAGCGCAGAGAGAGAGAAAGAAAGAGCGCAGAGAGAGAAAGAGCGCAGAGAGAGAAAGAAAGAGCGCAGAGAGAGAGAAAGAAAGAGCGCAGAGAGAGAAAAAAAGAGCGCAGAGAGAGAAATAAAGAGCGCAGAGAAAGAAAGAGCGCAGAGAGAGAGAGAAAAAAAGAGCGCAGAGAGAGAAAGAAAGAGCGCAGAGAGAGAAAGAAAGAGCGCAAAGAGAGAAAAAAAGAGCGCAAAGAGAGAAAAAAAGAGCGCAGAGAGAAAGAAAGAAAGAGCGCAGAGAGAAAGAAAGAGCGCAGAGAGAAAGAAAGAGCGCAGAGAGAGAGAGAGAGCGCAGAGAGAGAAAGAGAAAGAAAGAGCACAGAGAGAGAGAGAGAAAGAGCGCCGAGAGAGAGAGAGCGCAGAGAGAGAGAAAGAGAAAGAAAGAGCGCAGAGAGAGAAAGTGCGCAGAGAGAGAAAGTGCGCAGAGAGAGAAAAAAAGAGCGCAGAAAGAAAGAAACAGCGCAGAGAGAAAGAAAGAGCGCAGAGAGAAAGAAAGAAAGAGCGCAGAGAGAGAGAAAGAGCGCAGAGAGAGAGAGAGAAAGAAAAAGCGCAGAGAAAGAAAGAGCGCAGAGAGAGGAAGAAAGAGCGCAGAGAGAGAGAGAAAGAAAGAGCGCAGAGAGAGAGAGAAAGAAAGAGTGCAGAGAGAGAGAAAGAGCGCAGAGAGAGAGAAAGAAAGAGCACAGAGAGAGAAAGAAAGAGAGCAGAGAGAGAAAGAAAAAGGGAGCAAAGAGAGAAAAAAAGAGCGCAGAGAGAAAGAAAGAAAGAGCGCAGAGAGAAAGATAGAGCGCAGAGAGAGAGAGCGCAGAGAGAGAAAGAGAAAGAGCGCAGAGAGAGAAAGAGAAAGAGCGCAGAGAGAGAAAGAGAAAGAAAGAGCGCAGAGAGAGAGAGAGAAACAGCGCAGAGAGAGAGAGAAAGAG
This sequence comes from Ascaphus truei, assembly GCF_040206685.1. Taxonomy (NCBI): domain Eukaryota; kingdom Metazoa; phylum Chordata; class Amphibia; order Anura; family Ascaphidae; genus Ascaphus; species Ascaphus truei. Next base: position 500,435 of record NW_027454428.1, on the reverse strand, counting down.
CGCAGAGAGAGAAAGAGAAAGAAAGAGCGCAGAGAGAGAAAGAAAGAGCGCAGAGAGAGAAAGAAAGAGCGCAGAGAGAGAGAAAGAGCGCAGAGAGAGAGAAAGAGCGCAGAGAGAGAGAAAGAGCGCAGAGAGAGAGAAAGAGCACAGAGAGAGAGAAAGAGCACAGAGAGAGAGAAAGAAAGAGCGCAGAGAGAGAAAGAGCGCAGAGAGAGAGAGAAAGAGCGCAGAGAGAGAGAAAGAGAAAGAAAGAGCGCAGAGAGAGAGAAAGAGCGCAGAGAGAGAGAGAGAAAGAGCGCAGAGAGAGAGAAAGAAAGAGCGCAGAGAGAGAAAGAGCGCAGAGAGAGAAAGAAAGAGCGCAGAGAGAGAGAAAGAAAGAGCGCAGAGAGAGAAAAAAAGAGCGCAGAGAGAGAAATAAAGAGCGCAGAGAAAGAAAGAGCGCAGAGAGAGAGAGAAAAAAAGAGCGCAGAGAGAGAAAGAAAGAGCGCAGAGAGAGAAAGAAAGAGCGCAAAGAGAGAAAAAAAGAGCGCAAAGAGAGAAAAAAAGAGCGCAGAGAGAAAGAAAGAAAGAGCGCAGAGAGAAAGAAAGAGCGCAGAGAGAAAGAAAGAGCGCAGAGAGAGAGAGAGAGCGCAGAGAGAGAAAGAGAAAGAAAGAGCACAGAGAGAGAGAGAGAAAGAGCGCCGAGAGAGAGAGAGCGCAGAGAGAGAGAAAGAGAAAGAAAGAGCGCAGAGAGAGAAAGTGCGCAGAGAGAGAAAGTGCGCAGAGAGAGAAAGAGCGCAGAGATAAAGAAAGAGCGCAGAGAGAGAGAGAGAAAGAGCGCAAAGAGAGAAAAAAAGAGCGCAGAAAGAAAGAAACAGCGCAGAGAGAAAGAAAGAGCGCAGAGAGAAAGAAAGAAAGAGCGCAGAGAGAGAGAAAGAGCGCAGAGAGAGAGAGAGAAAGAAAAAGCGCAGAGAAAGAAAGAGCGCAGAGAGAGGAAGAAAGAGCGCAGAGAGAGAGAGAAAGAAAGAGCGCAGAGAGAGAGAGAAAGAAAGAGTGCAGAGAGAGAGAAAGAGCGCAGAGAGAGAGAAAGAAAGAGCACAGAGAGAGAAAGAAAGAGAGCAGAGAGAGAAAGAAAAAGGGAGCAAAGAGAGAAAAAAAGAGCGCAGAGAGAAAGAAAGAAAGAGCGCAGAGAGAAAGATAGAGCGCAGAGAGAGAGAGCGCAGAGAGAGAAAGAGAAAGAGCGCAGAGAGAGAAAGAGAAAGAGCGCAGAGAGAGAAAGAGAAAGAAAGAGCGCAGAGAGAGAGAGAGAAACAGCGCAGAGAGAGAGAGAAAGAGCGCAGAGAGAGAAAGAGAAAGAAAGAGCGCAGAGAGAGAAAGAAAGAGCGCAGAGAGAGAAAGAAAGAGCGCAGAGAGAGAGAAAGAGCGCAGAGAGAGAGAAAGAGCGCAGAGAGAGAGAAAGAGCGCAGAGAGAGAGAAAGAGCACAGAGAGAGAGAAAGAGCACAGAGAGAGAGAAAGAAAGAGCGCAGAGAGAGAAAGAGCGCAGAGAGAGAAAGAAAGAGCGCAGAGAGAGAGAAAGAAAGAGCGCAGAGAGAGAGCGCATAGAGAGAGAGAAAGAGCGCAGAGAGTGAAATAAAGAGCGCAGAGAGAGAAATAAAGAGCGCAGAGAGAGAAATAAAGAGTGCAGAGAGAGAAATAAAGAGTGCAGAGAGAGAAATAAAGAGCGCAGAGAGAGAAATAAAGAGCGCAGAGAGAGAAATAAAGAGTGCAGAGAAAGAAAGAGCGCAGAGAGAGAGAAAGAAAGAGCGCAGAGAGAGAAAGAAAGAGCGCAAAGAGAGAAAAAAAGAGCGCAAAGAGAGAAAAAAAGAGCGCAGATAGAAAGAAAGAAAGAGCGCAGAGAGAAAGAAAGAGCGCAGAGAGAGAGAGCGCAGAGAGAGAAAGAGAAAGAAAGAGCGCAGAGAGAGAGAGAGAGAAAGAGCGCCGAGAGAGAGAAAGAGCGCAGAGAGAGAGAAAGAGAAAGAAAGAGCGCAGAGAGAGAGAGAGAAAGAGCGCAGAGAGAGAGAAAGAGCGCAGAGAAAGAAAGAGAAAGAAAGAGCGCAGAGAGAGAAAGAGCGCAGAGAGAGAAAGAGCGCAGGGAGAGAGAGAGCGCAGAGAGAGAAAGAGCGCAGAGAAAGAAAGAGAAAGAAAGAGCGCAGAGAGAGAAAGAGAGAGCGCAGAGAGAGACAGAAAGAGCGCAAAGAGAGAAAAAAAGAGCGCAGAAAGAAAGAAAGAGCGAGAGAGAAAGAAAGAAAGAGCGCAGAGAGAGAGAAAGAAAGAGCGCAGAGAGAGAGAAAGAAAGAGCGCAGAGAGAGAGAAAGAAAGAGCGCAGAGAGAGAAAGAGAGAAAGAGCGCCGAGAGAGGGAAAGAGCGCAGAGAGAGAGAAAGAGAAAGAAAGAGCGCAGAGAGAGAGAGAGAAAGAGCGCAGAGAGAGAGAAAGAGCGCAGAGAAAGAAAGAGAAAGAAAGAGCGCAGAGAGAGAAAGAGAGAGCACAGAGAGAGAGAAAGAAAGAGCGCAGAGAGAGAGAAAGAAAGAGCGCAGAGAGAGAGAAAGAAAGAGCGCAGAGCGAGAGAGAGAGAAAGAGCGCCGAGAGAGAGAAAGAGCGCAGAGAGAGAGAAAGAGAAAGAAAGAGCGCAGAGAGAGAGAGAGAAAGAGCGCAGAGAGAGAGAAAGAGCGCAGAGAAAGAAAGAGAAAGAAAGAGCGCAGAGAGAGAAAGAGCGCAGATTGAGAAAGAGCGCAGGGAGAGAAAGAGAGAGCGCAGAGAGAGAAAGAAAGAGCGCAAAGAGAGAAAAAAAGAGCGCAGAAAGAAAGAGCGCAGAGAGAAAGAAAGAAAGAGCGCAGAGAGAGAGAAAGAGCGCAGAGAGAGAAAGAGAAAGTAAGAGCGCAGAGAGAGAGAGAGAAAGAGCGCAGAGAGAGAGAGAAAGAGCGCAGAGAGAGAGAAAGAGCGCAGAGAAAGAAAGAGAAAGAAAGAGTGCAGAGAGAGAAAGAGTGCAGAGAGAGAAAGAGCGCAGAGAGAGAAAGAGCGCAGAGAGAGAGAAAGAGCGCAGAGAGAGAGAAAGAGCGCAGAGAGAGAGAGAAAGAGCGCAGAGAGAGAAATAAAGAGCGCAGAGAGAGAAATAAAGAGCGCAGAGAGAGAAATAAAGAGCGCAGAGAGAGAAATAAAGAGTGCAGAGAAAGAAAGAGCGCAGAGAGAGAGAAAGAAAGAGCGCAGAGAGAGAAAGAAAGAGCGCAAAGAGAGAGAGAGAAACAGCGCAGAGAGAGAGAGAAAGAGCGCAGAGAGAGAAAGAGAAAGAAAGAGCGCAGAGAGAGAAAGAAAGAGCGCAGAGAGAGAAAGAAAGAGCGCAGAGAGAGAGAAAGAGCGCAGAGAGAGAGAAAGAGCGCAGAGAGAGAGAAAGAGCGCAGAGAGAGAGAAAGAGCACAGAGAGAGAGAAAGAGCACAGAGAGAGAGAAAGAAAGAGCGCAGAGAGAGAAAGAGCGCAGAGAGAGAAAGAAAGAGCGCAGAGAGAGAAATAAAGAGCGCAGAGAAAGAAATAAAGAGCGCAGAGAAAGAAAGAGCGCAGAGAGAGAGAAAGAAAGAGCGCAGAGAGAGAGCGCAGAGAGAGAAAGAGAAAGAAAGAGCGCAGAGAGAGAGAGAGAGAAAGAGCGGCAAGAGAGAGAAAGAGCGCAGAGAGAGAGAAAGAGAAAGAAAGAGCGCAGAGAGAGAGAAAGAGCGCAGAGAGAGAGAGAGCGCAGAGAAAGAAAGAGAAAGAAAGAGCGCAGAGAGAGAAAGAGCGCAGAGAGAGAGAGAGAGCGCAGAGAGAGAAAGAGCGCAGAGAAAGAAAGAGAAAGAAAGAGCGCAGAGAGAGAAAGAGAGAGAAAGAAAGAGCGCAAAGAGAGAAAAAAGAGCGCAGAAAGAAAGAAAGAGCGCAGAGAGAAAGAAAGAAAGAGCGCAGAGAGAGAGAAAGAGCGCAGAGAGAGAAAGTGAAAGAAAGAGCGCAGAGAGAGAGAGAAAGAGCGCAGAGAGAAAGAGCGCAGAGAAAGAAAGAGAAAGAAAGAGCGCAGAGAGAGAAAGAGCGCAGAGAGAGAAAGAGCGCAGAGAGAGAAAGAGCGCAGAGAGAGAGCGCAGAGAGAGAAAGAGCGCAGAGAGAAAGAAAGAGCGCAGAGAGAGAGAGAAAGAGCGCAGAGAGAGAGAAAGAGCGCAGAGAGAGAGAAAGAGCACAGAGAGAGAAAGAAAGAGCGCAGAGAGAGAAAGAAAGAGCGCAGAGAGAGAAAGAAAGAGCGCAGAGAGAGAAAGAAAGAGCGCAGAGAGAGAAAGAAAGAGCGCAGAGAGAGAAAGAAAGAGCGCAGAGAGTGAGAGAGAAAGAGCACAGAGAGAAAGAAAGAGCGCAGAGAGAGAGAGAAAGAAAGAGCGCAGAGAGAGAGAGAAAGAAAGAGCGCAGAGAGAGAGAGAAAGAAATAGCGCAGAGAGAGAGAAAGAGCGCAGAGAGAGAGAGAGGAAGAAAGAGCGCAGAGAGAGAGAAAGAAAGAGCGCAGAGAGAAAGAAAGAGCACATAGAGAGAGAAAGAGCGCAGAGAGAGAGAAAGAAAGAGCGCAGAGAGAGAGAGAAAGAGCGCAGAGAGAGAAAGAAAGAGCGCAGAGAAAGAAAGAGCGCAGAGAGAGAAAGAAAGAGAGCAGAGAGAGAAAGAAAGAGTGCAAAGAGAGAAAAAAGGAGCGCAGAGAGAAAGAAAGAAAGAGCGCAGAGAGAAAGAAAGAGCGCAGAGAGAGAGAGAGAGCGCAGAGAGAGAAAGAGAAAGAAAGAGCGCAGAGAGAGAGAGAGAAAGAGCGCAGAGAGAGAGAGAAAGAGCGCAGAGAGAGAGAAAGAGAAAGAAAGAGCGCAGAGAGAGAGAAAGAGCACAGAGAGAGAGAAAGAGCGCAGAGAGAGAGAAAGAAAGAGCGCAGAGAGAGAAAGAGCGCAGAGAGAGAAAGAAAGAGCGCAGAGAGAGAGAGAAAGAAAGAGCGCAGAGAGAGAGCGCAGAGAGAGAAAAAAAGAGCGCAGAGAGAGAAATAAAGAGCGCAGAGAAAGAAAGAGCGCAGAGAGAGAGAGAAAGAAAGAGCGCAGAGAGAGAAAGAAAGAGCGCAGAGAGAGAAAGAAAGAGCGCAAAGAGAGAAAAAAAGAGAGCAAAGAGAGAAAAAAAGAGCGCAGAGAGAAAGAAAGAAAGAGCGCAGAGAGAAAGAAAGAGCGCAGAGAGAAAGAAAGAGCGCAGAGAGAGAGAGAGAGCGCAGAGAGAGAAAGAGAAAGAAAGAGCGCAGAGAGAGAAAGAGAAAGAAAGAGCGCAGAGAGAGAGAGAGAAAGAGCGCAGAGAGAGAGAAAGAGAAAGAAAGAGCGCAGAGAGAGAAAGAAAGAGCGCAGAGAGAGAAAGAAAGAGCGCAGAGAGAGAGAAAGAGTGCAGAGAGAGAGAAAGAGCGCAGAGAGAGAGAAAGAGCGCAGAGAGAGAGAAAGAAAGTGCGCAGAGAGAAAGAAAGAGCGCAGAGAGAGAGAAAGAGCGCAGAGAGAGAAAGAAAGAGCGCAGAGAGTGAGAGAGAAAGAGCACAGAGAAAAAGAAAGAGCGCAGAGAGAGAGAGAAAGAAAGAGCGCAGAGAGAGAAAGAAAGAGCGCAGAGAGAGAAAGAAATAGCGCAGAGAGAGAGAAAGAGCGCAGAGAGAGAGAGAGGAAGAAAGAGCGCAGAGAGAGAGAAAGAAAGAGCGCAGAGAGAAAGAAAGAGCACATAGAGAGAGAAAGAGCGCAGAGAGAGAGAGAGAAAGAGCGCAGAGAGAGAGAGAAAGAGCGCAGAGAGAGAGAAAGAGCGCAGAGAGAGAAAGAGCGCAGAGAGAGAGAGAAAGAGCGCAGAGAGAGAAATAAAGAGTGCAGAGAGAGAAAGAAAGAGCGCAGAGAAAGAAAGAGCGCAGAGAGAGAAAGAAAGAGCGCAGAGAGAGAAAGAAAGAGAGCAGAGAGAGAAAGAAAGAGAGCAGAGAGAGAAAGAAAGAAAGAGCGCAAAGAGAGAAAAAAGGAGCGCAGAGAGAAAGAAAGAAAGAGCGCAGAGAGAAAGAAAGAGCGCAGAGAGAGAGAGAGAGCGCAGAGAGAGAAAGAGAAAGAAAGAGCGCAGAGAGAGAGAGAGAAAGAGCGCAGAGAGAGAGAGAAAGAGTGCAGAGAGAGAGAAAGAGAAAGAAAGAGCGCAGAGAGAGAAAGAAAGAGCGCAGAGAAAGAAAGAGCGCAGAGAGAGAAAGAAAGAGCGCAGAGAGAGAAAGAAAGAGAGCAGAGAGAGAAAGAAAGAGAGCAGAGAGAGAAAGAAAGAAAGAGCGCAAAGAGAGAAAAAAGGAGCGCAGAGAGAAAGAAAGAAAGAGCGCAGAGAGAAAGAAAGAGCGCAGAGAGAGAGAGAGAGCGCAGAGAGAGAAAGAGAAAGAAAGAGCGCAGAGAGAGAGAGAGAAAGAGCGCAGAGAGAGAGAGAAAGAGCGCAGAGAGAGAGAAAGAGAAAGAAAGAGCGCAGAGAGAGAAAGAAAGAGCGCAGAGAAAGAAAGAGCGCAGAGAGAGAAAGAAAGAGCGCAGAGAGAGAAAGAAAGAGAGCAGAGAGAGAAAGAAAGAGAGCAGAGAGAGAAAGAGAAAGAAAGAGCGCAGAGAGAGAGAGAGAAAGAGCGCAGAGAGAGAGAGAAAGAGCGCAGAGAGAGAGAAAGAGAAAGAAAGAGCGCAGAGAGAGAGAAAGAGCGCAGAGAGAGAGAGAGAAAGAGCGCAGAGAGAGAAAGAAAGAGCGCAGAGAGAGAAAGAAAGAGCGCAGAGAGTGAGAGAGAAAGAGCACAGAGAAAAAGAAAGAGCGCAGAGAGAGAGAGAAAGAAAGAGCGCAGAGAGAGAAAGAAAGAGCGCAGAGAGAGAAAGAAATAGCGCAGAGAGAGAGAAAGAGCGCAGAGAGAGAGAGAGGAAGAAAGAGCGCAGAGAGAGAGAAAGAAAGAGCGCAGAGAGAAAGAAAGAGCACATAGAGAGAGAAAGAGCGCAGAGAGAGAGAGAGAAAGAGCGCAGAGAGAGAGAGAGAAAGAGCGCAGAGAGAGAAAGAAAGAGCGCAGAGAGAGAAAGAAAGAGCGCAGAGAGTGAGAGAGAAAGAGCACAGAGAAAAAGAAAGAGCGCAGAGAGAGAGAGAAAGAAAGAGCGCAGAGAGAGAAAGAAAGAGCGCAGAGAGAGAAAGAAATAGCGCAGAGAGAGAGAAAGAGCGCAGAGAGAGAGAGAGGAAGAAAGAGCGCAGAGAGAGAGAAAGAAAGAGCGCAGAGAGAAAGAAAGAGCACATAGAGAGAGAAAGAGCGCAGAGAGAGAGAAAGAAAGAGCGCAGAGAGAGAGAAAGAAAGAGCGCAGAGAGAGAGAAAGAAAGAGCGCAGAGCGAGAGAGAGAGAAAGAGCGCCGAGAGAGAGAAAGAGCGCAGAGAGAGAGAAAGAGAAAGAAAGAGCGCAGAGAGAGAGAGAGAAAGAGCGCAGAGAGAGAGAAAGAGCGCAGAGAAAGAAAGAGAAAGAAAGAGCGCAGAGAGAGAAAGAGCGCAGATTGAGAAAGAGCGCAGGGAGAGAAAGAGAGAGCGCAGAGAGAGAAAGAAAGAGCGCAAAGAGAGAAAAAAAGAGCGCAGAAAGAAAGAGCGCAGAGAGAAAGAAAGAAAGAGCGCAGAGAGAGAGAAAGAGCGCAGAGAGAGAAAGAGAAAGTAAGAGCGCAGAGAGAGAGAGAGAAAGAGCGCAGAGAGAGAGAGAAAGAGCGCAGAGAGAGAGAAAGAGCGCAGAGAAAGAAAGAGAAAGAAAGAGTGCAGAGAGAGAAAGAGTGCAGAGAGAGAAAGAGCGCAGAGAGAGAAAGAGCGCAGAGAGAGAAAGAGCGCAGAGAGAGAGCGCAGAGAGAGAGCGCAGAGAGAGAAAGAGCGCAGAGAGAGAGAAAGAGCGCAGAGAGAGAGAAAGAGCGCAGAGAGAGAGAGAAAGAGCGCAGAGAGAGAAATAAAGAGCGCAGAGAGAGAAATAAAGAGCGCAGAGAGAGAAATAAAGAGCGCAGAGAGAGAAATAAAGAGTGCAGAGAAAGAAAGAGCGCAGAGAGAGAGAAAGAAAGAGCGCAGAGAGAGAAAGAAAGAGCGCAAAGAGAGAGAGAGAAACAGCGCAGAGAGAGAGAGAAAGAGCGCAGAGAGAGAAAGAGAAAGAAAGAGCGCAGAGAGAGAAAGAAAGAGCGCAGAGAGAGAAAGAAAGAGCGCAGAGAGAGAGAAAGAGCGCAGAGAGAGAGAAAGAGCGCAGAGAGAGAGAAAGAGCGCAGAGAGAGAGAAAGAGCACAGAGAGAGAGAAAGAGCACAGAGAGAGAGAAAGAAAGAGCGCAGAGAGAGAAAGAGCGCAGAGAGAGAAAGAAAGAGCGCAGAGAGAGAAATAAAGAGCGCAGAGAAAGAAATAAAGAGCGCAGAGAAAGAAAGAGCGCAGAGAGAGAGAAAGAAAGAGCGCAGAGAGAGAGCGCAGAGAGAGAAAGAGAAAGAAAGAGCGCAGAGAGAGAGAGAGAGAAAGAGCGGCAAGAGAGAGAAAGAGCGCAGAGAGAGAGAAAGAGAAAGAAAGAGCGCAGAGAGAGAGAAAGAGCGCAGAGAGAGAGAGAGCGCAGAGAAAGAAAGAGGAAGAAAGAGCGCAGAGAGAGAAAGAGCGCAGAGAGAGAAAGAGCGCAGAGAGAGAGAGAGAGCGCAGAGAGAGAAAGAGCGCAGAGAAAGAAAGAGAAAGAAAGAGCGCAGAGAGAGAAAGAGAGAGAAAGAAAGAGCGCAAAGAGAGAAAAAAGAGCGCATATAGAAAGAAAGAGCGCAGAGAGAAAGAAAGAAAGAGCGCAGAGAGAGAGAAAGAGCGCAGAGAGAGAAAGTGAAAGAAAGAGCGCAGAGAGAGAGAGAAAGAGCGCAGAGAGAAAGAGCGCAGAGAAAGAAAGAGAAAGAAAGAGCGCAGAGAGAGAAAGAGCGCAGAGAGAGAAAGAGCGCAGAGAGAGAAAGAGCGCAGAGAGAGAGCGCAGAGAGAGAAAGAGCGCAGAGAGAAAGAAAGAGCGCAGAGAGAGAGAGAAAGAGCGCAGAGAGAGAGAAAGAGCGCAGAGAGAGAGAAAGAGCACAGAGAGAGAAAGAAAGAGCGCAGAGAGAGAAAGAAAGAGCGCAGAGAGAGAAAGAAAGAGCGCAGAGAGAGAAAGAAAGAGCGCAGAGAGAGAAAGAAAGAGCGCAGAGAGAGAAAGAAAGAGCGCAGAGAGTGAGAGAGAAAGAGCACAGAGAGAAAGAAAGAGCGCAGAGAGAGAGAGAAAGAAAGAGCGCAGAGAGAGAGAGAAAGAAAGAGCGCAGAGAGAGAGAGAAAGAAATAGCGCAGAGAGAGAGAAAGAGCGCAGAGAGAGAGAGAGGAAGAAAGAGCGCAGAGAGAGAGAAAGAAAGAGCGCAGAGAGAAAGAAAGAGCACATAGAGAGAGAAAGAGCGCAGAGAGAGAGAAAGAAAGAGCGCAGAGAGAGAGAGAAAGAGCGCAGAGAGAGAAAGAAAGAGCGCAGAGAAAGAAAGAGCGCAGAGAGAGAAAGAAAGAGAGCAGAGAGAGAAAGAAAGAGTGCAAAGAGAGAAAAAAGGAGCGCAGAGAGAAAGAAAGAAAGAGCGCAGAGAGAAAGAAAGAGCGCAGAGAGAGAGAGAGAGCGCAGAGAGAGAAAGAGAAAGAAAGAGCGCAGAGAGAGAGAGAGAAAGAGCGCAGAGAGAGAGAGAAAGAGCGCAGAGAGAGAGAAAGAGAAAGAAAGAGCGCAGAGAGAGAGAAAGAGCACAGAGAGAGAGAAAGAGCGCAGAGAGAGAGAAAGAAAGAGCGCAGAGAGAGAAAGAGCGCAGAGAGAGAAAGAAAGAGCGCAGAGAGAGAGAGAAAGAAAGAGCGCAGAGAGAGAGCGCAGAGAGAGAAAAAAAGAGCGCAGAGAGAGAAATAAAGAGCGCAGAGAAAGAAAGAGCGCAGAGAGAGAGAGAAAGAAAGAGCGCAGAGAGAGAAAGAAAGAGCGCAGAGAGAGAAAGAAAGAGCGCAAAGAGAGAAAAAAAGAGAGCAAAGAGAGAAAAAAAGAGCGCAGAGAGAAAGAAAGAAAGAGCGCAGAGAGAAAGAAAGAGCGCAGAGAGAAAGAAAGAGCGCAGAGAGAGAGAGAGAGCGCAGAGAGAGAAAGAGAAAGAAAGAGCGCAGAGAGAGAAAGAGAAAGAAAGAGCGCAGAGAGAGAGAGAGAAAGAGCGCAGAGAGAGAGAAAGAGAAAGAAAGAGCGCAGAGAGAGAAAGAAAGAGCGCAGAGAGAGAAAGAAAGAGCGCAGAGAGAGAGAAAGAGTGCAGAGAGAGAGAAAGAGCGCAGAGAGAGAGAAAGAGCGCAGAGAGAGAGAAAGAAAGTGCGCAGAGAGAAAGAAAGAGCGCAGAGAGAGAGAAAGAGCGCAGAGAGAGAAAGAAAGAGCGCAGAGAGTGAGAGAGAAAGAGCACAGAGAAAAAGAAAGAGCGCAGAGAGAGAGAGAAAGAAAGAGCGCAGAGAGAGAAAGAAAGAGCGCAGAGAGAGAAAGAAATAGCGCAGAGAGAGAGAAAGAGCGCAGAGAGAGAGAGAGGAAGAAAGAGCGCAGAGAGAGAGAAAGAAAGAGCGCAGAGAGAAAGAAAGAGCACATAGAGAGAGAAAGAGCGCAGAGAGAGAGAGAGAAAGAGCGCAGAGAGAGAGAGAAAGAGCGCAGAGAGAGAGAAAGAGCGCAGAGAGAGAAAGAGCGCAGAGAGAGAGAGAAAGAGCGCAGAGAGAGAAATAAAGAGTGCAGAGAGAGAAAGAAAGAGCGCAGAGAAAGAAAGAGCGCAGAGAGAGAAAGAAAGAGCGCAGAGAGAGAAAGAAAGAGAGCAGAGAGAGAAAGAAAGAGAGCAGAGAGAGAAAGAAAGAAAGAGCGCAAAGAGAGAAAAAAGGAGCGCAGAGAGAAAGAAAGAAAGAGCGCAGAGAGAAAGAAAGAGCGCAGAGAGAGAGAGAGAGAGCGCAGAGAGAGAAAGAGAAAGAAAGAGCGCAGAGAGAGAGAGAGAAAGAGCGCAGAGAGAGAGAGAAAGAGCGCAGAGAGAGAGAAAGAGAAAGAAAGAGCGCAGAGAGAGAAAGAAAGAGCGCAGAGAAAGAAAGAGCGCAGAGAGAGAAAGAAAGAGCGCAGAGAGAGAAAGAAAGAGAGCAGAGAGAGAAAGAAAGAGAGCAGAGAGAGAAAGAAAGAAAGAGCGCAAAGAGAGAAAAAAGGAGCGCAGAGAGAAAGAAAGAAAGAGCGCAGAGAGAAAGAAAGAGCGCAGAGAGAGAGAGAGAGCGCAGAGAGAGAAAGAGAAAGAAAGAGCGCAGAGAGAGAGAGAGAAAGAGCGCAGAGAGAGAGAGAAAGAGCGCAGAGAGAGAGAAAGAGAAAGAAAGAGCGCAGAGAGAGAAAGAAAGAGCGCAGAGAAAGAAAGAGCGCAGAGAGAGAAAGAAAGAGCGCAGAGAGAGAAAGAAAGAGAGCAGAGAGAGAAAGAAAGAGAGCAGAGAGAGAAAGAGAAAGAAAGAGCGCAGAGAGAGAGAGAGAAAGAGCGCAGAGAGAGAGAGAAAGAGCGCAGAGAGAGAGAAAGAGAAAGAAAGAGCGCAGAGAGAGAGAAAGAGCGCAGAGAGAGAGAGAGAAAGAGCGCAGAGAGAGAAAGAAAGAGCGCAGAGAGAGAAAGAAAGAGCGCAGAGAGTGAGAGAGAAAGAGCACAGAGAAAAAGAAAGAGCGCAGAGAGAGAGAGAAAGAAAGAGCGCAGAGAGAGAAAGAAAGAGCGCAGAGAGAGAAAGAAATAGCGCAGAGAGAGAGAAAGAGCGCAGAGAGAGAGAGAGGAAGAAAGAGCGCAGAGAGAGAGAAAGAAAGAGCGCAGAGAGAAAGAAAGAGCACATAGAGAGAGAAAGAGCGCAGAGAGAGAGAGAGAAAGAGCGCAGAGAGAGAGAGAAAGAGCGCAGAGAGAGAAATAAAGAGTGCAGAGAGAGAAAGAAAGAGCGCAGAGAAAGAAAGAGCGCAGAGAGAGAAAGAAAGAGCGCAGAGAGAGAAAGAAAGAGAGCAGAGAGAGAAAGAGCGCAGAGAGAGAGAGAAAGAGCGCAGAGAGAGAAATAAAGAGTGCAGAGAGAGAAAGAAAGAGCGCAGAGAAAGAAAGAGCGCAGAGAGAGAAAGAAAGAGCGCAGAGAGAGAAAGAAAGAGAGCAGAGAGAGAAAGAAAGAGAGCAGAGAGAGAAAGAAAGAAAGAGCGCAAAGAGAGAAAAAAGGAGCGCAGAGAGAAAGAAAGAAAGAGCGCAGAGAGAAAGAAAGAGCGCAGAGAGAGAGAGAGAGCGCAGAGAGAGAAAGAGAAAGAAAGAGCGCAGAGAGAGAGAGAGAAAGAGCGCAGAGAGAGAGAGAAAGAGCGCAGAGAGAGAGAAAGAGAAAGAAAGAGCGCAGAGAGAGAAAGAAAGAGCGCAGAGAAAGAAAGAGCGCAGAGAGAGAAAGAAAGAGCGCAGAGAGAGAAAGAAAGAGAGCAGAGAGAGAAAGAAAGAGAGCAGAGAGAGAAAGAAAGAAAGAGCGCAAAGAGAGAAAAAAGGAGCGCAGAGAGAAAGAAAGAAAGAGCGCAGAGAGAAAGAAAGAGCGCAGAGAGAGAGAGAGAGCGCAGAGAGAGAAAGAGAAAGAAAGAGCGCAGAGAGAGAGAGAGAAAGAGCGCAGAGAGAGAGAGAAAGAGCGCAGAGAGAGAGAAAGAGAAAGAAAGAGCGCAGAGAGAGAGAAAGAGCGCAGAGAGAGAGAGAGAAAGAGCGCAGAGAGAGAGAAAGAAAGAGCGCAGAGAGAGAGAAAGAAAGAGCGCAGAGAGAGAGAGAGAGAAAGAGCGCCGAGAGAGAGAAAGAGCGCAGAGAGAGAGAAAGAGAAAGAAAGAGCGCAGAGAGAGAGAGAGAAAGAGCGCAGAGAGAGAGAAAGAGCGCAGAGAAAGAAAGAGAAAGAAAGAGCGCAGAGAGAGAAAGAGCGCAGATTGAGAAAGAGCGCAGGGAGAGAAAGAGAGAGCGCAGAGAGAGAAAGAAAGAGCGCAAAGAGAGAAAAAAAGAGCGCAGAAAGAAAGAGCGCAGAGAGAAAGAAAGAAAGAGCGCAGAGAGAGAGAAAGAGCGCAGAGAGAGAAAGAGAAAGTAAGAGCGCAGAGAGAGAGAGAGAAAGAGCGCAGAGAGAGAGAGAAAGAGCGCAGAGAGAGAGAAAGAGCGCAGAGAAAGAAAGAGAAAGAAAGAGTGCAGAGAGAGAAAGAGTGCAGAGAGAGAAAGAGCGCAGAGAGAGAAAGAGCGCAGAGAGAGAAAGAGCGCAGAGAGAGAGCGCAGAGAGAGAGCGCAGAGAGAGAAAGAGCGCAGAGAGAGAGAAAGAGCGCAGAGAGAGAGAAAGAGCGCAGAGAGAGAGAGAAAGAGCGCAGAGAGAGAAATAAAGAGCGCAGAGAGAGAAATAAAGAGCGCAGAGAGAGAAATAAAGAGCGCAGAGAGAGAAATAAAGAGTGCAGAGAAAGAAAGAGCGCAGAGAGAGAGAAAGAAAGAGCGCAGAGAGAGAAAGAAAGAGCGCAAAGAGAGAGAGAGAAACAGCGCAGAGAGAGAGAGAAAGAGCGCAGAGAGAGAAAGAGAAAGAAAGAGCGCAGAGAGAGAAAGAAAGAGCGCAGAGAGAGAAAGAAAGAGCGCAGAGAGAGAGAAAGAGCGCAGAGAGAGAGAAAGAGCGCAGAGAGAGAGAAAGAGCGCAGAGAGAGAGAAAGAGCACAGAGAGAGAGAAAGAGCACAGAGAGAGAGAAAGAAAGAGCGCAGAGAGAGAAAGAGCGCAGAGAGAGAAAGAAAGAGCGCAGAGAGAGAAATAAAGAGCGCAGAGAAAGAAATAAAGAGCGCAGAGAAAGAAAGAGCGCAGAGAGAGAGAAAGAAAGAGCGCAGAGAGAGAGCGCAGAGAGAGAAAGAGAAAGAAAGAGCGCAGAGAGAGAGAGAGAGAAAGAGCGCCAAGAGAGAGAAAGAGCGCAGAGAGAGAGAAAGAGAAAGAAAGAGCGCAGAGAGAGAGAAAGAGCGCAGAGAGAGAGAGAGCGCAGAGAAAGAAAGAGAAAGAAAGAGCGCAGAGAGAGAAAGAGCGCAGAGAGAGAAAGAGCGCAGAGAGAGAGAGAGAGCGCAGAGAGAGAAAGAGCGCAGAGAAAGAAAGAGAAAGAAAGAGCGCAGAGAGAGAAAGAGAGAGAAAGAAAGAGCGCAAAGAGAGAAAAAAGAGCGCAGAAAGAAAGAAAGAGCGCAGAGAGAAAGAAAGAAAGAGCGCAGAGAGAGAGAAAGAGCGCAGAGAGAGAAAGTGAAAGAAAGAGCGCAGAGAGAGAGAGAAAGAGCGCAGAGAGAAAGAGCGCAGAGAAAGAAAGAGAAAGAAAGAGCGCAGAGAGAGAAAGAGCGCAGAGAGAGAAAGAGCGCAGAGAGAGAAAGAGCGCAGAGAGAGAGCGCAGAGAGAGAAAGAGCGCAGAGAGAAAGAAAGAGCGCAGAGAGAGAGAGAAAGAGCGCAGAGAGAGAGAAAGAGCGCAGAGAGAGAGAAAGAGCACAGAGAGAGAAAGAAAGAGCGCAGAGAGAGAAAGAAAGAGCGCAGAGAGAGAAAGAAAGAGTGCAGAGAGAGAAAGAAAGAGCGCAGAGAGAGAAAGAAAGAGCGCAGAGAGAGAAAGAAAGAGCGCAGAGAGTGAGAGAGAAAGAGCACAGAGAGAAAGAAAGAGCGCAGAGAGAGAGAGAAAGAAAGAGCGCAGAGAGAGAGAGAAAGAAAGAGCGCAGAGAGAGAGAGAAAGAAATAGCGCAGAGAGAGAGAAAGAGCGCAGAGAGAGAGAGAGGAAGAAAGAGCGCAGAGAGAGAGAAAGAAAGAGCGCAGAGAGAAAGAAAGAGCACATAGAGAGAGAAAGAGCGCAGAGAGAGAGAAAGAAAGAGCGCAGAGAGAGAGAGAAAGAGCGCAGAGAGAGAAAGAAAGAGCGCAGAGAAAGAAAGAGCGCAGAGAGAGAAAGAAAGAGAGCAGAGAGAGAAAGAAAGAGTGCAAAGAGAGAAAAAAGGAGCGCAGAGAGAAAGAAAGAAAGAGCGCAGAGAGAAAGAAAGAGCGCAGAGAGAGAGAGAGAGCGCAGAGAGAGAAAGAGAAAGAAAGAGCGCAGAGAGAGAGAGAGAAAGAGCGCAGAGAGAGAGAGAAAGAGCGCAGAGAGAGAGAAAGAGAAAGAAAGAGCGCAGAGAGAGAGAAAGAGCACAGAGAGAGAGAAAGAGCGCAGAGAGAGAGAAAGAAAGAGCGCAGAGAGAGAAAGAGCGCAGAGAGAGAAAGAAAGAGCGCAGAGAGAGAGAGAAAGAAAGAGCGCAGAGAGAGAGCGCAGAGAGAGAAAAAAAGAGCGCAGAGAGAGAAATAAAGAGCGCAGAGAAAGAAAGAGCGCAGAGAGAGAGAGAAAGAAAGAGCGCAGAGAGAGAAAAAAAGAGCGCAGAGAGAGAAAGAAAGAGCGCAAAGAGAGAAAAAAAGAGAGCAAAGAGAGAAAAAAAGAGCGCAGAGAGAAAGAAAGAAAGAGCGCAGAGAGAAAGAAAGAGCGCAGAGAGAAAGAAAGAGCGCAGAGAGAGAGAGAGAGCGCAGAGAGAGAAAGAGAAAGAAAGAGCGCAGAGAGAGAAAGAGAAAGAAAGAGCGCAGAGAGAGAGAGAGAAAGAGCGCAGAGAGAGAGAAAGAGAAAGAAAGAGCGCAGAGAGAGAAAGAAAGAGCGCAGAGAGAGAAAGAAAGAGCGCAGAGAGAGAGAAAGAGTGCAGAGAGAGAGAAAGAGCGCAGAGAGAGAGAAAGAGCGCAGAGAGAGAGAAAGAAAGTGCGCAGAGAGAAAGAAAGAGCGCAGAGAGAGAGAAAGAGCGCAGAGAGAGAGAAAGAGCGCAGAGAGAGAAAGAAAGAGCGCAGAGAGAGAAAGAAAGAGCGCAGAGAGAGAAAGAAAGAGCGCAGAGAGAGAAAGAAAGAGCGCAGAGAGTGAGAGAGAAAGAGCACAGAGAAAAAGAAAGAGCGCAGAGAGAGAGAGAAAGAAAGAGCGCAGAGAGAGAAAGAAAGAGCGCAGAGAGAGAAAGAAATAGCGCAGAGAGAGAGAAAGAGCGCAGAGAGAGAGAGATGAAGAAAGAGCGCAGAGAGAGAGAAAGAAAGAGCGCAGAGAGAAAGAAAGAGCACATAGAGAGAGAAAGAGCGCAGAGAGAGAGAGAGAAAGAGCGCAGAGAGAGAGAGAAAGAGCGCAGAGAGAGAGAAAGAGCGCAGAGAGAGAAAGAGCGCAGAGAGAGAGAGAAAGAGCGCAGAGAGAGAAATAAAGAGTGCAGAGAGAGAAAGAAAGAGCGCAGAGAAAGAAAGAGCGCAGAGAGAGAAAGAAAGAGCGCAGAGAGAGAAAGAAAGAGAGCAGAGAGAGAAAGAAAGAGAGCAGAGAGAGAAAGAAAGAAAGAGCGCAAAGAGAGAAAAAAGGAGCGCAGAGAGAAAGAAAGAAAGAGCGCAGAGAGAAAGAAAGAGCGCAGAGAGAGAGAGAGAGCGCAGAGAGAGAAAGAGAAAGAAAGAGCGCAGAGAGAGAGAGAGAAAGAGCGCAGAGAGAGAGAGAAAGAGCGCAGAGAGAGAGAAAGAGAAAGAAAGAGCGCAGAGAGAGAAAGAAAGAGCGCAGAGAAAGAAAGAGCGCAGAGAGAGAAAGAAAGAGCGCAGAGAGAGAAAGAAAGAGAGCAGAGAGAGAAAGAAAGAGAGCAGAGAGAGAAAGAAAGAAAGAGCGCAAAGAGAGAAAAAAGGAGCGCAGAGAGAAAGAAAGAAAGAGCGCAGAGAGAAAGAAAGAGCGCAGAGAGAGAGAGAGAGCGCAGAGAGAGAAAGAGAAAGAAAGAGCGCAGAGAGAGAGAGAGAAAGAGCGCAGAGAGAGAGAGAAAGAGTGCAAAGAGAGAAAAAAGGAGCGCAGAGAGAAAGAAAGAAAGAGCGCAGAGAGAAAGAAAGAGCGCAGAGAGAGAGAGAGAGCGCAGAGAGAGAAAGAGAAAGAAAGAGCGCAGAGAGAGAGAGAGAAAGAGCGCAGAGAGAGAGAGAAAGAGCGCAGAGAGAGAGAAAGAGAAAGAAAGAGCGCAGAGAGAGAGAAAGAGCACAGAGAGAGAGAAAGAGCGCAGAGAGAGAGAAAGAAAGAGCGCAGAGAGAGAAAGAGCGCAGAGAGAGAAAGAAAGAGCGCAGAGAGAGAGAGAAAGAAAGAGCGCAGAGAGAGAGCGCAGAGAGAGAAAAAAAGAGCGCAGAGAGAGAAATAAAGAGCGCAGAGAAAGAAAGAGCGCAGAGAGAGAGAGAAAGAAAGAGCGCAGAGAGAGAAAGAAAGAGCGCAGAGAGAGAAAGAAAGAGCGCAAAGAGAGAAAAAAAGAGAGCAAAGAGAGAAAAAAAGAGCGCAGAGAGAAAGAAAGAAAGAGCGCAGAGAGAAAGAAAGAGCGCAGAGAGAAAGAAAGAGCGCAGAGAGAGAGAGAGAGCGCAGAGAGAGAAAGAGAAAGAAAGAGCGCAGAGAGAGAAAGAGAAAGAAAGAGCGCAGAGAGAGAGAGAGAAAGAGCGCAGAGAGAGAGAAAGAGAAAGAAAGAGCGCAGAGAGAGAAAGAAAGAGCGCAGAGAGAGAAAGAAAGAGCGCAGAGAGAGAGAAAGAGTGCAGAGAGAGAGAAAGAGCGCAGAGAGAGAGAAAGAGCGCAGAGAGAGAGAAAGAAAGTGCGCAGAGAGAAAGAAAGAGCGCAGAGAGAGAGAAAGAGCGCAGAGAGAGAGAAAGAGCGCAGAGAGAGAAAGAAAGAGCGCAGAGAGAGAAAGAAAGAGCGCAGAGAGAGAAAGAAAGAGCGCAGAGAGAGAAAGAAAGAGCGCAGAGAGTGAGAGAGAAAGAGCACAGAGAAAAAGAAAGAGCGCAGAGAGAGAGAGAAAGAAAGAGCGCAGAGAGAGAAAGAAAGAGCGCAGAGAGAGAAAGAAATAGCGCAGAGAGAGAGAAAGAGCGCAGAGAGAGAGAGATGAAGAAAGAGCGCAGAGAGAGAGAAAGAAAGAGCGCAGAGAGAAAGAAAGAGCACATAGAGAGAGAAAGAGCGCAGAGAGAGAGAGAGAAAGAGCGCAGAGAGAGAGAGAAAGAGCGCAGAGAGAGAGAAAGAGCGCAGAGAGAGAAAGAGCGCAGAGAGAGAGAGAAAGAGCGCAGAGAGAGAAATAAAGAGCGCAGAGAGAGAAAGAAAGAGCGCAGAGAAAGAAAGAGCGCAGAGAGAGAAAGAAAGAGCGCAGAGAGAGAAAGAAAGAGAGCAGAGAGAGAAAGAAAGAGAGCAGAGAGAGAAAGAAAGAAAGAGCGCAAAGAGAGAAAAAAGGAGCGCAGAGAGAAAGAAAGAAAGAGCGCAGAGAGAAAGAAAGAGCGCAGAGAGAGAGAGAGAGCGCAGAGAGAGAAAGAGAAAGAAAGAGCGCAGAGAGAGAGAGAGAAAGAGCGCAGAGAGAGAGAGAAAGAGCGCAGAGAGAGAGAAAGAGAAAGAAAGAGCGCAGAGAGAGAAAGAAAGAGCGCAGAGAAAGAAAGAGCGCAGAGAGAGAAAGAAAGAGCGCAGAGAGAGAAAGAAAGAGAGCAGAGAGAGAAAGAAAGAGAGCAGAGAGAGAAAGAAAGAAAGAGCGCAAAGAGAGAAAAAAGGAGCGCAGAGAGAAAGAAAGAAAGAGCGCAGAGAGAAAGAAAGAGCGCAGAGAGAGAGAGAGAGCGCAGAGAGAGAAAGAGAAAGAAAGAGCGCAGAGAGAGAGAGAGAAAGAGCGCAGAGAGAGAGAGAAAGAGCGCAGAGAGAGAGAAAGAGAAAGAAAGAGCGCAGAGAGAGAGAAAGAGCGCAGAGAGAGAGAGAGAAAGAGCGCAGAGAGAGAGAAAGAAAGAGCGCAGAGAGAGAAAGAGTGCAGAGAGAGAAAGAAAGAGCGCAGAGAGAGAGAAAGAAAGAGCGCAGAGAGAGAAAAAAAGAGCGCAGAGAGAGAAATAAAGAGCGCAGAGAAAGAAAGAGCGCAGAGAGAGAGAGAAAAAAAGAGCGCAGAGAGAGAAAGAAAGAGCGCAGAGAGAGAAAGAAAGAGCGCAAAGAGAGAAAAAAAGAGCGCAAAGAGAGAAAAAAAGAGCGCAGAGAGAAAGAAAGAAAGAGCGCAGAGAGAAAGAAAGAGCGCAGAGAGAAAGAAAGAGCGCAGAGAGAGAGAGAGAGCGCAGAGAGAGAAAGAGAAAGAAAGAGCACAGAGAGAGAGAGAGAAAGAGCGCCGAGAGAGAGAGAGCGCAGAGAGAGAGAAAGAGAAAGAAAGAGCGCAGAGAGAGAAAGTGCGCAGAGAGAGAAAGTGCGCAGAGAGAGAAAGAGCGCAGAGAGAAAGAAAGAGCGCAGAGAGAGAGAGAGAAAGAGCGCAAAGAGAGAAAAAAAGAGCGCAGAAAGAAAGAAACAGCGCAGAGAGAAAGAAAGAGCGCAGAGAGAAAGAAAGAAAGAGCGCAGAGAGAGAGAAAGAGCGCAGAGAGAGAGAGAGAAAGAAAAAGCGCAGAGAAAGAAAGAGCGCAGAGAGAGGAAGAAAGAGCGCAGAGAGAGAGAGAAAGAAAGAGCGCAGAGAGAGAGAGAAAGAAAGAGTGCAGAGAGAGAGAAAGAGCGCAGAGAGAGAGAAAGAAAGAGCACAGAGAGAGAAAGAAAGAGAGCAGAGAGAGAAAGAAAAAGGGAGCAAAGAGAGAAAAAAAGAGCGCAGAGAGAAAGAAAGAAAGAGCGCAGAGAGAAAGATAGAGCGCAGAGAGAGAGAGCGCAGAGAGAGAAAGAGAAAGAGCGCAGAGAGAGAAAGAGAAAGAGCGCAGAGAGAGAAAGAAAGAGCGCAGAGAGAGAGAAAGAGCGCAGAGAGAGAGAAAGAGCGCAGAGAGAGAGAAAGAGCGCAGAGAGAGAGAAAGAGCGCAGAGAGAGAGAAAGAGCACAGAGAGAGAGAAAGAAAGAGCGCAGAGAGAGAAAGAAATAGCGCAGAGAGAGAGAAAGAGCGCAGAGAGAGAGAGATGAAGAAAGAGCGCAGAGAGAGAGAAAGAAAGAGCGCAGAGAGAAAGAAAGAGCACATAGAGAGAGAAAGAGCGCAGAGAGAGAGAGAGAAAGAGCGCAGAGAGAGAGAGAAAGAGCGCAGAGAGAGAGAAAGAGCGCAGAGAGAGAAAGAGCGCAGAGAGAGAGAGAAAGAGCGCAGAGAGAGAAATAAAGAGTGCAGAGAGAGAAAGAAAGAGCGCAGAGAAAGAAAGAGCGCAGAGAGAGAAAGAAAGAGCGCAGAGAGAGAAAGAAAGAGAGCAGAGAGAGAAAGAAAGAGAGCAGAGAGAGAAAGAAAGAAAGAGCGCAAAGAGAGAAAAAAGGAGCGCAGAGAGAAAGAAAGAAAGAGCGCAGAGAGAAAGAAAGAGCGCAGAGAGAGAGAGAGAGCGCAGAGAGAGAAAGAGAAAGAAAGAGCGCAGAGAGAGAGAGAGAAAGAGCGCAGAGAGAGAGAGAAAGAGCGCAGAGAGAGAGAAAGAGAAAGAAAGAGCGCAGAGAGAGAAAGAAAGAGCGCAGAGAAAGAAAGAGCGCAGAGAGAGAAAGAAAGAGCGCAGAGAGAGAAAGAAAGAGAGCAGAGAGAGAAAGAAAGAGAGCAGAGAGAGAAAGAAAGAAAGAGCGCAAAGAGAGAAAAAAGGAGCGCAGAGAGAAAGAAAGAAAGAGCGCAGAGAGAAAGAAAGAGCGCAGAGAGAGAGAGAGAGCGCAGAGAGAGAAAGAGAAAGAAAGAGCGCAGAGAGAGAGAGAGAAAGAGCGCAGAGAGAGAGAGAAAGAGTGCAAAGAGAGAAAAAAGGAGCGCAGAGAGAAAGAAAGAAAGAGCGCAGAGAGAAAGAAAGAGCGCAGAGAGAGAGAGAGAGCGCAGAGAGAGAAAGAGAAAGAAAGAGCGCAGAGAGAGAGAGAGAAAGAGCGCAGAGAGAGAGAGAAAGAGCGCAGAGAGAGAGAAAGAGAAAGAAAGAGCGCAGAGAGAGAGAAAGAGCACAGAGAGAGAGAAAGAGCGCAGAGAGAGAGAAAGAAAGAGCGCAGAGAGAGAAAGAGCGCAGAGAGAGAAAGAAAGAGCGCAGAGAGAGAGAGAAAGAAAGAGCGCAGAGAGAGAGCGCAGAGAGAGAAAAAAAGAGCGCAGAGAGAGAAATAAAGAGCGCAGAGAAAGAAAGAGCGCAGAGAGAGAGAGAAAGAAAGAGCGCAGAGAGAGAAAGAAAGAGCGCAGAGAGAGAAAGAAAGAGCGCAAAGAGAGAAAAAAAGAGAGCAAAGAGAGAAAAAAAGAGCGCAGAGAGAAAGAAAGAAAGAGCGCAGAGAGAAAGAAAGAGCGCAGAGAGAAAGAAAGAGCGCAGAGAGAGAGAGAGAGCGCAGAGAGAGAAAGAGAAAGAAAGAGCGCAGAGAGAGAAAGAGAAAGAAAGAGCGCAGAGAGAGAGAGAGAAAGAGCGCAGAGAGAGAGAAAGAGAAAGAAAGAGCGCAGAGAGAGAAAGAAAGAGCGCAGAGAGAGAAAGAAAGAGCGCAGAGAGAGAGAAAGAGTGCAGAGAGAGAGAAAGAGCGCAGAGAGAGAGAAAGAGCGCAGAGAGAGAGAAAGAAAGTGCGCAGAGAGAAAGAAAGAGCGCAGAGAGAGAGAAAGAGCGCAGAGAGAGAGAAAGAGCGCAGAGAGAGAAAGAAAGAGCGCAGAGAGAGAAAGAAAGAGCGCAGAGAGAGAAAGAAAGAGCGCAGAGAGAGAAAGAAAGAGCGCAGAGAGTGAGAGAGAAAGAGCACAGAGAAAAAGAAAGAGCGCAGAGAGAGAGAGAAAGAAAGAGCGCAGAGAGAGAAAGAAAGAGCGCAGAGAGAGAAAGAAATAGCGCAGAGAGAGAGAAAGAGCGCAGAGAGAGAGAGATGAAGAAAGAGCGCAGAGAGAGAGAAAGAAAGAGCGCAGAGAGAAAGAAAGAGCACATAGAGAGAGAAAGAGCGCAGAGAGAGAGAGAGAAAGAGCGCAGAGAGAGAGAGAAAGAGCGCAGAGAGAGAGAAAGAGCGCAGAGAGAGAAAGAGCGCAGAGAGAGAGAGAAAGAGCGCAGAGAGAGAAATAAAGAGCGCAGAGAGAGAAAGAAAGAGCGCAGAGAAAGAAAGAGCGCAGAGAGAGAAAGAAAGAGCGCAGAGAGAGAAAGAAAGAGAGCAGAGAGAGAAAGAAAGAGAGCAGAGAGAGAAAGAAAGAAAGAGCGCAAAGAGAGAAAAAAGGAGCGCAGAGAGAAAGAAAGAAAGAGCGCAGAGAGAAAGAAAGAGCGCAGAGAGAGAGAGAGAGCGCAGAGAGAGAAAGAGAAAGAAAGAGCGCAGAGAGAGAGAGAGAAAGAGCGCAGAGAGAGAGAGAAAGAGCGCAGAGAGAGAGAAAGAGAAAGAAAGAGCGCAGAGAGAGAAAGAAAGAGCGCAGAGAAAGAAAGAGCGCAGAGAGAGAAAGAAAGAGCGCAGAGAGAGAAAGAAAGAGAGCAGAGAGAGAAAGAAAGAGAGCAGAGAGAGAAAGAAAGAAAGAGCGCAAAGAGAGAAAAAAGGAGCGCAGAGAGAAAGAAAGAAAGAGCGCAGAGAGAAAGAAAGAGCGCAGAGAGAGAGAGAGAGCGCAGAGAGAGAAAGAGAAAGAAAGAGCGCAGAGAGAGAGAGAGAAAGAGCGCAGAGAGAGAGAGAAAGAGCGCAGAGAGAGAGAAAGAGAAAGAAAGAGCGCAGAGAGAGAGAAAGAGCGCAGAGAGAGAGAGAGAAAGAGCGCAGAGAGAGAGAAAGAAAGAGCGCAGAGAGAGAAAGAGTGCAGAGAGAGAAAGAAAGAGCGCAGAGAGAGAGAAAGAAAGAGCGCAGAGAGAGAAAAAAAGAGCGCAGAGAGAGAAATAAAGAGCGCAGAGAAAGAAAGAGCGCAGAGAGAGAGAGAAAAAAAGAGCGCAGAGAGAGAAAGAAAGAGCGCAGAGAGAGAAAGAAAGAGCGCAAAGAGAGAAAAAAAGAGCGCAAAGAGAGAAAAAAAGAGCGCAGAGAGAAAGAAAGAAAGAGCGCAGAGAGAAAGAAAGAGCGCAGAGAGAAAGAAAGAGCGCAGAGAGAGAGAGAGAGCGCAGAGAGAGAAAGAGAAAGAAAGAGCACAGAGAGAGAGAGAGAAAGAGCGCCGAGAGAGAGAGAGCGCAGAGAGAGAGAAAGAGAAAGAAAGAGCGCAGAGAGAGAAAGTGCGCAGAGAGAGAAAGTGCGCAGAGAGAGAAAGAGCGCAGAGAGAAAGAAAGAGCGCAGAGAGAGAGAGAGAAAGAGCGCAAAGAGAGAAAAAAAGAGCGCAGAAAGAAAGAAACAGCGCAGAGAGAAAGAAAGAGCGCAGAGAGAAAGAAAGAAAGAGCGCAGAGAGAGAGAAAGAGCGCAGAGAGAGAGAGAGAAAGAAAAAGCGCAGAGAAAGAAAGAGCGCAGAGAGAGGAAGAAAGAGCGCAGAGAGAGAGAGAAAGAAAGAGCGCAGAGAGAGAGAGAAAGAAAGAGTGCAGAGAGAGAGAAAGAGCGCAGAGAGAGAGAAAGAAAGAGCACAGAGAGAGAAAGAAAGAGAGCAGAGAGAGAAAGAAAAAGGGAGCAAAGAGAGAAAAAAAGAGCGCAGAGAGAAAGAAAGAAAGAGCGCAGAGAGAAAGATAGAGCGCAGAGAGAGAGAGCGCAGAGAGAGAAAGAGAAAGAGCGCAGAGAGAGAAAGAGAAAGAGCGCAGAGAGAGAAAGAGAAAGAAAGAGCGCAGAGAGAGAGAGAGAAACAGCGCAGAGAGAGAGAGAAAGAGCGCAGAGAGAGAAAGAGAAAGAAAGAGCGCAGAGAGAGAAAGAAAGAGCGCAGAGAGAGAAAGAAAGAGCGCAGAGAGAGAGAAAGAGCGCAGAGAGAGAGAAAGAGCGCAGAGAGAGAGAAAGAGCGCAGAGAGAGAGAAAGAGCACAGAGAGAGAGAAAGAGCACAGAGAGAGAGAAAGAAAGAGCGCAGAGAGAGAAAGAGCGCAGAGAGAGAAAGAAAGAGCGCAGAGAGAGAGAAAGAAAGAGCGCAGAGAGAGAGCGCATAGAGAGAGAGAAAGAGCGCAGAGAGAGAAATAAAGAGCGCAGAGAGAGAAATAAAGAGCGCAGAGAGAGAAATAAAGAGCGCAGAGAGAGAAATAAAGAGCGCAGAGAGAGAAATAAAGAGCGCAGAGAGAGAAATAAAGAGTGCAGAGAAAGAAAGAGCGCAGAGAGAGAGAAAGAAAGAGCGCAGAGAGAGAAAGAAAGAGCGCAAAGAGAGAAAAAAAGAGCGCAAAGAGAGAAAAAAAGAGCGCAGATAGAAAGAAAGAAAGAGCGCAGAGAGAAAGAAAGAGCGCAGAGAGAGAGAGCGCAGAGAGAGAAAGAGAAAGAAAGAGCGCAGAGAGAGAGAGAGAGAAAGAGCGCCGAGAGAGAGAAAGAGCGCAGAGAGAGAGAAAGAGAAAGAAAGAGCGCAGAGAGAGAGAGAGAAAGAGCGCAGAGAGAGAGAAAGAGCGCAGAGAAAGAAAGAGAAAGAAAGAGCGCAGAGAGAGAAAGAGCGCAGAGAGAGAAAGAGCGCAGGGAGAGAGAGAGCGCAGAGAGAGAAAGAGCGCAGAGAAAGAAAGAGAAAGAAAGAGCGCAGAGAGAGAAAGAGAGAGCGCAGAGAGAGAAAGAAAGAGCGCAAAGAGAGAAAAAAAGAGCGCAGAAAGAAAGAAAGAGCGAGAGAGAAAGAAAGAAAGAGCGCAGAGAGAGAGAAAGAAAGAGCGCAGAGAGAGAGAAAGAAAGAGCGCAGAGAGAGAGAAAGAAAGAGCGCAGAGAGAGAAAGAGAGAAAGAGCGCCGAGAGAGGGAAAGAGCGCAGAGAGAGAGAAAGAGAAAGAAAGAGCGCAGAGAGAGAGAGAGAAAGAGCGCAGAGAGAGAGAAAGAGCGCAGAGAAAGAAAGAGAATGAAAGAGCGCAGAGAGAGAAAGAGAGAGCGCAGAGAGAGAAAGAAAGAGCGCAAAGAGAGAAAAAAAGAGCGCAGAAAGAAAGAAAGAGCGCAGAGAAAGAAAGAAAGAGCGCAGAGAGAGAGAAAGAAAGAGCGCAGAGAGAGAGAAAGAAAGAGCGCAGAGAGAGAGAAAGAAAGAGCGCAGAGAGAGAGAGAGAGAAAGAGCGCCGAGAGAGAGAAAGAGCGCAGAGAGAGAGAAAGAGAAAGAAAGAGCGCAGAGAGAGAGAGAGAAAGAGCGCAGAGAGAGAGAAAGAGCGCAGAGAAAGAAAGAGAAAGAAAGAGCGCAGAGAGAGAAAGAGCGCAGATTGAGAAAGAGCGCAGGGAGAGAAAGAGAGAGCGCAGAGAGAGAAAGAAAGAGCGCAAAGAGAGAAAAAAAGAGCGCAGAAAGAAAGAGCGCAGAGAGAAAGAAAGAAAGAGCGCAGAGAGAGAGAAAGAGCGCAGAGAGAGAAAGAGAAAGTAAGAGCGCAGAGAGAGAGAGAGAAAGAGCGCAGAGAGAGAGAGAAAGAGCGCAGAGAGAGAGAAAGAGCGCAGAGAAAGAAAGAGAAAGAAAGAGTGCAGAGAGAGAAAGAGTGCAGAGAGAGAAAGAGCGCAGAGAGAGAAAGAGCGCAGAGAGAGAAAGAGCGCAGAGAGAGAGCGCAGAGAGAGAGCGCAGAGAGAGAAAGAGCGCAGAGAGAGAGAAAGAGCGCAGAGAGAGAGAAAGAGCGCAGAGAGAGAGAGAAAGAGCGCAGAGAGAGAAATAAAGAGCGCAGAGAGAGAAATAAAGAGCGCAGAGAGAGAAATAAAGAGCGCAGAGAGAGAAATAAAGAGTGCAGAGAAAGAAAGAGCGCAGAGAGAGAGAAAGAAAGAGCGCAGAGAGAGAAAGAAAGAGCGCAAAGAGAGAGAGAGAAACAGCGCAGAGAGAGAGAGAAAGAGCGCAGAGAGAGAAAGAGAAAGAAAGAGCGCAGAGAGAGAAAGAAAGAGCGCAGAGAGAGAAAGAAAGAGCGCAGAGAGAGAGAAAGAGCGCAGAGAGAGAGAAAGAGCGCAGAGAGAGAGAAAGAGCGCAGAGAGAGAGAAAGAGCGCAGAGAGAGAGAAAGAGCACAGAGAGAGAGAAAGAGCACAGAGAGAGAGAAAGAAAGAGCGCAGAGAGAGAAAGAGCGCAGAGAGAGAAAGAAAGAGCGCAGAGAGAGAAATAAAGAGCGCAGAGAAAGAAATAAAGAGCGCAGAGAAAGAAAGAGCGCAGAGAGAGAGAAAGAAAGAGCGCAGAGAGAGAGCGCAGAGAGAGAAAGAGAAAGAAAGAGCGCAGAGAGAGAGAGAGAGAAAGAGCGGCAAGAGAGAGAAAGAGCGCAGAGAGAGAGAAAGAGAAAGAAAGAGCGCAGAGAGAGAGAAAGAGCGCAGAGAGAGAGAGAGCGCAGAGAAAGAAAGAGAAAGAAAGAGCGCAGAGAGAGAAAGAGCGCAGAGAGAGAAAGAGCGCAGAGAGAGAGAGAGCGCAGAGAGAGAAAGAGCGCAGAGAAAGAAAGAGAAAGAAAGAGCGCAGAGAGAAAGAAAGAGCGCAGAGAGAAAGAAAGAAAGAGCGCAGAGAGAGAGAAAGAGCGCAGAGAGAGAGAGAGAAAGAAAAAGCGCAGAGAAAGAAAGAGCGCAGAGAGAGGAAGAAAGAGCGCAGAGAGAGAGAGAAAGAAAGAGCGCAGAGAGAGAGAGAAAGAAAGAGTGCAGAGAGAGAGAAAGAGCGCAGAGAGAGAGAAAGAAAGAGCACAGAGAGAGAAAGAAAGAGAGCAGAGAGAGAAAGAAAGAGCGCAAAGAGAGAAAAAAAGAGCGCAGAGAGAAAGAAAGAAAGAGCGCAGAGAGAAAGATAGAGCGCAGAGAGAGAGAGCGCAGAGAGAGAAAGAGAAAGAAAGAGCGCAGAGAGAGAAAGAGAAAGAAAGAGCGCAGAGAGAGAGAGAGAAAGAGCGCAGAGAGAGAGAAAGAGAAAGAAAGAGCGCAGAGAGAGAAAGAAAGAGCGCAGAGAGAGAAAGAAAGAGCGCAGAGAGAGAGAAAGAGTGCAGAGAGAGAGAAAGAGCGCAGAGAGAGAGAAAGAGCGCAGAGAGAGAGAAAGAAAGTGCGCAGAGAGAAAGAAAGAGCGCAGAGAGAGAGAAAGAGCGCAGAGAGAGAGAAAGAGCGCAGAGAGAGAAAGAAAGAGCGCAGAGAGAGAAAGAAAGAGCGCAGAGAGAGAAAGAAAGAGCGCAGAGAGAGAAAGAAAGAGCGCAGAGAGTGAGAGAGAAAGAGCACAGAGAAAAAGAAAGAGCGCAGAGAGAGAGAGAAAGAAAGAGCGCAGAGAGAGAAAGAAAGAGCGCAGAGAGAGAAAGAAATAGCGCAGAGAGAGAGAAAGAGCGCAGAGAGAGAGAGAGGAAGAAAGAGCGCAGAGAGAGAGAAAGAAAGAGCGCAGAGAGAAAGAAAGAGCACATAGAGAGAGAAAGAGCGCAGAGAGAGAGAGAGAAAGAGCGCAGAGAGAGAGAGAGAAAGAGCGCAGAGAGAGAGAAAGAGCGCAGAGAGAGAAAGAGCGCAGAGAGAGAGAGAAAGAGCGCAGAGAGAGAAATAAAGAGCGCAGAGAGAGAAAGAAAGAGCGCAGAGAAAGAAAGAGCGCAGAGAGAGAAAGAAAGAGCGCAGAGAGAGAAAGAAAGAGAGCAGAGAGAGAAAGAAAGAGAGCAGAGAGAGAAAGAAAGAAAGAGCGCAAAGAGAGAAAAAAGGAGCGCAGAGAGAAAGAAAGAAAGAGCGCAGAGAGAAAGAAAGAGCGCAGAGAGAGAGAGAGCGCAGAGAGAGAAAGAGAAAGAAAGAGCGCAGAGAGAGAGAGAGAAAGAGCGCAGAGAGAGAGAGAAAGAGCGCAGAGAGAGAGAAAGAGAAAGAAAGAGCGCAGAGAGAGAAAGAAAGAGCGCAGAGAAAGAAAGAGCGCAGAGAGAGAAAGAAAGAGCGCAGAGAGAGAAAGAAAGAGAGCAGAGAGAGAAAGAAAGAGAGCAGAGAGAGAAAGAAAGAAAGAGCGCAAAGAGAGAAAAAAGGAGCGCAGAGAGAAAGAAAGAAAGAGCGCAGAGAGAAAGAAAGAGCGCAGAGAGAGAGAGAGAGCGCAGAGAGAGAAAGAGAAAGAAAGAGCGCAGAGAGAGAGAGAGAAAGAGCGCAGAGAGAGAGAGAAAGAGCGCAGAGAGAGAGAAAGAGAAAGAAAGAGCGCAGAGAGAGAGAAAGAGCGCAGAGAGAGAGAGAGAAAGAGCGCAGAGAGAGAGAAAGAAAGAGCGCAGAGAGAGAAAGAGCGCAGAGAGAGAAAGAAAGAGCGCAGAGAGAGAGAAAGAAAGAGCGCAGAGAGAGAAAAAAAGAGCGCAGAGAGAGAAATAAAGAGCGCAGAGAAAGAAAGAGCGCAGAGAGAGAGAGAAAAAAAGAGCGCAGAGAGAGAAAGAAAGAGCGCAGAGAGAGAAAGAAAGAGCGCAAAGAGAGAAAAAAAGAGCGCAAAGAGAGAAAAAAAGAGCGCAGAGAGAAAGAAAGAAAGAGCGCAGAGAGAAAGAAAGAGCGCAGAGAGAAAGAAAGAGCGCAGAGAGAGAGAGAGAGCGCAGAGAGAGAAAGAGAAAGAAAGAGCACAGAGAGAGAGAGATAAAGAGCGCCGAGAGAGAGAGAGCGCAGAGAGAGAGAAAGAGAAAGAAAGAGCGCAGAGAGAGAAAGTGCGCAGAGAGAGAAAGTGCGCAGAGAGAGAAAGAGCGCAGAGAGAAAGAAAGAGCGCAGAGAGAGAGAGAGAGAAAGAGCGCAAAGAGAGAAAAAAAGAGCGCAGAAAGAAAGAAACAGCGCAGAGAGAAAGAAAGAGCGCAGAGAGAAAGAAAGAAAGAGCGCAGAGAGAGAGAAAGAGCGCAGAGAGAGAGAGAGAAAGAAAAAGCGCAGAGAAAGAAAGAGCGCAGAGAGAGGAAGAAAGAGCGCAGAGAGAGAGAGAAAGAAAGAGCGCAGAGAGAGAGAGAAAGAAAGAGTGCAGAGAGAGAGAAAGAGCGCAGAGAGAGAGAAAGAAAGAGCACAGAGAGAGAAAGAAAGAGAGCAGAGAGAGAAAGAAAAAGGGAGCAAAGAGAGAAAAAAAGAGCGCAGAGAGAAAGAAAGAAAGAGCGCAGAGAGAAAGATAGAGCGCAGAGAGAGAGAGCGCAGAGAGAGAAAGAGAAAGAGCGCAGAGAGAGAAAGAGAAAGAGCGCAGAGAGAGAAAGAGAAAGAAAGAGCGCAGAGAGAGAGAGAGAAACAGCGCAGAGAGAGAGAGAAAGAGCGCAGAGAGAGAAAGAGAAAGAAAGAGCGCAGAGAGAGAAAGAAAGAGCGCAGAGAGAGAAAGAAAGAGCGCAGAGAGAGAGAAAGAGCGCAGAGAGAGAGAAAGAGCGCAGAGAGAGAGAAAGAGCGCAGAGAGAGAGAAAGAGCACAGAGAGAGAGAAAGAGCACAGAGAGAGAGAAAGAAAGAGCGCAGAGAGAAAAAGAGCGCAGAGAGAGAAAGAAAGAGCGCAGAGAGAGAGAAAGAAAGAGCGCAGAGAGAGAGCGCATAGAGAGAGAGAAAGAGCGCAGAGAGAGAAATAAAGAGCGCAGAGAGAGAAATAAAGAGCGCAGAGAGAGAAATAAAGAGCGCAGAGAGAGAAATAAAGAGCGCAGAGAGAGAAATAAAGAGCGCAGAGAGAGAAATAAAGAGTGCAGAGAAAGAAAGAGCGCAGAGAGAGAGAAAGAAAGAGCGCAGAGAGAGAAAGAGCGCAGAGAGAGAAAGAAAGAGCGCAGAGAGAGAGAAAGAAAGAGCGCAGAGAGAGAAAAAAAGAGCGCAGAGAGAGAAATAAAGAGCGCAGAGAAAGAAAGAGCGCAGAGAGAGAGAGAAAAAAAGAGCGCAGAGAGAGAAAGAAAGAGCGCAGAGAGAGAAAGAAAGAGCGCAAAGAGAGAAAAAAAGAGCGCAAAGAGAGAAAAAAAGAGCGCAGAGAGAAAGAAAGAAAGAGCGCAGAGAGAAAGAAAGAGCGCAGAGAGAAAGAAAGAGCGCAGAGAGAGAGAGAGAGCGCAGAGAGAGAAAGAGAAAGAAAGAGCACAGAGAGAGAGAGATAAAGAGCGCCGAGAGAGAGAGAGCGCAGAGAGAGAGAAAGAGAAAGAAAGAGCGCAGAGAGAGAAAGTGCGCAGAGAGAGAAAGTGCGCAGAGAGAGAAAGAGCGCAGAGAGAAAGAAAGAGCGCAGAGAGAGAGAGAGAGAAAGAGCGCAAAGAGAGAAAAAAAGAGCGCAGAAAGAAAGAAACAGCGCAGAGAGAAAGAAAGAGCGCAGAGAGAAAGAAAGAAAGAGCGCAGAGAGAGAGAAAGAGCGCAGAGAGAGAGAGAGAAAGAAAAAGCGCAGAGAAAGAAAGAGCGCAGAGAGAGGAAGAAAGAGCGCAGAGAGAGAGAGAAAGAAAGAGCGCAGAGAGAGAGAGAAAGAAAGAGTGCAGAGAGAGAGAAAGAGCGCAGAGAGAGAGAAAGAAAGAGCACAGAGAGAGAAAGAAAGAGAGCAGAGAGAGAAAGAAAAAGGGAGCAAAGAGAGAAAAAAAGAGCGCAGAGAGAAAGAAAGAAAGAGCGCAGAGAGAAAGATAGAGCGCAGAGAGAGAGAGCGCAGAGAGAGAAAGAGAAAGAGCGCAGAGAGAGAAAGAGAAAGAGCGCAGAGAGAGAAAGAGAAAGAAAGAGCGCAGAGAGAGAGAGAGAAACAGCGCAGAGAGAGAGAGAAAGAGCGCAGAGAGAGAAAGAGAAAGAAAGAGCGCAGAGAGAGAAAGAAAGAGCGCAGAGAGAGAAAGAAAGAGCGCAGAGAGAGAGAAAGAGCGCAGAGAGAGAGAAAGAGCGCAGAGAGAGAGAAAGAGCGCAGAGAGAGAGAAAGAGCACAGAGAGAGAGAAAGAGCACAGAGAGAGAGAAAGAAAGAGCGCAGAGAGAAAAAGAGCGCAGAGAGAGAAAGAAAGAGCGCAGAGAGAGAGAAAGAAAGAGCGCAGAGAGAGAGCGCATAGAGAGAGAGAAAGAGCGCAGAGAGAGAAATAAAGAGCGCAGAGAGAGAAATAAAGAGCGCAGAGAGAGAAATAAAGAGCGCAGAGAGAGAAATAAAGAGCGCAGAGAGAGAAATAAAGAGCGCAGAGAGAGAAATAAAGAGTGCAGAGAAAGAAAGAGCGCAGAGAGAGAGAAAGAAAGAGCGCAGAGAGAGAAAGAAAGAGCGCAAAGAGAGAAAAAAAGAGCGCAAAGAGAGAAAAAAAGAGCGCAGATAGAAAGAAAGAAAGAGCGCAGAGAGAAAGAAAGAGCGCAGAGAGAGAGAGCGCAGAGAGAGAAAGAGAAAGAAAGAGCGCAGAGAGAGAGAGAGAGAAAGAGCGCCGAGAGAGAGAAAGAGCGCAGAGAGAGAGAAAGAGAAAGAAAGAGCGCAGAGAGAGAGAGAGAAAGAGCGCAGAGAGAGAGAAAGAGCGCAGAGAAAGAAAGAGAAAGAAAGAGCGCAGAGAGAGAAAGAGCGCAGAGAGAGAAAGAGCGCAGGGAGAGAGAGAGCGCAGAGAGAGAAAGAGCGCAGAGAAAGAAAGAGAAAGAAAGAGCGCAGAGAGAGAAAGAGAGAGCGCAGAGAGAGACAGAAAGAGCGCAAAGAGAGAAAAAAAGAGCGCAGAAAGAAAGAAAGAGCGAGAGAGAAAGAAAGAAAGAGCGCAGAGAGAGAGAAAGAAAGAGCGCAGAGAGAGAGAAAGAAAGAGCGCAGAGAGAGAGAAAGAAAGAGCGCAGAGAGAGAAAGAGAGAAAGAGCGCCGAGAGAGGGAAAGAGCGCAGAGAGAGAGAAAGAGAAAGAAAGAGCGCAGAGAGAGAGAGAGAAAGAGCGCAGAGAGAGAGAAAGAGCGCAGAGAAAGAAAGAGAAAGAAAGAGCGCAGAGAGAGAAAGAGAGAGCGCAGAGAGAGAAAGAAAGAGCGCAAAGAGAGAAAAAAAGAGCGCAGAAAGAAAGAAAGAGCGCAGAGAAAGAAAGAAAGAGCGCAGAGAGAGAGAAAGAAAGAGCGCAGAGAGAGAGAAAGAAAGAGCGCAGAGAGAGAGAAAGAAAGAGCGCAGAGAGAGAGAGAGAGAAAGAGCGCCGAGAGAGAGAAAGAGCGCAGAGAGAGAGAAAGAGAAAGAAAGAGCGCAGAGAGAGAGAGAGAAAGAGCGCAGAGAGAGAGAAAGAGCGCAGAGAAAGAAAGAGAAAGAAAGAGCGCAGAGAGAGAAAGAGCGCAGATTGAGAAAGAGCGCAGGGAGAGAAAGAGAGAGCGCAGAGAGAGAAAGAAAGAGCGCAAAGAGAGAAAAAAAGAGCGCAGAAAGAAAGAGCGCAGAGAGAAAGAAAGAAAGAGCGCAGAGAGAGAGAAAGAGCACAGAGAGAGAAAGAGAAAGTAAGAGCGCAGAGAGAGAGAGAGAAAGAGCGCAGAGAGAGAGAGAAAGAGCGCAGAGAGAGAGAAAGAGCGCAGAGAAAGAAAGAGAAAGAAAGAGTGCAGAGAGAGAAAGAGTGCAGAGAGAGAAAGAGCGCAGAGAGAGAAAGAGCGCAGAGAGAGAAAGAGCGCAGAGAGAGAGCGCAGAGAGAGAGCGCAGAGAGAGAAAGAGCGCAGAGAGAGAGAAAGAGCGCAGAGAGAGAGAGAGGAAGAAAGAGCGCAGAGAGAGAGAAAGAAAGAGTGCAGAGAGAGAGAAAGAGCGCAGAGAGAGAGAAAGAAAGAGCACAGAGAGAGAAAGAAAGAGAGCAGAGAGAGAAAGAAAGAGCGCAAAGAGAGAAAAAAAGAGCGCAGAGAGAAAGAAAGAAAGAGCGCAGAGAGAAAGATAGAGCGCAGAGAGAGAGAGCGCAGAGAGAGAAAGAGAAAGAAAGAGAGCAGAGAGAGAAAGAGAAAGAAAGAGCGCAGAGAGAGAGAGAGAAAGAGCGCAGAGAGAGAGAGAAAGAGCGCAGAGAGAGAGAAAGAGAAAGAAAGAGCGCAGAGAGAGAAAGAAAGAGCGCAGAGAGAGAAAGAAAGAGCGCAGAGAGAGAGAAAGAGCGCAGAGAGAGAGAAAGAGCGCAGAGAGAGAGAAAGAGCGCAGAGAGAGAGAAAGAGCGCAGAGAGAGAAAGAAAGTGCGCAGAGAGAAAGAAAGAGCGCAGAGAGAGAGAAAGAGCGCAGAGAGAGAAAGAAAGAGCGCAGAGAGAGAAAGAAAGAGCGCAGAGAGAGAAAGAAAGAGCGCAGAGAGAGAAAGAAAGAGTGCAGAGAGTGAGAGAGAAAGAGCACAGAGAAAAAGAAAGAGCGCAGAGAGAGAGAGAAAGAAAGAGCGCAGAGAGAGAAAGAAAGAGCGCAGAGAGAGAAAGAAATAGCGCAGAGAGAGAGAAAGAGCGCAGAGAGAGAGAGAGGAAGAAAGAGCGCAGAGAGAGAGAAAGAAAGAGCGCAGAGAGAAAGAAAGAGCACATAGAGAGAGAAAGAGCGCAGAGAGAGAGAGAGAAAGAGCGCAGAGAGAGAGAGAAAGAGCGCAGAGAAAGAAAGAGAAAGAAAGAGCGCAGAGAGAGAAAGAGAGAGCGCAGAGAGAGAAAGAAAGAGCGCAAAGAGTGAAAAAAAGAGCGCAGAAAGAAAGAAAGAGCGCAGAGAGAAAGAAAGAAAGAGCGCAGAGAGAGAGAAAGAGCGCAGAGAGAGAAAGAGAAAGTAAGAGCGCAGAGAGAGAGAGAGAGAAAGAGCGCAGAGAGAGAAAGAGCGCAGAGAGAGAGAAAGAGCGCAGAGAAAGAAAGAGAAAGAAAGAGTGCAGAGAGAGAAAGAGCGCAGAGAGAGAAAGAGCGCAGAGAGAGAGCGCAGAGAGAGAAAGAGCGCAGAGAGAGAGAAAGAGCGCAGAGAGAGAGAAAGAGCGCAGAGAGAGAGAAAGAGCGCAGAGAGAGAGAAAGAGCGCAGAGAGAGAAAGAAAGAGTGCAGAGAGAGAAAGAAAGAGCGCAGAGAGAGAAAGAAAGAGCGCAGAGAGAGAAAGAAAGAGCACAGAGAGTGAGAGAGAAAGAGCACAGAGAGAAAGAAAGAGCGCAGAGAGAGAGAGAAAGAAAGAGCGCAGAGAGAGAGAGAAAGAAAGAGCGCAGAGAGAGAAAGAGCGCAGAGAGAGAGAGAGGAAGAAAGAGCGCAGAGAGAGAGAAAGAAAGAGTGCAGAGAGAGAGAAAGAGCGCAGAGAGAGAGAAAGAAAGAGCACAGAGAGAGAAAGAAAGAGAGCAGAGAGAGAAAGAAAGAGCGCAAAGAGAGAAAAAAAGAGCGCAGAGAGAAAGAAAGAAAGAGCGCAGAGAGAAAGATAGAGCGCAGAGAGAGAGAGCGCAGAGAGAGAAAGAGAAAGAAAGAGCGCAGAGAGAGAAAGAGAAAGAAAGAGCGCAGAGAAAGAGAGAGAAAGAGCGCAGAGAGAGAGAGAAAGAGCGCAGAGAGAGAGAAAGAGAAAGAAAGAGCGCAGAGAGAGAAAGAAAGAGCGCAGAGAGAGAAAGAAAGAGCGCAGAGAGAGAGAAAGAGCGCAGAGAGAGAGAAAGAGCGCAGAGAGAGAGAAAGAGCGCAGAGAGAGAGAAAGAAAGTGCGCAGAGAGAAAGAAAGAGCGCAGAGAGAGAGAAAGAGCGCAGAGAGAGAGAAAGAGCGCAGAGAGAGAAAGAAAGAGCGCAGAGAGAGAAAGAAAGAGCGCAGAGAGAGAAAGAAAGAGCGCAGAGAGAGAAAGAAAGAGCGCAGAGAGTGAGAGAGAAAGAGCAAAGAGAAAAAGAAAGAGCGCAGAGAGAGAGAGAAAGAAAGAGCGCAGAGAGAGAAAGAAAGAGCGCAGAGAGAGAAAGAAATAGCGCAGAGAGAGAGAAAGAGCGCAGAGAGAGAGAGAGGAAGAAAGAGCGCAGAGAGAGAGAAAGAAAGAGCGCAGAGAGAAAGAAAGAGCACATAGAGAGAGAAAGAACGCAGAGAGAGAGAGAGAAAGAGCGCAGAGAGAGAGAGAAAGAGCGCAGAGAGAGAGAGAAAGAGCGCAGAGAGAGAGAGAAAGAGCGCAGAGAGAGAGAGAAAGAGCGCAGAGAGAGAAATAAAGAGCGCAGAGGGAGAAAGAAAGAGCGCAGAGAAAGAAAGAGCGCAGAGAGAGAAAGAAAGAGCGCAGAGAGAGAAAGAAAGAGAGCAGAGAGAGAAAGAAAGAGCGCAGAGAGAGAAAGAAAGAGCGCAGAGAGAGAAAGAAAGAGCGCAGAGAGAGAAAGAAAGAGAGCAGAGAGAGAAAGAAAGAGAGCAGAGAGAGAAAGAAAGAAAGAGCGCAGAGAGAAAGAAAGAGCGCAGAGAGAGAGAGAGAGCGCAGAGAGAGAAACAGAAAGAAAGAGCGCAGAGAGAGAGAGAGAAAGAGCGCAGAGAGAGAGAGAAAGAGCGCAGAGAGAGAGAAAGAGAAAGAAAGAGCGCAGAGAGAGAGAAAGAGCGCAGAGAGAGAGAGAGAAAGAGCGCAGAGAGAGAGAAAGAAAGAGCGCAGAGAGAGAAAGAGCGCAGAGAGAGAAAGAAAGAGCGCAGAGAGAGAGAAAGAAAGAGCGCAGAGAGAGAGCGCAGAGAGAGAAAAAAGAGCGCAGAGAGAGAAATAAAGAGCGCAGAGAAAGAAAGAGCGCAGAGAGAGAGAGAAAAAAAGAGCGCAGAGAGAGAAAGAAAGAGCGCAGAGAGAGAAAGAAAGAGCGCAAAGAGAGAAAAAAAGAGCGCAGAGAGAAAGAAAGAAAGAGCGCAGAGAGAAAGAAAGAGCGCAGAGAGAAAGAAAGAGCGCAGAGAGAGAGAGAGAGCGCAGAGAGAGAAAGAGAAAGAAAGAGCACAGAGAGAGAGAGAGAGAGAGAGAAAGAGCGCCGAGAGAGAGAGAGCGCAGAGAGAGAGAAAGAGAAAGAAAGAGCGCAGAGAGAGAAAGTGCGCAGAGAGAGAAAGTGCGCAGAGAGAGAAAGAGCGCAGAGAGAAAGAAAGAGCGCAGAGAGAGAGAGAGAAAGAGCGCAAAGAGAGAAAAAAAGAGCGCAGAAAGAAAGAAACAGCGCAGAGAGAAAGAAAGAGCGCAGAGAGAAAGAAAGAAAGAGCGCAGAGAGAGAGAAAGAGCGCAGAGAGAGAGAGAGAAAGAAAAAGCGCAGAGAAAGAAAGAGCGCAGAGAGAGGAAGAAAGAGCGCAGAGAGAGAGAGAAAGAAAGAGCGCAGAGAGAGAGAAAGAGCGCAGAGAGAGAGAAAGAAAGAGCACAGAGAGAGAAAGAAAGAGAGCAGAGAGAGAAAGAAAAAGGGAGCACAGAGAGAAAAAAAGAGCGCAGAGAGAAAGAAAGAAAAAGCGCAGAGAGAAAGATAGAGCGCAGAGAGAGAAAGAGAAAGAGCGCAGAGAGAGAAAGAGAAAGAAAGAGCGCAGAGAGAGAGAGAGAAAGAGCGCAGAGAGAGAGAGAAAGAGCGCAGAGAGAGAAAGAGAAAGAAAGAGCGCAGAGAGAGAAAGAAAGAGCGCAGAGAGAGAAAGAAAGAGCGCAGAGAGAGAGAAAGAGCGCAGAGAGAGAAAGAAAAAGGGAGCACAGAGAGAAAAAAAGAGCGCAGAGAGAAAGAAAGAAAAAGCGCAGAGAGAAAGATAGAGCGCAGAGAGAGAAAGAGAAAGAGCGCAGAGAGAGAAAGAGAAAGAAAGAGCGCAGAGAGAGAGAGAGAAAGAGCGCAGAGAGAGAGAGAAAGAGCGCAGAGAGAGAAAGAGAAAGAAAGAGCGCAGAGAGAGAAAGAAAGAGCGCAGAGAGAGAAAGAAAGAGCGCAGAGAGAGAGAAAGAGCGCAGAGAGAGAAAGAAAGAGCGCAGAGAGAGAAAGAAAGAGCGCAGAGAGAGAAAGAAAGAGCGCAGAGAGAAAGAAAGAGCGCAGAGAGAGAGAGCGCAGAGAGAGAAAGAGAAAGAAAGAGCGCAGAGAGAGAGAGAGAGAAAGAGCGCCGAGAGAGAGAAAGAGCGCAGAGAGAGAGAAAGAGCGCAGAGAGAGAGAAAGAGCACAGACAGAGAGAAAGAGCACAGAGAGAGAGAAAGAAAGAGAGCAGAGAGAGAAAGAGCGCAGAGAGAGAAAGAAAGAGCGCAGAGAGAGAGAAAGAAAGAGCGCAGAGAGAGACCGCAGAGAGAGAGAGAAAGAGCGCAGAGAGAGAGAAAGAGCACAGAGAGAGAGAAAGAAAGAGCGCAGAGAGAGAAAGAGCGCAGAGAGAGAAAGAAAGAGCGCAGAGAGAGAGAAAGAAAGAGCGCAGAGAGAGAGAGAGAAAGAGCGCAGAGAGAGAGAAAGAGCGCAGAGAAAGAAAGAGAAAGAAAGAGCGCAGAGAGAGAAAGAGTGCAGGGAGAGAGAGAGCGCAGAGAGAGAAAGAGCGCAGAGAAAGAAAGAGAAAGAAATAGCGCAGAGAGAGAAAGAGAGAGCGCAGAGAGAGAAAGAAAGAGCGCAAAGAGAGAAAAAAAGAGCTTAGAAAGAAAGAAAGAGCGCAGAGAGAAAGAAAGAAAGAGCGCAGAGAGAGAGAAAGAGCGCAGAGAGAGAAAGAGAAAGTAAGAGCGCAGAGAGAGAGAGAGAGAAAGAGCGCAGAGAGAGAAAGAGCGCAGAGAGAGAGAAAGAGCGCAGAGAAAGAAAGAGAAAGAAAGAGTGCAGAGAGAGAAAGAGCGCAGAGAGAGAAAGAGCGCAGAGAGAGAAAGAGCGCCGAGAGAGAGAAAGAGCGCAGAGAGAGAGAAAGAGCGCAGAGAGAGAGAAAGAGCACAGACAGAGAGAAAGAGCACAGAGAGAGAGAAAGAAAGAGAGCAGAGAGAGAAAGAGCGCAGAGAGAGAAAGAAAGAGCGCAGAGAGAGAGAAAGAAAGAGCGCAGAGAGAGACCGCAGAGAGAGAGAGAAAGAGCGCAGAGAGAGAGAAAGAAAGAGCGCAGAGAGAGAAAGAGCGCAGAGAGAGAAAGAAAGAGCGCAGAGAGAGAGAAAGAAAGAGCGCAGAGAGAGAGAAAGAGCGCAGAGAGAGAAAGAGAAAGTAAGAGCGCAGAGAGAGAGAGAGAAAGAGCGCAGAGAGAGAGAAAAAGAGCGCAGAGAGAGAGAAAGAGCGCAGAGAAAGAAAGAGAAAGAAAGAGTGCAGAGAGAGAAAGAGTGCAGAGAGAGAAAGAGTGCAGAGAGAGAAAGAGCGCAGAGAGAGAAAGAGCGCAGAGAGAGAAAGAGCGCAGAG
Source organism: Ascaphus truei (assembly GCF_040206685.1). Classification (NCBI taxonomy): domain Eukaryota; kingdom Metazoa; phylum Chordata; class Amphibia; order Anura; family Ascaphidae; genus Ascaphus; species Ascaphus truei. Next base: position 462,600 of record NW_027454428.1, on the reverse strand, counting down.
AGAGAGCGCAGAGAGAGAGAAAGAAAGAGCACAGAGAAAGAAAGAAAGAGAGCAGAGAGAGAAAGAAAGAGTGCAAAGAGAGATAAAAAGAGCGCAGAGAGAAAGAAAGAAAGAGCGCAGAGAGAAAGAAAGAGCGCAGAGAGAGAGAGCGCAGAGAGAGAAAGAGAAAGAACGAGCGCAGAGAGAGAGAGAGAGAAAGAGCGCCGAGAGAGAGAAAGAGCGCAGAGAGAGAGAAAGAGCGCAGAGAGAGAGAAAGAGCACAGACAGAGAGAAAGAGCACAGAGAGAGAGAAAGAAAGAGAGCAGAGAGAGAAAGAGCGCAGAGAGAGAAAGAAAGAGCGCAGAGAGAGAGAAAGAAAGAGCGCAGAGAGAGACCGCAGAGAGAGAGAGAAAGAGCGCAGAGAGAGAGAAATAGCACAGAGAGAGAGAAAGAAAGAGCGCAGAGAGAGAAAGAGCGCAGAGAGAGAAAGAAAGAGCGCAGAGAGAGAGAAAGAAAGAGCGCAGAGAGAGAGAAAGAGCGCAGAGAGAGAAAGAGAAAGTAAGAGCGCAGAGAGAGAGAGAGAAAGAGCGCAGAGAGAGAGAGAAAGAGCGCAGAGAGAGAGAAAGAGCGCAGAGAAAGAAAGAGAAAGAGTGCAGAGAGAGAAAGAGTGCAGAGAGAGAAAGAGTGCAGAGAGAGAAAGAGTGCAGAGAGAGAAAGAGCGCAGAGAGAGAAAGAGCGCAGAGAGAGAGCGCAGAGAGAGAAAGAGCGCAGAGAGAGAGAAAGAGCGCAGAGAGAGAGAAAGAGCGCAGAGAGAGAGAGAAAGAGCGCAGAGAGAGAAATAAAGAGCGCAGAGAGAGAAATAAAGAGCGCAGAGAGAGAAATAAAGAGCGCAGAGAGAGAAATAAAGAGTGCAGAGAAAGAAAGAGCGCAGAGAGAGAGAAAGAAAGAGCGCAGAGAGAGAAAGAAAGAGCGCAAAGAGAGAAAAAAAGAGCGCAAAGAGAGAAAAAAAGAGCGCAGAGAGAAAGAAAGAGCACAGAGAGAAAGAAAGAGCGCAGAGAGAGAGAGCGCAGAGAGAGAAAGAGAAAGAAAGAGCGCAGAGAGAGAGAGAGAGAAAGAGCGCCGAGAGAGAGAAAGAGCGCAGAGAGAGAGAAAGAGAAAGAAAGAGCGCAGAGAGAGAGAAAGAGAAAGAAAGAGCGCAGAGAGAGAGAGAGAAAGAGCGCAGAGAGAGAAAGAGCGCAGAGAAATAAAGAGAAAGAAAGAGCGCAGAGAGAGAAAGAGCGCAGAGAGAGAAAGAGCGCAGGGAGAGAGAGAGCGCAGAGAGAGAAAGAGCGCAGAGAAAGAAAGAGAAAGAAAGAGCGCAGAGAGAGAAAGAGAGAGCGCAGAGAGAGAAAGAAAGAGCGCAAAGAGAGAAAAAAAGAGCGCAGAAAGAAAGAAAGAGCGCAGAGAGAAAGAAAGAAAGAGCGCAGAGAGAGAGATAGAAAGAGCGCAGAGAGAGAGAAAGAAAGAGCGCAGAGAGAGAGAAAGAAAGAGCGCAGAGAGAGAGAGAGAGAAAGAGCGCCGAGAGAGAGAAAGAGCGCAGAGAGAGAGAAAGAGAAAGAAAGAGCGCAGAGAGAGAGAGAGAAAGAGCGCAGAGAGAGAGAAAGAGCGCAGAGAAAGAAAGAGAAAGAAAGAGCGCAGAGAGAGAAAGAGCGCAGAGAGAGAAAGAGTGCAGGGAGAGAGAGAGCGCAGAGAGAGAAAGAGTGCAGAGAAAGAAAGAGAAAGAAAGAGCGCAGAGAGAGAAAGAGAGAGCGCAGAGAGAGAAAGAAAGAGCGCAAAGAGAGAATAAAAGAGCGCAGAAAGAAAGAAAGAGCGCAGAGAGAAAGAAAGAAAGAGCGCAGAGAGAGAGAAAGAGCGCAGAGAGAGAAAGAGAAAGTAAGAGCGCAGAGAGAGAGAGAGAGAAAGAGCGCAGAGAGAGAAAGAGTGCAGAGAGAGAGAAAGAGCGCAGAGAAAGAAAGAGAAAGAAAGAGTGCAGAGAGAGAAAGAGCGCAGAGAGAGAAAGAGCGCAGAGAGAGAAAGAGCGCAGAGAGAGAGCGCAGAGAGAGAAAGAGCGCAGAGAGAGAGAAAGAGCGCAGAGAGAGAGAGAAAGAGCGCAGAGAGAGAGAAAGAGCGCAGAGAAAGAAAGAGAAAGAAAGAGTGCAGAGAGAGAAAGAGCGCAGAGAGAGAAAGAGCGCAGAGAGAGAAAGAGCGCAGAGAGAGCGCAGAGAGAGAGAAAGAGCGCAGAGAGAGAGAAAGAGCGCAGAGAGAGAGAAAGAGCGCAGAGAGAGAGAAAGAGCGCAGAGAGAGAGAAAGAGCGCAGAGAGAGAGAAAGAGCGCAGAGAGAGAAAGAAAGAGCGCAGAGAGAGAAAGAAAGAGCACAGAGAGAGAAAGAAAGAGCGCAGAGAGTGAGAGAGAAAGAGCACAGAGAGAAAGAAAGAGCGCAGAGAGAGAGAGAAAGAAAGAGCGCAGAGAGAGAGAGAAAGAAAGAGCACAGAGAGAGAAAGAGCACAGAGAGAGAGAGAGGAAGAAAGAGCGCAGAGAGAGAGAAAGAAAGAGTGCAGAGAGAGAGAAAGAGCGCAGAGAGAGAGAAAGAAAGAGCACAGAGAAAGAAAGAAAGAGAGCAGAGAGAGAAAGAAAGAGTGCAAAGAGAGAAAAAAAGAGCGCAGAGAGAAAGAAAGAAAGAGCGCAGAGAGAAAGATAGAGCGCAGAGAGAGAGCGCAGAGAGAGAAAGAGAAAGAAAGAGCGCAGAGAGAGAGAGAGAGAGAAAGAGCGCAGAGAGAGAGAGAAAGAGCGCAGAGAGAGAGAGAAAGAGCGCAGAGAGAGAGAAAGAGAAAGAAAGAGCGCAGAGAGAGAAAGAAAGAGCGCAGAGAGAGAAAGAAAGAGCGCAGAGAGAGAGAAAGAGCGCAGAGAGAGAGAAAGAGCGCAGAGAGAGAGAAAGAGCGCAGAGAGAGAGAAAGAGCGCAGAGAGAGAGAAAGAGCACAGAGAGAGAGAAAGAGCACAGACAGAGAGAAAGAGCACAGAGAGAGAGAAAGAAAGAGAGCAGAGAGAGAAAGAGCGCAGAGAGAGAAAGAAAGAGCGCAGAGAGAGAGAAAGAAAGAGCGCAGAGAGAGACCGCAGAGAGAGAGAGAAAGAGCGCAGAGAGAGAAATAAAGAGCGCAGAGAGAGAAATAAAGAGCGCAGAGAGAGAAATAAAGAGCGCAGAGAGAGAAATAAAGAGCGCAGAGAAAGAAAGAGCGCAGAGAGAGAGAAAGAAAGAGCGCAGAGAGAGAAAGAAAGAGCGCAAAGAGAGAAAAAAGAGCGCAAAGAGAGAAAAAAAAGAGCGCAGAGAGAAAGAAAGAAAGAGCGCAGAGAGAAAGAAAGAGCGCAGAGAGAGAAAGAGAAAGAAAGTGCGCAGAGAGAGAGAGAGAGAAAGAGCGCCGAGAGAGAGAAAGAGCGCAGAGAGAGAAAGAAATAGCGCAGAGAGAGAGAAAGAGCGCAGAGAGAGAGAAAGAGCGCAGAGAGAGAGAGGAAGAAAGAGCGCAGAGAGAGAGAAAGAAAGAGCGCAGAGAGAAAGAAAGAGCACATAGAGAGAGAAAGAGCGCAGAGAGAGAGAAAAAGCACAGAGAGAGAAATAAAGAGCGCAGAGAGAGAAAGAAAGAGCGCAGAGAAAGAAAGAGCGCAAAGAGAGAAAGAAAGAGCGCAAAGAGAGAAAGAAAGAGTGCAGAGAGAAAGAAAGAGTGCAGAGAGAAAGAAAGAGCGCAGAGAGAGAAAGAAAGAGCGCAGAGAGAGAGAAAGAAAGAGCGCAGAGAGAGAGAGAAAGAGCGCAGAGAGAGAGAAAGAGCACAGAGAGAGAGAAAGAAAGAGCGCAGAGAGAGAAAGAGCGCAGAGAGAGAAAGAAAGAGCGCAGAGAGAGAGAAAGAAAGAGCGCAGAGAGAGAGAAAGAGCGCAGAGAGAGAAAGAGAAAGTAAGAGCGCAGAGAGAGAGAGAGAAAGAGCGCAGAGAGAGAGAAAAAGAGCGCAGAGAGAGAGAAAGAGCGCAGAGAAAGAAAGAGAAAGAAAGAGCGCAGAGAGAGAAAGAGAGAGCGCAGAGAGAGAGAGAAAGAGCGCAAAGAGAGAAAAAAAGAGCGCAGAAAGAAAGAAAGAGCGCAGAGAGAAAGAAAGAAAGAAAGAGCGCAGAGAGAGAGAAAGAGCGCAGAGAGAGAAAGAGAAAGTAAGAGCGCAGAGAGAGAGAGAGAGCGCAGAGAAAGAAAGAGAAAGAAAGAGTGCAGAGAGAGAAAGAGCGCAGAGAGAGAAAGAGCGCAGAGAGAGAAAGCGCGCAGAGAGAGAGCGCAGAGAGAGAGCGCAGAGAGAGAATGAGTGCAGAGAGAGAGAAAGAGCGCAGAGAGAGAGAGAAAGAGCGCAGAGAGAGAGAAAGAGCGCAGAGAAAGAAAGAGAAAGAAAGAGTGCAGAGAGAGAAAGAGTGCAGAGAGAGAAAGAGCGCAGAGAGAGAAAGAGCGCAGAGAGAGAGCGCAGAGAGAGAGCGCAGAGAGAGAAAGAGCGCAGAGAGAGAAAAAGAGCGCAGAGAGAGAGAGAGGAAGAAAGAGCGCAGAGAGAGAGAAAGAAAGAGTGCAGAGAGAGAGAAAAAGCGCAGAGAGAGAGAAAGAAAGAGCACAGAGAAAGAAAGAAAGAGAGCAGAGAGAGAAAGAAAGAGTGCAAAGAGAGAAAAAAAGAGCGCAGAGAGAAAGAAAGAAAGAGCGCAGAGAGAAAGATAGAGCGCAGAGAGAGAGAGCGCAGAGAGAGAAAGAGAAAGAAAGAGCGCAGAGAGAGAGAGAGAAAGAGCGCAGAGAGAGACAGAGAAAGAGCGCAGAGAGAGAGAGAAAGAGCGCAGAGAGAGAGAAAGAGAAAGAAAGAGCGCAGAGAGAGAAAGAAAGAGCGCAGAGAGAGAAAGAAAGAGCGCAGAGACAGAGAAAGAGCGCAGAGAGAGAGAAAGAGCGCAGAGAGAGAGAAAGAGCGCAGAGAGAGAGAAAGAGCGCAGAGAGAGAGAAAGAGCGCAGAGAGAGAGAAAGAGCACAGAGAGAGAGAAAGAGCACAGAGAGAGAGAAAGAAAGAGCGCAGAGAGAGAAAGAGTGCAGAGAGAGAAAGAAAGAGCGCAGAGAGAGAAAGAAAGAGCGCAGAGAGAGAGCGCATAGAGAGAGAGAAAGAGCGCAGAGAGAGAAATAAAGAGCGCAGAGAGAGAAATAAAGAGCGCAGAGAGAGAAATAAAGAGCGCAGAGAAAGAAAGAGCGCAGAGAGAAAGAAAGAGCGCAGAGAGAGAAAGAAAGAGCGCAAAGAGAGAAAAAAAGAGCGCAAAGAGAGAAAAAAAGAGCGCAGAGAGAAAGAAAGAAAGAGCGCAGAGAGAAAGAAAGAGCGCAGAGAGAGAGAGCGCAGAGAGAGAAAGAGAAAGAAAGAGCGCAGAGAGAGAGAGAGAGAAAGAGCGCCGAGAGAGAGAAAGAGCGCAGAGAGAGAGAAAGAGCGCAGAGAGAGAGAAAGAGCACAGACAGGGAGAAAGAGCACAGAGAGAGAGAAAGAAAGAGAGCAGAGAGAGAAAGAGCGCAGAGAGAGAAAGAAAGAGCGCAGAGAGAGAGAAAGAAAGAGCGCAGAGAGAGACCGCAGAGAGAGAGAGAAAGAGCGCAGAGAGAGAGAAAGAGCACAGAGAGAGAGAAAGAAAGAGCGCAGAGAGAGAAAGAGCGCAGAGAGAGAAAGAAAGAGCGCAGAGAGAGAGAAAGAAAGAGCGCAGAGAGAGAGAGAGAAAGAGCGCAGAGAGAGAGAAAGAGCGCAGAGAAAGAAAGAGAAAGAAAGAGCGCAGAGAGAGAAAGAGTGCAGGGAGAGAGAGAGCGCAGAGAGAGAAAGAGCGCAGAGAAAGAAAGAGAAAGAAATAGCGCAGAGAGAGAAAGAGAGAGCGCAGAGAGAGAAAGAAAGAGCGCAAAGAGAGAAAAAAAGAGCGCAGAAAGAAAGAAAGAGCGCAGAGAGAAAGAAAGAAAGAGCGCAGAGAGAGAGAAAGAGCGCAGAGAGAGAAAGAGAAAGTAAGAGCGCAGAGAGAGAGAGAGAGAAAGAGCGCAGAGAGAGAAAGAGCGCAGAGAGAGAGAAAGAGCGCAGAGAAAGAAAGAGAAAGAAAGAGTGCAGAGAGAGAAAGAGCGCAGAGAGAGAAAGAGCGCAGAGAGAGAAAGAGCGCCGAGAGAGAGAAAGAGCGCAGAGAGAGAGAAAGAGCGCAGAGAGAGAGAAAGAGCACAGACAGAGAGAAAGAGCACAGAGAGAGAGAAAGAAAGAGAGCAGAGAGAGAAAGAGCGCAGAGAGAGAAAGAAAGAGCGCAGAGAGAGAGAAAGAAAGAGCGCAGAGAGAGACCGCAGAGAGAGAGAGAAAGAGCGCAGAGAGAGAGAAAGAAAGAGCGCAGAGAGAGAAAGAGCGCAGAGAGAGAAAGAAAGAGCGCAGAGAGAGAGAAAGAAAGAGCGCAGAGAGAGAGAAAGAGCGCAGAGAGAGAAAGAGAAAGTAAGAGCGCAGAGAGAGAGAGAGAAAGAGCGCAGAGAGAGAGAAAAAGAGCGCAGAGAGAGAGAAAGAGCGCAGAGAAAGAAAGAGAAAGAAAGAGTGCAGAGAGAGAAAGAGTGCAGAGAGAGAAAGAGTGCAGAGAGAGAAAGAGCGCAGAGAGAGAAAGAGCGCAGAGAGAGAAAGAGCGCAGAGAGAGAGCGCAGAGAGAGAGAAAGAAAGAGCACAGAGAAAGAAAGAAAGAGAGCAGAGAGAGAAAGAAAGAGTGCAAAGAGAGATAAAAAGAGCGCAGAGAGAAAGAAAGAAAGAGCGCAGAGAGAAAGAAAGAGCGCAGAGAGAGAGAGCGCAGAGAGAGAAAGAGAAAGAACGAGCGCAGAGAGAGAGAGAGAGAAAGAGCGCCGAGAGAGAGAAAGAGCGCAGAGAGAGAGAAAGAGCGCAGAGAGAGAGAAAGAGCACAGACAGAGAGAAAGAGCACAGAGAGAGAGAAAGAAAGAGAGCAGAGAGAGAAAGAGCGCAGAGAGAGAAAGAAAGAGCGCAGAGAGAGAGAAAGAAAGAGCGCAGAGAGAGACCGCAGAGAGAGAGAGAAAGAGCGCAGAGAGAGAGAAATAGCACAGAGAGAGAGAAAGAAAGAGCGCAGAGAGAGAAAGAGCGCAGAGAGAGAAAGAAAGAGCGCAGAGAGAGAGAAAGAAAGAGCGCAGAGAGAGAGAAAGAGCGCAGAGAGAGAAAGAGAAAGTAAGAGCGCAGAGAGAGAGAGAGAAAGAGCGCAGAGAGAGAGAGAAAGAGCGCAGAGAGAGAGAAAGAGCGCAGAGAAAGAAAGAGAAAGAGTGCAGAGAGAGAAAGAGTGCAGAGAGAGAAAGAGTGCAGAGAGAGAAAGAGTGCAGAGAGAGAAAGAGCGCAGAGAGAGAAAGAGCGCAGAGAGAGAGCGCAGAGAGAGAAAGAGCGCAGAGAGAGAGAAAGAGCGCAGAGAGAGAGAAAGAGCGCAGAGAGAGAGAGAAAGAGCGCAGAGAGAGAAATAAAGAGCGCAGAGAGAGAAATAAAGAGCGCAGAGAGAGAAATAAAGAGCGCAGAGAGAGAAATAAAGAGTGCAGAGAAAGAAAGAGCGCAGAGAGAGAGAAAGAAAGAGCGCAGAGAGAGAAAGAAAGAGCGCAAAGAGAGAAAAAAAGAGCGCAAAGAGAGAAAAAAAGAGCGCAGAGAGAAAGAAAGAGCGCAGAGAGAAAGAAAGAGCGCAGAGAGAGAGAGCGCAGAGAGAGAAAGAGAAAGAAAGAGCGCAGAGAGAGAGAGAGAGAAAGAGCGCCGAGAGAGAGAAAGAGCGCAGAGAGAGAGAAAGAGAAAGAAAGAGCGCAGAGAGAGAGAAAGAGAAAGAAAGAGCGCAGAGAGAGAGAGAGAAAGAGCGCAGAGAGAGAAAGAGCGCAGAGAAATAAAGAGAAAGAAAGAGCGCAGAGAGAGAAAGAGCGCAGAGAGAGAAAGAGCGCAGGGAGAGAGAGAGCGCAGAGAGAGAAAGAGCGCAGAGAAAGAAAGAGAAAGAAAGAGCGCAGAGAGAGAAAGAGAGAGCGCAGAGAGAGAAAGAAAGAGCGCAAAGAGAGAAAAAAAGAGCGCAGAAAGAAAGAAAGAGCGCAGAGAGAAAGAAAGAAAGAGCGCAGAGAGAGAGATAGAAAGAGCGCAGAGAGAGAGAAAGAAAGAGCGCAGAGAGAGAGAAAGAAAGAGCGCAGAGAGAGAGAGAGAGAAAGAGCGCCGAGAGAGAGAAAGAGCGCAGAGAGAGAGAAAGAGAAAGAAAGAGCGCAGAGAGAGAGAGAGAAAGAGCGCAGAGAGAGAGAAAGAGCGCAGAGAAAGAAAGAGAAAGAAAGAGCGCAGAGAGAGAAAGAGCTCAGAGAGAGAAAGAGTGCAGGGAGAGAGAGAGCGCAGAGAGAGAAAGAGTGCAGAGAAAGAAAGAGAAAGAAAGAGCGCAGAGAGAGAAAGAGAGAGCGCAGAGAGAGAAAGAAAGAGCGCAAAGAGAGAATAAAAGAGCGCAGAAAGAAAGAAAGAGCGCAGAGAGAAAGAAAGAAAGAGCGCAGAGAGAGAGAAAGAGCGCAGAGAGAGAAAGAGAAAGTAAGAGCGCAGAGAGAGAGAGAGAGAAAGAGCGCAGAGAGAGAAAGAGTGCAGAGAGAGAGAAAGAGCGCAGAGAAAGAAAGAGAAAGAAAGAGTGCAGAGAGAGAAAGAGCGCAGAGAGAGAAAGAGCGCAGAGAGAGAAAGAGCGCAGAGAGAGAGCGCAGAGAGAGAAAGAGCGCAGAGAGAGAGAAAGAGCGCAGAGAGAGAGAGAAAGAGTGCAGAGAGAGAAAGAGCGCAGAGAGAGAAAGAGCGCAGAGAGAGAAAGAGCGCAGAGAGAGCGCAGAGAGAGAGAAAGAGCGCAGAGAGAGAGAAAGAGCGCAGAGAGAGAGAAAGAGCGCAGAGAGAGAGAAAGAGCGCAGAGAGAGAGAAAGAGCGCAGAGAGAGAGAAAGAGCGCAGAGAGAGAAAGAAAGAGCGCAGAGAGAGAAAGAAAGAGCACAGAGAGAGAAAGAAAGAGCGCAGAGAGTGAGAGAGAAAGAGCACAGAGAGAAAGAAAGAGCGCAGAGAGAGAGAGAAAGAAAGAGCGCAGAGAGAGAGAGAAAGAAAGAGCACAGAGAGAGAAAGAGCACAGAGAGAGAGAGAGGAAGAAAGAGCGCAGAGAGAGAGAAAGAAAGAGTGCAGAGAGAGAGAAAGAGCGCAGAGAGAGAGAAAGAAAGAGCACAGAGAAAGAAAGAAAGAGAGCAGAGAGAGAAAGAAAGAGTGCAAAGAGAGAAAAAAAGAGCGCAGAGAGAAAGAAAGAAAGAGCGCAGAGAGAAAGATAGAGCGCAGAGAGAGAGCGCAGAGAGAGAAAGAGAAAGAAAGAGCGCAGAGAGAGAGAGAGAGAGAAAGAGCGCAGAGAGAGAGAGAAAGAGCGCAGAGAGAGAGAGAAAGAGCGCAGAGAGAGAGAAAGAGAAAGAAAGAGCGCAGAGAGAGAAAGAAAGAGCGCAGAGAGAGAAAGAAAGAGCGCAGAGAGAGAGAAAGAGCGCAGAGAGAGAGAAAGAGCGCAGAGAGAGAGAAAGAGCGCAGAGAGAGAGAAAGAGCGCAGAGAGAGAGAAAGAGCACAGAGAGAGAGAAAGAGCACAGACAGAGAGAAAGAGCACAGAGAGAGAGAAAGAAAGAGAGCAGAGAGAGAAAGAGCGCAGAGAGAGAAAGAAAGAGCGCAGAGAGAGAGAAAGAAAGAGCGCAGAGAGAGACCGCAGAGAGAGAGAGAAAGAGCGCAGAGAGAGAAATAAAGAGCGCAGAGAGAGAAATAAAGAGCGCAGAGAGAGAAATAAAGAGCGCAGAGAGAGAAATAAAGAGCGCAGAGAAAGAAAGAGCGCAGAGAGAGAGAAAGAAAGAGCGCAGAGAGAGAAAGAAAGAGCGCAAAGAGAGAAAAAAGAGCGCAAAGAGAGAAAAAAAAGAGCGCAGAGAGAAAGAAAGAAAGAGCGCAGAGAGAAAGAAAGAGCGCAGAGAGAGAAAGAGAAAGAAAGTGCGCAGAGAGAGAGAGAGAGAAAGAGCGCCGAGAGAGAGAAAGAGCGCAGAGAGAGAAAGAAATAGCGCAGAGAGAGAGAAAGAGCGCAGAGAGAGAGAAAGAGCGCAGAGAGAGAGAGGAAGAAAGAGCGCAGAGAGAGAGAAAGAAAGAGCGCAGAGAGAAAGAAAGAGCACATAGAGAGAGAAAGAGCGCAGAGAGAGAGAAAAAGCACAGAGAGAGAAATAAAGAGCGCAGAGAGAGAAAGAAAGAGCGCAGAGAAAGAAAGAGCGCAAAGAGAGAAAGAAAGAGCGCAAAGAGAGAAAGAAAGAGTGCAGAGAGAAAGAAAGAGTGCAGAGAGAAAGAAAGAGCGCAGAGAGAGAAAGAAAGAGCGCAGAGAGAGAGAAAGAAAGAGCGCAGAGAGAGAGAGAAAGAGCGCAGAGAGAGAGAAAGAGCACAGAGAGAGAGAAAGAAAGAGCGCAGAGAGAGAAAGAGCGCAGAGAGAGAAAGAAAGAGCGCAGAGAGAGAGAAAGAAAGAGCGCAGAGAGAGAGAAAGAGCGCAGAGAGAGAAAGAGAAAGTAAGAGCGCAGAGAGAGAGAGAGAAAGAGCGCAGAGAGAGAGAAAAAGAGCGCAGAGAGAGAGAAAGAGCGCAGAGAAAGAAAGAGAAAGAAAGAGTGCAGAGAGAGAAAGAGTGCAGAGAGAGAAAGAGTGCAGAGAGAGAAAGAGCGCAGAGAGAGAAAGAGCGCAGAGAGAGAAAGAGCGCAGAGAGAGAGCGCAGAGAGAGAGAAAGAAAGAGCACAGAGAAAGAAAGAAAGAGAGCAGAGAGAGAAAGAAAGAGTGCAAAGAGAGATAAAAAGAGCGCAGAGAGAAAGAAAGAAAGAGCGCAGAGAGAAAGAAAGAGCGCAGAGAGAGAGAGCGCAGAGAGAGAGAGAGATAGAGCGCAAAGAGAGAGAGAGAGAAAGAGCGCCGAGAGAGAGAAAGAGCGCAGAGAGAGAGAAAGAGCGCAGAGAGAGAGAAAGAGCACAGACAGAGAGAAAGAGCACAGAGAGAGAGAAAGAAAGAGAGCAGAGAGAGAAAGAGCGCAGAGAGAGAAAGAAAGAGCGCAGAGAGAGAGAAAGAAAGAGCGCAGAGAGAGACCGCAGAGAGAGAGAGAAAGAGCGCAGAGAGAGAGAAAGAGCACAGAGAGAGAGAAAGAAAGAGCGCAGAGAGAGAAAGAGCGCAGAGAGAGAAAGAAAGAGCGCAGAGAGAGAGAAAGAAAGAGCGCAGAGAGAGAGAAAGAGCGCAGAGAGAGAAAGAGAAAGTAAGAGCGCAGAGAGAGAGAGAGAAAGAGCGCAGAGAGAGAGAGAAAGAGCGCAGAGAGAGAGAAAGAGCGCAGAGAAAGAAAGAGAAAGAAAGAGTGCAGAGAGAGAAAGAGTGCAGAGAGAGAAAGAGTGCAGAGAGAGAAAGAGTGCAGAGAGAGAAAGAGCGCAGAGAGAGAAAGAGCGCAGAGAGAGAGCGCAGAGAGAGAAAGAGCGCAGAGAGAGAGAAAGAGCGCAGAGAGAGAGAAAGAGCGCAGAGAGAGAGAGAAAGAGCGCAGAGAGAGAAATAAAGAGCGCAGAGAGAGAAATAAAGAGCACAGAGAGAGAAATAAAGAGCGCAGAGAGAGAAATAAAGAGTGCAGAGAAAGAAAGAGCGCAGAGAGAGAGAAAGAAAGAGCGCAGAGAGAGAAAGAAAGAGCGCAAAGAGAGAAAAAAAGAGCGCAAAGAGAGAAAAAAAGAGCGCAGAGAGAAAGAAAGAAAGAGCGCAGAGAGAAAGAAAGAGCGCAGAGAGAGAGAGCGCAGAGAGAGAAAGAGAAAGAAAGAGCGCAGAGAGAGAGAGAGAAAGAGCGCCGAGAGAGAGAAAGAGCGCAGAGAGAGAGAAAGAGGAAGAAAGAGCGCAGAGAGAGAGAAAGAAAGAGTGCAGAGAGAGAGAAAGAGCGCAGAGAGAGAGAAAGAAAGAGCACAGAGAAAGAAAGAAAGAGAGCAGAGAGAGAAAGAAAGAGTGCAAAGAGAGAAAAAAAGAGCGCAGAGAGAAAGAAAGAAAGAGCGCAGAGAGAAAGATAGAGCGCAGAGAGAGAGAGCGCAGAGAGAGAAAGAGAAAGAAAGAGCGCAGAGAGAGAGAGAGAAAGAGCGCAGAGAGAGAGAGAGAAAGAGCGCAGAGAGAGAGAGAAAGAGCGCAGAGAGAGAGAAAGAGAAAGAAAGAGCGCAGAGAGAGAAAGAAAGAGCGCAGAGAGAGAGAAAGAGCGCAGAGAGAGAGAAAGAGCGCAGAGAGAGAGAAAGAGCGCAGAGAGAGAGAAAGAGCGCAGAGAGAGAGAAAGAGAGAGAAAGAGCGCTGAGAGAGAGAAAGAGCACAGAGAGAGAGAAAGAGCACAGACAGAGAGAAAGAGCACAGAGAGAGAGAAAGAAAGAGAGCAGAGAGAGAAAGAGCGCAGAGAGAGAAAGAAAGAGCGCAGAGAGAGAGAAAGAAAGAGCGCAGAGAGAGACCGCAGAGAGAGAGAGAAAGAGCGCAGAGAGAGAGAAAGAGCACAGAGAGAGAGAAAGAAAGAGCGCAGAGAGAGAAAGAGCGCAGAGAGAGAAAGAAAGAGTGCAGAGAGAGAGAAAGAAAGAGCGCAGAGAGAGAGCGCAGAGAGAGAGAGAAAGAGCGCAGAGAGAGAAATAAAGAGCGCAGAGAGAGAAATAAAGAGCGCAGAGAGAGAAATAAAGAGCGCAGAGAGAGAAATAAAGAGCGCAGAGAGAGAAATAAAGAGCGCAGAGAAAGAAAGAGCGCAGAGAGAGAGAAAGAAAGAGCGCAGAGATAGAAAGAAAGAGCGCAAAGAGAGAAAAAAGAGCGCAAAGAGAGAAAAAAAAGAGCGCAGAGAGAAAGAAAGAAAGAGCGCAGAGAGAAAGAAAGAGCGCAGAGAGAGAAAGAGAAAGAAAGTGCGCAGAGAGAGAGAGAGAGAAAGAGCGCCAAGAGAGAGAAAGAGCGCAGAGAGAGAAAGAAATAGCGCAGAGAGAGAGAAAGAGCGCAGAGAGAGAGAAAGAGCGCAGAGAGAGAGAGGAAGAAAGAGCGCAGAGAGAGAGAAAGAAAGAGCGCAGAGAGAAAGAAAGAGCACATAGAGAGAGAAAGAGCGCAGAGAGAGAGAAAAAGCACAGAGAGAGAAATAAAGAGCGCAGAGAGAGAAAGAAAGAGCGCAGAGAAAGAAAGAGCGCAAAGAGAGAAAGAAAGAGCGCAAAGAGAGAAAGAAAGAGTGCAGAGAGAAAGAAAGAGTGCAGAGAGAAAGAAAGAGCGCAGAGAGAGAAAGAAAGAGCGCAGAGAGAGAGAAAGAAAGAGCGCAGAGAGAGACCGCAGAGAGAGAGAGAGAAAGAGCGCAGAGAGAGAGAAAGAGCACAGAGAGAGAGAAAGAAAGAGCGCAGAGAGAGAAAGAGCGCAGAGAGAGAAAGAAAGAGCGCAGAGAGAGAGAAAGAAAGAGCGCAGAGAGAGAGAAAGAGCGCAGAGAGAGAAAGAGAAAGTAAGAGCGCAGAGAGAGAGAGAGAAAGAGCGCAGAGAGAGAGAAAAAGAGCGCAGAGAGAGAGAAAGAGCGCAGAGAAAGAAAGAGAAAGAAAGAGTGCAGAGAGAGAAAGAGTGCAGAGAGAGAAAGAGTGCAGAGAGAGAAAGAGCGCAGAGAGAGAAAGAGCGCAGAGAGAGAAAGAGCGCAGAGAGAGAGCGCAGAGAGAGAGAAAGAAAGAGCACAGAGAAAGAAAGAAAGAGAGCAGAGAGAGAAAGAAAGAGTGCAAAGAGAGATAAAAAGAGCGCAGAGAGAAAGAAAGAAAGAGCGCAGAGAGAAAGAAAGAGCGCAGAGAGAGAGAGCGCAGAGAGAGAAAGAGAAAGAAAGAGCGCAGAGAGAGAGAGAGAGAAAGAGCGCCGAGAGAGAGAAAGAGCGCAGAGAGAGAGAAAGAGCGCAGAGAGAGAGAAAGAGCGCAGAGAGAGAGAAAGAGCACAGACAGAGAGAAAGAGCACAGAGAGAGAGAAAGAAAGAGAGCAGAGAGAGAAAGAGCGCAGAGAGAGAAAGAAAGAGCGCAGAGAGAGAGAAAGAAAGAGCGCAGAGAGAGACCGCAGAGAGAGAGAGAAAGAGCGCAGAGAGAGAGAAAGAGCACAGAGAGAGAGAAAGAAAGAGCGCAGAGAGAGAAAGAGCGCAGAGAGAGAAAGAAAGAGCGCAGAGAGAGAGAAAGAAAGAGCGCAGAGTGAGAGAAAGAGCGCAGAGAGAGAAAGAGAAAGTAAGAGCGCAGAGAGAGAGAGATAAAGAGCGCAGAGAGAGAGAGAAAGAGCGCAGAGAGAGAGAAAGAGCGCAGAGAAAGAAAGAGAAAGAAAGAGTGCAGAGAGAGAAAGAGTGCAGAGAGAGAAAGAGTGCAGAGAGAGAAAGAGTGCAGAGAGAGAAAGAGCGCAGAGAGAGAAAGAGCGCAGAGAGAGAGCGCAGAGAGAGAAAGAGCGCAGAGAGAGAGAAAGAGCGCAGAGAGAGAGAAAGAGCGCAGAGAGAGAGAGAAAGAGCGCAGAGAGAGAAATAAAGAGCGCAGAGAGAGAAATAAAGAGCGCAGAGAGAGAAATAAAGAGCGCAGAGAGAGAAATAAAGAGTGCAGAGAAAGAAAGAGCGCAGAGAGAGAGAAAGAAAGAGCGCAGAGAGAGAAAGAAAGAGCGCAAAGAGAGAAAAAAAGAGCGCAAAGAGAGAAAAAAAGAGCGCAGAGAGAAAGAAAGAAAGAGCGCAGAGAGAAAGAAAGAGAGCAGAGAGAGAGAGCGCAGAGAGAGAAAGAGAAAGAAAGAGCGCAGAGAGAGAGAGAGAGAGAAAGAGCGCAGAGAGAGAGAAAGAGCGCAGAGAGAGAGAAAGAGGAAGAAAGAGCGCAGAGAGAGAGAAAGAAAGAGTGCAGAGAGAGAGAAAGAGCGCAGAGAGAGAGAAAGAAAGAGCACAGAGAAAGAAAGAAAGAGAGCAGAGAGAGAAAGAAAGAGTGCAAAGAGAGAAAAAAAGAGCGCAGAGAGAAAGAAAGAAAGAGCGCAGAGAGAAAGATAGAGCGCAGAGAGAGAGAGCGCAGAGAGAGAAAGAGAAAGAAAGAGCGCAGAGAGAGAGAGCGCAGAGAGAGAGAGAGAAAGAGCGCAGAGAGAGAGAGAGAAAGAGCGCAGAGAGAGAGAGAAAGAGCGCAGAGAGAGAGAAAGAGAAAGAAAGAGCGCAGAGAGAGAAAGAAAGAGCGCAGAGAGAGAGAAAGAGCGCAGAGAGAGAGAAAGAGCGCAGAGAGAGAAAGAGCGCAGAGAGAGAGAAAGAGCGCAGAGAGAGAGAAAGAGCGCAGAGAGAGAGAAAGAGCACAGAGAGAGAGAAAGAGCACAGACAGAGAGAAAGAGCACAGAGAGAGAGAAAGAAAGAGAGCAGAGAGAGAAAGAACGCAGAGAGAGAAAGAAAGAGCGCAGAGAGAGAGAAAGAAAGAGCGCAGAGAGAGACCGCAGAGAGAGAGAGAAAGAGCGCAGAGAGAGAGAAAGAGCACAGAGAGAGAGAAAGAAAGAGCGCAGAGAGAGAAAGAGCGCAGAGAGAGAAAGAAAGAGTGCAGAGAGAGAGAAAGAAAGAGCGCAGAGAGAGAGCGCAGAGAGAGAGAGAAAGAGCGCAGAGAGAGAAATAAAGAGCGCAGAGAGAGAAATAAAGAGCGCAGAGAGAGAAATAAAGAGCGCAGAGAGAGAAATAAAGAGCGCAGAGAGAGAAATAAAGAGCGCAGAGAAAGAAAGAGCGCAGAGAGAGAGAAAGAAAGAGCGCAGAGAGAAAGAAAGAGCGCAGAGAGAGAAAGAGAAAGAAAGTGCACAGAGAGAGAGAGAGAGAAAGAGCGCCGAGAGAGAGAAAGAGCGCAGAGAGAGAAAGAAATAGCGCAGAGAGAGAGAAAGAGCGCAGAGAGAGAGAAAGAGCGCAGAGACAGAGAGGAAGAAAGAGCGCAGAGAGAGAGAAAGAAAGAGCGCAGAGAGAAAGAAAGAGCACATAGAGAGAGAAAGAGCGCAGAGAGAGAGAAAAAGCACAGAGAGAGAAATAAAGAGCGCAGAGAGAGAAAGAAAGAGCGCAGAGAAAGAAAGAGCGCAAAGAGAGAAAGAAAGAGCGCAAAGAGAGAAAGAAAGAGTGCAGAGAGAAAGAAAGAGTGCAGAGAGAAAGAAAGAGCGCAGAGAGAGAAAGAAAGAGCGCAGAGAGAGAGAAAGAAAGAGCGCAGAGAGAGACCGCAGAGAGAGAGAGAAAGAGCGCAGAGAGAGAGAAAGAGCACAGAGAGAGAGAAAGAATGAGCGCAGAGAGAGAAAGAGCGCAGAGAGAGAAAGAAAGAGCGCAGAGAGAGAGAAAGAAAGAGCGCAGAGAGAGAGAAAGAGCGCAGAGAGAGAAAGAGAAAGTAAGAGTGCAGAGAGAGAGAGAGAAAGAGCGCAGAGAGAGAGAGAAAGAGCGCAGAGAGAGAGAAAGAGCGCAGAGAAAGAAAGAGAAAGAAAGAGTGCAGAGAGAGAAAGAGTGCAGAGAGAGAAAGAGTGCAGAGAGAGAAAGAGTGCAGAGAGAGAAAGAGCGCCGAGAGAGAAAGAGCGCAGAGAGAGAGCGCAGAGAGAGAAAGAGCGCAGAGAGAGAGAAAGAGCGCAGAGAGAGAGAAAGAGCGCAGAGAGAGAGAGAAAGAGCGCAGAGAGAGAAATAAAGAGCGCAGAGAGAGAAATAAAGAGCGCAGAGAGAGAAATAAAGAGCGCAGAGAGAGAAATAAAGAGTGCAGAGAAAGAAAGAGCGCAGAGAGAGAGAAAGAAAGAGCGCAGAGAGAGAAAGAAAGAGCGCAAAGAGAGAAAAAAAGAGCGCAAAGAGAGAAAAAAAGAGCGCAGAGAGAAAGAAAGAAAGAGCACAGAGAGAAAGAAAGAGCGCAGAGAGAGAAAGAGAAAGAAAGAGCGCAGAGAGAGAGAGAAAGAGCGCAGAGAGAGAGAAAGAGAAAGAAAGAGCGCAGAGAGAGAAAGAAAGAGCGCAGAGAGAGAAAGAAAGAGCGCAGAGAGAGAGAGCGCAGAGAGAGAGAGAGAGAGAAAGAGCGCCGAGAGAGAGAAAGAGCGCAGAGAGAGAGAAAGAGAAAGAAAGAGCGCAGAGAGAGAGAAAGAGAAAGAAAGAGCGCAGAGAGAGAAAGAGCGCAGAGAGAGAGCGCAGAGAGAGAGCGCAGAGAGAGAAAGAGCGCAGAGAGAGAGAAAGAGCGCAGAGAGAGAGAGAAAGAGCGCAGAGAGAGAGAAAGAGCGCAGAGAAAGAAAGAGAAAGAAAGAGCGCAGAGAGAGAAAGAGCGCAGAGAGAGAAAGAGCGCAGAGAGAGAAAGAGCGCAGAGAGAGAGCGCAGAGAGAGAAAGAGCGCAGAGAGAGAGAAAGAGCGCAGAGAGAGAGAAAGAGCGCAGAGAGAGAGAAAGAGCGCAGAGAGAGAGAAAGAGCGCAGAGAGAGAGAAAGAGCGCAGAGAGAGAGAAAGAGCGCAGAGAGAGAAAGAAAGAGCGCAGAGAGAGAAAGAAAGAGCACAGAGAGAGAAAGAAAGAGCGCAGAGAGTGAGAGAGAAAGAGCACAGAGAAAGAAAGAGCGCAGAGAGAGAGAGAAAGAAAGAGCGCAGAGAGAGAGAGAAAGAAAGAGCGCAGAGAGAGAGAGAAAGAAAGAGCACAGAGAGAGAAAGAGCACAGAGAGAGAGAGAGGAAGAAAGAGCGCAGAGAGAGAGAAAGAAAGAGTGCAGAGAGAGAGAAAGAGCGCAGAGAGAGAGAAAGAAAGAGCACAGAGAAAGAAAGAAAGAGAGCAGAGAGAGAAAGAAAGAGTGCAAAGAGAGAAAAAAAGAGCGCAGAGAGAAAGAAAGAAAGAGCGCAGAGTGAAAGATAGAGCGCAGAGAGAGAGAGCGCAGAGAGAGAAAGAGAAAGAAAGAGCGCAGAGAGAGAGAGAGAAAGAGCGCAGAGAGAGAGAGAGAAAGAGCGCAGAGAGAGAGAGAAAGAGCGCAGAGAGAGAGAAAGAGAAAGAAAGAGCGCAGAGAGAGAAAGAAAGAGCGCAGAGAGAGAAAGAAAGAGCGCAGAGAGAGAGAAAGAGCGCAGAGAGAGAGAAAGAGCACAGAGAGAGAGAAAGAGCACAGACAGAGAGAAAGAGCACAGAGAGAGAGAAAGAAAGAGAGCAGAGAGAGAAAGAGCGCAGAGAGAGAAAGAAAGAGCGCAGAGAGAGAAAGAAAGAGCGCAGAGAGAGACCGCAGAGAGAGAGAGAAAGAGCGCAGAGAGAGAGAAAGAGCACAGAGAGAGAGAAAGAAAGAGCGCAGAGAGAGAAAGAGCGCAGAGAGAGAAAGAAAGAGTGCAGAGAGAGAGAAAGAAAGAGCGCAGAGAGAGAGTGCAGAGAGAGAGAGAAAGAGCGCAGAGAGAGAAATAAAGAGCGCAGAGAGAGAAATAAAGAGCGCAGAGAGAGAAATAAAGAGCGCAGAGAGAGAAATAAAGAGCGCAGAGAGAGAAATAAAGAGCGCAGAGAGAGAAATAAAGAGCGCAGAGAAAGAAAGAGCGCAGAGAGAGAGAAAGAAAGAGCGCAGAGAGAGAAAGAAAGAGCGCAAAGAGAGAAAAAAGAGCGCAAAGAGAGAAAAAAAAGAGCGCAGAGAGAAAGAAAGAAAGAGCGCAGAGAGAAAGAAAGAGCGCAGAGAGAGAAAGAGAAAGAAAGTGCGCAGAGAGAGAGAAAGAGCGCCGAGAGAGAGAAAGAGCGCAGAGAGAGAAAGAAATAGCGCAGAGAGAGAGAAAGAGCGCAGAGAGAGAGAAAGAGCGCAGAGAGAGAGAGGAAGAAAGAGCGCAGAGAGAGAGAAAGAAAGAGCGCAGAGAGAAAGAAAGAGCACATAGAGAGAGAAAGAGCGCAGAGAGAGAGAAAAAGCACAGAGAGAGAAATAAAGAGCGCAGAGAGAGAAAGAAAGAGCGCAGAGAAAGAAAGAGCGCAAAGAGAGAAAGAAAGAGCGCAAAGAGAGAAAGAAAGAGTGCAGAGAGAAAGAAAGAGTGCAGAGAGAAAGAAAGAGCGCAGAGAGAGAGCGCAGAGAGAGAAAGAGAAAGAAAGAGCGCAGAGAGAGAAAGAGAAAGAAAGAGCGCAGAGAGAGAGAGAGAAAGAGCGCAGAGAGAGAGAGAAAGAGTGCAGAGAGAGAGAAAGAGAAAGAAAGAGCGCAGAGAGAGAAAGAAAGAGCGCAGAGAGAGAAAGAAAGAGCGCAGAGAGAGAGAAAGAGCGCAGAGAGAGAGAAAGAGCACAGAGAGAGAGAAAGAGCACAGAGAGAGAGAAAGAAAGAGCGCAGAGAGAGAAAGAGCGCAGAGAGAGAAAGAGCGCAGAGAGAGAGAAAGAGCGCAGAGAGAGAGAAAGAGCGCAGAGAGAGAGAAAAAAAGAGCGCAGAGAGAGAGAAAGAAAAAGCGCAGAGAGAGAGAAAGAAAGAGCGCAGAGAGAGAAAGAAAGAGCGCAGAGAGAGAAAGAAAGAGCGCAGAGAGAGAAAGAAAGAGCGTAGAGAGAGAAAGAAAGAGCGCAGAGAGTGAGAGAGAAAGAGCGCAGAGAGAAAGAAAGAGCGCAGAGAGAGAGAGAAAGAAAGAGCGCAGAGAGAGAGAGAAAGAAAGAGCGCAGAGAGAGAAAGAAATAGCGCAGAGAGAGAGAAAGAGCGCAGAGAGAGAGAAAGAGCGCAGAGAGAGAGAGGAAGAAAGAGCGCAGAGAGAGAGAAAGAAAGAGCGCAGAGAGAAAGAAAGAGCACATAGAGAGAGAAAGAGCGCAGAGAGAGAGAAAAAGCGCAGAGAGAGAAATAAAGAGCGCAGAGAAAGAAAGAGCGCAGAGAGAGAGAAAGAAAGAGCGCAGAGAGAGAAAGAAAGAGAGCAGAGAGAGAAAGAAAGAGCGCAAAGAGAGAAAAAAAGAGCGCAAAGAGAGAAAAAAAGAGCGCAGAGAGAAAGAAAGAAAGAGCGCAGAGAGAAAGAAAGAGCGCAGAGAGAGAGAGCGCAGAGAGAGAAAGAGAAAGAAAGAGCGCAGAGAGAGAGAGAAAGAGCGCAGAGAGAGAGAAAGAGAAAGAAAGAGCACAGAGAGAGAAAGTAAGAGCGCAGAGAGAGAAAGAAAGAGCGCAGAGAGAGAGAAAGAGCGCAGAGAGAGAGAAAGAGCGCAGAGAGAGAGAAAGAGCGCAGAGAGAGAGAAAGAGCACAGAGAGAGAGAAAGAGCACAGAGAGAGAAAGAAAGAGCGCAGAGAGAGAGCGCAGAGAGAGAGAGAAAGAGCGCAGAGAGAGAAATAAAGAGCGCAGAGAGAGAAAGAAAGAGCGCAGAGAGAGAGAGCGCAGAGAGAGAAAGAGAAAGAAAGAGCGCAGAGAGAGAGAGAGAGAGAAAGAGTGCCGAGAGAGAGAAAGAGCGCAGAGAGAGAGAAAGAGAAAGAAAGAGCGCAGAGAGAGAAAGAAAGAGCGCAGAGAGAGAAATAAAGAGCGCAGAGAGAGAAATAAAGAGCGCAGAGAGAGAAATAAAGAGCGCAGAGAGAGAAATAAAGAGCGCAGAGAGAGAAAGAAATAGCGCAGAGAGAGAGAAAGAGCGCAGAGAGAGAGAAAGAGCGCAGAGAGAGAGAGGAAGAAAGAGCGCAGAGAGAGAGAAAGAAAGAGCGCAGAGAGAAAGAAAGAGCGCAGAGAGAGAGAAAGAGCGCAGAGAGAGAAATAAAGAGCGCAGAGAAAGAAAGAGCGCAGAGAAAGAAAGAGCGCAGAGAGAGAGAAAGAAAGAGCGCAGAGAGAGAAAGAAAGAGAGCAGAGAGAGAAAGAAAGAGAGCAGAGAGAGAAAAAAAGAGCGCAAAGAGAGATAAAAAGAGCGCAAAGAGAGAAAAAAAGAGCGCAGAGTGAAAGAAAGAAAGAGCGCAGAGAGAAAGAAAGAGCGCAGAGAGAGAGAGCGCAGAGAGAGAAAGAGAAAGTAAGAGCGCAGAGAGAGAGAGAAAGAGCGCAGAGAGAGAGAAAGAGAAAGAAAGAGCACAGAGAGAGAAAGAAAGAGCGCAGAGAGAGAAAGAAAGAGCGCAGAGAGAGAGAAAGAGCGCAGAGAGAGAAAGAGCGCAGAGAGAGAGAAAGAGCGCAGAGAGAGAGAAAGAGCGCAGAGAGAGAGAAAGAGCACAGAGAGAGAGAAAGAGCACAGAGAGAGAGAAAGAAAGAGCGCAGAGAGAGAAAGAGCGCAGAGAGAGAAAGAAAGAGCGCAGAGAGAGAGAAAGAAAGAGCGCAGAGAGAGAGCGCAGAGAGAGAGAGAAAGAGCGCAGAGAGAGAAATAAAGAGCGCAGAGAGAGAAATAAAGAGCGCAGAGAGAGAAATAAAGAGCGCAGAGAGAGAGAGCGCAGAGAGAGAAAGAGAAAGAAAGAGCGCAGAGAGAGAGAGAGAGAGAGAAAGAGCGCCGAGAGAGAGAAAGAGCGCAGAGAGAGAGAAAGAGAAAGAAAGAGCGCAGAGAGAGAAAGAAAGAGCGCAGAGAGAGAAATAAAGAGCGCAGAGAGAGAAATAAAGAGCGCAGAGAGAGAAATAAAGAGCGCAGAGAGAGAAATAAAGAGCGCAGAGAGAGAAATAAAGAGCGCAGAGAGAGAAATAAAGAGCGCAGAGAGAGAAATAAAGAGCGCAGAGAGAGAAATAAAGAGCGCAGAGAAAGAAATAAAGAGCGCAGAGAAAGAAAGAGCGCAGAGAGAGAGAAAGAAAGAGCGCAGAGAGAGAAAGAAAGAGCGCAAAGAGAGAAAAAAAGAGCGCAGAGAGAGAAATAAAGAGCGCAGAGAGAGAAAGAAAGAGCGCAGAGAGAGAGAGCGCAGAGAGAGAAAGAGAAAGAAAGAGCGCAGAGAGAGAGAGAGAGAAAGAGCGCCGAGAGAGAGAAAGAGCGCAGAGAGAGAGAAAGAGAAAGAAAGAGCGCAGAGAGAGAAAGAAAGAGCGCAGAGAGAGAAATAAAGAGCGCAGAGAGAGAAATAAAGAGCGCAGAGAGAGAAATAAAGAGCGCAGAGAGAGAAATAAAGAGCGCAGAGAGAGAAATAAAGAGCGCAGAGAGAGAAAGAAATAGCGCAGAGAGAGAGAAAGAGCGCAGAGAGAGAGAAAGAGCGCAGAGAGAGAGAGGAAGAAAGAGCGCAGAGAGAGAGAAAGAAAGAGCGCAGAGAGAAAGAAAGAGCGCAGAGAGAGAGAAAGAGCGCAGAGAGAGAAATAAAGAGCGCAGAGAAAGAAAGAGCGCAGAGAAAGAAAGAGCGCAGAGAGAGAGAAAGAAAGAGCGCAGAGAGAGAAAGAAAGAGAGCAGAGAGAGAAAGAAAGATAGCAGAGAGAGAAAAAAGTACGCAAAGACAGATAAAAAGAGCGCAAAGAGAGAAAGAGCGCAGAGAGAAAGAAAGAAAGAGCGCAGAGAGAAAGAAAGAGCGCAGAGAGAGAGAGCGCAGAGAGAGAAAGAGAAAGTAAGAGCGCAGAGAGAGAGAGAAAGAGCGCAGAGAGAGAGAAAGAGAAAGAAAGAGCACAGAGAGAGAAAGAAAGAGCGCAGAGAGAGAAAGAAAGAGCGCAGAGAGAGAGAAAGAGCGCAGAGAGAGAGAAAGAGCGCAGAGAGAGAGAAAGAGCGCAGAGAGAGAGAAAGAGCGCAGAGAGAGAGAAAGAGCACAGAGAGAGAGAAAGAGCACAGAGAGAGAGAAAGAAAGAGCGCAGAGAGAGAAAGAGCGCAGAGAGAGAAAGAAAGAGCGCAGAGAGAGAGAAAGAAAGAGCGCAGAGAGAGAGCGCAGAGAGAGAGAGAAAGAGCGCAGAGAGAGAAATAAAGAGCGCAGAGAGAGAAATAAAGAGCGCAGAGAGAGAAATAAAGAGCGCAGAGAGAGAGAGCGCAGAGAGAGAAAGAGAAAGAAAGAGCGCAGAGAGAGAGAGAGAGAGAGAAAGAGCGCCGAGAGAGAGAAAGAGCGCAGAGAGAGAGAAAGAGAAAGAAAGAGCGCAGAGAGAGAAAGAAAGAGCGCAGAGAGAGAAATAAAGAGCGCAGAGAGAGAAATAAAGAGCGCAGAGAGAGAAATAAAGAGCGCAGAGAGAGAAATAAAGAGCACAGAGAGAGAAATAAAGAGCGCAGAGAGAGAAATAAAGAGCGCAGAGAGAGAAATAAAGAGCGCAGAGAGAGAAATAAAGAGCGCAGAGAAAGAAATAAAGAGCGCAGAGAAAGAAAGAGCGCAGAGAGAGAGAAAGAAAGAGCGCAGAGAGAGAAAGAAAGAGCGCAAAGAGAGAAAAAAAGAGCGCAGAGAGAGAGAAAAAAAGAGCGCAGAGAGAAAGAAAGAAAGAGCGCAGAGAGAAAGAAAGAGCGCAGAGAGAGAGCGCAGAGAGAGAAAGAGAAAGAAAGAGCGCAGAGAGAGAGAGAGAGAAAGAGCGCCGAGAGAGAGAAAGAGCGCAGAGAGAGAGAAAGAGAAAGAAAGAGCGCAGAGAGAGAGAAAGAGCGCAGAGAGAGAGAAAGAGCGCAGAGAAAGAAAGAGAAAGAAAGAGCGCAGAGAGAGAAAGAGCGCAGAGAGAGAAAGAGCGCAGAGAGAGAGAGCGCGCAGAGAGAGAAAGAGCGCAGAGAAAGAAAGAGAAAGAAAGAGCGCAGAGAGATAAAGAGAGAGCGCAGAGAGAGAAAGAAAGAGCGCAAAGAGAGAAAAAAAGAGCGCAGAGAGAGAAATAAAGAGCGCAGAGAGAGAAAGAAAGAGCGCAGAGAGAGAGAGCGCAGAGAGAGAAAGAGAAAGAAAGAGCGCAGAGAGAGAGAGAGAGAAAGAGCGCCGAGAGAGAGAAAGAGCGCAGAGAGAGAGAAAGAGAAAGAAAGAGCGCAGAGAGAGAAAGAAAGAGCGCAGAGAGAGAAATAAAGAGCGCAGAGAGAGAAATAAAGAGCGCAGAGAGAGAAATAAAGAGCGCAGAGAGAGAAATAAAGAGCGCAGAGAGAGAAATAAAGAGCGCAGAGAGAGAAAGAAATAGCGCAGAGAGAGAGAAAGAGCGCAGAGAGAGAGAAAGAGCGCAGAGAGAGAGAGGAAGAAAGAGCGCAGAGAGAGAGAAAGAAAGAGCGCAGAGAGAAAGAAAGAGCGCAGAGAGAGAGAAAGAGCGCAGAGAGAGAAATAAAGAGCGCAGAGAAAGAAAGAGCGCAGAGAAAGAAAGAGCGCAGAGAGAGAGAAAGAAAGAGCGCAGAGAGAGAAAGAAAGAGAGCAGAGAGAGAAAGAAAGATAGCAGAGAGAGAAAAAAGTACGCAAAGACAGATAAAAAGAGCGCAAAGAGAGAAAGAGCGCAGAGAGAAAGAAAGAAAGAGCGCAGAGAGAAAGAAAGAGCGCAGAGAGAGAGAGCGCAGAGAGAGAAAGAGAAAGTAAGAGCGCAGAGAGAGAGAGAAAGAGCGCAGAGAGAGAGAAAGAGAAAGAAAGAGCACAGAGAGAGAAAGAAAGAGCGCAGAGAGAGAAAGAAAGAGCGCAGAGAGAGAGAAAGAGCGCAGAGAGAGAGAAAGAGCGCAGAGAGAGAGAAAGAGCGCAGAGAGAGAGAAAGAGCGCAGAGAGAGAGAAAGAGCACAGAGAGAGAGAAAGAGCACAGAGAGAGAGAAAGAAAGAGCGCAGAGAGAGAAAGAGCGCAGAGAGAGAAAGAAAGAGCGCAGAGAGAGAGAAAGAAAGAGCGCAGAGAGAGAGCGCAGAGAGAGAGAGAAAGAGCGCAGAGAGAGAAATAAAGAGCGCAGAGAGAGAAATAAAGAGCGCAGAGAGAGAAATAAAGAGCGCAGAGAGAGAGAGCGCAGAGAGAGAAAGAGAAAGAAAGAGCGCAGAGAGAGAGAGAGAGAGAGAAAGAGCGCCGAGAGAGAGAAAGAGCGCAGAGAGAGAGAAAGAGAAAGAAAGAGCGCAGAGAGAGAAAGAAAGAGCGCAGAGAGAGAAATAAAGAGCGCAGAGAGAGAAATAAAGAGCGCAGAGAGAGAAATAAAGAGCGCAGAGAGAGAAATAAAGAGCACAGAGAGAGAAATAAAGAGCGCAGAGAGAGAAATAAAGAGCGCAGAGAGAGAAATAAAGAGCGCAGAGAGAGAAATAAAGAGCGCAGAGAAAGAAATAAAGAGCGCAGAGAAAGAAAGAGCGCAGAGAGAGAGAAAGAAAGAGCGCAGAGAGAGAAAGAAAGAGCGCAAAGAGAGAAAAAAAGAGCGCAGAGAGAGAGAAAAAAAGAGCGCAGAGAGAAAGAAAGAAAGAGCGCAGAGAGAAAGAAAGAGCGCAGAGAGAGAGCGCAGAGAGAGAAAGAGAAAGAAAGAGCGCAGAGAGAGAGAGAGAGAAAGAGCGCCGAGAGAGAGAAAGAGCGCAGAGAGAGAGAAAGAGAAAGAAAGAGCGCAGAGAGAGAGAAAGAGCGCAGAGAGAGAGAAAGAGCGCAGAGAAAGAAAGAGAAAGAAAGAGCGCAGAGAGAGAAAGAGCGCAGAGAGAGAAAGAGCGCAGAGAGAGAGAGCGCGCAGAGAGAGAAAGAGCGCAGAGAAAGAAAGAGAAAGAAAGAGCGCAGAGAGATAAAGAGAGAGCGCAGAGAGAGAAAGAAAGAGCGCAAAGAGAGAAAAAAAGAGCGCAGAAAGAAAGAAAGAGCGCAGAGAGAAAGAAAGAAAGAGCGCAGAGAGAGAGAAAGAGCGCAGAGAGAGAGAGAGAAAGAGCGCAGAGAGAGAGAGAAAGAGCGCAGAGAGAGAGAAAGAGCGCAGAGAAAGAAAGAGAAAGAAAGAGCGCAGAGAGAGAAAGAGCGCAGAGAGAGAAAGAGCGCAGAGAGAGAAAGAGCGCAGAGAGAGAGCGCAGAGAGAGAAAGAGCGCAGAGAGAAAGAAAGAGCGCAGAGAGAGAGAGAGAAAGTGCGCAGAGAGAGAGAAAGAGCGCAGAGAGAGAGAAAGAGCGCAGAGAGAGAGAAAGAGCGCAGAGAGAGAGAAAGAGCGCAGAGAGAGAGAAAGAGCGCAGAGAGAGAGAAAGAGCGCAGAGAGAGAAAGAAAGAGCGCAGAGAGTGAGAGAGAAAGAGCACAGAGAGAAAGAAAGAGCGCAGAGAGAGAGAGAAAGAACGAGCGCAGAGAGAGAGTGAAAGAAAGAGCGCAGAGAGAGAGAGAAAGAAAGAGCGCAGAGAGAGAAAGAAATAGCGCAGAGAGAGAGAAAGAGTGCAGAGAGAGAGAGAGGAAGAAAGAGCGCAGAGAGAGAGAAAGAAAGAGCGCAGAGAGAAAGAAAGAGCACATAGAGAGAGAAAGAGCGCAGAGAGAGAGAAAGAAAGAGCGCAGAAAGAGAGAGAAAGAGCGCAGAGAGAGAGAGAAAGAGCGCAGAGAGAGAAATAAAGAGCGCAGAGAGAGAAATAAAGAGCTCAGAGAGAGAAAGAGCGCAGAGAGAGAAAGAAAGAGCGCAGAGAGAGAAAGAAAGAGCGCAGAGATAGAAAGAAAGAGAGCAGAGAGAGAAAGAAAGAGAGCAGAGAGAGAAAGAAAGAGAGCAGAGAGAGAAGAAAGAGCGCAGAGAGAAAGAAAGAAAGAGCGCAGAGAGAAAGAAAGAGCGCAGAGAGAGAGAGAAAGAGCACAGAGAGAGAGAAAGAGCGCAGAGAGAGAGAAAGAAAGAGCGCAGAGAGAGAAAGAGCGCAGAGAGAGAAAGAAAGAGCGCAGAGAGAGAGAAAGAAAGAGCGCAGAGAGAGAAAAAAAGAGCGCAGAGAGAGAAAAAAGAGCGCAGAGAGAGAAATAAAGAGCGCAGAGAAAGAAAGAGCGCAGAGAGAGAGAGAAAGAAAGAGCGCAGAGAGAGAAAGAAAGAGCGCAGAGAGAGAAAGAAAGAGCGCAAAGAGAGAAAAAAAGAGCGCAAAGAGAGAAAAAAAGAGCGCAGAGAGAAAGAAAGAAAGAGCGCAGAGAGAAAGAAAGAGCGCAGAGAGAGAGAGAGAGAGCGCAGAGAGAGAAAGAGAAAGAAAGAGCACAGAGAGAGAGAGAGAGAGAGAAAGAGCGCCGAGAGAGAGAGAGCGCAGAGAGAGAGAGAAAGAGAAAGAAAGAGCGCAGAGAGAGAAAGTGCGCAGAGAGAGAAAGTGCGCAGAGAGAGAAAGAGCGCAGAGAGAAAGAAAGAGCGCAGAGAGAGAGAGAAAAAGAGCGCAAAGAGAGAAAAAAAGAGCGCAGAAAGAAAGAAACAGCGCAGAGAGAAAGAAAGAAAGAGCGCAGAGAGAAAGAAAGAAAGAGCGCAGAGAGAGAGAAAGAGCGCAGAGAGAGAGAGAAAGAAAAAGCGCAGAGAAAGAACGAGCGCAGAGAGAGGAAGAAAGAGCGCAGAGAGAGAGAGAAAGAAAGAGCGCAGAGAGAGAGAGAAAGAAAGAGCGCAGAGAGAGAGAAAGAGCGCAGAGAGAGAGAAAGAAAGAGCACAGAGAGAGAAAGAAAGAGCACAGAGAGAGAAAGAAAGAGAGCAGAAAGAGAAAGAAAGAGCGCAAAGAGAGAAAAAAAGAGCGCAGAGAGAAAGAAAGAAAGAGCGCAGAGAGAAAGAAAGAGCGCAGAGAGAGAGAGCGCAGAGAGAGAAAGAGAAAGAAAGAGCGCAGAGAGAGAAAGAGAAAGAAAGAGCGCAGAGAGAGAGAGAGAAAGAGCTCAGAGAGAGAGAGAAAGAGCGCAGAGAGAGAGAAAGAGAAAGAAAGAGCGCAGAGAGAGAAAGAAAGAGCGCAGAGAGAGAAAGAAAGAGCGCAGAGAGAGAGAAAGAGCGCAGAGAGAGAGAAAGAGCGCAGAGAGAGAGAAAGAGCGCAGAGAGAGAGAAAGAGCGCAGAGAGAGAGAAAGAGCACAGAGAGAGAGAAAGAGCACAGAGAGAGAGAAAGAAAGAGCGCAGAGAGAGAGAAAGAAAGAGCGCAGAGAGAGAAAGAGCGCAGAGAGAGAAAGAAAGAGCGCAGAGAGAGAGAAAGAAAGAGCGCAGAGAGAGAGAAAGAAAGAGCGCAGAGAGAGAGCGCATAGAGAGAGAGAAAGAGCGCAGAGAGAGAAATAAAGAGCGCAGAGAGAGAAATAAAGAGCGCAGAGAGAGAAATATAGAGCGCAGAGAGAGAAATAAAGAGCGCAGAGAGAGAAATAAAGAGCGCAGAGAAAGAAAGAGCGCAGAGAGAGAGAAAGAAAGAGCGCAGAGAGAGAAAGAAAGAGCGCAAAGAGAGAAAAAAAGAGCGCAAAGAGAGAAAAAAAGAGCGCAGAGAGAAAGAAAGAAAGAGCGCAGAGAGAAAGAAAGAGCGCAGAGAGAGAGAGCGCAGAGAGAGAAAGAGAAAGAAAGAGCGCAGAGAGAGAGAGAGAGAAAGAGCGCCGAGAGAGAGAAAGAGCGCAGAGAGAGAGAAAGAGAAAGAAAGAGCGCAGAGAGAGAGAGAGAGAAAGAGCGCAGAGAGAGAGAAAGAGCGCAGAGAAAGAAAGAGAAAGAAAGAGCGCAGAGAGAGAAAGAGCGCAGGGAGAGAGAAAGAGCGCAGAGAGAGAGAGGAAGAAAGAGCGCAGAGAGAGAGAAAGAAAGAGCGCAGAGAGAAAGAAAGAGCACATAGAGAGAGAAAGAGCGCAGAGAGAGAGAAAAAGCGCAGAGAGAGAAATAAAGAGCGCAGAGAAAGAAAGAGCGCAGAGAGAGAGAAAGAAAGAGCGCAGAGAGAGAAAGAAAGAGAGCAGAGAGAGAAAGAAAGAGCGCAAAGAGAGATAAAAAGAGCGCAAAGAGAGAAAAAAAGAGCGCAGAGAGAAAGAAAGAAAGAGCGCAGAGAGAAAGAAAGAGCGCAGAGAGAGAGAGCGCAGAGAGAGAAAGAGAAAGAAAGAGCGCAGAGAGAGAGAGAAAGAGCGCAGAGAGAGAGAAAGAGAAAGAAAGAGCACAGAGAGAGAAAGAAAGAGCGCAGAGAGAGAAAGAAAGAGCGCAGAGAGAGAAAGAAAGAGCGCAGAGAGAGAGAAAGAGCGCAGAGAGAGAGAAAGAGCGCAGAGAGAGAGAAAGAGCGCAGAGAGAGAGAAAGAGCACAGAGAGAGAGAAAGAGCACAGAGAGAGAGAAAGAAAGAGCGCAGAGAGAGAAAGAGCGCAGAGAGAGAAAGAAAGAGCGCAGAGAGAGAGAAAGAAAGAGCGCAGAGAGAGAGGGCAGAGAGAGAGAGAAAGAGCGCAGAGAGAGAAATAAAGAGCGCAGAGAGAGAAATAAAGAGCGCAGAGAGAGAAATAAAGAGCGCAGAGAGAGAGAGCGCAGAGAGAGAAAGAGAAAGAAAGAGCGCAGAGAGAGCGAGAGAGAGAAAGAGCGCCGAGAGAGAGAAAGAGCGCAGAGAGAGAGAAAGAGAAAGAAAGAGCGCAGAGAGAGAAAGAAAGAGCGCAGAGAGAGAAATAAAGAGCGCAGAGAGAGAAATAAAGAGCGCAGAGAGAGAAATAAAGAGCGCAGAGAGAGAAATAAAGAGCGCAGAGAGAGAAATAAAGAGCGCAGAGAGAGAAAGAAATAGCGCAGAGAGAGAGAAAGAGCGCAGAGAGAGAGAAAGAGCGCAGAGAGAGAGAGGAAGAAAGAGCGCAGAGAGAGAGAAAGAAAGAGCGCAGAGAGAAAGAAAGAGCGCAGAGAGAGAGAAAGAGCGCAGAGAGAGAAATAAAGAGCGCAGAGAAAGAAAGAGCGCAGAGAAAGAAAGAGCGCAGAGAGAGAGAAAGAAAGAGCGCAGAGAAAGAAAGAAAGAGAGCAGAGAGAGAAAGAAAGAGCGCAAAGAGAGATAAAAAGAGCGCAAAGAGAGAAAAAAAGAGCGCAGAGAGAAAGAAAGAAAGAGCGCAGAGAGAAAGAAAGAGCGCAGAGAGAGAGAGCGCAGAGAGAGAAAGAAAGAGCGCAGAGAGAGAGAGAAAGAGCGCAGAGAGAGAGAAAGAGAAAGAAAGAGCACAGAGAGAGAAAGAAAGAGCGCAGAGAGAGAAAGAAAGAGCGCAGAGAGAGAGAAAGAGCGCAGAGAGAGAAAGAGCGCAGAGAGAGAGAAAGAGCGCAGAGAGAGAGAAAGAGCGCAGAGAGAGAGAAAGAGCACAGAGAGAGAGAAAGAGCACAGAGAGAGAGAAAGAAAGAGCGCAGAGAGAGAAAGAGCGCAGAGAGAGAAAGAAAGAGCGCAGAGAGAGAGAAAGAAAGAGCGCAGAGAGAGAGCGCAGAGAGAGAGAGAAAGAGCGCAGAGAGAGAAATAAAGAGCGCAGAGAGAGAAATAAAGAGCGCAGAGAGAGAAATAAAGAGCGCAGAGAGAGAGAGCGCAGAGAGAGAAAGAGAAAGAAAAAGCGCAGAGAGAGAGAGAGAGAGAAAGAGCGCCGAGAGAGAGAAAGAGCGCAGAGAGAGAGAAAGAGAAAGAAAGAGCGCAGAGAGAGAAAGAAAGAGCGCAGAGAGAGAAATAAAGAGCGCAGAGAGAGAAATAAAGAGCGCAGAGAGAAAGAAAGAGCGCAGAGAGAGAGAGCGCAGAGAGAGAAAGAGAAAGAAAGAGCGCAGAGAGAGAGAGAAAGAGCGCAGAGAGAGAGAAAGAGAAAGAAAGAGCACAGAGAGAGAAAGAAAGAGCGCAGAGAGAGAAAGAAAGAGCGCAGAGAGAGAAAGAAAGAGCGCAGAGAGAGAGAAAGAGCGCAGAGAGAGAGAAAGAGCGCAGAGAGAGAGAAAGAGCGCAGAGAGAGAGAAAGAGCACAGAGAGAGAGAAAGAGCACAGAGAGAGAGAAAGAAAGAGCGCAGAGAGAGAAAGAGCGCAGAGAGAGAAAGAAAGAGCGCAGAGAGAGAGAAAGAAAGAGCGCAGAGAGAGAGGGCAGAGAGAGAGAGAAAGAGCGCAGAGAGAGAAATAAAGAGCGCAGAGAGAGAAATAAAGAGCGCAGAGAGAGAAATAAAGAGCGCAGAGAGAGAGAGCGCAGAGAGAGAAAGAGAAAGAAAGAGCGCAGAGAGAGCGAGAGAGAGAAAGAGCGCCGAGAGAGAGAAAGAGCGCAGAGAGAGAGAAAGAGAAAGAAAGAGCGCAGAGAGAGAAAGAAAGAGCGCAGAGAGAGAAATAAAGAGCGCAGAGAGAGAAATAAAGAGCGCAGAGAGAGAAATAAAGAGCGCAGAGAGAGAAATAAAGAGCGCAGAGAGAGAAATAAAGAGCGCAGAGAGAGAAAGAAATAGCGCAGAGAGAGAGAAAGAGCGCAGAGAGAGAGAAAGAGCGCAGAGAGAGAGAGGAAGAAAGAGCGCAGAGAGAGAGAAAGAAAGAGCGCAGAGAGAAAGAAAGAGCGCAGAGAGAGAGAAAGAGCGCAGAGAGAGAAATAAAGAGCGCAGAGAAAGAAAGAGCGCAGAGAAAGAAAGAGCGCAGAGAGAGAGAAAGAAAGAGCGCAGAGAAAGAAAGAAAGAGAGCAGAGAGAGAAAGAAAGAGCGCAAAGAGAGATAAAAAGAGCGCAAAGAGAGAAAAAAAGAGCGCAGAGAGAAAGAAAGAAAGAGCGCAGAGAGAAAGAAAGAGCGCAGAGAGAGAGAGCGCAGAGAGAGAAAGAAAGAGCGCAGAGAGAGAGAGAAAGAGCGCAGAGAGAGAGAAAGAGAAAGAAAGAGCACAGAGAGAGAAAGAAAGAGCGCAGAGAGAGAAAGAAAGAGCGCAGAGAGAGAGAAAGAGCGCAGAGAGAGAAAGAGCGCAGAGAGAGAGAAAGAGCGCAGAGAGAGAGAAAGAGCGCAGAGAGAGAGAAAGAGCACAGAGAGAGAGAAAGAGCACAGAGAGAGAGAAAGAAAGAGCGCAGAGAGAGAAAGAGCGCAGAGAGAGAAAGAAAGAGCGCAGAGAGAGAGAAAGAAAGAGCGCAGAGAGAGAGCGCAGAGAGAGAGAGAAAGAGCGCAGAGAGAGAAATAAAGAGCGCAGAGAGAGAAATAAAGAGCGCAGAGAGAGAAATAAAGAGCGCAGAGAGAGAGAGCGCAGAGAGAGAAAGAGAAAGAAAAAGCGCAGAGAGAGAGAGAGAGAGAAAGAGCGCCGAGAGAGAGAAAGAGCGCAGAGAGAGAGAAAGAGAAAGAAAGAGCGCAGAGAGAGAAAGAAAGAGCGCAGAGAGAGAAATAAAGAGCGCAGAGAGAGAAATAAAGAGCGCAGAGAGAGAAATAAAGAGCGCAGAGAGAGAAATAAAGAGCGCAGAGAGAGAAATAAAGAGCGCAGAGAGAGAAATAAAGAGCGCAGAGAGAGAAATAAAGAGCGCAGAGAGAGAAATAAAGAGCGCAGAGAGAGAAATAAAGAGCGCAGAGAGAGAAATAAAGAGCGCAGAGAAAGAAATAAAGAGCGCAGAGAAAGAAAGAGCGCAGAGAGAGAGAAAGAAAGAGCGCAGAGAGAGAAAGAAAGAGCGCAAAGAGAGAAAAAAAGAGCGCAGAGAGAGAGAAAAAAAGAGCGCAGAGAGAAAGAAAGAAAGAGCGCAGAGAGAAAGAAAGAGCGCAGAGAGAGAGCGCAGAGAGAGAAAGAGAAAGAAAGAGCGCAGAGAGAGAGAGAGAGAAAGAGCGCCGAGAGAGAGAAAGAGCGCAGAGAGAGAGAAAGAGAAAGAAAGAGCGCAGAGAGAGAGAAAGAGCGCAGAGAGAGAGAAAGAGCGCAGAGAAAGAAAGAGAAAGAAAGAGCGCAGAGAGAGAGAAAGTAAGAGTGCAGAGAGAAAGAAAGAGCGCAGAGAGAGAGAAAGTAAGAGTGCAGAGAGAAAGAAAGAGCGCAGAGAGAAAGAAAGAAAGAGCGCAGAGAGAGAGAGAGAGAAAGAAAAAGCGCAGAGAAAGAAAGAGCGCAGAGAGAGGAAGAAAGAGCGCAGAGAGAGAGAGAAAGAAAGAGCGCAGAGAGAGAGAAAGAGCGCAGAGAAAGAAAGAGAAAGAAAGAGCGCAGAGAGAGAAAGAGCGCAGAGAGAGAAAGAGCGCAGAGAGAGAAAGAGCGCAGAGAGAGAGCGCAGAGAGAGAAAGAGCGCAGAGAGAAAGAAAGAGCGCAGAGAGAGAGAGAGAAAGTGCGCAGAGAGAGAGAAAGAGCGCAGAGAGAGAGAAAGAGCGCAGAGAGAGAGAAAGAGCGCAGAGAGAGAGAAAGAGCGCAGAGAGAGAGAAAGAGCGCAGAGAGAGAGAAAGAAAGAGCGCAGAGAGAGAAAGAAAGAGCGCAGAGAGAGAAAGAAAGAGCGCAGAGAGTGAGAGAGAAAGAGCACAGAGAGAAAGAAAGAGCGCAGAGAGAGAGAGAAAGAACGAGCGCAGAGAGAGAGAGAAAGAAAGAGCGCAGAGAGAGAGAGAAAGAAAGAGCGCAGAGAGAGAAAGAAATAGCGCAGAGAGAGAGAAAGAGTGCAGAGAGAGAGAGAGGAAGAAAGAGCGCAGAGAGAGAGAAAGAAAGAGCGCAGAGAGAAAGAAAGAGCGCAGAGAGAGAGAAAGAGCGCAGAGAGAGAGAAAGAGCGCAGAGAGAGAGAAAGAGCGCAGAGAGAGAGAAAGAGCGCAGAGAGAGAGAGAGAAAGAGCACAGAGAGAAAGAAAGAGCGCAGAGAGAGAGAGAAAGAACGAGCGCAGAGAGAGAGAGAAAGAAAGAGCGCAGAGAGAGAGAGAAAGAAAGAGCGCAGAGAGAGAAAGAAATAGCGCAGAGAGAGAGAAAGAGTGCAGAGAGAGAGAAAGAAAGAGCGCAGAAAGAGAGAGAAAGAAAGAGCGCAGAGAGAAAGAAAGAGCACATAGAGAGAGAAAGAGCGCAGAGAGAGAGAAAGAAAGAGCGCAGAAAGAGAGAGAAAGAGCGCAGAGAGAGAGAGAAAGAGCGCAGAGAGAGAAATAAAGAGCGCAGAGAGAGAAATAAAGAGCTCAGAGAGAGAAAGAGCGCAGAGAGAGAAAGAAAGAGCGCAGAGAGAGAAAGAAAGAGCGCAGAGATAGAAAGAAAGAGAGCAGAGAGAGAAAGAAAGAGAGCAGAGAGAGAAAGAAAGAGAGCAGAGAGAGAAGAAAGAGCGCAGAGAGAAAGAAAGAAAGAGCGCAGAGAGAAAGAAAGAGCGCAGAGAGAGAGAGAGAGAGCGCAGAGAGAGAAAGAGAAAGAAAGAGCGCAGAGAGAGAGAGAGAAAGAGCGCAGAGAGAGAGATAAAGAGCGCAGAGAGAGAGAATGAGAGAGAAAGAGCGCAGAGAGAGAAAGAAAGAGCGCAGAGAGAGAGAAAGAAAGAGCGCAGAGAGAGAAAAAAAGAGCGCAGAGAGAGAAAAAAGAGCGCAGAGAGAGAAATAAAGAGCGCAGAGAAAGAAAGAGCGCAGAGAGAGAGAGAAAGAAAGAGCGCAGAGAGAGAAAGAAAGAGCGCAGAGAGAGAAAGAAAGAGCGCAAAGAGAGAAAAAAAGAGCGCAAAGAGAGAAAAAAAGAGCGCAGAGAGAAAGAAAGAAAGAGCGCAGAGAGAAAGAAAGAGCGCAGAGAGAGAGAGAGAGAGCGCAGAGAGAGAAAGAGAAAGAAAGAGCACAGAGAGAGAGAGAGAGAGAGAGAGAAAGAGCGCCGAGAGAGAGAGAGCGCAGAGAGAGAGAGAAAGAGAAAGAAAGAGCGCAGAGAGAGAAAGTGCGCAGAGAGAGAAAGTGCGCAGAGAGAAAGAAAGAGCGCAGAGAGAGAGAGAAAAAGAGCGCAAAGAGAGAAAAAAAGAGCGCAGAAAGAAAGAAACAGCGCAGAGAGAAAGAAAGAAAGAGCGCAGAGAGAAAGAAAGAAAGAGCGCAGAGAGAGAGAAAGAGCGCAGAGAGAGAGAGAAAGAAAAAGCGCAGAGAAAGAAAGAGCGCAGAGAGAGGAAGAAAGAGCGCAGAGAGAGAGAGAAAGAAAGAGCGCAGAGAGAGAGAGAAAGAAAGAGCGCAGAGAGAGAGAAAGAGCGCAGAGAGAGAGAAAGAAAGAGCACAGAGAGAGAAAGAAAGAGCACAGAGAGAGAAAGAAAGAGAGCAGAAAGAGAAAGAAAGAGCGCAAAGAGAGAAAAAAAGAGCGCAGAGAGAAAGAAAGAAAGAGCGCAGAGAGAAAGAAAGAGCGCAGAGAGAGAGAGCGCAGAGAGAGAAAGAGAAAGAAAGAGCGCAGAGAGAGAAAGAGAAAGAAAGAGCGCAGAGAGAGAGAGAGAAAGAGCGCAGAGAGAGAGAGAAAGAGCGCAGAGAGAGAGAAAGAGAAAGAAAGAGCGCAGAGAGAGAAAGAAAGAGCGCAGAGAGAGAGAAAGAGCGCAGAGAGAGAGAAAGAGCGCAGAGAGAGAGAAAGAGCGCAGAGAGAGAGAAAGAGCGCAGAGAGAGAGAAAGAGCACAGAGAGAGAGAAAGAGCACAGAGAGAGAGAAAGAAAGAGCGCAGAGAGAGAGAAAGAAAGAGCGCAGAGAGAGAAAGAGCGCAGAGAGAGAAAGAAAGAGCGCAGAGAGAGAGAAAGAAAGAGCGCAGAGAGAGAGAAAGAAAGAGCGCAGAGAGAGAGCGCATAGAGAGAGAGAAAGAGCGCAGAGAGAGAAATAAAGAGCGCAGAGAGAGAAATAAAGAGCGCAGAGAGAGAAATATAGAGCGCAGAGAGAGAAATAAAGAGCGCAGAGAGAGAAATAAAGAGCGCAGAGAAAGAAAGAGCGCAGAGAGAGAGAAAGAAAGAGCGCAGAGAGAGAAAGAAAGAGCGCAAAGAGAGAAAAAAAGAGCGCAAAGAGAGAAAAAAAGAGCGCAGAGAGAAAGAAAGAAAGAGCGCAGAGAGAGAGAGCGCAGAGAGAGAAAGAGAAAGAAAGAGCGCAGAGAGAGAGAGAGAGAAAGAGCGCCGAGAGAGAGAAAGAGCGCAGAGAGAGAGAAAGAGAAAGAAAGAGCGCAGAGAGAGAGAGAGAGAAAGAGCGCAGAGAGAGAGAAAGAGCGCAGAGAAAGAAAGAGAAAGAAAGAGCGCAGAGAGAGAAAGAGCGCAGGGAGAGAGAAAGAGCGCAGAGAGAGAGAGGAAGAAAGAGCGCAGAGAGAGAGAAAGAAAGAGCGCAGAGAGAAAGAAAGAGCACATAGAGAGAGAAAGAGCGCAGAGAGAGAGAAAAAGCGCAGAGAGAGAAATAAAGAGCGCAGAGAAAGAAAGAGCGCAGAGAGAGAGAAAGAAAGAGCGCAGAGAGAGAAAGAAAGAGAGCAGAGAGAGAAAGAAAGAGCGCAAAGAGAGATAAAAAGAGCGCAAAGAGAGAAAAAAAGAGCGCAGAGAGAAAGAAAGAAAGAGCGCAGAGAGAAAGAAAGAGCGCAGAGAGAGAGAGCGCAGAGAGAGAAAGAGAAAGAAAGAGCGCAGAGAGAGAGAGAAAGAGCGCAGAGAGAGAGAAAGAGAAACAAAGAGCACAGAGAGAGAAAGAAAGAGCGCAGAGAGAGAAAGAAAGAGCGCAGAGAGAGAAAGAAAGAGCGCAGAGAGAGAGAAAGAGCGCAGAGAGAGAGAAAGAGCGCAGAGAGAGAGAATAAGCGCAGAGAGAGAGAAAGAGCACAGAGAGAGAGAAAGAGCACAGAGAGAGAGAAAGAAAGAGCGCAGAGAGAGAAAGAGCGCAGAGAGAGAAAGAAAGAGCGCAGAGAGAGAGAAAGAAAGAGCGCAGAGAGAGAGCGCAGAGAGAGAGAGAAAGAGCGCAGAGAGAGAAATAAAGAGCGCAGAGAGAGAAATAAAGAGCGCAGAGAGAGAAATAAAGAGCGCAGAGAGAGAGAGCGCAGAGAGAGAAAGAGAAAGAAAGAGCGCAGAGAGAGAGAGAGAGAGAAAGAGCGCCGAGAGAGAGAAAGAGCGCAGAGAGAGAGAAAGAGAAAGAAAGAGCGCAGAGAGAGAAAGAAAGAGCGCAGAGAGAGAAAGAGCGCAGAGAGAGAAAGAAAGAGCGCAGAGAGAGAGAAAGAAAGAGCGCAGAGAGAGAGAAAGAAAGAGCGCAGAGAGAGAGCGCATAGAGAGAGAGAAAGAGCGCAGAGAGAGAAATAAAGAGCGCAGAGAGCGAAATAAAGAGCGCAGAGAGAGAAATATAGAGCGCAGAGAGAGAAATAAAGAGCGCAGAGAGAGAGAAAGAAAGAGCGCAGAGAGAGAAAGAAAGAGCGCAAAGAGAGAAAAAAAGAGCGCAAAGAGAGAAAAAAAGAGCGCAGAGAGAAAGAAAGAAAGAGCGCAGAGAGAGAGAGCGCAGAGAGAGAAAGAGAAAGAGCGCAGAGAGAAAGAAAGAGCACATAGAGAGAGAAAGAGCGCAGAGAGAGAGAAAAAGCGCAGAGAGAGAAATAAAGAGCGCAGAGAAAGAAAGAGCGCAGAGAGAGAGAAAGAAAGAGCGCAGAGAGAGAAAGAAAGAGAGCAGAGAGAGAAAGAAAGAGCGCAAAGAGAGATAAAAAGAGCGCAAAGAGAGAAAAAAAGAGCGCAGAGAGAAAGAAAGAAAGAGCGCAGAGAGAAAGAAAGAGCGCAGAGAGAGAGAGCGCAGAGAGAGAAAGAGAAAGAAAGAGCGCAGAGAGAGAGAGAAAGAGCGCAGAGAGAGAGAAAGAGAAACAAAGAGCACAGAGAGAGAAAGAAAGAGCGCAGAGAGAGAAAGAAAGAGCGCAGAGAGAGAAAGAAAGAGCGCAGAGAGAGAGAAAGAGCGCAGAGAGAGAGAAAGAGCGCAGAGAGAGAGAAAGAGCGCAGAGAGAGAGAAAGAGCACAGAGAGAGAGAAAGAGCACAGAGAGAGAGAAAGAAAGAGCGCAGAGAGAGAAAGAGCGCAGAGAGAGAAAGAAAGAGCGCAGAGAGAGAGAAAGAAAGAGCGCAGAGAGAGAGCGCAGAGAGAGAGAGAAAGAGCGCAGAGAGAGAAATAAAGAGCGCAGAGAGAGAAATAAAGAGCGCAGAGAGAGAAATA
Source organism: Ascaphus truei (assembly GCF_040206685.1). NCBI lineage: Eukaryota > Metazoa > Chordata > Amphibia > Anura > Ascaphidae > Ascaphus > Ascaphus truei. Next base: position 425,129 of record NW_027454428.1, on the reverse strand, counting down.
AAGAGCGCAGAGAGAGAGAGCGCAGAGAGAGAAAGAGAAAGAAAGAGCGCAGAGAGAGAGAGAGAGAGAAAGAGCGCCGAGAGAGAGAAAGAGCGCAGAGAGAGAGAAAGAGAAAGAAAGAGCGCAGAGAGAGAAAGAAAGAGCGCAGAGAGAGAAATAAAGAGCGCAGAGAGAGAAATAAAGAGCGCAGAGAGAGAAATAAAGAGCGCAGAGAGAGAAATAAAGAGCGCAGAGAGAGAAAGAAATAGCGCAGAGAGAGAGAAAGAGCGCAGAGAGAGAGAAAGAGCGCAGAGAGAGAGAGGAAGAAAGAGCGCAGAGAGAGAGAAAGAAAGAGCGCAGAGAGAAAGAAAGAGCGCAGAGAGAGAGAAAGAGCGCAGAGAGAGAAATAAAGAGCACAGAGAAAGAAAGAGCGCAGAGAAAGAAAGAGCGCAGAGAGAGAGAAAGAAAGAGCGCAGAGAGAGAAAGAAAGAGAGCAGAGAGAGAAAGAAAGAGCGCAAAGAGAAATAAAAAGAGCGCAAAGAGAGAAAAAAAGAGCGCAGAGAGAAAGAAAGAAAGAGCGCAGAGAGAAAGAAAGAGCGCAGAGAGAGAGAGAGCGCAGAGAGAGAAAGAAAGAGCGCAGAGAGAGAGAGAAAGAGCGCAGAGAGAGAGAAAGAGAAAGAAAGAGCACAGAGAGAGAAAGAAAGAGCGCAGAGAGAGAAAGAAAGAGCGCAGAGAGAGAAAGAAAGAGCGCAGAGAGAGAGAAAGAGCGCAGAGAGAGAGAAAGAGCGCAGAGAGAGAGAAAGAGCGCAGAGAGAGAGAAAGAGCACAGAGAGAGAGAAAGAGCACAGAGAGAGAGAAAGAAAGAGCGCAGAGAGAGAAAGAGCGCAGAGAGAGAAAGAAAGAGCGCAGAGAGAGAGAAAGAAAGAGCGCAGAGAGAGAGCGCAGAGAGAGAGAGAAAGAGCGCAGAGAGAGAAATAAAGAGCGCAGAGAGAGAAATAAAGAGCGCAGAGAGAGAAATAAAGAGCGCAGAGAGAGAGAGCGCAGAGAGAGAAAGAGAAAGAAAGAGCGCAGAGAGAGAGAGAGAGAGAAAGAGCGCCGAGAGAGAGAAAGAGCGCAGAGAGAGAGAAAGAGAAAGAAAGAGCGCAGAGAGAGAAAGAAAGAGCGCAGAGAGAGAAATAAAGAGCGCAGAGAGAGAAATAAAGAGCGCAGAGAGAGAAATAAAGAGCGCAGAGAGAGAAATAAAGAGCGCAGAGAGAGAAAGAAATAGCGCAGAGAGAGAGAAAGAGCGCAGAGAGAGAGAAAGAGCGCAGAGAGAGAGAGGAAGAAAGAGCGCAGAGAGAGAGAAAGAAAGAGCGCAGAGAGAAAGAAAGAGCGCAGAGAGAGAGAAAGAGCGCAGAGAGAGAAATAAAGAGCACAGAGAAAGAAAGAGCGCAGAGAAAGAAAGAGCGCAGAGAGAGAGAAAGAAAGAGCGCAGAGAGAGAAAGAAAGAGAGCAGAGAGAGAAAGAAAGAGCGCAAAGAGAAATAAAAAGAGCGCAAAGAGAGAAAAAAAGAGCGCAGAGAGAAAGAAAGAAAGAGCGCAGAGAGAAAGAAAGAGCGCAGAGAGAGAGAGAGCGCAGAGAGAGAAAGAAAGAGCGCAGAGAGAGAGAGAAAGAGCGCAGAGAGAGAGAAAGAGAAAGAAAGAGCACAGAGAGAGAAAGAAAGAGCGCAGAGAGAGAAAGAAAGAGCGCAGAGAGAGAGAAAGAGCGCAGAGAGAGAGAAAGAGCGCAGAGAGAGAGAAAGAGCGCAGAGAGAGAGAAAGAGCGCAGAGAGAGAGAAAGAGCACAGAGAGAGAGAAAGAGCACAGAGAGAGAGAAAGAAAGAGCGCAGAGAGAGAAAGAGCGCAGAGAGAGAAAGAAAGAGCGCAGAGAGAGAGAAAGAAAGAGCGCAGAGAGAGAGCGCAGAGAGAGAGAGAAAGAGCGCAGAGAGAGAAATAAAGAGCGCAGAGAGAGAAATAAAGAGCGCAGAGAGAGAAATAAAGAGCGCAGAGAGAGAGAGCGCAGAGAGAGAAAGAGAAAGAAAGAGCGCAGAGAGAGAGAGAGAGAGAAAGAGCGCCGAGAGAGAGAAAGAGCGCAGAGAGAGAAAGAGAAAGAAAGAGCGCAGAGAGAGAAAGAAAGAGCGCAGAGAGAGAAATAAAGAGCGCAGAGAGAGAAATAAAGAGCGAAGAGAGAGAAATAAAGAGCGCAGAGAGAGAAATAAAGAGCGCAGAGAGAGAAATAAAGAGCGCAGAGAGAGAAATAAAGAGCGCAGAGAGAGAAATAAAGAGCGCAGAGAGAGAAAGAAAGAGCGCAGAGAGAAAGAAAGAGCGCAGAGAAAGAAAGAGCGCAGAGAGAGAGAAAGAAAGAGCGCAGAGAGAGAAAGAAAGAGCGCAAAGAGAGAAAAAAAGAGCGCAGAGAGAGAGAAAAAAAGAGCGCAGAGAGAAAGAAAGAAAGAGCGCAGAGAGAAAGAAAGAGTGCAGAGAGAGAGCGCAGAGAGAGAGAGAAAGAGCGCAGAGAGAGAAATAAAGAGCGCAGAGAGAGAAATAAAGAGCGCAGAGAGAGAAATAAAGAGCGCAGAGAGAGAGAGCGCAGAGAGAGAAAGAGAAAGAAAGAGCGCAGAGAGAGAGAGAGAGAGAAAGAGCGCCGAGAGAGAGAAAGAGCGCAGAGAGAGAAAGAGAAAGAAAGAGCGCAGAGAGAGAAAGAAAGAGCGCAGAGAGAGAAATAAAGAGCGCAGAGAGAGAAATAAAGAGCGAAGAGAGAGAAATAAAGAGCGCAGAGAGAGAAATAAAGAGCGCAGAGAGAGAAATAAAGAGCGCAGAGAGAGAAATAAAGAGCGCAGAGAGAGAAATAAAGAGCGCAGAGAGAGAAATAAAGAGCGCAGAGAAAGAAATAAAGAGCGCAGAGAAAGAAAGAGCGCAGAGAGAGAGAAAGAAAGAGCGCAGAGAGAGAAAGAAAGAGCGCAAAGAGAGAAAAAAAGAGCGCAGAGAGAGAGAAAAAAAGAGCGCAGAGAGAAAGAAAGAAAGAGCGCAGAGAGAAAGAAAGAGTGCAGAGAGAGAGCGCAGAGAGAGAAAGAGAATGAAAGAGCGCAGAGAGAGAGAGAGAGAAAGAGCGCCGAGAGAGAAAGAAAGAGCGCAGAGAGAGAAAGAAAGAGCGCAGAGAGAGAGAAAGAGCGCAGAGAGAGAGAAAGAGCGCAGAGAGAGAGAAAGAGCGCAGAGAGAGAGAAAGAGCACAGAGAGAGAGAAAGAGCACAGAGAGAGAGAAAGAAAGAGCGCAGAGAGAGAAAGAGCGCAGAGAGAGAAAGAAAGAGCGCAGAGAGAGAGAAAGAAAGAGCGCAGAGAGAGAGGGCAGAGAGAGAGAGAAAGAGCGCAGAGAGAGAAATAAAGAGCGCAGAGAGAGAAATAAAGAGCGCAGAGAGAGAAATAAAGAGCGCAGAGAGAGAGAGCGCAGAGAGAGAAAGAGAAAGAAAGAGCGCAGAGAGAGCGAGAGAGAGAAAGAGCGCCGAGAGAGAGAAAGAGCGCAGAGAGAGAGAAAGAGAAAGAAAGAGCGCAGAGAGAGAAAGAAAGAGCGCAGAGAGAGAAATAAAGAGCGCAGAGAGAGAAATAAAGAGCGCAGAGAGAGAAATAAAGAGCGCAGAGAGAGAAATAAAGAGCGCAGAGAGAGAAATAAAGAGCGCAGAGAGAGAAAGAAATAGCGCAGAGAGAGAGAAAGAGCGCAGAGAGAGAGAAAGAGCGCAGAGAGAGAGAGGAAGAAAGAGCGCAGAGAGAGAGAAAGAAAGAGCGCAGAGAGAAAGAAAGAGCGCAGAGAGAGAGAAAGAGCGCAGAGAGAGAAATAAAGAGCGCAGAGAAAGAAAGAGCGCAGAGAAAGAAAGAGCGCAGAGAGAGAGAAAGAAAGAGCGCAGAGAAAGAAAGAAAGAGAGCAGAGAGAGAAAGAAAGAGCGCAAAGAGAGATAAAAAGAGCGCAAAGAGAGAAAAAAAGAGCGCAGAGAGAAAGAAAGAAAGAGCGCAGAGAGAAAGAAAGAGCGCAGAGAGAGAGAGCGCAGAGAGAGAAAGAAAGAGCGCAGAGAGAGAGAGAAAGAGCGCAGAGAGAGAGAAAGAGAAAGAAAGAGCACAGAGAGAGAAAGAAAGAGCGCAGAGAGAGAAAGAAAGAGCGCAGAGAGAGAGAAAGAGCGCAGAGAGAGAGAAAGAGCGCAGAGAGAGAGAAAGAGCGCAGAGAGAGAGAAAGAGCGCAGAGAGAGAGAAAGAGCACAGAGAGAGAGAAAGAGCACAGAGAGAGAGAAAGAAAGAGCGCAGAGAGAGAAAGAGCGCAGAGAGAGAAAGAAAGAGCGCAGAGAGAGAGAAAGAAAGAGCGCAGAGAGAGAGCGCAGAGAGAGAGAGAAAGAGCGCAGAGAGAGAAATAAAGAGCGCAGAGAGAGAAATAAAGAGCGCAGAGAGAGAAATAAAGAGCGCAGAGAGAGAGAGCGCAGAGAGAGAAAGAGAAAGAAAAAGCGCAGAGAGAGAGAGAGAGAGAAAGAGCGCCGAGAGAGAGAAAGAGCGCAGAGAGAGAGAAAGAGAAAGAAAGAGCGCAGAGAGAGAAAGAAAGAGCGCAGAGAGAGAAATAAAGAGCGCAGAGAGAGAAATAAAGAGCGCAGAGAGAGAAATAAAGAGCGCAGAGAGAGAAAGAAAGAGCGCAGAGAGAGAAAGAGCGCAGAGAGAGAAAGAGCGCAGAGAGAGAGAGCGCGCAGAGAGAGAAAGAGCGCAGAGAAAGAAAGAGAAAGAAAGAGCGCAGAGAGATAAAGAGAGAGCGCAGAGAGAGAAAGAAAGAGCGCAAAGAGAGAAAAAAAGAGCGCAGAAAGAAAGAAAGAGCGCAGAGAGAAAGAAAGAAAGAGCGCAGAGAGAGAGAAAGAGCGCAGAGAGAGAGAGAGAAAGAGCGCAGAGAGAGAGAGAAAGAGCGCAGAGAGAGAGAAAGAGCGCAGAGAAAGAAAGAGAAAGAAAGAGCGCAGAGAGAGAAAGAGCGCAGAGAGAGAAAGAGCGCAGAGAGAGAAAGAGCGCAGAGAGAGAGCGCAGAGAGAGAAAGAGCGCAGAGAGAAAGAAAGAGCGCAGAGAGAGAGAAAGAGCGCAGAGAGAGAGAAAGAGCGCAGAGAGAGAGAAAGAGCGCAGAGAGAGAGAAAGAGCGCAGAGAGAGAGAAAGAGCGCAGAGAGAGAAAGAAAGAGCGCAGAGAGTGAGAGAGAAAGAGCACAGAGAGAAAGAAAGAGCGCAGAGAGAGAGAAAGAACGAGCGCAGAGAGAGAGTGAAAGAAAGAGCGCAGAGAGAGAGAGAAAGAAAGAGCGCAGAGAGAGAAAGAAATAGCGCAGAGAGAGAGAAAGAGTGCAGAGAGAGAGAGAGGAAGAAAGAGCGCAGAGAGAGAGAAAGAAAGAGCGCAGAGAGAAAGAAAGAGCACATAGAGAGAGAAAGAGCGCAGAGAGAGAGAAAGAAAGAGCGCAGAAAGAGAGAGAAAGAGCGCAGAGAGAGAGAGAAAGAGCGCAGAGAGAGAAATAAAGAGCGCAGAGAGAGAAATAAAGAGCTCAGAGAGAGAAAGAGCGCAGAGAGAGAAAGAAAGAGCGCAGAGAGAGAAAGAAAGAGCGCAGAGATAGAAAGAAAGAGAGCAGAGAGAGAAAGAAAGAGAGCAGAGAGAGAAAGAAAGAGAGCAGAGAGAGAAGAAAGAGCGCAGAGAGAAAGAAAGAAAGAGCGCAGAGAGAAAGAAAGAGCGCAGAGAGAGAGAGAAAGAGCACAGAGAGAGAGAAAGAGCGCAGAGAGAGAGAAAGAAAGAGCGCAGAGAGAGAAAGAGCGCAGAGAGAGAAAGAAAGAGCGCAGAGAGAGAGAAAGAAAGAGCGCAGAGAGAGAAAAAAAGAGCGCAGAGAGAGAAAAAAGAGCGCAGAGAGAGAAATAAAGAGCGCAGAGAAAGAAAGAGCGCAGAGAGAGAGAGAAAGAAAGAGCGCAGAGAGAGAAAGAAAGAGCGCAGAGAGAGAAAGAAAGAGCGCAAAGAGAGAAAAAAAGAGCGCAAAGAGAGAAAAAAAGAGCGCAGAGAGAAAGAAAGAAAGAGCGCAGAGAGAAAGAAAGAGCGCAGAGAGAGAGAGAGAGAGCGCAGAGAGAGAAAGAGAAAGAAAGAGCACAGAGAGAGAGAGAGAGAGAGAGAGAAAGAGCGCCGAGAGAGAGAGAGCGCAGAGAGAGAGAGAAAGAGAAAGAAAGAGCGCAGAGAGAGAAAGTGCGCAGAGAGAGAAAGTGCGCAGAGAGAGAAAGAGCGCAGAGAGAAAGAAAGAGCGCAGAGAGAGAGAGAAAAAGAGCGCAAAGAGAGAAAAAAAGAGCGCAGAAAGAAAGAAACAGCGCAGAGAGAAAGAAAGAAAGAGCGCAGAGAGAAAGAAAGAAAGAGCGCAGAGAGAGAGAAAGAGCGCAGAGAGAGAGAGAAAGAAAAAGCGCAGAGAAAGAACGAGCGCAGAGAGAGGAAGAAAGAGCGCAGAGAGAGAGAGAAAGAAAGAGCGCAGAGAGAGAGAGAAAGAAAGAGCGCAGAGAGAGAGAAAGAGCGCAGAGAGAGAGAAAGAAAGAGCACAGAGAGAGAAAGAAAGAGCACAGAGAGAGAAAGAAAGAGAGCAGAAAGAGAAAGAAAGAGCGCAAAGAGAGAAAAAAAGAGCGCAGAGAGAAAGAAAGAAAGAGCGCAGAGAGAAAGAAAGAGCGCAGAGAGAGAGAGCGCAGAGAGAGAAAGAGAAAGAAAGAGCGCAGAGAGAGAAAGAGAAAGAAAGAGCGCAGAGAGAGAGAGAGAAAGAGCTCAGAGAGAGAGAGAAAGAGCGCAGAGAGAGAGAAAGAGAAAGAAAGAGCGCAGAGAGAGAAAGAAAGAGCGCAGAGAGAGAAAGAAAGAGCGCAGAGAGAGAGAAAGAGCGCAGAGAGAGAGAAAGAGCGCAGAGAGAGAGAAAGAGCGCAGAGAGAGAGAAAGAGCACAGAGAGAGAGAAAGAGCACAGAGAGAGAGAAAGAAAGAGCGCAGAGAGAGAGAAAGAAAGAGCGCAGAGAGAGAAAGAGCGCAGAGAGAGAAAGAAAGAGCGCAGAGAGAGAGAAAGAAAGAGCGCAGAGAGAGAGAAAGAAAGAGCGCAGAGAGAGAGCGCATAGAGAGAGAGAAAGAGCGCAGAGAGAGAAATAAAGAGCGCAGAGAGAGAAATAAAGAGCGCAGAGAGAGAAATATAGAGCGCAGAGAGAGAAATAAAGAGCGCAGAGAGAGAAATAAAGAGCGCAGAGAAAGAAAGAGCGCAGAGAGAGAGAAAGAAAGAGCGCAGAGAGAGAAAGAAAGAGCGCAAAGAGAGAAAAAAAGAGCGCAAAGAGAGAAAAAAAGAGCGCAGAGAGAAAGAAAGAAAGAGCGCAGAGAGAAAGAAAGAGCGCAGAGAGAGAGAGCGCAGAGAGAGAAAGAGAAAGAAAGAGCGCAGAGAGAGAGAGAGAGAAAGAGCGCCGAGAGAGAGAAAGAGCGCAGAGAGAGAGAAAGAGAAAGAAAGAGCGCAGAGAGAGAGAGAGAGAGAAAGAGCGCAGAGAGAGAGAAAGAGCGCAGAGAAAGAAAGAGAAAGAAAGAGCGCAGAGAGAGAAAGAGCGCAGGGAGAGAGAAAGAGCGCAGAGAGAGAGAGGAAGAAAGAGCGCAGAGAGAGAGAAAGAAAGAGCGCAGAGAGAAAGAAAGAGCACATAGAGAGAGAAAGAGCGCAGAGAGAGAGAAAAAGCGCAGAGAGAGAAATAAAGAGCGCAGAGAAAGAAAGAGCGCAGAGAGAGAGAAAGAAAGAGCGCAGAGAGAGAAAGAAAGAGAGCAGAGAGAGAAAGAAAGAGCGCAAAGAGAGATAAAAAGAGCGCAAAGAGAGAAAAAAAGAGCGCAGAGAGAAAGAAAGAAAGAGCGCAGAGAGAAAGAAAGAGCGCAGAGAGAGAGAGCGCAGAGAGAGAAAGAGAAAGAAAGAGCGCAGAGAGAGAGAAAGAGCGCAGAGAGAGAGAAAGAGAAAGAAAGAGCACAGAGAGAGAAAGAAAGAGCGCAGAGAGAGAAAGAAAGAGCGCAGAGAGAGAAAGAAAGAGCGCAGAGAGAGAGAAAGAGCGCAGAGAGAGAGAAAGAGCGCAGAGAGAGAGAAAGAGCGCAGAGAGAGAGAAAGAGCACAGAGAGAGAGAAAGAGCACAGAGAGAGAGAAAGAAAGAGCGCAGAGAGAGAAAGAGCGCAGAGAGAGAAAGAAAGAGCGCAGAGAGAGAGAAAGAAAGAGCGCAGAGAGAGAGGGCAGAGAGAGAGAGAAAGAGCGCAGAGAGAGAAATAAAGAGCACAGAGAGAGAAATAAAGAGCGCAGAGAGAGAAATAAAGAGCGCAGAGAGAGAGAGCGCAGAGAGAGAAAGAGAAAGAAAGAGCGCAGAGAGAGCGAGAGAGAGAAAGAGCGCCGAGAGAGAGAAAGAGCGCAGAGAGAGAGAAAGAGAAAGAAAGAGCGCAGAGAGAGAAAGAAAGAGCGCAGAGAGAGAAATAAAGAGCGCAGAGAGAGAAATAAAGAGCGCAGAGAGAGAAATAAAGAGCGCAGAGAGAGAAATAAAGAGCGCAGTGAGAGAAATAAAGAGCGCAGAGAGAGAAAGAAATAGCGCAGAGAGAGAGAAAGAGCGCAGAGAGAGAGAAAGAGCGCAGAGAGAGAGAGGAAGAAAGAGCGCAGAGAGAGAGAAAGAAAGAGTGCAGAGAGAAAGAAAGAGCGCAGAGAGAGAGAAAGAGCGCAGAGAGAGAAATAAAGAGCGCAGAGAAAGAAAGAGCGCAGAGAAAGAAAGAGCGCAGAGAGAGAGAAAGAAAGAGCGCAGAGAAAGAAAGAAAGAGAGCAGAGAGAGAAAGAAAGAGCGCAAAGAGAGATAAAAAGAGCGCAAAGAGAGAAAAAAAGAGCGCAGAGAGAAAGAAAGAAAGAGCGCAGAGAGAAAGAAAGAGCGCAGAGAGAGAGAGCGCAGAGAGAGAAAGAAAGAGCGCAGAGAGAGAGAGAAAGAGCGCAGAGAGAGAGAAAGAGAAAGAAAGAGCACAGAGAGAGAAAGAAAGAGCGCAGAGAGAGAAAGAAAGAGCGCAGAGAGAGAGAAAGAGCGCAGAGAGAGAGAAAGAGCGCAGAGAGAGAGAAAGAGCGCAGAGAGAGAGAAAGAGCGCAGAGAGAGAGAAAGAGCACAGAGAGAGAGAAAGAGCACAGAGAGAGAGAAAGAAAGAGCGCAGAGAGAGAAAGAGCGCAGAGAGAGAAAGAAAGAGCGCAGAGAGAGAGAAAGAAAGAGCGCAGAGAGAGAGCGCAGAGAGAGAGAGAAAGAGCGCAGAGAGAGAAATAAAGAGCGCAGAGAGAGAAATAAAGAGCGCAGAGAGAGAAATAAAGAGCGCAGAGAGAGAGAGCGCAGAGAGAGAAAGAGAAAGAAAAAGCGCAGAGAGAGAGAGAGAGAGAAAGAGCGCCGAGAGAGAGAAAGAGCGCAGAGAGAGAGAAAGAGAAAGAAAGAGCGCAGAGAGAGAAAGAAAGAGCGCAGAGAGAGAAATAAAGAGCGCAGAGAGAGAAATAAAGAGCGCAGAGAGAGAAATAAAGAGCGCAGAGAGAGAAATAAAGAGCGCAGAGAGAGAAATAAAGAGCGCAGAGAGAGAAATAAAGAGCGCAGAGAGAGAAATAAAGAGCGCAGAGAGAGAAATAAAGAGCGCAGAGAGAGAAATAAAGAGCGCAGAGAGAGAAATAAAGAGCGCAGAGAGAGAAATAAAGAGCGCAGAGAAAGAAATAAAGAGCGCAGAGAAAGAAAGAGCGCAGAGAGAGAGAAAGAAAGAGCGCAGAGAGAGAAAGAAAGAGCGCAAAGAGAGAAAAAAAGAGCGCAGAGAGAGAGAAAAAAAGAGCGCAGAGAGAAAGAAAGAAAGAGCGCAGAGAGAAAGAAAGAGCGCAGAGAGAGAGAAAGAGCGCAAAGAGAGAGAAAGAAAGTGCGCAGAGAGAAAGAAAGAGCGTAGAGAGAAAGAGCGCAGAGAGAGAAAGAGAAAGAAAGAGCGCAGAGAGAGAGAGAGAGAAAGAGCGCCGAGAGAGAGAAAGAGCGCAGAGAGAGAGAAAGAGAAAGAAAGAGCGCAGAGAGAGAGAAAGAGCGCAGAGAGAGAGAAAGAGCGCAGAGAAAGAAAGAGAAAGAAAGAGCGCAGAGAGAGAGAAAGTAAGAGTGCAGAGAGAAAGAAAGAGCGCAGAGAGAAAGAAAGAAAGAGCGCAGAGAGAGAGAGAGAGAAAGAAAAAGCGCAGAGAAAGAAAGAGCGCAGAGAGAGGAAGAAAGAGCGCAGAGAGAGAGAGAAAGAAAGAGCGCAGAGAGAGAGAAAGAGCGCAGAGAAAGAAAGAGAAAGAAAGAGCGCAGAGAGAGAAAGAGCGCAGAGAGAGAAAGAGCGCAGAGAGAGAAAGAGCGCAGAGAGAGAGCGCAGAGAGAGAAAGAGCGCAGAGAGAAAGAAAGAGCGCAGAGAGAGAGAGAGAAAGTGCGCAGAGAGAGAGAAAGAGCGCAGAGAGAGAGAAAGAGCGCAGAGAGAGAGAAAGAGCGCAGAGAGAGAGAAAGAGCGCAGAGAGAGAGAAAGAGCGCAGAGAGAGAGAAAGAAAGAGCGCAGAGAGAGAAAGAAAGAGCGCAGAGAGAGAAAGAAAGAGCGCAGAGAGTGAGAGAGAAAGAGCACAGAGAGAAAGAAAGAGCGCAGAGAGAGAGAGAAAGAACGAGCGCAGAGAGAGAGAGAAAGAAAGAGCGCAGAGAGAGAGAGAAAGAAAGAGCGCAGAGAGAGAAAGAAATAGCGCAGAGAGAGAGAAAGAGTGCAGAGAGAGAGAGAGGAAGAAAGAGCGCAGAGAGAGAGAAAGAAAGAGCGCAGAGAGAAAGAAAGAGCGCAGAGAGAGAGAAAGAGCGCAGAGAGAGAGAAAGAGCGCAGAGAGAGAGAAAGAGCGCAGAGAGAGAGAAAGAGCGCAGAGAGAGAGAGAGAAAGAGCACAGAGAGAAAGAAAGAGCGCAGAGAGAGAGAGAAAGAACGAGCGCAGAGAGAGAGAGAAAGAAAGAGCGCAGAGAGAGAGAGAAAGAAAGAGCGCAGAGAGAGAAAGAAATAGCGCAGAGAGAGAGAAAGAGTGCAGAGAGAGAGAAAGAAAGAGCGCAGAAAGAGAGAGAAAGAAAGAGCGCAGAGAGAAAGAAAGAGCACATAGAGAGAGAAAGAGCGCAGAGAGAGAGAAAGAAAGAGCGCAGAAAGAGAGAGAAAGAGCGCAGAGAGAGAGAGAAAGAGCGCAGAGAGAGAAATAAAGAGCGCAGAGAGAGAAATAAAGAGCTCAGAGAGAGAAAGAGCGCAGAGAGAGAAAGAAAGAGCGCAGAGAGAGAAAGAAAGAGCGCAGAGATAGAAAGAAAGAGAGCAGAGAGAGAAAGAAAGAGAGCAGAGAGAGAAAGAAAGAGAGCAGAGAGAGAAGAAAGAGCGCAGAGAGAAAGAAAGAAAGAGCGCAGAGAGAAAGAAAGAGCGCAGAGAGAGAGAGAGAGAGCGCAGAGAGAGAAAGAGAAAGAAAGAGCGCAGAGAGAGAGAGAGAAAGAGCGCAGAGAGAGAGATAAAGAGCGCAGAGAGAGAGAATGAGAAAGAAAGAGCACAGAGAGAGAAAGAAAGAGCGCAGAGAGAGAGAAAGAGCACAGAGAGAGAGAAAGAGCGCAGAGAGAGAGAAAGAAAGAGCGCAGAGAGAGAAAGAGCGCAGAGAGAGAAAGAAAGAGCGCAGAGAGAGAGAAAGAAAGAGCGCAGAGAGAGAAAAAAAGAGCGCAGAGAGAGAAAAAAGAGCGCAGAGAGAGAAATAAAGAGCGCAGAGAAAGAAAGAGCGCAGAGAGAGAGAGAAAGAAAGAGCGCAGAGAGAGAAAGAAAGAGCGCAGAGAGAGAAAGAAAGAGCGCAAAGAGAGAAAAAAAGAGCGCAAAGAGAGAAAAAAAGAGCGCAGAGAGAAAGAAAGAAAGAGCGCAGAGAGAAAGAAAGAGCGCAGAGAGAGAGAGAGAGAGCGCAGAGAGAGAAAGAGAAAGAAAGAGCACAGAGAGAGAGAGAGAGAGAGAGAGAGAAAGAGCGCCGAGAGAGAGAGAGCGCAGAGAGAGAGAGAAAGAGAAAGAAAGAGCGCAGAGAGAGAAAGTGCGCAGAGAGAGAAAGTGCGCAGAGAGAAAGAAAGAGCGCAGAGAGAGAGAGAAAAAGAGCGCAAAGAGAGAAAAAAAGAGCGCAGAAAGAAAGAAACAGCGCAGAGAGAAAGAAAGAAAGAGCGCAGAGAGAAAGAAAGAAAGAGCGCAGAGAGAGAGAAAGAGCGCAGAGAGAGAGAGAAAGAAAAAGCGCAGAGAAAGAAAGAGCGCAGAGAGAGGAAGAAAGAGCGCAGAGAGAGAGAGAAAGAAAGAGCGCAGAGAGAGAGAGAAAGAAAGAGCGCAGAGAGAGAGAAAGAGCGCAGAGAGAGAGAAAGAAAGAGCACAGAGAGAGAAAGAAAGAGCACAGAGAGAGAAAGAAAGAGAGCAGAAAGAGAAAGAAAGAGCGCAAAGAGAGAAAAAAAGAGCGCAGAGAGAAAGAAAGAAAGAGCGCAGAGAGAAAGAAAGAGCGCAGAGAGAGAGAGCGCAGAGAGAGAAAGAGAAAGAAAGAGCGCAGAGAGAGAAAGAGAAAGAAAGAGCGCAGAGAGAGAGAGAGAAAGAGCGCAGAGAGAGAGAGAAAGAGCGCAGAGAGAGAGAAAGAGAAAGAAAGAGCGCAGAGAGAGAAAGAAAGAGCGCAGAGAGAGAAAGAAAGAGCGCAGAGAGAGAGAAAGAGCGCAGAGAGAGAGAAAGAGCGCAGAGAGAGAGAAAGAGCGCAGAGAGAGAGAAAGAGCGCAGAGAGAGAGAAAGAGCACAGAGAGAGAGAAAGAGCACAGAGAGAGAGAAAGAAAGAGCGCAGAGAGAGAGAAAGAAAGAGCGCAGAGAGAGAAAGAGCGCAGAGAGAGAAAGAAAGAGCGCAGAGAGAGAGAAAGAAAGAGCGCAGAGAGAGAGAAAGAAAGAGCGCAGAGAGAGAGCGCATAGAGAGAGAGAAAGAGCGCAGAGAGAGAAATAAAGAGCGCAGAGAGAGAAATAAAGAGCGCAGAGAGAGAAATATAGAGCGCAGAGAGAGAAATAAAGAGCGCAGAGAGAGAAATAAAGAGCGCAGAGAAAGAAAGAGCGCAGAGAGAGAGAAAGAAAGAGCGCAGAGAGAGAAAGAAAGAGCGCAAAGAGAGAAAAAAAGAGCGCAAAGAGAGAAAAAAAGAGCGCAGAGAGAAAGAAAGAAAGAGCGCAGAGAGAGAGCGCAGAGAGAGAAAGAGAAAGAAAGAGCGCAGAGAGAGAGAGAGAGAAAGAGCGCCGAGAGAGAGAAAGAGCGCAGAGAGAGAGAAAGAGAAAGAAAGAGCGCAGAGAGAGAGAGAGAGAAAGAGCGCAGAGAGAGAGAAAGAGCGCAGAGAAAGAAAGAGAAAGAAAGAGCGCAGAGAGAGAAAGAGCGCAGGGAGAGAGAAAGAGCGCAGAGAGAGAGAGGAAGAAAGAGCGCAGAGAGAGAGAAAGAAAGAGCGCAGAGAGAAAGAAAGAGCACATAGAGAGAGAAAGAGCGCAGAGAGAGAGAAAAAGCGCAGAGAGAGAAATAAAGAGCGCAGAGAAAGAAAGAGCGCAGAGAGAGAGAAAGAAAGAGCGCAGAGAGAGAAAGAAAGAGAGCAGAGAGAGAAAGAAAGAGCGCAAAGAGAGATAAAAAGAGCGCAAAGAGAGAAAAAAAGAGCGCAGAGAGAAAGAAAGAAAGAGCGCAGAGAGAAAGAAAGAGCGCAGAGAGAGAGAGCGCAGAGAGAGAAAGAGAAAGAAAGAGCACAGAGAGAGAGAGAAAGAGCGCAGAGAGAGAGAAAGAGAAACAAAGAGCACAGAGAGAGAAAGAAAGAGCGCAGAGAGAGAAAGAAAGAGCGCAGAGAGAGAAAGAAAGAGCGCAGAGAGAGAGAAAGAGCGCAGAGAGAGAGAAAGAGCGCAGAGAGAGAGAATAAGCGCAGAGAGAGAGAAAGAGCACAGAGAGAGAGAAAGAGCACAGAGAGAGAGAAAGAAAGAGCGCAGAGAGAGAAAGAGCGCAGAGAGAGAAAGAAAGAGCGCAGAGAGAGAGAAAGAAAGAGCGCAGAGAGAGAGCGCAGAGAGAGAGAGAAAGAGCGCAGAGAGAGAAATAAAGAGCGCAGAGAGAGAAATAAAGAGCGCAGAGAGAGAAATAAAGAGCGCAGAGAGAGAGAGCGCAGAGAGAGAAAGAGAAAGAAAGAGCGCAGAGAGAGAGAGAGAGAGAAAGAGCGCCGAGAGAGAGAAAGAGCGCAGAGAGAGAGAAAGAGAAAGAAAGAGCGCAGAGAGAGAAAGAAAGAGCGCAGAGAGAGAAAGAGCGCAGAGAGAGAAAGAAAGAGCGCAGAGAGAGAGAAAGAAAGAGCGCAGAGAGAGAGAAAGAAAGAGCGCAGAGAGAGAGCGCATAGAGAGAGAGAAAGAGCGCAGAGAGAGAAATAAAGAGCGCAGAGAGAGAAATAAAGAGCGCAGAGAGAGAAATATTGAGCGCAGAGAGAGAAATAAAGAGCGCAGAGAGAGAAATAAAGAGCGCAGAGAAAGAAAGAGCGCAGAGAGAGAGAAAGAAAGAGCGCAGAGAGAGAAAGAAAGAGCGCAAAGAGAGAAAAAAAGAGCGCAAAGAGAGAAAAAAAGAGCGCAGAGAGAAAGAAAGAAAGAGCGCAGAGAGAGAGAGCGCAGAGAGAGAAAGAGAAAGAGCGCAGAGAGAAAGAAAGAGCACATAGAGAGAGAAAGAGCGCAGAGAGAGAGAAAAAGCGCTGAGAGAGAAATAAAGAGCGCAGAGAAAGAAAGAGCGCAGAGAGAGAGAAAGAAAGAGCGCAGAGAGAGAAAGAAAGAGAGCAGAGAGAGAAAGAAAGAGCGCAAAGAGAGATAAAAAGAGCGCAAAGAGAGAAAAAAAGAGCGCAGAGAGAAAGAAAGAAAGAGCGCAGAGAGAAAGAAAGAGCGCAGAGAGAGAGAGCGCAGAGAGAGAAAGAGAAAGAAAGAGCGCAGAGAGAGAGAGAAAGAGCGCAGAGAGAGAGAAAGAGAAACAAAGAGCACAGAGAGAGAAAGAAAGAGCGCAGAGAGAGAAAGAAAGAGCGCAGAGAGAGAAAGAAAGAGCGCAGAGAGAGAGAAAGAGCGCAGAGAGAGAGAAAGAGCGCAGAGAGAGAGAAAGAGCGCAGAGAGAGAGAAAGAGCACAGAGAGAGAGAAAGAGCACAGAGAGAGAGAAAGAAAGAGCGCAGAGAGAGAAAGAGCGCAGAGAGAGAAAGAAAGAGCGCAGAGAGAGAGAAAGAAAGAGCGCAGAGAGAGAGCGCAGAGAGAGAGAGAAAGAGCGCAGAGAGAGAAATAAAGAGCGCAGAGAGAGAAATAAAGAGCGCAGAGAGAGAAATAAAGAGCGCAGAGAGAGAGAGCGCAGAGAGAGAAAGAGAAAGAAAGAGCGCAGAGAGAGAGAGAGAGAGAAAGAGCGCCGAGAGAGAGAAAGAGCGCAGAGAGAGAGAAAGAGAAAGAAAGAGCGCAGAGAGAGAAAGAAAGAGCGCAGAGAGAGAAATAAAGAGCGCAGAGAGAGAAATAAAGAGCGCAGAGAGAGAAATAAAGAGCGCAGAGAGAGAAATAAAGAGCGCAGAGAGAGAAAGAAATAGCGCAGAGAGAGAGAAAGAGCGCAGAGAGAGAGAAAGAGCGCAGAGAGAGAGAGGAAGAAAGAGCGCAGAGAGAGAGAAAGAAAGAGCGCAGAGAGAAAGAAAGAGCGCAGAGAGAGAGAAAGAGCGCAGAGAGAGAAATAAAGAGCACAGAGAAAGAAAGAGCGCAGAGAAAGAAAGAGCGCAGAGAGAGAGAAAGAAAGAGCGCAGAGAGAGAAAGAAAGAGAGCAGAGAGAGAAAGAAAGAGCGCAAAGAGAAATAAAAAGAGCGCAAAGAGAGAAAAAAAGAGCGCAGAGAGAAAGAAAGAAAGAGCGCAGAGAGAAAGAAAGAGCGCAGAGAGAGAGAGAGCGCAGAGAGAGAAAGAAAGAGCGCAGAGAGAGAGAGAAAGAGCGCAGAGAGAGAGAAAGAGAAAGAAAGAGCACAGAGAGAGAAAGAAAGAGCGCAGAGAGAGAAAGAAAGAGCGCAGAGAGAGAGAAAGAGCGCAGAGAGAGAGAAAGAGCGCAGAGAGAGAGAAAGAGCGCAGAGAGAGAGAAAGAGCGCAGAGAGAGAGAAAGAGCACAGAGAGAGAGAAAGAGCACAGAGAGAGAGAAAGAAAGAGCGCAGAGAGAGAAAGAGCGCAGAGAGAGAAAGAAAGAGCGCAGAGAGAGAGAAAGAAAGAGCGCAGAGAGAGAGCGCAGAGAGAGAGAGAAAGAGCGCAGAGAGAGAAATAAAGAGCGCAGAGAGAGAAATAAAGAGCGCAGAGAGAGAAATAAAGAGCGCAGAGAGAGAGAGCGCAGAGAGAGAAAGAGAAAGAAAGAGCGCAGAGAGAGAGAGAGAGAGAAAGAGCGCCGAGAGAGAGAAAGAGCGCAGAGAGAGAAAGAGAAAGAAAGAGCGCAGAGAGAGAAAGAAAGAGCGCAGAGAGAGAAATAAAGAGCGCAGAGAGAGAAATAAAGAGCGCAGAGAGAGAAATAAAGAGCGCAGAGAGAGAAATAAAGAGCGAAGAGAGAGAAATAAAGAGCGCAGAGAGAGAAATAAAGAGCGCAGAGAGAGAAATAAAGAGCGCAGAGAGAGAAATAAAGAGCGCAGAGAGAGAAATAAAGAGCGCAGAGAGAGAAATAAAGAGCGCAGAGAAAGAAATAAAGAGCGCAGAGAAAGAAAGAGCGCAGAGAGAGAGAAAGAAAGAGCGCAGAGAGAGAAAGAAAGAGCGCAAAGAGAGAAAAAAAGAGCGCAGAGAGAGAGAAAAAAAGAGCGCAGAGAGAAAGAAAGAAAGAGCGCAGAGAGAAAGAAAGAGTGCAGAGAGAGAGCGCAGAGAGAGAAAGAGAATGAAAGAGCGCAGAGAGAGAGAGAGAGAAAGAGCGCCGAGAGAGAGAAAGAGCGCAGAGAGAGAGAAAGAGAAAGAAAGAGCGCAGAGAGAGAGAAAGAGCGCAGAGAGAGAGAAAGAGCGCAGAGAAAGAAAGAGAAAGAAAGAGCGCAGAGAGAGAAAGAGCGCAGAGAGAGAAAGAGCGCAGAGAGAGAAAGAGCGCAGAGAGAGAGAGAGCGCAGAGAGAGAAAGAGAAAGAAAGAGCGCAGAGAGAGAAAGAAAGAGCGCAAAGAGAGAGAAAAAGAGCGCAGAAAGAAAGAAAGAGCGCAGAGAGAAAGAAAGAAAGAGCGCAGAGAGAGAGAAAGAGCGCAGAGAGAGAAAGAGAAATAAAGAGCGCAGAGAGAGAAATAAAGAGCGCAGAGAGAGAGAGCGCAGAGAGAGAAAGAGAAAGAAAGAGCGCAGAGAGAAAGAGAGAGAGAGAAAGAGCGCCGAGAGAGAGAAAGAGCGCAGAGAGAGAGAAAGAGAAAGAAAGAGCGCAGAGAGAGAAAGAGCGCAGAGAGAGAGCGCAGAGAGAGAAAGAGCGCAGAGAGAAAGAAAGAGCGCAGAGAGAGAGAAAGAGCGCAGAGAGAGAGAAAGAGCGCAGAGAGAGAGAAAGAGCGCAGAGAGAGAGAAAGAGCGCAGAGTGAGAGAAAGAGCGCAGAGAGAGAGAAAGAGCGCAGAGAGAGAGAAAGAGCGCAGAGAGAGAGAAAGAGCGCAGAGAGAGAGAAAGAAAGAGCGCAGAGAGAGAAAGAAAGAGCGCAGAGAGAGAAAGAAAGAGCGCAGAGAGAGAAAGAAAGAGCGCAGAGAGTGAGAGAGAAAGAGCACAGAGAGAAAGAAAGAGCGCAGAGAGAGAGAGAGAGCGCAGAGAGAGAGAAAGAGCACAGAGAGAGAGAAAGAAAGAGCGCAGAGAGAGAAAGAGCGCAGAGAGAGAAAGAAAGAGCGCAGAGAGAAAGAAAGAGCGCAGAGAGAGAGCGCAGAGAGAGAGAGAAAGAGCGCAGAGAGAGAAATAAAGAGCGCAGAGAGAGAAATAAAGAGCGCAGAGAGAGAAATAAAGAGCGCAGAGAGAGAGAGCGCAGAGAGAGAAAGAGAAAGAAAGAGCGCAGAGAGAGAGAGAGAGAGAGAAAGAGCGCCGAGAGAGAGAAAGAGCGCAGAGAGAGAGAAAGAGAAAGAAAGAGCGCAGAGAGAGAGCGCAGAGAGAGAAAGAGCGCAGAGAGAGAGCGCAGAGAGAGAAAGAGCGCAGAGAGAAAGAAAGAGCGCAGAGAGAGAGAGAGAAAGTGCGCAGAGAGAGAGAAAGAGCGCAGAGAGAGAGAAAGAGCGCAGAGAGAGAGAAAGAGCGCAGAGAGAGAGAAAGAGCGCAGAGAGAGAGAAAGAGCGCAGAGAGAGAGAAAGAAAGAGCGCAGAGAGAGAAAGAAAGAGCGCAGAGAGAGAAAGAAAGAGCGCAGAGAGAGAAAGAAAGAGCGCAGAGAGTGAGAGAGAAAGAGCACAGAGAGAAAGAAAGAGCGCAGAGAGAGAGAGAGAGCGCAGAGAGAGAGAAAGAGCACAGAGAGAGAGAAAGAAAGAGCGCAGAGAGAGAAAGAGCGCAGAGAGAGAAAGAAAGAGCGCAGAGAGAAAGAAAGAGCGCAGAGAGAGAGCGCAGAGAGAGAGAGAAAGAGCACAGAGAGAGAAATAAAGAGCGCAGAGAGAGAAATAAAGAGCGCAGAGAGAGAAATAAAGAGCGCAGAGAGAGAGAGCGCAGAGAGAGAAAGAGAAAGAAAGAGCGCAGAGAGAGAGAGAGAGAGAGAGAAAGAGCGCCGAGAGAGAGAAAGAGCGCAGAGAGAGAGAAAGAGAAAGAAAGAGCGCAGAGAGAGAGCGCAGAGAGAGAAAGAGCGCCGAGAGAGAGAAAGAGCGCAGAGAAAGAAAGAGAAAGAAAGAGCGCAGAGAAAGAAAGAGCGCAGAGAGAGAGCGCAGAGAGAGAAAGAGCGCAGAGAGAGAGCGCAGAGAGAGAAAGAGCGCAGAGAGAAAGAAAGAGCGCAGAGAGAGAGAGAGAAAGTGCGCAGAGAGAGAGAAAGAGAGCAGAGAGAGAGAAAGAGCGCAGAGAGAGAGAAAGAGCGCAGAGAGAGAGAAAGAGCGCAGAGAGAGAGAAAGAGCGCAGAGTGAGAGAAAGAGCGCAGAGAGAGAGAAAGAGCGCAGAGAGAGAGAAAGAGCGCAGAGAGAGAGAAAGAGCGCAGAGAGAGAGAAAGAAAGAGCGCAGAGAGAGAAAGAAAGAGCGCAGAGAGAGAAAGAAAGAGCGCAGAGAGAGAAAGAAAGAGCGCAGAGAGTGAGAGAGAAAGAGCACAGAGAGAAAGAAAGAGCGCAGAGAGAGAGAGAAAGAACGAGCGCAGAGAGAGAGAGAAAGAAAGAGCGCAGAGAGAGAGAGAAAGAAAGAGCGCAGAGAGAGAAAGAAATAGCGCAGAGAGAGAGAAAGAGTGCAGAGAGAGAGAGAGGAAGAAAGAGCGCAGAGAGAGAGAAAGAAAGAGCGCAGAGAGAAAGAAAGAGCACATAGAGAGAGAAAGAGCGCAGAGAGAGAGAAAGAAAGAGCGCAGAAAGAGAGAGAAAGAGCGCAGAGAGAGAGAGAAAGAGCGCAGAGAGAGAAATAAAGAGCGCAGAGAGAGAAATAAAGAGCGCAGAGAGAGAAATAAAGAGCGCAGAGAGAGAAATAAAGAGCGCAGAGAAAGAAATAAAGAGCGCAGAGAGAGAGAGCACAGAGAGAGAAAGAGAAAGAAAGAGCGCAGAGAGAGAGAGAGAGAAAGAGCGCCGAGAGAGAGAAAGAGCGCAGAGAGAGAGAAAGAGAAAGAAAGAGCGCAGAGAGAGAGAGAGAGAGAAAGAGCGCAGAGAGAGAGAAAGAGCGCAGAGAAAGAAAGAGAAAGAAAGAGCGCAGAGAGAGAAAGAGCGCAGGGAGAGAGAAAGAGCGCAGAGAGAGAGAGGAAGAAAGAGCGCAGAGAAAGAGAAAGAAAAAGCGCAGAGAGAAAGAAAGAGCACATAGAGAGAGAAAGAGCGCAGAGAGAGAGAAAAAGCGCAGAGAGAGAAATAAAGAGCGCAGAGAAAGAAAGAGCGCAGAGAGAGAGAAAGAAAGAGCGCAGAGAGAGAAAGAAAGAGAGCAGAGAGAGAAAGAAAGAGCGCAAAGAGAGATAAAAAGAGCGCAGAGAGAAAGAAAGAAAGAGCGCAGAGAGAAAGAAAGAGCGCAGAGAGAGAGAGCGCAGAGAGAGAAAGAGAAAGAAAGAGCGCAAAGAGAGAGAGAAAGAGCGCAGAGAGAGAGAAAGAGAAAGAAAGAGCACAGAGAGAGAAAGAAAGAGCGCAGAGAGAAAGAAAGAAAGAGCGCAGAGAGAAAGAAAGAGCGCAGAGAGAGAGAGCGCAGAGAGAGAAAGAGAAAGAAAGAGCGCAAAGAGAGAGAGAAAGAGCGCAGAGAGAGAGAAAGAGAAAGAAAGAGCACAGAGAGAGAAAGAAAGAGCGCAGAGAGAGAAAGAAAGAGCACAGAGAGAGAGAAAGAGCGCAGAGAGAGAGAGAGAGCGCAGAGAGAGAGAAAGAGCACAGAGAGAGAGAAAGAAAGAGCGCAGAGAGAGAAAGAGCGCAGAGAGAGAAAGAAAGAGCGCAGAGAGAAAGAAAGAGCGCAGAGAGAGAGCGCAGAGAGAGAGAGAAAGAGCGCAG
This sequence comes from Ascaphus truei, assembly GCF_040206685.1. Taxonomy (NCBI): domain Eukaryota; kingdom Metazoa; phylum Chordata; class Amphibia; order Anura; family Ascaphidae; genus Ascaphus; species Ascaphus truei. Next base: position 404,553 of record NW_027454428.1, on the reverse strand, counting down.
AGAGAGAAATAAAGAGCGCAGAGAGAGAAATAAAGAGCGCAGAGAGAGAAATAAAGAGCGCAGAGAGAGAGAGCGCAGAGAGAGAAAGAGAAAGAAAGAGCGCAGAGAGAGAGAGAGAGAGAGAAAGAGCGCCGAGAGAGAGAAAGAGCGCAGAGAGAGAGAAAGAGAAAGAAAGAGCGCAGAGAGAGAGAGAAAGAGCGCAGAGAGAGAGAAAGAGCGCAGAGAGAGAAATAAAGAGCGCAGAGAAAGAAAGAGCGCAGAGAAAGAAAGAGCGCAGAGAGAGAGAAAGAAAGAGCGCAGAGAGAGAAAGAAAGAGAGCAGAGAGAGAAAGAAAGAGCGCAAAGAGAGAAAAAAAGAGCGCAAAGAGAGAAAAAAAGAGCGCAGAGAGAAAGAAAGAAAGAGCGCAGAGAGAAAGAAAGAGCGCAGAGAGAGAGAGCGCAGAGAGAGAAAGAGAAAGAAAGAGCGCAGAGAGAGAGAGAAAGAGCGCAGAGAGAGAGAAAGAGAAAGAAAGAGCACAGAGAGAGAAAGAAAGAGCGCAGAGAGAGAAAGAAAGAGCGCAGAGAGAGAGAAAGAGCGCAGAGAGAGAGAAAGAGTGCAGAGAGAGAGAAAGAGCGCAGAGAGAGAGAAAGAGCACAGAGAGAGAGAAAGAGCACAGAGAGAGAGAAAGAAAGAGCGCAGAGAGAGAAATAGCGCAGAGAGAGAAAGAAAGAGCGCAGAGAGAGAGAAAGAAAGAGCGCAGAGAGAGAGCGCAGAGAGAGAGAGAAAGAGCGCAGAGAGAGAAATAAAGAGCGCAGAGAGAGAAATAAAGAGCGCAGAGAGAGAAATAAAGAGCGCAGAGAGAGAGAGCGCAGAGAGAGAAAGAGAAAGAAAGAGCGCAGAGAGAGAGAGAGAGAGAAAGAGCGCCGAGAGAGAGAAAGAGCGCAGAGAGAGAGAAAGAGAAAGAAAGAGCGCAGAGAGAGAAAGAAAGAGCGCAGAGAGAGAAATAAAGAGCGCAGAGAGAGAAATAAAGAGCGCAGAGAGAGAAATAAAGAGCGCAGAGAGAGAAATAAAGAGCGCAGAGAGAGAAATAAAGAGCGCAGAGAGAGAAAGAAATAGCGCAGAGAGAGAGAAAGAGCGCAGAGAGAGAGAAAGAGCGCAGAGAGAGAGGGGAAGAAAGAGCGCAGAGAGAGAGAAAGAAAGAGCGCAGAGAGAAAGAAAGAGCGCAGAGAGAGAGAAAGAGCGCAGAGAGAGAAATAAAGAGCGCAGAGAAAGAAAGAGCGCAGAGAAAGAAAGAGCGCAGAGAGAGAGAAAGAAAGAGCGCAGAGAGAGAAAGAAAGAGAGCAGAGAGAGAAAGAAAGAGCGCAAAGAGAGATAAAAAGAGCGCAAAGAGAGAAAAAAAGAGCGCAGAGAGAAAGAAAGAAAGAGCGCAGAGAGAAAGAAAGAGCGCAGAGAGAGAGAGCGCAGAGAGAGAAAGAGAAAGAAAGAGCGCAGAGAGAGAGAGAAAGAGCGCAGAGAGAGAGAAAGAGAAAGAAAGAGCACAGAGAGAGAAAGAAAGAGCGCAGAGAGAGAAAGAAAGAGCGCAGAGAGAGAGAAAGAGCGCAGAGAGAGAGAAAGAGCGCAGAGAGAGAGAAAGAGCGCAGAGAGAGAGAAAGAGCGCAGAGAGAGAGAAAGAGCGCAGAGAGAGAGAAAGAGCACAGAGAGAGAGAAAGAGCACAGAGAGAGAGAAAGAAAGAGCGCAGAGAGAGAAAGAGCGCAGAGAGAGAAAGAAAGAGCGCAGAGAGAGAGAAAGAAAGAGCGCAGAGAGAGATTGCAGAGAGAGAGAGAAAGAGCGCAGAGAGAGAAATAAAGAGCGCAGAGAGAGAAATAAAGAGCGCAGAGAGAGAAATAAAGAGCGCAGAGAGAGAGAGCGCAGAGAGAGAAAGAGAAAGAAAGAGCGCAGAGAGAGAGAGAGAGAGAAAGAGCGCCGAGAGAGAGAAAGAGCGCCGAGAGAGAGAAAGAGCGCAGAGAGAGAGAAAGAGAAAGAAAGAGCGCAGAGAGAGAAAGAAAGAGCGCAGAGAGAGAAATAAAGAGCGCAGAGAGAGAAATAAAGAGCGCAGAGAGAGAAATAAAGAGCGCAGAGAGAGAAATAAAGAGCGCAGAGAGAGAAATAAAGAGCGCAGAGAGAGAAATAAAGAGCGCAGAGAGAGAAATAAAGAGCGCAGAGAGAGAAATAAAGAGCGCAGAGAGAGAAATAAAGAGCGCAGAGAGAGAAATAAAGAGCGCAGAGAAAGAAATAAAGAGCGCAGAGAAAGAAAGAGCGCAGAGAGAGAGAAAGAAAGAGCGCAGAGAGAGAAAGAAAGAGCGCAAAGAGAGAAAAAAAGAGCGCAGAGAGAGAGAAAAAAAGAGCGCAGAGAGAAAGAAAGAAAGAGCGCAGAGAGAAAGAAAGAGCACAGAGAGAGAGCGCAGAGAGAGAAAGAGAAAGAAAGAGCGCAGAGAGAGAGAGAGAGAAAGAGCGCCGAGAGAGAGAAAGAGCGCAGAGAGAGAGAAAGAGAAAGAAAGAGCGCAGAGAGAGAGAAAGAGCGCAGAGAGAGAGAAAGAGCGCAGAGAAAGAAAGAGAAAGAAAGAGCGCAGAGAGAGAAAGAGCGCAGAGAGAGAAAGAGCGCAGAGAGAGAGAGAGCGCAGAGAGAGAAAGAGCGCAGAGAAAGAAAGAGAAAGAAAGAGCGCAGAGAGAGAAAGAGAGAGCGCAGAGAGAGAAAGAAAGAGCGCAAAGAGAGAAAAAAAGAGCGCAGAAAGAAAGAAAGAGCGCAGAGAGAAAGAAAGAAAGAGCGCAGAGAGAGAGAAAGAGCGCAGAGAGAGAAAGAGAAAGAAAGAGCGCAGAGAGAGAGAGAGAAAGAGCGCAGAGAGAGAGAGAAAGAGCGCAGAGAGAGAGAAAGAGCGCAGAGAAAGAAAGAGAAAGAAAGAGCGCAGAGAGAGAAAGAGCGCAGAGAGAGAAAGAGCGCAGAGAGAAAGAAAGAGCGCAGAGAGAGAGAGAGAAAGTGCGCAGAGAGAGAGAAAGAGCGCAGAGAGAGAGAAAGAGCGCAGAGAGAGAGAAAGAGCGCAGAGAGAGAGAAAGAGCGCAGAGAGAGAGAAAGAGCGCAGAGTGAGAGAAAGAGCGCAGAGAGAGAGAAAGAGCGCAGAGAGAGAGAAAGAGCGCAGAGAGAGAGAAAGAGCGCAGAGAGAGAGAAAGAGCCCAGAGAGAGAGAAAGAAAGAGCGCAGAGAGAGAAAGAAAGAGTGCAGAGAGAGAAAGAAAGAGCGCAGAGAGAGAAAGAAAGAGCGCAGAGAGTGAGAGAGAAAGAGCACAGAGAGAAAGAAAGAGCGCAGAGAGAGAGAGAAAGAACGAGCGCAGAGAGAGAGAAAGAAAGAGCGCAGAGAGAGAGAGAAAGAAAGAGCGCAGAGAGAGAAAGAAATAGCACAGAGAGAGAGAAAGAGTGCAGAGAGAGAGAGAGGAAGAAAGAGCGCAGAGAGAGAGAAAGAAAGAGCGCAGAGAGAAAGAAAGAGCACATAGAGAGAGAAAGAGCGCAGAGAGAGAGAAAGAAAGAGCGCAGAAAGAGAGAGAAAGAGCGCAGAGAGAGAGAGAAAGAGCGCAGAGAGAGAAATAAAGAGCGCAGAGAGAGAAATAAAGAGCTCAGAGAGAGAAAGAGCGCAGAGAGAGAAAGAAAGAGCGCAGAGAGAGAAAGAAAGAGCGCAGAGAGAGAAAGAAAGAGCGCAGAGAGAGAAAGAAAGAGAGCAGAGAGAGAAAGAAAGAGAGCAGAGAGAGAAAGAAAGAGAGCAGAGAGAGAGCGCAGAGAGAGAAAGAGCGCAGAGAGAAAGAAAGAGCGCAGAGAGAGAGAGAGAAAGTGCGCAGAGAGAGAGAAAGAGCGCAGAGAGAGAGAAAGAGCACAGAGAGAGAGAAAGAGCGCAGAGAGAGAGAAAGAGCGCAGAGAGAGAGCGCAGAGAGAGAAAGAGCGCAGAGAGAAAGAAAGAGCGCAGAGAGAGAGAGAGAAAGTGCGCAGAGAGAGAGAAAGAGCGCAGAGAGAGAGAAAGAGCGCAGAGAGAGAGAAAGAGCGCAGAGAGAGAGAAAGAGCGCAGAGAGAGAGAAAGAGCGCAGAGAGAGAGAAAGAGCGCAGAGTGAGAGAAAGAGCGCAGAGAGAGAGAAAGAGCGCAGAGAGAGAGAAAGAGCGCAGAGAGAGAGAAAGAGCGCAGAGAGAGAGAAAGAGCGCAGAGAGAGAGAAAGAAAGAGCGCAGAGAGAGAAAGAAAGAGTGCAGAGAGAGAAAGAAAGAGCGCAGAGAGAGAAAGAAAGAGCGCAGAGAGTGAGAGAGAAAGAGCACAGAGAGAAAGAAAGAGCGCAGAGAGAGAGAGAAAGAACGAGCGCAGAGAGAGAGAGAAAGAAAGAGCGCAGAGAGAGAGAGAAAGAAAGAGCGCAGAGAGAGAAAGAAATAGCGCAGAGAGAGAGAAAGAGTGCAGAGAGAGAGGAAGAAAGAGCGCAGAGAGAGAGAAAGAAAGAGCGCAGAGAGAAAGAAAGAGCACATAGAGAGAGAAAGAGCGCAGAGAGAGAGAAAGAAAGAGCGCAGAAAGAGAGAGAAAGAGCGCAGAGAGAGAGAGAAAGAGCGCAGAGAGAGAAATAAAGAGCGCAGAGAGAGAAATAAAGAGCTCAGAGAGAGAAAGAGCGCAGAGAGAGAAAGAAAGAGCGCAGAGAGAGAAAGAAAGAGCGCAGAGAGAGAAAGAAAGAGCGCAGAGAGAGAAAGAAAGAGAGCAGAGAGAGAAAGAAAGAGAGCAGAGAGAGAAAGAAAGAGAGCAGAGAGAGAAGAAAGAGCGCAGAGAGAAAGAAAGAAAGAGCGCAGAGAGAAAGAAAGAGCGCAGAGAGAGAGAGAGAGAGCGCAGAGAGAGAAAGAGAAAGAAAGAGCGCAGAGAGAGAGAGAGAAAGAGCGCAGAGAGAGAGATAAAGAGCGCAGAGAGAGAGAATGAGAAAGAAAGAGCACAGAGAGAGAAAGAAAGAGCGCAGAGAGAGAGAAAGAGCACAGAGAGAGAGAAAGAGCGCAGAGAGAGAGAAAGAAAGAGCGCAGAGAGAGAAAGAGCGCAGAGAGAGAAAGAAAGAGCGCAGAGAGAGAGAAAGAAAGAGCGCAGAGAGAGAGCGCAGAGAGAGAAAAAAAGAGCGCAGAGAGAGAAATAAAGAGCGCAGAGAAAGAAAGAGTGCAGAGAGAGAGAGAAAGAAAGAGCGCAGAGAGAGAAAGAAAGAGCGCAGAGAGAGAAAGAAAGAGCGCAAAGAGAGAAAAAAAGAGCGCAAAGAGAGAAAAAAAGAGCGCAGAGAGAAAGAAAGAAAGAGCGCAGAGAGAAAGAAAGAGCGCAGAGAGAGAGAGAGAGCGCAGAGAGAGAAAGAGAAAGAAAGAGCACAGAGAGAGAGAGAGAGAGAGAGAAAGAGCGCCGAGAGAGAGAGAGCGCAGAGAGAGAGAGAAAGAGAAAGAAAGAGCGCAGAGAGAGAAAGTGCGCAGAGAGAGAAAGTGCGCAGAGAGAGAAAGAGCGCAGAGAGAAAGAAAGAGCGCAGAGAGAGAGAGAGAAAGAGCGCAAAGAGAGAAAAAAAGAGCGCAGAAAGAAAGAAACAGCGCAGAGAGAAAGAAAGAAAGAGCGCAGAGAGAAAGAAAGAAAAAGCGCAGAGAAAGAAAGAGCACAGAGAGAGGAAGAAAGAGCGCAGAGAGAGAGAGAAAGAAAGAGCGCAGAGAGAGAGAGAAAGAAAGAGCGCAGAGAGAGAGAAAGAGCGCAGAGAGAGAGAAAGAAAGAGCACAGAGAGAAAAAGAAAGAGCACAGAGAGAGAAAGAAAGAGAGCAGAAAGAGAAAGAAAGAGCGCAAAGAGAGAAAAAAAGAGCGCAGAGAGAAAGAAAGAAAGAGCGCAGAGAGAAAGAAAGAGCGCAGAGAGAGAGAGCGCAGAGAGAGAAAGAGAAAGAAAGAGCGCAGAGAGAGAAAGAGAAAGAAAGAGTGCAGAGAGAGAGAGAGAAAGAGCGCAGAGAGAGAGAGAAAGAGCGCAGAGAGAGAGAAAGAGAAAGAAAGAGCGCAGAGAGAGAAAGAAAGAGCGCAGAGAGAGAAAGAAAGAGCGCAGAGAGAGAGAAAGAGCGCAGAGAGAGAGAAAGAGAGCAGAGAGAGAGAAAGAGCGCAGAGAGAGAGAAAGAGCGCAGAGAGAGAGAAAGAGCACAGTGAGAGAGAAAGAGCACAGAGAGAGAGAAAGAAAGAGCGCAGAGAGAGAAAGAGCGCAGAGAGAGAAAGAAAGAGCGCAGAGAGAGAGAAAGAAAGAGCGCAGAGAGAGAGAAAGAAAGAGCGCAGAGAGAGAGCGCATAGAGAGAGAGAAAGAGCGCAGAGAGAGAAATAAAGAGCGCAGAGAGAGAAATAAAGAGCGCAGAGAGAGAAATATAGAGCGCAGAGAGAGAAATAAAGAGCGCAGAGAGAGAAATAAAGAGCACAGAGAAAGAAAGAGCGCAGAGAGAGAGAAAGAAAGAGCACAGAGAGAGAAAGAAAGAGCGCAAAGAGAGAAAAAAAGAGCGCAAAGAGAGAAAAAAGAGCGCAGAGAGAAAGAAAGAAAGAGCGCAGAGAGAAAGAAAGAGCGCAGAGAGAGAGAGCGCAGAGAGAGAAAGAGAAAGAAAGAGCGCAGAGAGAGAGAGAGAGAAAGAGCGCCGAGAGAGAGAAAGAGCGCAGAGAGAGAGAAAGAGAAAGAAAGAGCGCAGAGAGAGAGAGAGAGAAAGAGCGCAGAGAGAGAGAAAGAGCGCAGAGAAAGAAAGAGAAAGAAAGAGCGCAGAGAGAGAAAGAGCGCAGGGAGAGAAAGAGCGCAGGGAGAGAGAGAGCGCAGAGAGAGAAAGAGCGCAGAGAAAGAAAGAGAAAGAAAGAGCGCAGAGAGAGAAAGAGAGAGCGCAGAGAGAGAAAGAAAGAGCGCAAAGAGAGAAAAAAAGAGCGCAGAAAGAAAGAAAGAGCGCAGAGAGAAAGAAAGAAAGAGCGCAGAGAGAGAGAAAGAGCGCAGAGAGAGAAAGAGAAAGTAAGAGCGCAGAGAGAGAGAGAGAAAGAGCGCAGAGAGAGAGAGAGAAAGAGCGCAGAGAGAGAGAAAGAGCGCAGAGAAAGAAAGAGAAAGAAAGAGTGCAGAGAGAGAAAGAGCGCAGAGAGAGAAAGAGCGCAGAGAGAGAAAGAGCGCAGAGAGAGAAAGAGCGCAGAGAGAGAGCGCAGAGAGAGAGCGCAGAGAGAGAAAGAGCGCAGAGAGAGAGAAAGAGCGCAGAGAGAGAGAAAGAGCGCAAAGAGAGAGAAAGAGCGCAGAGAGAGAGAAAGAGCGCAGAGAGAGAGAAAGAGCGCAGAGAGAGAGAAAGAAAGAGCGCAGAGAGAGAAAGAAAGAGCGCAGAGAGAGAAAGAAAGAGCGCAGAGAGAGAAAGAAAGAGCGCAGAGAGAGAAAGAAAGAGCACAGAGAGAGAAAGAAAGAGCGCAGAGAGTGAGAGAAAGAGCACAGAGAGAAAGAAAGAGCGCAGAGAGAGAGAGAAAGAAAGAGCGCAGAGAGAGAGAGAAAGAAAGAGCGCAGAGAGAGAGAGAAAGAAAGAGCGCAGAGAAAGAAAGAGCGCAGAGAGAGAGAGAGGAAGAAAGAGCGCAGAGAGAGAGAAAGAAAGAGCGCAGAGAGAGAGAAAGAGCGCAGAGAGAGAGAAAGAAAGAGCACAGAGAGAGAAAGAAAGAGAGCAGAGAGAGAAAGAAAGAGCGCAAAGAGAGAAAAAAAGAGCGCAGAGAGAAAGAAAGAAAGAGCGCAGAGAGAAAGATAGAGCGCAGAGAGAGAGAGAGCGCAGAGAGAGAAAGAGAAAGAAAGAGCGCAGAGAGAGAAAGAGAAAGAAAGAGCGCAGAGAGAGAGAGAGATAGAGCGCAGAGAGAGAGAGAAAGAGCGCAGAGAGAGAGAAAGAGAAAGAAAGAGCGCAGAGAGAGAAAGAAAGAGCGCAGAGAGAGAAAGAAAGAGCGCAGAGAGAGAGAAAGAGCGCAGAGAGAGAGAAAGAGCGCAGAGAGAGAGAAAGAGCGCAGAGAGAGAGAAAGAGCACAGAGAGAAAAAGAAAGAGCGCAGAGAGAGAAAGAGCGCAGAGAGAGAAAGAAAGAGCGCAGAGAGAGAGAGAGAAAGAGCGCAGAGAGAGAGCGCATAGAGAGAGTGAAAGAGCGTAGAGAGAGAAATAAAGAGCGCAGAGAGAGAAATAAAGAGGGCAGAGAGAGAAATAAAGAGCGCAGAGAAAGAAAGAGCGCAGAGAGAGAGAAAGAAAGAGCGCAGAGAGAGAAAGAAAGAGCGCAAAGAGAGAAAAAAAGAGCGCAAAGAGAGAAAAAAAGAGCGCAGAGAGAAAGAAAGAAAGAGCGCAGAGAGAAAGAAAGAGCGCAGAGAGAGAGAGAGAAAGAGCGCCGAGAGAGAGAAAGAGCGCAGAGAGAGAGAAAGAGAAAGAAAGAGCGCAGAGAGAGAGAGAGAAAGAGCGCAGAGAGAGAGAAAGAGCGCAGAGAAAGAAAGAGAAAGAAAGAGCGCAGAGAGAGAAAGAGCGCAGAGAGAGAAAGAGCGCAGGGAGAGAGAGAGCGCAGAGAGAGAAAGAGCGCAGAGAAAGAAAGAGAAAGAAAGAGCGCAGAGAGAGAAAGAGAGAGCGCAGAGAGAGAAAGAGCTCAGAGATAGAAAGAAAGAAAGAGCGCAGAGAGAGAAAGAAAGAGCGCAGAGAGAGAGAAAGAGCGCAGAGAGAGAAAGAGAAAGTAAGAGCGCAGAGAGAGAGAGAGAAAGAGCGCAGAGAGAGAGAGAAAGAGCGCAGAGAGAGAGAAAGAGCGCAGAGAGAGAGAAAGAGCGCAGAGAAAGAAAGAGAAAGAAAGAGCGCAGAGAGAGAAAGAGAGAGCGCAGAGAGAGAAAGAGCGCAGAGATAGAAAGAAAGAAAGAGCGCAGAGAGAGAAAGAGAAAGTAAGAGCGCAGAGAGAGAGAGAGAAAGAGCGCAGAGAGAGAGAGAAAGAGCGCAGAGAGAGAGAAAGAGTGCAGAGAGAGAAAGAGCGCAGAGAGAGAAAGAGCGCAGAGAGAGAGCGCAGAGAGAGAGCGCAGAGAGAGAAAGAGCGCAGAGAGAGAGAAAGAGCGCAGAGAGAGAGAAAGAGAGCAAAGAGAGAGAAAGAGCGCAGAGAGAGAGAAAGAGCGCAGAGAGAGAGAAAGAGCGCAGAGAGAGAGAAAGAGCGCAGAGAGAGAGAAAGAGTGCAGAGAGAGAGAAAGAAAGAGCGCAGAGAGAGAAAGAAAGAGCGCAGAGAGAGAAAGAAAGAGCGCAGAGAGAGAAAGAAAGAGCGCAGAGAGAGAAAGAAAGAGCGCAGAGAGAGAAAGAAAGAGCGCAGAGAGTGAGAGAGAAAGAGCACAGAGAGAAAGAAAGAGCGCAGAGAAATAGAGAAAGAAAGAGCGCAGAGAGAGAGAGAAAGAAAGAGCGCAGAGAGAGAAAGAACGCAGAGAGAGAGAGGAAGAAAGAGCGCAGAGAGAGAGAAAGAAAGAGCGCAGAGAGAAAGAAAGAGCGCAGAGAGAGAGAAAGAGCGCAGAGAGAGAGAAAGAAAGAGCGCAGAGAGAGAGAAAGAGCGCAGAGAGAGAGAGAAAGAGCGCAGAGAGAGAAATAAAGAGCGCAGAGAGAGAAAGAAAGAGCGCAGAGAAAGAAAGAGCGCAGAGAGAGAGAAAGAAAGAGCGCAGAGAGAGAAAGAAAGAGCGCAGAGAGAGAGAGAGCGCAGAGAGAAAGAGAAAGAAAGAGCGCAGAGAGAGAGAGAGAAAGAGCGCAGAGAGAGAGAAAGAGAAAGAAAGAGCACAGAGAGAGAGAGAGAGAAAGAGCGCCGAGAGAGAGAGAGAGAGCGCAGAGAGAGAGAAAGAAAGAGCGCAGAGAGAGAAAGTGCGCAGAGAGAGAAAGAGTGCAGAGAGAAAGAAAGAGCGCAGAGAGAGAGAGAGAGAGAGAGAAAGAGCGCAAAGAGAGAAAAAAAGAGCGCAGAAAGACAGAAATAGCGCAGAGAGAAAGAAAGAAAGAGCGCAGAGAGTGAGAGAGAAAGAGCACAGAGAGAGAGAGAGAGCGCAGAGAAAGAAAGAGAAAGAAAGAGCGCAGAGAGAGAAAGAGCGCAGGGAGAGAAAGAGCGCAGGGAGAGAGAGAGCGCAGAGAGAGAAAGAGCGCAGAGAGAGAAAGAGAGAGCGCAGAGAGAGAAAGAGCGCAGAGAGAGAAAGAGAGAGCGCAGAGAGAGAAAGAAAGAGCGCAAAGAGAGAAAAAAAGAGCGCAGAAAGAAAGAAAGAGCGCAGAGAGAAAGAAAGAAAGAGCGCAGAGAGAGAGAAAGAGCGCAGAGAGAGAAAGAGAAAGTAAGAGCGCAGAGAGAGAGAGAGAAAGAGCGCAGAGAGAGAGAGAGAGAAAGAGCGCAGAGAGAGAGAAAGAGCGCAGAGAAAGAAAGAGAAAGAAAGAGTGCAGAGAGAGAAAAAGCGCAGAGAGAGAAAGAGCGCAGAGAGAGAAAGAGCGCAGAGAGAGAAAGAGCGCAGAGAGAGAAAGAGCGCAGAGAGAGAGCGCAGAGAGAGAAAGAGCGCAGAGAGAGAGAAAAAGCGCAGAGAGAGAGAAAGAGCGCAAAGAGAGAGAAAGAGCGCAGAGAGAGAGAAAGAGCGCAGAGAGAGAGAAAGAGCGCAGAGAGAGAGAAAGAGCGCAGAGAGAGAGAAAGAAAGAGCGCAGAGAGAGAGAAAGAAAGAGCGCAGAGAGAGAAAGAAAGAGCGCAGAGAGAGAAAGAAAGAGCGCAGAGAGAGAAAGAAAGAGCGCAGAGAGTGAGAGAAAGAGCACAGAGAGAAAGAAAGAGCGCAGAGAGAGAGAGAAAGAAAGAGCGCAGAGAGAGAGAGAAAGAAAGAGCGCAGAGAGAGAAAGAGCGCAGAGAGAGAGAGAGGAAGAAAGAGCGCAGAGAGAGAGAAAGAAAGAGCGCAGAGAGAGAGAAAGAGCGCAGAGAGAGAGAAAGAAAGAGCACAGAGAGAGAAAGAAAGAGAGCAGAGAGAGAAAGAAAGAGCGCAAAGAGAGAAAAAAAGAGCGCAGAGAGAAAGAAAGAAAGAGCGCAGAGAGAAAGATAGAGCGCAGAGAGAGAAAGAGAAAGAAAGAGCGCAGAGAGAGAAAGAGAAAGAAAGAGCGCAGAGAGAGAGAGAGAAAGAGCGCAGAGAGAGAGAGAAAGAGCGCAGAGAGAGAGAAAGAGAAAGAAAGAGCGCAGAGAGAGAAAGAAAGAGCGCAGAGAGAGAAAGAAAGAGCGCAGAGAGAGAGAAAGAGCGCAGAGAGAGAGAAAGAGCATAGAGAGAGAGAAAGAGCACAGAGAGAGAGAAAGAGCACAGAGAGAGAGAAAGAAAGAGCGCAGAGAGAGAAAGAAAGAGCGCAGAGAGAGAGAAAGAAAGAGCGCAGAGAGAGAGCGCATAGAGAGAGAGAAAGAGCGCAGAGAGAGAAATAAAGAGCGCAGAGAGAGAAATAAAGAGGGCAGAGAGAGAAATAAAGAGCGCAGAGAAAGAAAGAGCGCAGAGAGAGAGAAAGAAAGAGCGCAGAGAGAGAAAGAAAGAGCGCAAAGAGAGAAAAAAAGAGCGCAAAGAGAGAAAAAAAGAGCGCAGAGAGAAAGAAAGAAAGAGCGCAGAGAGAAAGAAAGAGCGCAGAGAGAGAGAGCGCAGAGAGAGAAAGAGAAAGAAAGAGCGCAGAGAGAGAGAGAGAAAGAGCGCCGAGAGAGAGAAAGAGCGCAGAGAGAGAGAAAGAGCGCAGAGAGAGAGAAAGAGAAAGAAAGAGCGCAAAGAAAGAGCGCAGGGAGAGAGAGAGCGCAGAGAGAGAAAGAGCGCAGAGATAGAAAGAGAAAGAAAGAGCGCAGAGAGAGAAAGAGAGAGCACAGAGAGAGAAAGAGCGCAGAGATAGAAAGAAAGAAAGAGCGCAGAGAGAGAAAGAAAGAGCGCAGAGAGAGAGAAAGAGCGCAGAGAGAGAAAGAGAAAGTAAGAGCGCAGAGAGAGAGAGAGAAAGAGCGCAGAGAGAAAGAGCACATAGAGAGAGAAAGAGCGCAGAGAGAGAGAAAGAAAGAGCGCAGAGAGAGAGAAAGAGCGCAGAGAGAGAGAGAAAGAGCGCAGAGAGAGAAATAAAGAGCGCAGAGAGAGAAAGAAAGAGCGCAGAGAAAGAAAGAGCGCAGAGAGAGAGAAAGAAAGAGCGCAGAGAGAGAAAGAAAGAGAGCAGAGAGAGAAAGAAAGAGAGCAGAGAGAGAAAGAAAGAGCGCAAAGAGAGAAAAAAAGAGCGCAGAGAGAAAGAAAGAAAGAGCGCAGAGAGAAAGAAAGAGCGCAGAGAGAGAGAGAGCGCAGAGAGAAAGAGAAAGAAAGAGCGCAGAGAGAGAGAGAGAAAGAGCGCAGAGAGAGAGAAAGAGAAAGAAAGAGCACAGAGAGAGAGAGAGAAAAAGAGCGCCGAGAGAGAGAGAGAGAGCGCAGAGAGAGAGAAAGAAAGAGCGCAGAGAGAGAAAGTGCGCAGAGAGAGAAAGAGTGCAGAGAGAGAGAAAGAGCGCAGAGAGAGAGAGAGAGAAAGAGCGCAAAGAGAGAAAAAAAGAGCGCAGAAAGAAAGAAACAGCGCAGAGAGAAAGAAAGAAAGAGCGCAGAGAGAGAGAAAGAGCGCAGAGAGAGAGAGAGAAAAAAAAAGCGCAGAGAAAGAAAGAGCGCAGAGAGAAGAAGAAAGAGCGCAGAGAGAGAGAGAAAGAGCGCAGAGAGAGAGAAAGAGCGCAGAGAGAGAGAAAGAGCGCAGAGAGAAAGAGCGCAGAGAGAGAGAAAGAGCGCAGAGAAAGAGAAAGAGCGCAGAGAGAGAGAAAGAGCGCAGAGAGAGAAATAAAGAGCGCAGAGAGAGAAATAAAGAGCGCAGAGAGAGAAATAAAGAGCGCAGAGAGAGAAATAAAGAGCGCAGAGAGAGAAAGAAGAGCGCAAAGAGAGAAAAAAAGAGCGCAAAGAGAGAAATAAAGAGCGCAGAGAGAGAAATAAAGAGCGCAGAGAAAGAAAGAGCGCAGAGAGAGAAATAAAGAGCACAGAGAGAGAAAGAAAGACCGCAGAGAAAGAAAGAGCGCAGTGAGAGAGAAAGAAAGAGCGCAGAGAGAGAAAGAAAGAGCGCAGAGAGAGAAAGAAAGAGCGCAGCCGCAGAGAAAGAAAGAGCGCAGTGAGAGAGAAAGAAAGAGCGCAGAGAGAGAAAGAAAGAGCGCAGAGAGAGAAAGAAAGAGCGCAGAGAGAAAGAAAGAAAGAGCGCAGAGAGAAAGAAAGAGCGCAGAGAGAGAGAGAGAGCGCAGAGAGAAAGAGAAAGAAAGAGCGCAGAGAGAGAAAGAAAGAGCGCAGAGAGAGAAAGAAAGAGCGCAGAGAGAGAAAGAAAGAGCGCAGAGAGAGAAAGAAAGAGCGCAGAGAGAGAAAGAAAGAGCGCAGAGAGTGAGAGAAAGAGCACAGAGAGAAAGAAAGAGCGCAGAGAGAGAGAGAAAGAAAGAGCGCAGAGAGAGAGAGAAAGAAAGAGCGCAGAGAAAGAAAGAGCGCAGAGAGAGAGAGAGGAAGAAAGAGCGCAGAGAGAGAGAAAGAAAGAGCGCAGAGAGAGAGAAAGAGCGCAGAGAGAGAGAAAGAAAGAGCACAGAGAGAGAAAGAAAGAGAGCAGAGAGAGAAAGAAAGAGCGCAAAGAGAGAAAAAAGAGCGCAGAGAGAAAGAAAGAAAGAGCGCAGAGAGAAAGATAGAGCGCAGAGAGAGAGAGAAAGAAAGAGCGCAGAGAGAGAAAGAGCGCAGAGAGAGAGAGAGGAAGAAAGAGCGCAGAGAGAGAGAAAGAAAGAGCGCAGAGAGAGAGAAAGAGCGCAGAGAGAGAGAAAGAAAGAGCACAGAGAGAGAAAGAAAGAGAGCAGAGAGAGAAAGAAAGAGCGCAAAGAGAGAAAAAAAGAGCGCAGAGAGAAAGAAAGAAAGAGCGCAGAGAGAAAGATAGAGCGCAGAGAGAGAGAGCGCAGAGAGAGAAAGAGAAAGAAAGAGCGCAGAGAGAGAAAGAGAAAGAAAGAGCGCAGAGAGAGAGAGAGAAAGAGCGCAGAGAGAGAGAGAAAGAGCGCAGAGAGAGAGAAAGAGAAAGAAAGAGCGCAGAGAGAGAAAGAAAGAGCGCAGAGAGAGAAAGAAAGAGCGCAGAGAGAGAGAAAGAGCGCAGAGAGAGAGAAAGAGCATAGAGAGAGAGAAAGAGCACAGAGAGAGAGAAAGAGCACAGAGAGAGAGAAAGAAAGAGCGCAGAGAGAGAAAGAAAGAGCGCAGAGAGAGAGAAAGAAAGAGCGCAGAGAGAGAGCGCATAGAGAGAGAGAAAGAGCGCAGAGAGAGAAATAAAGAGCGCAGAGAGAGAAATAAAGAGGGCAGAGAGAGAAATAAAGAGCGCAGAGAAAGAAAGAGCGCAGAGAGAGAGAAAGAAAGAGCGCAGAGAGAGAAAGAAAGAGCGCAAAGAGAGAAAAAAAGAGCGCAAAGAGAGAAAAAAAGAGCGCAGAGAGAAAGAAAGAAAGAGCGCAGAGAGAAAGAAAGAGCGCAGAGAGAGAGAGCGCAGAGAGAGAAAGAGAAAGAAAGAGCGCAGAGAGAGAGAGAGAAAGAGCGCCGAGAGAGAGAAAGAGCGCAGAGAGAGAGAAAGAGAAAGAAAGAGCGCAGAGAGAGAGAGAGAAAGAGCGCAAAGAGAGAGAAAGAGCGCAGAGAAAGAAAGAGAAAGAAAGAGCGCAGAGAGAGAAAGAGCGCAGAGAGAGAAAGAGCGCAGGGAGAGAGAGAGCGCAGAGAGAGAAAGAGCGCAGAGAAAGAAAGAGAAAGAAAGAGCGCAGAGAGAGAAAGAGAGAGCACAGAGAGAGAAAGAGCGCAGAGATAGAAAGAAAGAAAGAGCGCAGAGAGAGAAAGAAAGAGCGCAGAGAGAGAGAAAGAGCGCAGAGAGAGAAAGAGAAAGTAAGAGCGCAGAGAGAGAGAGAGAAAGAGCGCAGAGAGAAAGAGCACATAGAGAGAGAAAGAGCGCAGAGAGAGAGAAAGAAAGAGCGCAGAGAGAGAGAAAGAGCGCAGAGAGAGAGAGAAAGAGCGCAGAGAGAGAAATAAAGAGCGCAGAGAGAGAAAGAAAGAGCGCAGAGAAAGAAAGAGCGCAGAGAGAGAGAAAGAAAGAGCGCAGAGAGAGAAAGAAAGAGAGCAGAGAGAGAAAGAAAGAGAGCAGAGAGAGAAAGAAAGAGCGCAAAGAGAGAAAAAAAGAGCGCAGAGAGAAAGAAAGAAAGAGCGCAGAGAGAAAGAAAGAGCGCAGAGAGAGAGAGAGCGCAGAGAGAAAGAGAAAGAAAGAGCGCAGAGAGAGAGAGAGAAAGAGCGCAGAGAGAGAGAAAGAGAAAGAAAGAGCACAGAGAGAGAGAGAGAAAAAGAGCGCCGAGAGAGAGAGAGAGAGCGCAGAGAGAGAGAAAGAAAGAGCGCAGAGAGAGAAAGTGCGCAGAGAGAGAAAGAGTGCAGAGAGAGAGAAAGAGCGCAGAGAGAGAGAGAGAGAAAGAGCGCAAAGAGAGAAAAAAAGAGCGCAGAAAGAAAGAAACAGCGCAGAGAGAAAGAAAGAAAGAGCGCAGAGAGAGAGAAAGAGCGCAGAGAGAGAGAGAGAAAAAAAAAGCGCAGAGAAAGAAAGAGCGCAGAGAGAAGAAGAAAGAGCGCAGAGAGAGAGAGAAAGAGCGCAGAGAGAGAGAAAGAGCGCAGAGAGAGAGAAAGAGCGCAGAGAGAAAGAGCGCAGAGAGAGAGAAAGAGCGCAGAGAAAGAGAAAGAGCGCAGAGAGAGAGAAAGAGCGCAGAGAGAGAAATAAAGAGCGCAGAGAGAGAAATAAAGAGCGCAGAGAGAGAAATAAAGAGCGCAGAGAGAGAAATAAAGAGCGCAGAGAGAGAAAGAAGAGCGCAAAGAGAGAAAAAAAGAGCGCAAAGAGAGAAATAAAGAGCGCAGAGAGAGAAATAAAGAGCGCAGAGAAAGAAAGAGCGCAGAGAGAGAAATAAAGAGCACAGAGAGAGAAAGAAAGAGCGCAGAGAAAGAAAGAGCGCAGAGAGAGAGAAAGAAAGAGCGCAGAGAGAGAAAGAAAGAGCGCAGAGAGAGAAAGAAAGAGCGCAGAGAGAAAGAAAGAAAGAGCGCAGAGAGAAAGAAAGAGCGCAGAGAGAGAGAGAGAGCGCAGAGAGAAAGAGAAAGAAAGAGCGCAGAGAGAGAAAGAAAGAGCGCAGAGAGAGAAAGAAAGAGCGCAGAGAGAGAAAGAAAGAGCGCAGAGAGAGAAAGAAAGAGCGCAGAGAGAGAAAGAAAGAGCGCAGAGAGTGAGAGAAAGAGCACAGAGAGAAAGAAAGAGCGCAGAGAGAGAGAGAAAGAAAGAGCGCAGAGAGAGAGAGAAAGAAAGAGCGCAGAGAAAGAAAGAGCGCAGAGAGAGAGAGAGGAAGAAAGAGCGCAGAGAGAGAGAAAGAAAGAGCGCAGAGAGAGAGAAAGAGCGCAGAGAGAGAGAAAGAAAGAGCACAGAGAGAGAAAGAAAGAGAGCAGAGAGAGAAAGAAAGAGCGCAAAGAGAGAAAAAAGAGCGCAGAGAGAAAGAAAGAAAGAGCGCAGAGAGAAAGATAGAGCGCAGAGAGAGAGAGAGCGCAGAGAGAGAAAGAGAAAGAAAGAGCGCAGAGAGAGAAAGAGAAAGAAAGAGCGCAGAGAGAGAGAGAGAAAGAGCGCAGAGAGAGAGAGAAAGAGCGCAGAGAGAGAGAAAGAGAAAGAAAGAGCGCAGAGAGAGAAAGAAAGAGCGCAGAGAGAGAAAGAAAGAGCGCAGAGAGAGAGAAAGAGCGCAGAGAGAGAGAAAGAGCGCAGAGAGAGAGAAAGAGCACAGAGAGAGAGAAAGAGCACAGAGAGAGAGAAAGAAAGAGCGCAGAGAGAGAAAGAGCGCAGAGAGAGAAAGAAAGAGCGCAGAGAGAGAGAGAGAAAGAGCGCAGAGAGAGAGCGCATAGAGAGAGAGAAAGAGCGCAGAGAGAGAAATAAAGAGCGCAGAGAGAGAAATAAAGAGGGCAGAGAGAGAAATAAAGAGCGCAGAGAAAGAAAGAGCGCAGAGAGAGAGAAAGAAAGAGCGCAGAGAGAGAAAGAAAGAGCGCAAAGAGAGAGAGCGCAGAGAGAGAAAGAGAAAGAAAGAGCGCAGAGAGAGAGAGAGAAAGAGCGCCGAGAGAGAGAAAGAGCGCAGAGAGAAAGAAAGAAAGAGCGCAGAGAGAAAGAAAGAAAGAGCGCAGAGAGAGAGAGCGCAGAGAGTGAAAGAGAAAGAAAGAGCGCAGAGAGAGAGAGAGAAAGAGCGCCGAGAGAGAGAAAGAGCGCAGAGAGAGAGAAAGAGAAAGAAAGAGCGCAGAGAGAGAGAGAGAAAGAGCGCAGAGAGAGAGAAAGAGCGCAGAGAAAGAAAGAGCGCAGAGAGAGAAAGAGCGCAGAGAGAGAAAGAGCGCAGGGAGAGAGAGAGCACAGAGAGAGAAAGAGCGCAGAGAAAGAAAGAGAAAGAAAGAGCGCAGAGAGAGAAAGAGAGAGCGCAGAGAGAGAAAGAGCGCAGAGATAGAAAGAAAGAAAGAGCGCAGAGAGAGAAAGAAAGAGCGCAGAGAGAGAGAAAGAGCGCAGAGAGAGAAAGAGAAAGTAAGAGCGCAGAGAGAGAGAGAGAAAGAGCGCAGAGAGAGAGAAAGAGCGCAGAGAGAGAGAAAGAGCGCAGAGAAAGAAAGAGAAAGAAAGAGTGCAGAGAGAGAAAGAGCGCAGAGAGAGAAAGAGCGCAGAGAGAGAGCGCAGAGAGAGAGCGCAGAGAGAGAAAGAGCGCAGAGAGAGAGAAAGAGCGCAGAGAGAGAGAAAGAGAGCAAAGAGAGAGAAAGAGCGCAGAGAGAGAGAAAGAGCGCAGAGAGAGAGAAAGAGCGCAGAGAGAGAGAAAGAGCGCAGAGAGAGAGAAAGAAAGAGCGCAGAGAGAGAAAGAAAGAGCGCAGAGAGAGAAAGAAAGAGCGCAGAGAGAGAAAGAAAGAGCGCAGAGAGAGAAAGAAAGAGCGCAGAGAGAGAAAGAAAGAGCGCAGAGAGTGAGACAGAAAGAGCACAGAGAGAAAGAAAGAGCGCAGAGAGATAGAGAAAGAAAGAGCGCAGAGAGAGAGAGAAAGAAAGAGCGCAGAGAGAGAAAGAGCGCAGAGAGAGAGAGGAAGAAAGTGCGCAGAGAGAGAGAAAGAAAGAGCGCAGAGAGAAAGAAAGAGCACATAGAGAGAGAAAGAGCGCAGAGAGAGAGAAAGAAAGAGCGCAGAGAGAGAGAAAGAGCGCAGAGGGAGAGAGAAAGAGCGCAGAGAGAGAAATAAAGAGCGCAGAGAGAGAAAGAAAGAGCGCAGAGAGAGAAAGAAAGAGCGCAGAGAGAAAGAGAGCGCAGAGAGAAAGAGAAAGAAAGAGCGCAGAGAGAGAGAAAGAGCGCAGAGAGAGAGAAAGAGAAAGAAAGAGCACAGAGAGAGAGAGAGAGAGAAAGAGCGCCGAGAGAGAGAGAGAGAGCGCAGAGAGAGAGAAAGAAAGAGCGCAGAGAGAGAAAGTGCGCAGAGAGAGAAAGTGCGCAGAGAGAGAAAGAGTGCAGAGAGAAAGAAAGAGCGCAGAGAGAGAGAGAGAGAGAAAGAGCGCAAAGAGAGAAAAAAAGAGCGCAGAAAGAAAGAAACAGCGCAGAGAGAAAGAAAGAAATAGCGCAGAGAGTGAGAGAGAAAGAGCACAGAGAGAAAGAAAGAGCGCAGAGAGAGAGAGAAAGAAAGAGCGCAGAGAGAGAGAAAGAGAAAGAAAGAGCGCAGAGAGAGAGAGAGAAAGAGCGCAGAGAGAGAGAAAGAGCGCAGAGAAAGAAAGAGAAAGAAAGAGCGCAGAGAGAGAAAGAGCGCAGGGAGAGAAAGAGCGCAGGGAGAGAGAGAGCGCAGAGAGAGAAAGAGCGCAGAGAGAGAAAGAGAGAGCGCAGAGAGAGAAAGAAAGAGCGCAAAGAGAGAAAAAAAGAGCGCAGAAAGAAAGAAAGAGCGCAGAGAGAAAGAAAGAAAGAGCGCAGAGAGAGAGAAAGAGCGCAGAGAGAGAAAGAGAAAGTAAGAGCGCAGAGAGAGAGAGAGAAAGAGCGCAGAGAGAGAGAGAGAAAGAGCGCAGAGAGAGAGAAAGAGCGCAGAGAAAGAAAGAGAAAGAAAGAGTGCAGAGAGAGAAAGAGCGCAGAGAGAGAAAGAGCGCAGAGAGAGAAAGAGCGCAGAGAGAGAAAGAGCGCAGAGAGAGAAAGAGCGCAGAGAGAGAAAGAGCGCAGAGAGAGAAAGAGCGCAGAGAGAGAGAAAAAGCGCAGAGAGAGAGAAAGAGCGCAAAGAGAGAGAAAGAGCGCAGAGAGAGAGAAAGAGCGCAGAGAGAGAGAAAGAGCGCAGAGAGAGAGAAAGAGCGCAGAGAGAGAGAAAGAAAGAGCGCAGAGAGAGAGAAAGAAAGAGCGCAGAGAGAGAAAGAAAGAGCGCAGAGAGAGAAAGAAAGAGCGCAGAGAGAGAAAGAAAGAGCGCAGAGAGAGAAAGAAAGAGCGCAGAGAGAGAAAGAAAGAGCGCAGAGAGTGAGAGAAAGAGCACAGAGAGAAAGAAAGAGCGCAGAGAGAGAGAGAAAGAAAGAGCGCAGAGAGAGAGAGAAAGAAAGAGCGCAGAGAGAGAAAGAGCGCAGAGAGAGAGAGAGGAAGAAAGAGCGCAGAGAGAGAGAAAGAAAGAGCGCAGAGAGAGAGAAAGAGCGCAGAGAGAGAGAAAGAGCGCAGAGAGAGAGAAAGAAAGAGCACAGAGAGAGAAAGAAAGAGAGCAGAGAGAGAAAGAAAGAGCGCAAAGAGAGAAAAAAAGAGCGCAGAGAGAAAGAAAGAAAGAGCGCAGAGAGAAAGATAGAGCGCAGAGAGAGAGAGCGCAGAGAGAGAAAGAGAAAGAAAGAGCGCAGAGAGAGAAAGAGAAAGAAAGAGCGCAGAGAGAGAGAGAGAAAGAGCGCAGAGAGAGAGAGAAAGAGCGCAGAGAGAGAGAAAGAGAAAGAAAGAGCGCAGAGAGAGAAAGAAAGAGCGCAGAGAGAGAAAGAAAGAGCGCAGAGAGAGAGAAAGAGCGCAGAGAGAGAGAAAGAGCACAGAGAGAGAGAAAGAGCACAGAGAGAGAGAAAGAGCACAGAGAGAGAGAAAGAAAGAGCGCAGAGAGAGAAAGAAAGAGCGCAGAGAGAGAGAAAGAAAGAGCGCAGAGAGAGAGCGCATAGAGAGAGAGAAAGAGCGCAGAGAGAGAAATAAAGAGCGCAGAGAGAGAAATAAAGAGGGCAGAGAGAGAAATAAAGAGCGCAGAGAAAGAAAGAGCGCAGAGAGAGAGAAAGAAAGAGCGCAGAGAGAGAAAGAAAGAGCGCAAAGAGAGAAAAAAAGAGCGCAAAGAGAGAAAAAAAGAGCGCAGAGAGAAAGAAAGAAAGAGCGCAGAGAGAAAGAAAGAGCGCAGAGAGAGAGAGCGCAGAGAGAGAAAGAGAAAGAAAGAGCGCAGAGAGAGAGAGAGAAAGAGCGCCGAGAGAGAGAAAGAGCGCAGAGAGAGAGAAAGAGAAAGAAAGAGCGCAGAGAGAGAGAGAGAAAGAGCGCAAAGAGAGAGAAAGAGCGCAGAGAAAGAAAGAGAAAGAAAGAGCGCAGAGAGAGAAAGAGCGCAGAGAGAGAAAGAGCGCAGGGAGAGAGAGAGCGCAGAGAGAGAAAGAGCGCAGAGAAAGAAAGAGAAAGAAAGAGCGCAGAGAGAGAAAGAGAGAGCGCAGAGAGAGAAAGAGCGCAGAGATAGAAAGAAAGAAAGAGCGCAGAGAGAGAAAGAAAGAGCGCAGAGAGAGAGAAAGAGCGCAGAGAGAGAAAGAGAAAGTAAGAGCGCAGAGAGAGAGAGAGAAAGAGCGCAGAGAGAGAGAGAAAGAGCGCAGAGAGAGAGAAAGAGCGCAGAGAGAGAGAAAGAGCGCAGAGAAAGAAAGAGAAAGAAAGAGTGCAGAGAGAGAAAGAGCGCAGAGAGAGAAAGAGCGCAGAGAGAGAGCGCAGAGAGAGAGCGCAGAGAGAGAAAGAGCGCAGAGAGAGAGAAAGAGCGCAGAGAGAGAGAAAGAGAGCAAAGAGAGAGAAAGAAAGAGCGCAGAGAGAGAGAGAAAGAGCGCCGAGAGAGAGAAAGAGCGCAGAGAGAGAGAAAGAGAAAGAAAGAGCGCAGAGAGAGAGAGAGAAAGAGCGCAAAGAGAGAGAAAGAGCGCAGAGAAAGAAAGAGAAAGAAAGAGCGCAGAGAGAGAAAGAGCGCAGAGAGAGAAAGAGCGCAGGGAGAGAGAGAGCGCAGAGAGAGAAAGAGCGCAGAGAAAGAAAGAGAAAGAAAGAGCGCAGAGAGAGAAAGAGAGAGCGCAGAGAGAGAAAGAGCGCAGAGATAGAAAGAAAGAAAGAGCGCAGAGAGAGAAAGAAAGAGCGCAGAGAGAGAGAAAGAGCGCAGAGAGAGAAAGAGAAAGTAAGAGCGCAGAGAGAGAGAGAGAAAGAGCGCAGAGAGAGAGAGAAAGAGCGCAGAGAGAGAGAAAGAGCGCAGAGAGAGAGAAAGAGCGCAGAGAAAGAAAGAGAAAGAAAGAGTGCAGAGAGAGAAAGAGCGCAGAGAGAGAAAGAGCGCAGAGAGAGAGCGCAGAGAGAGAGCGCAGAGAGAGAAAGAGCGCAGAGATAGAGAAAGAGCGCAGAGAGAGAGAAAGAGCGCAGAGAGAGAGAAAGAAAGAGCGCAGAGAGAGAAAGAAAGAGCGCAGAGAGAGAAAGAAAGAGCGCAGAGAGAGAAAGAAAGAGCGCAGAGAGAGAAAGAAAGAGCGCAGAGAGAGAAAGAAAGAGCGCAGAGAGTGAGAGAGAAAGAGCACAGAGAGAAAGAAAGAGCGCAGAGAGATAGAGAAAGAAAGAGCGCAGAGAGAGAGAGAAAGAAAGAGCGCAGAGAGAGAAAGAGCGCAGAGAGAGAGAGGAAGAAAGAGCGCAGAGAGAGAGAAAGAAAGAGCGCAGAGAGAAAGAAAGAGCACATAGAGAGAGAAAGAGCGCAGAGAGAGAGAAAGAAAGAGCGCAGAGAGAGAGAAAGAGCGCAGAGAGAGAGAGAAAGAGCGCAGAGAGAGAAATAAAGAGCGCAGAGAGAGAAAGAAAGAGCGCAGAGAAAGAAAGAGCGCAGAGAGAGAGAAAGAAAGAGCGCAGAGAGAGAAAGAAAGAGAGCAGAGAGAGAAAGAAAGAGAGCAGAGAGAGAAAGAAAGAGCGCAAAGAGAGAAAAAAAGAGCGCAGAGAGAAAGAAAGAAAGAGCGCAGAGAGAAAGAAAGAGCGCAGAGAGAGAGAGAGCGCAGAGAGAAAGAGAAAGAAAGAGCGCAGAGAGAGAGAGAGAAAGAGCGCAGAGAGAGAGAAAGAGAAAGAAAGAGCACAGAGAGAGAGAGAGAGAAAGAGCGCCGAGAGAGAGAGAGAGAGCGCAGAGAGAGAGAAAGAAAGAGCGCAGAGAGAGAAAGTGCGCAGAGAGAGAAAGTGCGCAGAGAGAGAAAGAGTGCAGAGAGAGAGAAAGAGCGCAGAGAGAGAGAGAGAGAAAGAGCGCAAAGAGAGAAAAAAAGAGCGCAGAAAGAAAGAAACAGCGCAGAGAGAAAGAGAGAAAGAGCGCAGAGAGAGAGAGAGAAAAAAAAAGCGCAGAGAAAGAAAGAGCGCAGAGAGAAGAAGAAAGAGCGCAGAGAGAGAGAGAAAGAGCGCAGAGAGAGAGAAAGAGCGCAGAGAAAGAAAGAGAAAGAAAGAGCGCAGAGAGAGAAAGAGCGCAGAGAGAGAAAGAGCGCAGAGAGAGAAAGAGCGCAGAGAGAGAAAGAGCGCAGAGAGAGAGAGAGCGCAGAGAGAGAGCGCAGAGAGAGAGCGCAGAGAGAAAGAAAGAGCGCAGAGAGAGAGAAAGAGCGCAGAGAGAGAGAAAGAGCGCAGAGAGAGAGAAAGAGCGCAGAGAGAGAGAAAGAGCGCAGAGAGAGAGAAAGAGCGCAGAGAGAGAAAGAAAGAGCGCAGAGAGAGAAAGAAAGAGCGCAGAGAGAGAAAGAAAGAGCGCAGAGAGAGAAAGAAAGAGCGCAGAGAGAGAAAGAAAGAGCTCAGAGAGAGAAAGAAAGAGCGCAGAGAGAGAGAGAAAGAGCACAGAGAGAAAGAAAGAGCGCAGAGAGAGAGAGAAAGAAAGAGCGCAGAGAGAGAGAGAAAGAAAGAGCGCAGAGAGAGAGAGAAAGAAAGAGCGCAGAGAGAGAAAGAGCGCAGAGAGAGAGAGGAAGAAAGAGCGCAGAGAGAGAGAAAGAAAGAGCGCAGAGAGAAAGAAAGAGCACATAGAGAGAGAAAGAGCGCAGAGAGAGAGAAAGAAAGAGCGCAGAGAGAGAGAAAGAGCGCAGAGAGAGAGAGAAAGAGCGCAGAGAGAGAAATAAAGAGCACAGAGAGAGAAAGAAAGAGCGCAGAGAAAAAAGAGCGCAGAGAGAGAGAAAGAAAGAGCGCAGAGAGAGAAAGAAAGAGCGCAGAGAGAAAGAAAGAAAGAGCGCAGAGAGAAAGAAAGAGCGCAGAGAGAGAGAGAGAGCGCAGAGAGAAAGAGAAAGAAAGAGCGCAGAGAGAGAGAGAGAAAGAGCGCCGAGAGAGAGAGAGAGAGCGCAGAGAGAGAGAAAGAGAAAGAAAGAGCGCAGAGAGAGAAAGTGCGCAGAGAGAGAAAGAGCGCAGAGAGAAAGAAAGAGCGCAGAGAGAGAGAGAGAAAGAAAAAGCGCAGAGAAAGAAAAAGCGCAGAGAGAGGAAGAAAGAGCGCAGAGAGAGAGAGAAAGAAAGAGCGCAGAGAGAGAGAAAGAGCGCAGAGAGAGAGAAAGAACGCAGAGAGAGAGAAAAAGCGCAGAGAGAAAGAAAGTGCGCAGAGAGAGAGAAAGAGCGCAGAGAGAGAGAGAGAAAGAAAAAGCGCAGAGAAAGAAAGAGCGCAGAGAGAGGAAGAAAGAGCGCAGAGAGAGAGAGAAAGAAAGAGCGCAGAGAGAGAGAAAGAGCGCAGAGAGAGAGAGAAAGAACGCAGAGAGAGAGAAAGAGTGCAGAGAGAGAGAAAGAGCGCAGAGAGAGAGAAAGAGCGCAGAGAGAGAGAAAGAGCGCAGAGAGAGAGAGAGCGCAGAGAAAGAGAAAGAGCGCAGAGAGAGAGAAAGAGCGCAGAGAGAGAAATAAAGAGCGCAGAGAGAGAAATAAAGAGCGCAGAGAGAGAAATAAAGAGCGCAGAGAGAGAAATAAAGAGCGCAGAGAAATAAAGAGCGCAGAGAAAGAAAGAGCGCAGAGAGAGAGAAAGAAAGAGCGCAGAGAGAGAAAAAAGAGCGCAAAGAGAGAAAAAAAGAGCGCAAAGAGAGAAAAAAAGAGCGCAAAGAGAAAGAAAGAAAGAGCGCAGAGAGAAAGAAAGAGCGCAGATAGAGAGCGCAGAGAGAGAAAGAGAAAGAAAGAGCGCAGAGAGAGAGAGAGAGAAAGAGCGCCGAGAGAGAGAAAGAGCGCAGAGAGAGAGAAAGAGAAAGAAAGAGCGCAGAGAGAGAGAGAGAAAGAGCGCAGAGAGAGAGAAAGAGCGCAGAGAAAGAAAGAGAAAGAAAGAGCGCAGAGAGAGAAAGAGCGCAGAGAGAGAGAGAGCGCAGAGAGAGAAAGAGCGCAGAGAAAGAAAGAGAAAGAAAGAGCGCAGAGAGAGAAAGAGAGAGCGCAGAGAGAGAAAGAAAGAGCGCAGAAAGAAAGAAAGAGCGCAGAGAGAGAGAAAGAAAGAACGCAGAGAGAGAGAAAGAAAGAGCGCAGAGAGAGAGAGAAAGAACGCAGAGAGAGAGAAAGAGCGCAGAGAGAGAGAGAAAGAGCGCAGAGAGAGAGAAAGAGCGCAGAGAGAGAGAAAGAGCACAGAGAAAGAGAAAGAGCGCAGAGAGAGAGAAAGAGCACAGAGAGAGAAATAAAGAGCGCAGAGAGAGAAATAAAGAGCGCAGAGAGAGAAATAAAGAGCGCAGAGAGAGAAATAAAGAGCGCAGAGAGAGAAATAAAGAGCGCAGAGAAAGAAAGAGCGCAGAGAAAGAAAGAGCGCAGAGAGAGAAAGAAAGAGCGCAGAGAGAGAAAGAAAGAGCGCAAAGAGAGAAAAAAAGAGCGCAAAGAGAGAAAAAAAGAGCGCAGAGAGAAAGAAAGAAAGAGCGCAGAGAGAAAGAAAGAGCGCAGATAGAGAGCGCAGAGAGAGAAAGAGAAAGAAAGAGCGCAGAGAGAGAGAGAGAGAAAGAGCGCCGAGAGAGAGAAAGAGCGCAGAGAGAGAGAAAGAGAAAGAAAGAGCGCAGAGAGAGAGAGAGAGAAAGAGCGCAGAGAGAGAGAAAGAGCGCAGAGAAAGAAAGAGAAAGAAAGAGCGCAGAGAGAGAAAGAGCGCAGAGAGAGAGAGAGCGCAGAGAGAGAAAGAGCGCAGAGAAAGAAAGAGAAAGAAAGAGCGCAGAGAGAGAAAGAAAGAGCGCAGAAAGAAAGAAAGAGCGCAGAGAGAAAGAAAGAAAGAGCGCAGAGAGAGAGAAAGAGCGCAGAGAGAGAAAGAGAAAGAAAGAGCGCAGAGAGAGAGAGAGAAAGAGCGCAGAGAGAGAGAGAAAGAGCGCAGAGAGAGAGAGAAAGAGCGCAGATAAAGAAAGAGAAAGAAAGAGCGCAGAGAGAGAAAGAGCGCAGAGAGAGAAAGAGCGCAGAGAGAGAGAGCGCAGAGAGAGAAAGAGCGCAGAGAGAAAGAAGGAGCGCAGAGAGAGAGAGAATGAGCGCAGAGAGAGAGAGAGAGCGCAGAGAGAGAGAAAGAGCGCAGAGAGAGAGAAAGAGCGCAGAGAGAGAGAGAAAGAGCGCAGAGAGAGAGAAAGAGCGCAGAGAGAGAAAAAAAGAGCGCAAAGAGAAAGAAAGAAAGAGCGCAGAGAGAAAGAAAGAGCGCAGATAGAGAGCGCAGAGAGAGAAAGAGAAAGAAAGAGCGCAGAGAGAGAGAGAGAGAAAGAGCGCCGAGAGAGAGAAAGAGCGCAGAGAGAGAGAAAGAGAAAGAAAGAGCGCAGAGAGAGAGAGAGAAAGAGCGCAGAGAGAGAGAAAGAGCGCAGAGAAAGAAAGAGAAAGAAAGAGCGCAGAGAGAGAAAGAGCGCAGAGAGAGAGAGAGCGCAGAGAGAGAAAGAGCGCAGAGAAAGAAAGAGAAAGAAAGAGCGCAGAGAGAGAAAGAGAGAGCGCAGAGAGAGAAAGAAAGAGCGCAGAAAGAAAGAAAGAGCGCAGAGAGAGAGAAAGAAAGAACGCAGAGAGAGAGAAAGAAAGAGCGCAGAGAGAGAGAGAAAGAACGCAGAGAGAGAGAAAGAGCGCAGAGAGAGAGAAAGAGCGCAGAGAGAGAGAAAGAGCGCAGAGAGAGAGAAAGAGCACAGAGAAAGAGAAAGAGCGCAGAGAGAGAGAAAGAGCACAGAGAGAGAAATAAAGAGCGCAGAGAGAGAAATAAAGAGCGCAGAGAGAGAAATAAAGAGCGCAGAGAGAGAAATAAAGAGCGCAGAGAGAGAAATAAAGAGCGCAGAGAAAGAAAGAGCGCAGAGAAAGAAAGAGCGCAGAGAGAGAAAGAAAGAGCGCAGAGAGAGAAAGAAAGAGCGCAAAGAGAGAAAAAAAGAGCGCAAAGAGAGAAAAAAAGAGCGCAGAGAGAAAGAAAGAAAGAGCGCAGAGAGAAAGAAAGAGCGCAGATAGAGAGCGCAGAGAGAGAAAGAGAAAGAAAGAGCGCAGAGAGAGAGAGAGAGAAAGAGCGCCGAGAGAGAGAAAGAGCGCAGAGAGAGAGAAAGAGAAAGAAAGAGCGCAGAGAGAGAGAGAAAGAGCGCAGAGAGAGAGAAAGAGCGCAGAGAAAGAAAGAGAAAGAAAGAGCGCAGAGAGAGAAAGAGCGCAGAGAGAGAGAGAGCGCAGAGAGAGAAAGAGCGCAGAGAAAGAAAGAGAAAGAAAGAGCGCAGAGAGAGAAAGAAAGAGCGCAGAAAGAAAGAAAGAGCGCAGAGAGAAAGAAAGAAAGAGCGCAGAGAGAGAGAAAGAGCGCAGAGAGAGAAAGAGAAAGAAAGAGCGCAGAGAGAGAGAGAGAAAGAGCGCAGAGAGAGAGAGAAAGAGCGCAGAGAGAGAGAGAAAGAGCGCAGATAAAGAAAGAGAAAGAAAGAGCGCAGAGAGAGAAAGAGCGCAGAGAGAGAAAGAGCGCAGAGAGAGAGAGCGCAGAGAGAGAAAGAGCGCAGAGAGAAAGAAGGAGCGCAGAGAGAGAGAGAATGAGCGCAGAGAGAGAGAGAGAGCGCAGAGAGAGAGAAAGAGCGCAGAGAGAGAGAAAGAGCGCAGAGAGAGAGAGAAAGAGCGCAGAGAGAGAGAAAGAGCGCAGAGAGAGAGAAAGAGCGCAGAGAGAAAGAAAGAGCGCAGAGAGAGAGCGCAGAGAGAGAGAGAAAGAGCGCAGAGAGAGAGAGAAAGAGCGCAGAGAGAGAAATAAAGAGCGCAGAGAGAGAAATAAAGAGCGCAGAGAGAGAAATAAAGAGCGCAGAGAAAGAAAGAGCGCAGAGAGAGAGAAAGAAAGAGCGCAGAGAGAGAAAGAAAGAGCGCAAAGAGAGAAAAAAAGAGCGCAAAAAGAGAAAAAAAGAGCGCAGAGAGAAAGAAAGAAAGAGCGCAGAGAGAAAGAAAGAGCGCAGAGAGAGAGAGCGCAGAGAGAGAAAGAGAAAGAAAGAGCGCAGAGAGAGAGAGAAAGAGCGCCGAGAGAGAGAAAGAGCGCAGAGAGAGAGAAAGAGAAAGAAAGAGCGCAGAGAGAGAAAGTGCGCAGAGAGAGAAAGAGCGCAGAGAGAAAGAAAGAGCGCAGAGAGAGAGAGAAAGAGCGCAGAGAGAGAGAGAAAGAGCGCAAAGAGAGAAAAAAAGAGCGCAGAAAGAAAGAAAAAGCGCAGAGAGAAAGAAAGAAAGAGCGCAGAGAGAGAGAAAGAGCGCAGAGAGAGAAAGAGAAAGAAAGAGCGCAGAGAGAGAGAGAGAAAGAGCGCAGAGAGAGAGAGAAAGAGCGCAGAGAGAGAGAGAGCGCAGAGAAAGAAAGAGAGAGAAAGAGCGCAGAGAGAGAAAGAGCGCAGAGAGAGAAAGAGCGCAGAGAGAGAAAGAGCGCAGAGAGAGAAAGAGCGCAGAGAGAGAGAGAGCGCAGAGAGAAAAAGAGTGCAGAGAGAGAGAGAAAGAGCGCAGAGAGAGAGAGAAAGAGCGCAGAGAGAGAGAGAAAGAGCGCAGAGAGAGAGAAAGAGCGCAGAGAGAGAGAAAGAGAGCAGAGAGAAAGAGCGCAGAGAGAGAGAAAGAGCGCAGAGAAAGAGAAAGAGCGCAGAGAGAGAGAAAGAGCGCAGAGAGAGAAATAAAGAGCGCAGAGAGAGAAATAAAGAGCGCAGAGAGAGAAATAAAGAGCGCAGAGAGAGAAATAAAGATCGCAGAGAGAGAAAGAAGAGCGCAAAGAGAGAAAAAAAGAGCGCAAAGAGAGAAATAAAGAGCGCAGAGAGAGAAATAAAGAGCGCAGAGAAAGAAAGAGCGCAGAGAGAGAGAAAGAAAGAGCGCAGAGAGAAAGAAAGAGCGCAAAGAGAGAAAAAAAGAGCGCAAAGAGAGAAAAAAAGAGCGCAGAGAGAAAGAAAGAAAGAGCGCAGAGAGAAAGAAAGAGCGCAGAGAGAGAGAGCGCAGAGAGAGAAAGAGAAAGAAAGAGCGCAGAGAGAGAGAGAAAGAGCGCCGAGAGAGAGAAAGAGCGCAGAGAGAGAGAAAGAGAAAGAAAGAGCGCAGAGAGAGAAAGTGCGCAGAGAGAGAAAGAGCGCAGAGAGAAAGAAAGAGTGCAGAGAGAGAGAGAGAGAGCGCAGAGAGAGAAAGAAAGAGCGCAAAGAGAGAAAAAAAGAGCGCAGAAAGAAAGAAAAAGCGCAGAGAGAAAGAAAGAAAGAGCGCAGAGAGAGAGAAAGAGCGCAGAGAGAGAAAGAGAGAGAAAGAGCGCAGAGAGAGAGAGAAAGAGCGCAGAGAGAGAAAGAGCGCAGAGAGAGAGAAAGAGCGCAGAGAGAAAGAAAGAGCGCAGAGAGAGAGCGCAGAGAGAGAAAGAAAGAGCGCAGAGAGAGAGAGAAAGAGCGCAGAGAGAGAAATAAAGAGCGCAGAGAGAGAAATAAAGAGCGCAGAGAGAGAAATAAAGAGCGCAGAGAAAGAAAGAGCGCAGAGAGAGAGAGAGAGCGCAGAGAGAGAGAAAGAGCGCAGAGAGAGAGAAAGAGCGCAGAGAGAGAGAGAAAGAGCGCAGAGAGAGAGAAAGAGCGCAGAGAGAGAGAAAGAGCGCAGAGAGAAAGAAAGAGCGCAGAGAGAGAGCGCAGAGAGAGAGAGAAAGAGCGCAGAGAGAGAGAGAAAGAGCGCAGAGAGAGAAATAAAGAGCGCAGAGAGAGAAATAAAGAGCGCAGAGAGAGAAATAAAGAGCGCAGAGAAAGAAAGAGCGCAGAGAGAGAGAAAGAAAGAGCGCAGAGAGAGAAAGAAAGAGCGCAAAGAGAGAAAAAAAGAGCGCAAAAAGAGAAAAAAAGAGCGCAGAGAGAAAGAAAGAAAGAGCGCAGAGAGAAAGAAAGAGCGCAGAGAGAGAGAGCGCAGAGAGAGAAAGAGAAAGAAAGAGCGCAGAGAGAGAGAGAAAGAGCGCCGAGAGAGAGAAAGAGCGCAGAGAGAGAGAAAGAGAAAGAAAGAGCGCAGAGAGAGAAAGTGCGCAGAGAGAGAAAGAGCACAGAGAGAAAGAAAGAGCGCAGAGAGAGAGAGAAAGAGCGCAGAGAGAGAGAGAAAGAGCGCAAAGAGAGAAAAAAAGAGCGCAGAAAGAAAGAAAAAGCGCAGAGAGAAAGAAAGAAAGAGCGCAGAGAGAGAGAAAGAGCGCAGAGAGAGAAAGAGAAAGAAAGAGCGCAGAGAGAGAGAGAGAAAGAGCGCAGAGAGAGAGAGAAAGAGCGCAGAGAGAGAGAGAGCGCAGAGAAAGAAAGAGAGAGAAAGAGCGCAGAGAGAGAAAGAGCGCAGAGAGAGAAAGAGCGCAGAGAGAGAAAGAGCGCAGAGAGAGAAATAAAGAGCGCAGAGAGAGAAATAAAGATCGCAGAGAGAGAAAGAAGAGCGCAAAGAGAGAAAAAAAGAGCGCAAAGAGAGAAATAAAGAGCGCAGAGAGAGAAATAAAGAGCGCAGAGAAAGAAAGAGCGCAGAGAGAGAGAAAGAAAGAGCGCAGAGAGAGAAAGAAAGAGCGCAAAGAGAGAAAAAAAGAGCGCAAAGAGAGAAAAAAAGAGCGCAGAGAGAAAGAAAGAAAGAGCGCAGAGAGAAAGAAAGAGCGCAGAGAGAGAGCGCAGAGAGAGAAAGAGAAAGAAAGAGCGCAGAGAGAGAGAGAAAGAGCGCCGAGAGAGAGAAAGAGCGCAGAGAGAGAGAAAGAGAAAGAAAGAGCGCAGAGAGAGAAAGTGCGCAGAGAGAGAAAGAGCGCAGAGAGAAAGAAAGAGCGCAGAGAGAGAGAGAGAGAGCGCAGAGAGAGAAAGAAAGAGCGCAAAGAGAGAAAAAAAGAGCGCAGAAAGAAAGAAAAAGCGCAGAGAGAAAGAAAGAAAGAGCGCAGAGAGAGAGAAAGAGCGCAGAGAGAGAAAGAGAGAGAAAGAGCGCAGAGAGAGAGAGAAAGAGCGCAGAGAGAGAAAGAGCGCAGAGAGAGAGAAAGAGTGCAGAGAGAAAGAAAGAGCGCAGAGAGAGAGCGCAGAGAGAGAGAGAAAGAGCGCAGAGAGAGAGAGAAAGAGCGCAGAGAGAGAAATAAAGAGCGCAGAGAGAGAAATAAAGAGCGCAGAGAGAGAAATAAAGAGCGCAGAGAAAGAAAGAGCGCAGAGAGAGAGAAAGAAAGAGCGCAGAGAGAGAAAGAAAGAGCGCAAAGAGAGAAAAAAAGAGCGCAAAGAGAGAAAAAAAGAGCGCAGAGAGAAAGAAAGAAAGAGCGCAGAGAGAAAGAAAGAGCGCAGAGAGAGAGAGCGCAGAGAGAGAGAGAAAGAAAGAGCGCAGAGAGAGAGAGACAGAGCGCCGAGAGAGAGAAAGAGCGCAGAGAGAGAGAAAGAGAAAGAAAGAGCGCAGAGAGAGAAAGTGCGCAGAGAGAGAAAGAGCGCAGAGAGAAAGAAAGAGCGCAGAGAGAGAGAGAGAGAGCGCAGAGAGAAAGAAAGAGCGCAGAGAGAGAGAGAGAGAGCGCAGAGAGAGAAAGAAAGAGCGCAAAGAGAGAAAAAAAGAGCGCAGAAAGAAAGAAAAAGCGCAGAGAGAAAGAAAGAAAGAGCGCAGAGAGAGAGAAAGAGCGCAGAGAGAGAAAGAGAAAGAAAGAGCGCAGAGAGAGAGAGAGAAAGAGCGCAGAGAGAGAGAGAAAGAGCGCAGAGAGAGAGAGCGCAGAGAAAGAAAGAGAAAGAAAGAGCGCAGAGAGAGAAAGAGCGCAGAGAGAGAAAGAGCGCAGAGAGAGAGAGAGCGCAGAGAGAAAAAGAGTGCAGAGAGAGAGAGAAAGAGCGCAGAGAGAGAGAGAAAGAGCGCAGAGAGAGAGAGAAAGAGCGCAGAGAGAGAGAAAGAGCGCAGAGAGAGAGAAAGAGCGCAGAGAGAAAGAGCGCAGAGAGAGAGAAAGAGCGCAGAGAAAGAGAAAGAGCGCAGAGAGAGAGAAAGAGCGCAGAGAGAGAAATAAAGAGCGCAGAGAGAGAAATAAAGAGCGCAGAGAGAGAAATAAAGAGTGCAGAGAGAGAAATAAAGAGCGCAGAGAGAGAAAGAGGGCAGAGAGAGAGAAAGAGCGCAGAGAGAGAAATATAGAGCGCAGAGAGAGAAATAAAGAGCGCAGAGAGAGAAATAAAGAGCGCAGAGAGAGAAATAAAGAGCGCAGAGAGAGAAAGAAGAGCGCAAAGAGAGAAAAAAAGAGCGCAAAGAGAGAAAAAAAGAGCGCAGAGAGAAAGAAAGAAAGAGCGCAGAGAGAAAGAAAGAGCGCAGAGAGAGAGAGCGCAGAGAGAGAAAGAGAAAGAAAGAGCGCAGAGAGAGAGAGAGAGAGAGAAAGAGCGCCGAGAGAGAGAAAGAGCGCAGAGAGAGAGAAAGAGAAAGAAAGAGCGCAGAGAGAGAGAGAGAAAGAGCGCAGAGAGAGAGAAAGAGCGCAGAGAAAGAAAGAGAAAGAAAGAGCGCAGAGAGAGAGAGAGCGCAGAGAGAGAAAGAGCGCAGAGAAAGAAAGAGAAAGAAAGAGCGCAGAGAGAGAAAGAGAGAGCGCAGAGAGAGAAAGAAAGAGCGCAGAAAGAAAGAAAGAGCGCAGAGAGAAAGAAAGAAAGAGCGCAGAGAGAGAGAAAGAGCGCAGAGAGAGAAAGAGAAAGAAAGAGCGCAGAGAGAAAGAGAGAAAGAGCGCAGAGAGAGAGAGAAAGAGCGCAGAGAGAGAGAAAGAGCGCAGAGAAAGAAAGAGAAAGAAAGAGCGCAGAGAGAGAAAGAGCGCAGAGAGAGAAAGAGCGCAGAGAGAGAGAGAGCGCAGAGAGAGAAAGAGCGCAGAGAGAAAGAAAGAGCGCAGAGAGAGAGAGAAAGAGCGCAGAGAGAGAGAAAGAGCGCAGAGAGAGAGAAAGAGCGCAGAGAGAAAGAAATAGCGCAGAGAGAAAGAAATAGCGCAGAGAGAGAGAGGAAGAAAGAGCGCAGAGAGAGAGAAAGAAAGAGCGCAGAGAGAAAAAAAGAGCACATAGAGAGAGAAAGAGCGCAGAGAGAGAGAAAGAAAGAGCGCAGAGAGAGAGAGAAAGAGCGCAGAGAGAGAGAGAAAGAGCGCAGAGAGAGAAATAAAGAGCGCAGAGAGAGAAAGAAAGAGCACAGAGAAAGAAAGAGCGCAGAGAGAGAGAAAAAAAGAGCGCAGAGAGAGAAAGAAAGAGAGCAGAGAGAGAGAGAAAGAGCGCAGAGAGAGAGAGAAAGAGCGCAGAGAGAGAGAAAGAGAAAGAAAGAGCACAGAGAGAGAAAGAAAGAGCACAGAGAGAGAGAAAGAGCGCAGAGAGAGAGAAAGAAAGAGCGCAGAGAGAGAAAGAGCGCAGAGAGAGAAAGAAAGAGCGCAGAGAGAGAGAAAGAAAGAGCGCAGAGAGAGAGCGCAGAGAGAGAAATAAAGAGCGCAGAGAGAGAAATAAAGAGCGCAGAGAAAGAAAGAGCACAGAGAGAGAGAGAAAGAAAGAGCGCAGAGAGAGAAAGAAAGAGCGCAGGGAGAGAAAGAAAGAGCGCAAAGAGAGAAAAAAAGAGCGCAAAGAGAGAATAAAAGAGCGCAGAGAAAAAGAAAGAAAGAGCGCAGAGAGAAAGAAAGAGCGCAGAGAGAGAGAGAGAGAGCGCAGAGAGAAAAAGAGAAAGAAAGAGCACAGAGAGAGAGAGAGAGAAAGAGCGCCGAGAGAGAGAGAGAGCGCAGAGAGAGAGAAAGAGAAAGAAAGAGCGCAGAGAGAGAAAGTGCGCAGAGAGAGAAAGTGCGCAGAGAGAGAAAGAGCGCAGAGAGAAAGAAAGAGCGCAGAGAGAGAGAGAGAAAGAGCGCAAAGAGAGAAAAAAAGAGCGCAGAAAGAAAGAAACAGCGCAGAGAGAAAGAAAGAAAGAGCGCAGAGAGAGAGAAAGAGCGCAGAGAGAGAAAGAGAAAGAAAGAGCGCAGAGAGAGAGAGAAAGAGCACAGAGAGAGAGAGAAAGAGCGCAAAGAGAGAGAAAGAGCGCAGAGAGAGAAAGAGAAAGAAAGAGCGCAGAGAGAGAAAGAGCGCAGAGAGAAAGAGCACAGAGAGAGAAAGAGCGCAGAGAGAGAAAGAGCGCAGAGAGAGAAAGAGCGCAGAGAGAGAAAGAGCGCAGTGAGAAAGAAGAGCGCAGAGAGAGAAAGAGCGCAGAGAGAAAGAAAGAGCGCAGAGAGAAAGAAAGAGCGCAGAGAGAGAGAGAAAGAGCGCAGAGAGAGAGAGAAAGAGCTTAGAGAGAGAGAAAAAAGTGCGCAGAGAGAGAGAAAAAAGAGCGCAGAGAGAAAGAAAGAGCGCAGAGAGAGAAAGAAAGAGCTCAGAGAGATAAAGAAAGAGCGCAGAGAGTGAGAGAGAAAGAGCGCAGAGAGAGAGAGAAAGAAAGAGCGCAGAGAGAGAGAGAAAGAAATAGCGCAGAGAGAGAAAGAAATAGCGCAGAGAGAGAGAAAGAGCGCAGAGAGAGAGAGGAAGAAAGAGCACAGAGAGAGAGAAAGAAAGAGCACATAGAGAGAGAAAGAGCGCAGAGAGAGAGAGAAAGAGCGCAGAGAGAAAGAGAGAGCGCAGAGAGAGAGAGCGCAGACAGAGAGAGCGCAGAGAGAGAGCGCAGAGAGAAAGAGAGAGAGCGCAGAGAGAGAGAAAAAAAGAGCGCAGAGAGAGAGAAAGAGCGTAGAGAAAAAAAGAGCGCAGAGAGAGAGAGAGGAAGAAAGAGCGCAGACAGAGAAAGAAAGAGCGCAGAGAGAGAAAGAAAGAGCCACACTGTAATGGGGACCGGTTAGACCACAGGGGCCAATGTGAGATTGGTTGGGTCAGGCCGGGCCAGAAATACCGTTACATTTGGAGGCACTGCTGAGATCAGATCTGTCATCAGGACAGGCTCTAGCTAGGCACACTGGGAAACAGGGAGAGTGTCTGCTGCCACTTTGTGCTGCGTAGGGACGGACCTAGGGGTAGTCAGGGGGCTGACGGGATATTGTCAGTTCGCAGGGACAACCTAGGGGCCTGAAGGGAGTGAGGGGTCTGGAGCCGGGCTATAGCTGACCGAGTCACCTTGAGGCAGTGCTAGTTGGTAGGATGCCTGAAGGGATAGCCTGTTAACATGGTCAGGAATCCTGGAGAGGGTCTGCGCTAGGCTGACCAAGACAGGTAGACGCCCCAAGTACTGCATGGCAGAGCCAGAGTACCTAGCCCATTCCAGACACTCACCGTAGGGAGCACAGACTGGGAGGAAGGAGTCACAGCAGACACTGAGAGAGTGAGCCTAGCCTGAGGTAGTGCAACACTGGGTCACACCTAGATAAGGTACACATGTGGTGGTGCATCTGAAGCTAATCTTTATTGTACCGGTGAGGTGGCTGCCCCGCAGAGTGGAGCCCCATGTACGATAACTGTTACGAGAGAGTGGAGGATCCGCGTGGTGCGGAGAACATGAAATGGCGGACAGAGGCTGATGGGGAGGGCACCCGTGGCGTGCAACCCACTGAAGAGCAGACTGTCGCCGAATTGTCATTAACGAATCTGCTCTGGAGCGGAGCGAAGGCCGTGGCTGCCCCGTTTTTATCCTGTCTGGGACAGCGAGGAGCCACCCTTGAAGAGTGTGAGGACATTGTAATAATTGGGGGAGAACCCCGTGAGGAGAGCAAACAAATGGACTTTTTGGGCTTAAAAGTCAACCAAAATGGCGGTTCCCGCTTGCTAGGGAAACCGCATGGGCAAGTCGCAGAGAAAATGGCTGACGCAGGACTTGCAAAGAGCTGGCCGGGAATGGCGCGAACAGCAGAGCCCCGCCCTGATGGGGGGCATGGCGCGAAAGCTATAGCTGCGCCGGGATGGACAGTGACTAATTCAGCCCCTGTGCTGAGTCAACCGCTAAGTCTATGGGACCCTCCCCTGATTTCTACCAGGGGGAGTCATTTTCAACTATGGCCTGTGGGGATGCACCCACTGGGCCCAGGGACTGATATCCAGACGGCGCCACTACAAAAAGTAGTTCCGGCCGCGGGAGTGAATTACCAAAAAGAAGGATACTTTGCACGCAAAGCTGCTGCAAGGAGAAGGCGGGAACTAGCCGCGGGAAAAGACTACAGCTCTGAGGAGGAAACTGGCGCGAAAACGCAGACCGCGCCCACCAGGACTGAGAAAGGCGCGGCCTTAATTAAGGGGCATGATATTCCCCTGTGGGACCCGCCCATTATTGCAACCCCTGGGGGCGGGTTTCACTCTCACAACATTATGGCTGGTTGGAGACAGTCCGAACCACAAGTACCGGGTCCATGGTTCTGGCCGTATACTGGGGGGACGGGGACGACTCCCATTAACCCCTGACTATACCGGGGATACGCTTATCACAATGCCTTTCTGGTCTGTGCTGAAGCAGGGCATTCTGGCAGCCAAGTGGCTTGACCTTTATTAGTGAGCCTGGTTACCCCCTCTCGGAACCACAGACTTAGAAATCGCCAGCTCATATACAGTGCATAAAATATATTTATATATATACCCTTATACACCATTTTAATAAAAAATATCACAAAATTCTTCTAAGTCCCTCGGGAAGAGTGAAAGACGCGCACGTTCATTTTCAGAGCTCCTAGACCTTCCTATAAGAAGTTAGCCAAAAAGTAGCTTCGAAAAACGCTTAGGTTAAGTTTCAGAGTTGCTTCTAATGTACCAAAGCTGGACTTAGACATAATGTCACTCTCACAACATTATGGCTGGTTGGAGACAGTCCGAACCACAAGTACCGGGTCCATGGTTCTGGCCGTATACTGGGGGGACGGGGACGACTCCCATTAACCCCTGACTATACCGGGGATACGCTTATCACAATGCCTTTCTGGTCTGTGCTGAAGCAGGGCATTCTGGCAGCCAAGTGGCTTGACCTTTATTAGTGAGCCTGGTTACCCCCTCTCGGAACCACAGACTTAGAAATCGCCAGCTCATATACAGTGCATAAAATATATTTATATATATACCCTTATACACCATTTTAATAAAAAAATATCACAAAATTCTTCTAAGTCCCTCGGGAAGAGTGAAAGACGCGCACGTTCATTTTCAGAGCTCCTAGACCTTCCTATAAGAAGTTAGCCAAAAAGTAGCTTCGAAAAACGCTTAGGTTAAGTTTCAGAGTTGCTTCTAATGTACCAAAGCTGGACTTAGACATAATGTCACTCTCACAACATTATGGCTGGTTGGAGACAGTCCGAACCACAAGTACCGGGTCCATGGTTCTGGCCGTATACTGGGGGGACGGGGACGACTCCCATTAACCCCTGACTATACCGGGGATACGCTTATCACAATGCCTTTCTGGTCTGTGCTGAAGCAGGGCATTCTGGCAGCCAAGTGGCTTGACCTTTATTAGTGAGCCTGGTTACCCCCTCTCGGAACCACAGACTTAGAAATCGCCAGCTCATATACAGTGCATAAAATATATTTATATATATACCCTTATACACCATTTTAATAAAAAAAATCACAATATTCTTCTGTCTCTCGGGAAGAGTGAAAGACGCGCACGTTCATTTTCAGAGCTCCTAGACCTTCCTATAAGAAGTTAGCCAAAAAGTAGCTTCGAAAAACGCTTAGGTTAAGTTTCAGAGTTGCTTCTAATGTACCAAAGCTGGACTTAGACATAATGTCACTCTCACAACATTATGGCTGGTTGGAGACAGTCCGAACCACAAGTACCGGGTCCATGGTTCTGGCCGTATACTGGGGGGACGGGGACGACTCCCATTAACCCCTGACTATACCGGGGATACGCTTATCACAATGCCTTTCTGGTCTGTGCTGAAGCAGGGCATTCTGGCAGCCAAGTGGCTTGACCTTTATTAGTGAGCCTGGTTACCCCCTCTCGGAACCACAGACTTAGAAATCGCCAGCTCATATACAGTGCATAAAATATATTTATATATATACCCTTATACACCATTTTAATAAAAAAAATCACAAAATTCTTCTGTCTCTCGGGAAGAGTGAAAGACGCGCACGTTCATTTTCAGAGCTCCTAGACCTTCCTATAAGAAGTTAGCCAAAAAGTAGCTTCGAAAAACGCTTAGGTTAAGTTTCAGAGTTGCTTCTAATGTACCAAAGCTGGACTTAGACATAATGTCACTCTCACAACATTATGGCTGGTTGGAGACAGTCCGAACCACAAGTACCGGGTCCATGGTTCTGGCCGTATACTGGGGGGACGGGGACGACTCCCATTAACCCCTGACTATACCGGGGATACGCTTATCACAATGCCTTTCTGGTCTGTGCTGAAGCAGGGCATTCTGGCAGCCAAGTGGCTTGACCTTTATTAGTGAGCCTGGTTACCCCCTCTCGGAACCACAGACTTAGAAATCGCCAGCTCATATACAGTGCATAAAATATATTTATATATATATACCCTTATACACCATTTTAATAAAAAAAATCACAAAATTCTTCTGTCTCTCGGGAAGAGTGAAAGACGCGCACGTTCATTTTCAGAGCTCCTAGACCTTCCTATAAGAAGTTAGCCAAAAAGTAGCTTCGAAAAACGCTTAGGTTAAGTTTCAGAGTT
This sequence comes from Ascaphus truei, assembly GCF_040206685.1. Taxonomy (NCBI): domain Eukaryota; kingdom Metazoa; phylum Chordata; class Amphibia; order Anura; family Ascaphidae; genus Ascaphus; species Ascaphus truei. The sequence continues at coordinate 366,496 of NW_027454428.1, read as the reverse complement.
GCTTCTAATGTACCAAAGCTGGACTTAGACATAATTTCACTCTCACAACATTATGGCTGGTTGGAGACAGTCCGAACCACAAGTACCGGGTCCATGGTTCTGGCCGTATACTGGGGGGACGGGGACGACTCCCATTAACCCCTGACTATACCGGGGATACGCTTATCACAATGCCTTTCTGGTCTGTGCTGAAGCAGGGCATTCTGGCAGGCAAGTGGCTTGACCTTTATTAGTGAGCCTGGTTACCCCCTCTCGGAACCACAGACTTAGAAATCGCCAGCTCATATACAGTGCATAAAATATATTTATATATATACCCTTATACACCATTTTAATAAAAAATATCACAAAATTCTTCTAAGTCCCTCGGGAAGAGAGAAAGACGCGTACGTTCATTTTTAGAGCTCCTAGACCTTCCTATAAGAAGTTAGCCAAAAAGTAGCTTCGAAAAACGCTTAGGTTAAGTTTCAGAGTTGCTTCTAATGTACCAAAGCTGGACTTAGACATAATTTCACTCTCACAACATTATGGCTGGTTGGAGACAGTCCGAACCACAAGTACCGGGTCCATGGTTCTGGCCGTATACTGGGGGGACGGGGACGACTCCCATTAACCCCTGACTATACCGGGGATACGCTTATCACAATGCCTTTCTGGTCTGTGCTGAAGCAGGGCATTCTGGCAGGCAAGTGGCTTGACCTTTATTAGTGAGCCTGGTTACCCCCTCTCGGAACCACAGACTTAGAAATCGCCAGCTCATATACAGTGCATAAAATATATTTATATATATACCCTTATACACCATTTTAATAAAAAAATATCACAAAATTCTTCTAAGTCTCTCGGGAAGAGTGAAAGACGCGCACGTTCATTTTCAGAGCTCCTAGACCTTCCTATAAGAAGTTAGCCAAAAAGTAGCTTCGAAAAACGCTTAGGTTAAGTTTCAGAGTTGCTTCTAATGTACCAAAGCTGGACTTAGACATAATTTCACTCTCACAACATTATGGCTGGTTGGAGAGGGTCCGAACCACAAGTACCGGGTCCATGGTTCTGGCCGTATACTGGGGGGACGGGGACGACTCCCATTAACCCCTGACTATACCGGGGATACGCTTATCACAATGCCTTTCTGGTCTGTGCTGAAGCAGGGCATTCTGGCAGCCAAGTGGCTTGACCTTTATTAGTGAGCCTGGTTACCCCCTCTGGAACCACAGACTTAGAAATCGCCAGCTCATATACAGTGCATAAAATATATTTATATATATACCCTTATACACCATTTTAATAAAAAATATCACAAAATTCTTCTAAGTCCCTCGGGAAGAGTGAAAGACGCGCACGTTCATTTTCAGAGCTCCTAGACCTTCCTATAAGAAGTTAGCCAAAAAGTAGCTTCGAAAAACACTTAGGTTAAGTTTCAGAGTTGCTTCTAATGTACCAAAGCTGGACTTAGACATAATTTCACTCTCACAACATTATGGCTGGTTGGAGACAGTCCGAACCACAAGTACCGGGTCCATGGTTCTGGCCGTATACTGGGGGGACGGGGACGACTCCCATTAACCCCTGACTATACCGGGGATACGCTTATCACAATGCCTTTCTGGTCTGTGCTGAAGCAGGGCATTCTGGCAGGCAAGTGGCTTGACCTTTATTAGTGAGCCTGGTTACCCCCTCTCGGAATCACAGACTTAGAAATCGCCAGCTCATATACAGTGCATAAAATATATTTATATATATACCCTTATACACCATTTTAATAAAAAATATCACAAAATTCTTCTAAGTCCCTCGGGAAGAGAGAAAGACGCGTACGTTCATTTTCAGAGCTCCTAGACCTTCCTATAAGAATTTAGCTAAAAAGTAGCTTCGAAAAACGCTTAGGTTAAGTTTCAAAGTTGCTTCTAATGTACCAAAGCTGGACTTAGACATAATTTCACTCTCACAACATTATGGCTGGTTGGAGACAGTCCGAACCACAAGTACCGGGTCCATGGTTCTGGCCGTATACTGGGGGGACGGGGACGACTCCCATTAACCCCTGACTATACCGGGGATACGCTTATCACAATGCCTTTCTGGTCTGTGCTGAAGCAGGGCATTCTGGCAGCCAAGTGGCTTGACCTTTATTAGTGAGCCTGGTTACCCCCTCTCGGAACCACAGACTTAGAAATCGCCAGCTCATATACAGTGCATAAAATATATTTATATATATACCCTTATACACCATTTTAATAAAAAAAATCACAATATTCTTCTGTCTCTCGGGAAGAGTGAAAGACGCGCACGTTCATTTTCAGAGCTCCTAGACCTTCCTATAAGAAGTTAGCCAAAAAGTAGCTTCGAAAAACGCTTAGGTTAAGTTTCAGAGTTGCTTCTAATGTACCAAAGCTGGACTTAGACATAATGTCACTCTCACAACATTATGGCTGGTTGGAGACAGTCCGAACCACAAGTACCGGGTCCATGGTTCTGGCCGTATACTGGGGGGACGGGGACGACTCCCATTAACCCCTGACTATACCGGGGATACGCTTATCACAATGCCTTTCTGGTCTGTGCTGAAGCAGGGCATTCTGGCAGCCAAGTGGCTTGACCTTTATTAGTGAGCCTGGTTACCCCCTCTCGGAACCACAGACTTAGAAATCGCCAGCTCATATACAGTGCATAAAATATATTTATATATATACCCTTATACACCATTTTAATAAAAAAAATCACAAAATTCTTCTGTCTCTCGGGAAGAGTGAAAGACGCGCACGTTCATTTTCAGAGCTCCTAGACCTTCCTATAAGAAGTTAGCCAAAAAGTAGCTTCGAAAAACGCTTAGGTTAAGTTTCAGAGTTGCTTCTAATGTACCAAAGCTGGACTTAGACATAATGTCACTCTCACAACATTATGGCTGGTTGGAGACAGTCCGAACCACAAGTACCGGGTCCATGGTTCTGGCCGTATACTGGGGGGACGGGGACGACTCCCATTAACCCCTGACTATACCGGGGATACGCTTATCACAATGCCTTTCTGGTCTGTGCTGAAGCAGGGCATTCTGGCAGCCAAGTGGCTTGACCTTTATTAGTGAGCCTGGTTACCCCCTCTCGGAACCACAGACTTAGAAATCGCCAGCTCATATACAGTGCATAAAATATATTTATATATATATACCCTTATACACCATTTTAATAAAAAAAATCACAAAATTCTTCTGTCTCTCGGGAAGAGTGAAAGACGCGCACGTTCATTTTCAGAGCTCCTAGACCTTCCTATAAGAAGTTAGCCAAAAAGTAGCTTCGAAAAACGCTTAGGTTAAGTTTCAGAGTTGCTTCTAATGTACCAAAGCTGGACTTAGACATAATTTCACTCTCACAACATTATGGCTGGTTGGAGACAGTCCGAACCACAAGTACCGGGTCCATGGTTCTGGCCGTATACTGGGGGGACGGGGACGACTCCCATTAACCCCTGACTATACCGGGGATACGCTTATCACAATGCCTTTCTGGTCTGTGCTGAAGCAGGGCATTCTGGCAGGCAAGTGGCTTGACCTTTATTAGTGAGCCTGGTTACCCCCTCTCGGAACCACAGACTTAGAAATCGCCAGCTCATATACAGTGCATAAAATATATTTATATATATACCCTTATACACCATTTTAATAAAAAATATCACAAAATTCTTCTAAGTCCCTCGGGAAGAGAGAAAGACGCGTACGTTCATTTTTAGAGCTCCTAGACCTTCCTATAAGAAGTTAGCCAAAAAGTAGCTTCGAAAAACGCTTAGGTTAAGTTTCAGAGTTGCTTCTAATGTACCAAAGCTGGACTTAGACATAATTTCACTCTCACAACATTATGGCTGGTTGGAGACAGTCCGAACCACAAGTACCGGGTCCATGGTTCTGGCCGTATACTGGGGGGACGGGGACGACTCCCATTAACCCCTGACTATACCGGGGATACGCTTATCACAATGCCTTTCTGGTCTGTGCTGAAGCAGGGCATTCTGGCAGGCAAGTGGCTTGACCTTTATTAGTGAGCCTGGTTACCCCCTCTCGGAACCACAGACTTAGAAATCGCCAGCTCATATACAGTGCATAAAATATATTTATATATATACCCTTATACACCATTTTAATAAAAAAATATCACAAAATTCTTCTAAGTCTCTCGGGAAGAGTGAAAGACGCGCACGTTCATTTTCAGAGCTCCTAGACCTTCCTATAAGAAGTTAGCCAAAAAGTAGCTTCGAAAAACGCTTAGGTTAAGTTTCAGAGTTGCTTCTAATGTACCAAAGCTGGACTTAGACATAATTTCACTCTCACAACATTATGGCTGGTTGGAGAGGGTCCGAACCACAAGTACCGGGTCCATGGTTCTGGCCGTATACTGGGGGGACGGGGACGACTCCCATTAACCCCTGACTATACCGGGGATACGCTTATCACAATGCCTTTCTGGTCTGTGCTGAAGCAGGGCATTCTGGCAGCCAAGTGGCTTGACCTTTATTAGTGAGCCTGGTTACCCCCTCTGGAACCACAGACTTAGAAATCGCCAGCTCATATACAGTGCATAAAATATATTTATATATATACCCTTATACACCATTTTAATAAAAAATATCACAAAATTCTTCTAAGTCCCTCGGGAAGAGTGAAAGACGCGCACGTTCATTTTCAGAGCTCCTAGACCTTCCTATAAGAAGTTAGCCAAAAAGTAGCTTCGAAAAACACTTAGGTTAAGTTTCAGAGTTGCTTCTAATGTACCAAAGCTGGACTTAGACATAATTTCACTCTCACAACATTATGGCTGGTTGGAGACAGTCCGAACCACAAGTACCGGGTCCATGGTTCTGGCCGTATACTGGGGGGACGGGGACGACTCCCATTAACCCCTGACTATACCGGGGATACGCTTATCACAATGCCTTTCTGGTCTGTGCTGAAGCAGGGCATTCTGGCAGGCAAGTGGCTTGACCTTTATTAGTGAGCCTGGTTACCCCCTCTCGGAATCACAGACTTAGAAATCGCCAGCTCATATACAGTGCATAAAATATATTTATATATATACCCTTATACACCATTTTAATAAAAAATATCACAAAATTCTTCTAAGTCCCTCGGGAAGAGAGAAAGACGCGTACGTTCATTTTCAGAGCTCCTAGACCTTCCTATAAGAATTTAGCTAAAAAGTAGCTTCGAAAAACGCTTAGGTTAAGTTTCAAAGTTGCTTCTAATGTACCAAAGCTGGACTTAGACATAATTTCACTCTCACAACATTATGGCTGGTTGGAGACAGTCCGAACCACAAGTACCGGGTCCATGGTTCTGGCCGTATACTGGGGGGACGGGGACGACTCCCATTAACCCCTGACTATACCGGGGATACGCTTATCACAATGCCTTTCTGGTCTGTGCTGAAGCAGGGCATTCTGGCAGGCAAGTGGCTTGACCTTTATTAGTGAGCCTGGTTACCCCCTCTCGGAACCACAGACTTAGAAATCGCCAGCTCATATACAGTGCATAAAATATATTTATATATATACCCTTATACACCATTTTAATAAAAAAATATCACAAAATTCTTCTAAGTCTCTCGGGAAGAGTGAAAGACGCGCACGTTCATTTTCAGAGCTCCTAGACCTTCCTATAAGAAGTTAGCCAAAAAGTAGCTTCGAAAAACGCTTAGGTTAAGTTTCAGAGTTGCTTCTAATGTACCAAAGCTGGACTTAGACATAATTTCACTCTCACAACATTATGGCTGGTTGGAGAGGGTCCGAACCACAAGTACCGGGTCCATGGTTCTGGCCGTATACTGGGGGGACGGGGACGACTCCCATTAACCCCTGACTATACCGGGGATACGCTTATCACAATGCCTTTCTGGTCTGTGCTGAAGCAGGGCATTCTGGCAGCCAAGTGGCTTGACCTTTATTAGTGAGCCTGGTTACCCCCTCTGGAACCACAGACTTAGAAATCGCCAGCTCATATACAGTGCATAAAATATATTTATATATATACCCTTATACACCATTTTAATAAAAAATATCACAAAATTCTTCTAAGTCCCTCGGGAAGAGTGAAAGACGCGCACGTTCATTTTCAGAGCTCCTAGACCTTCCTATAAGAAGTTAGCCAAAAAGTAGCTTCGAAAAACGCTTAGGTTAAGTTTCAGAGTTGCTTCTAATGTACCAAAGCTGGACTTAGACATAATGTCACTCTCACAACATTATGGCTGGTTGGAGACAGTCCGAACCACAAGTACCGGGTCCATGGTTCTGGCCGTATACTGGGGGGACGGGGACGACTCCCATTAACCCCTGACTATACCGGGGATACGCTTATCACAATGCCTTTCTGGTCTGTGCTGAAGCAGGGCATTCTGGCAGCCAAGTGGCTTGACCTTTATTAGTGAGCCTGGTTACCCCCTCTGGAACCACAGACTTAGAAATCGCCAGCTCATATACAGTGCATAAAATATATTTATATATATACCCTTATACACCATTTTAATAAAAAATATCACAAAATTCTTCTAAGTCCCTCGGGAAGAGTGAAAGACGCGCACGTTCATTTTCAGAGCTCCTAGACCTTCCTATAAGAAGTTAGCCAAAAAGTAGCTTCGAAAAACGCTTAGGTTAAGTTTCAGAGTTGCTTCTAATGTACCAAAGCTGGACTTAGACATAATGTCACTCTCACAACATTATGGCTGGTTGGAGACAGTCCGAACCACAAGTACCGGGTCCATGGTTCTGGCCGTATACTGGGGGGACGGGGACGACTCCCATTAACCCCTGACTATACCGGGGATACGCTTATCACAATGCCTTTCTGGTCTGTGCTGAAGCAGGGCATTCTGGCAGCCAAGTGGCTTGACCTTTATTAGTGAGCCTGGTTACCCCCTCTCGGAACCACAGACTTAGAAATCGCCAGCTCATATACAGTGCATAAAATATATTTATATATATACCCTTATACACCATTTTAATAAAAAAATATCACAAAATTCTTCTAAGTCCCTCGGGAAGAGTGAAAGACGCGCACGTTCATTTTCAGAGCTCCTAGACCTTCCTATAAGAAGTTAGCCAAAAAGTAGCTTCGAAAAACGCTTAGGTTAAGTTTCAGAGTTGCTTCTAATGTACCAAAGCTGGACTTAGACATAATGTCACTCTCACAACATTATGGCTGGTTGGAGACAGTCCGAACCACAAGTACCGGGTCCATGGTTCTGGCCGTATACTGGGGGGACGGGGACGACTCCCATTAACCCCTGACTATACCGGGGATACGCTTATCACAATGCCTTTCTGGTCTGTGCTGAAGCAGGGCATTCTGGCAGCCAAGTGGCTTGACCTTTATTAGTGAGCCTGGTTACCCCCTCTGGAACCACAGACTTAGAAATCGCCAGCTCATATACAGTGCATAAAATATATTTATATATATACCCTTATACACCATTTTAATAAAAAATATCACAAAATTCTTCTAAGTCCCTCGGGAAGAGTGAAAGACGCGCACGTTCATTTTCAGAGCTCCTAGACCTTCCTATAAGAAGTTAGCCAAAAAGTAGCTTCGAAAAACGCTTAGGTTAAGTTTCAGAGTTGCTTCTAATGTACCAAAGCTGGACTTAGACATAATGTCACTCTCACAACATTATGGCTGGTTGGAGACAGTCCGAACCACAAGTACCGGGTCCATGGTTCTGGCCGTATACTGGGGGGACGGGGACGACTCCCATTAACCCCTGACTATACCGGGGATACGCTTATCACAATGCCTTTCTGGTCTGTGCTGAAGCAGGGCATTCTGGCAGCCAAGTGGCTTGACCTTTATTAGTGAGCCTGGTTACCCCCTCTCGGAACCACAGACTTAGAAATCGCCAGCTCATATACAGTGCATAAAATATATTTATATATATACCCTTATACACCATTTTAATAAAAAAATATCACAAAATTCTTCTAAGTCCCTCGGGAAGAGTGAAAGACGCGCACGTTCATTTTCAGAGCTCCTAGACCTTCCTATAAGAAGTTAGCCAAAAAGTAGCTTCGAAAAACGCTTAGGTTAAGTTTCAGAGTTGCTTCTAATGTACCAAAGCTGGACTTAGACATAATGTCACTCTCACAACATTATGGCTGGTTGGAGACAGTCCGAACCACAAGTACCGGGTCCATGGTTCTGGCCGTATACTGGGGGGACGGGGACGACTCCCATTAACCCCTGACTATACCGGGGATACGCTTATCACAATGCCTTTCTGGTCTGTGCTGAAGCAGGGCATTCTGGCAGCCAAGTGGCTTGACCTTTATTAGTGAGCCTGGTTACCCCCTCTGGAACCACAGACTTAGAAATCGCCAGCTCATATACAGTGCATAAAATATATTTATATATATACCCTTATACACCATTTTAATAAAAAATATCACAAAATTCTTCTAAGTCCCTCGGGAAGAGTGAAAGACGCGCACGTTCATTTTCAGAGCTCCTAGACCTTCCTATAAGAAGTTAGCCAAAAAGTAGCTTCGAAAAACGCTTAGGTTAAGTTTCAGAGTTGCTTCTAATGTACCAAAGCTGGACTTAGACATAATGTCACTCTCACAACATTATGGCTGGTTGGAGACAGTCCGAACCACAAGTACCGGGTCCATGGTTCTGGCCGTATACTGGGGGGACGGGGACGACTCCCATTAACCCCTGACTATACCGGGGATACGCTTATCACAATGCCTTTCTGGTCTGTGCTGAAGCAGGGCATTCTGGCAGCCAAGTGGCTTGACCTTTATTAGTGAGCCTGGTTACCCCCTCTCGGAACCACAGACTTAGAAATCGCCAGCTCATATACAGTGCATAAAATATATTTATATATATACCCTTATACACCATTTTAATAAAAAAATATCACAAAATTCTTCTAAGTCCCTCGGGAAGAGTGAAAGACGCGCACGTTCATTTTCAGAGCTCCTAGACCTTCCTATAAGAAGTTAGCCAAAAAGTAGCTTCGAAAAACGCTTAGGTTAAGTTTCAGAGTTGCTTCTAATGTACCAAAGCTGGACTTAGACATAATGTCACTCTCACAACATTATGGCTGGTTGGAGACAGTCCGAACCACAAGTACCGGGTCCATGGTTCTGGCCGTATACTGGGGGGACGGGGACGACTCCCATTAACCCCTGACTATACCGGGGATACGCTTATCACAATGCCTTTCTGGTCTGTGCTGAAGCAGGGCATTCTGGCAGCCAAGTGGCTTGACCTTTATTAGTGAGCCTGGTTACCCCCTCTCGGAACCACAGACTTAGAAATCGCCAGCTCATATACAGTGCATAAAATATATTTATATATATACCCTTATACACCATTTTAATAAAAAATATCACAAAATTCTTCTAAGTCCCTCGGGAAGAGTGAAAGACGCGCACGTTCATTTTCAGAGCTCCTAGACCTTCCTATAAGAAGTTAGCCAAAAAGTAGCTTCGAAAAACGCTTAGGTTAAGTTTCAGAGTTGCTTCTAATGTACCAAAGCTGGACTTAGACATAATGTCACTCTCACAACATTATGGCTGGTTGGAGACAGTCCGAACCACAAGTACCGGGTCCATGGTTCTGGCCGTATACTGGGGGGACGGGGACGACTCCCATTAACCCCTGACTATACCGGGGATACGCTTATCACAATGCCTTTCTGGTCTGTGCTGAAGCAGGGCATTCTGGCAGCCAAGTGGCTTGACCTTTATTAGTGAGCCTGGTTACCCCCTCTCGGAACCACAGACTTAGAAATCGCCAGCTCATATACAGTGCATAAAATATATTTATATATATACCCTTATACACCATTTTAATAAAAAAAATCACAAAATTCTTCTGTCTCTCGGGAAGAGTGAAAGACGCGCACGTTCATTTTCAGAGCTCCTAGACCTTCCTATAAGAAGTTAGCCAAAAAGTAGCTTCGAAAAACGCTTAGGTTAAGTTTCAGAGTTGCTTCTAATGTACCAAAGCTGGACTTAGACATAATGTCACTCTCACAACATTATGGCTGGTTGGAGACAGTCCGAACCACAAGTACCGGGTCCATGGTTCTGGCCGTATACTGGGGGGACGGGGACGACTCCCATTAACCCCTGACTATACCGGGGATACGCTTATCACAATGCCTTTCTGGTCTGTGCTGAAGCAGGGCATTCTGGCAGCCAAGTGGCTTGACCTTTATTAGTGAGCCTGGTTACCCCCTCTCGGAACCACAGACTTAGAAATCGCCAGCTCATATACAGTGCATAAAATATATTTATATATATATACCCTTATACACCATTTTAATAAAAAAAATCACAAAATTCTTCTGTCTCTCGGGAAGAGTGAAAGACGCGCACGTTCATTTTCAGAGCTCCTAGACCTTCCTATAAGAAGTTAGCCAAAAAGTAGCTTCGAAAAACGCTTACAGTAGGTTAAGTTTCAGAGTTGCTTCTAATGTACCAAAGCTGGACTTAGACATAATTTCACTCTCACAACATTATGGCTGGTTGGAGACAGTCCGAACCACAAGTACCGGGTCCATGGTTCTGGCCGTATACTGGGGGGACGGGGACGACTCCCATTAACCCCTGACTATACCGGGGATACGCTTATCACAATGCCTTTCTGGTCTGTGCTGAAGCAGGGCATTCTGGCAGGCAAGTGGCTTGACCTTTATTAGTGAGCCTGGTTACCCCCTCTCGGAACCACAGACTTAGAAATCGCCAGCTCATATACAGTGCATAAAATATATTTATATATATACCCTTATACACCATTTTAATAAAAAATATCACAAAATTCGTCTAAGTCTCTCGGGAAGAGTGAAAGACGCGCACGTTCATTTTCAGAGCTCCTAGACCTTCCTATAAGAAGTTAGCTAAAAAGTAGCTTCGAAAAACGCTTAGGTTAAGTTTCAGAGTTGCTTCTAATGTACCAAAGCTGGACTTAGACATAATTTCACTCTCACAACATTATGGCTGGTTGGAGAGGGTCCGAACCACAAGTACCGGGTCCATGGTTCTGGCCGTATACTGGGGGGACGGGGACGACTCCCATTAACCCCTGACTATACCGGGGATACGCTTATCACAATGCCTTTCTGGTCTGTGCTGAAGCAGGGCATTCTGGCAGGCAAGTGGCTTGACCTTTATTAGTGAGCCTGGTTACCCCCTCTGGAACCACCGACTTAGAAATCGCCAGCTCATATACAGTGCATAAAATATATTTATATATATACCCTTATACACCATTTTAATAAAAAATATCACAAAATTCTTCTAAGTCCCTCGGGAAGAGTGAAAGACGCGCACGTTCATTTTCAGAGCTCCTAGACCTTCCTATAAGAAGTTAGCCAAAAAGTAGCTTCGAAAAACGCTTAGGTTAAGTTTCAGAGTTGCTTCTAATGTACCAAAGCTGGACTTAGACATAATGTCACTCTCACAACATTATGGCTGGTTGGAGACAGTCCGAACCACAAGTACCGGGTCCATGGTTCTGGCCGTATACTGGGGGGACGGGGACGACTCCCATTAACCCCTGACTATACCGGGGATACGCTTATCACAATGCCTTTCTGGTCTGTGCTGAAGCAGGGCATTCTGGCAGCCAAGTGGCTTGACCTTTATTAGTGAGCCTGGTTACCCCCTCTCGGAACCACAGACTTAGAAATCGCCAGCTCATATACAGTGCATAAAATATATTTATATATATACCCTTATACACCATTTTAATAAAAAATATCACAAAATTCTTCTAAGTCTCTCGGGAAGAGTGAAAGACGCGCACGTTCATTTTCAGAGCTCCTAGACCTTCCTATAAGAAGTTAGCTAAAAAGTAGCTTCGAAAAACGCTTAGGTTAAGTTTCATAGTTGCTTCTAATGTACCAAAGCTGGACTTAGACATAATTTCACTCTCACAACATTATGGCTGGTTGGAGAGGGTCCGAACCACAAGTACCGGGTCCATGGTTCTGGCCGTATACTGGGGGGACGGGGACGACTCCCATTAACCCCTGACTATACCGGGGATACGCTTATCACAATGCCTTTCTGGTCTGTGCTGAAGCAGGGCATTCTGGCAGCCAAGTGGCTTGACCTTTATTAGTGAGCCTGGTTACCCCCTCTCGGAACCACAGACTTAGAAATCGCCAGCTCATATACAGTGCATAAAATATATTTATATATATACCCTTATACACCATTTTAATAAAAAATATCACAAAATTCTTCTAAGTCCCTCGGGAAGAGTGAAAGACGCGCACGTTCATTTTCAGAGCTCCTAGACCTTCCTATAAGAAGTTAGCCAAAAAGTAGCTTCGAAAAACGCTTAGGTTAAGTTTCAGAGTTGCTTCTAATGTACCAAAGCTGGACTTAGACATAATGTCACTCTCACAACATTATGGCTGGTTGGAGACAGTCCGAACCACAAGTACCGGGTCCATGGTTCTGGCCGTATACTGGGGGGACGGGGACGACTCCCATTAACCCCTGACTATACCGGGGATACGCTTATCACAATGCCTTTCTGGTCTGTGCTGAAGCAGGGCATTCTGGCAGCCAAGTGGCTTGACCTTTATTAGTGAGCCTGGTTACCCCCTCTCGGAACCACAGACTTAGAAATCGCCAGCTCATATACAGTGCATAAAATATATTTATATATATACCCTTATACACCATTTTAATAAAAAAATATCACAAAATTCTTCTAAGTCTCTCGGGAAGAGTGAAAGACGCGCACGTTCATTTTCAGAGCTCCTAGACCTTCCTATAAGAAGTTAGCCAAAAAGTAGCTTCGAAAAACGCTTAGGTTAAGTTTCAGAGTTGCTTCTAATGTACCAAAGCTGGACTTAGACATAATTTCACTCTCACAACATTATGGCTGGTTGGAGAGGGTCCGAACCACAAGTACCGGGTCCATGGTTCTGGCCGTATACTGGGGGGACGGGGACGACTCCCATTAACCCCTGACTATACCGGGGATACGCTTATCACAATGCCTTTCTGGTCTGTGCTGAAGCAGGGCATTCTGGCAGGCAAGTGGCTTGACCTTTATTAGTGAGCCTGGTTACCCCCTCTGGAACCACAGACTTAGAAATCGCCAGCTCATATACAGTGCATAAAATATATTTATATATATACCCTTATACACCATTTTAATAAAAAATATCACAAAATTCTTCTAAGTCCCTCGGGAAGAGTGAAAGACGCGCACGTTCATTTTCAGAGCTCCTAGACCTTCCTATAAGAAGTTAGCCAAAAAGTAGCTTCGAAAAACGCTTAGGTTAAGTTTCAGAGTTGCTTCTAATGTACCAAAGCTGGACTTAGACAAATAATGTCACTCTCACAACATTATGGCTGGTTGGAGACAGTCCGAACCACAAGTACCAGGTCCATGGTTCTGGCCGTATACTGGGGATACGGGGACGACTCCCATTAACCCCTGACTATACCGGGGATACGCTTATCACAATGCCTTTCTGGTCTGTGCTGAAGCAGGGCATTCTGGCAGCCAAGTGGCTTGACCTTTATTAGTGAGCCTGGTTACCCCCTCTCGGAACCACAGACTTAGAAATCGCCAGCTCATATACAGTGCATAAAATATATTTATATATATACCCTTATACACCATTTTAATAAAAAATATCACAAAATTCTTCTAAGTCTCTCGGGAAGAGTGAAAGACGCGCACGTTCATTTTCAGAGCTCCTAGACCTTCCTATAAGAAGTTAGCTAAAAAGTAGCTTCGAAAAACGCTTAGGTTAAGTTTCAGAGTTGCTTCTAATGTACCAAAGCTGGACTTAGACATAATTTCACTCTCACAACATTATGGCTGGTTGGAGAGGGTCCGAACCACAAGTACCGGGTCCATGGTTCTGGCCGTATACTGGGGGGACGGGGACGACTCCCATTAACCCCTGACTATACCGGGGATACGCTTATCACAATGCCTTTCTGGTCTGTGCTGAAGCAGGGCATTCTGGCAGCCAAGTGGCTTGACCTTTATTAGTGAGCCTGGTTACCCCCTCTCGGAACCACAGACTTAGAAATCGCCAGCTCATATACAGTGCATAAAATATATTTATATATATACCCTTATACACCATTTTAATAAAAAAATATCACAAAATTCTTCTAAGTCTCTCGGGAAGAGTGAAAGACGCGCACGTTCATTTTCAGAGCTCCTAGACCTTCCTATAAGAAGTTAGCCAAAAAGTAGCTTCGAAAAACGCTTAGGTTAAGTTTCAGAGTTGCTTCTAATGTACCAAAGCTGGACTTAGACATAATTTCACTCTCACAACATTATGGCTGGTTGGAGAGGGTCCGAACCACAAGTACCGGGTCCATGGTTCTGGCCGTATACTGGGGGGACGGGGACGACTCCCATTAACCCCTGACTATACCGGGGATACGCTTATCACAATGCCTTTCTGGTCTGTGCTGAAGCAGGGCATTCTGGCAGGCAAGTGGCTTGACCTTTATTAGTGAGCCTGGTTACCCCCTCTCGGAACCACAGACTTAGAAATCGCCAGCTCATATACAGTGCATAAAATATATTTATATATATACCCTTATACACCATTTTAATAAAAAAATATCACAAAATTCTTCTAAGTCTCTCGGGAAGAGTGAAAGACGCGCACGTTCATTTTCAGTGCTCCTAGACCTTCCTATAAGAAGTTAGCCAAAAAGTAGCTTCGAAAAACGCTTAGGTTAAGTTTCAGAGTTGCTTCTAATGTACCAAAGCTGGACTTAGACATAATTTCACTCTCACAACATTATGGCTGGTTGGAGAGGGTCCGAACCACAAGTACCGGGTCCATGGTTCTGGCCGTATACTGGGGGGACGGGGACGACTCCCATTAACCCCTGACTATACCGGGGATACGCTTATCACAATGCCTTTCTGGTCTGTGCTGAAGCAGGGCATTCTGGCAGGCAAGTGGCTTGACCTTTATTAGTGAGCCTGGTTACCCCCTCTGGAACCACAGACTTAGAAATCGCCAGCTCATATACAGTGCATAAAATATATTTATATATATACCCTTATACACCATTTTAATAAAAAATATCACAAAATTCTTCTAAGTCC
Organism: Ascaphus truei; assembly: GCF_040206685.1. NCBI lineage: Eukaryota > Metazoa > Chordata > Amphibia > Anura > Ascaphidae > Ascaphus > Ascaphus truei. Next base: position 351,405 of record NW_027454428.1, on the reverse strand, counting down.
CTCGGGAAGAGTGAAAGACGCGCACGTTCATTTTCAGAGCTCCTAGACCTTCCTATAAGAAGTTAGCCAAAAAGTAGCTTCGAAAAACGCTTAGGTTAAGTTTCAGAGTTGCTTCTAATGTACCAAAGCTGGACTTAGACATAATGTCACTCTCACAACATTATGGCTGGTTGGAGACAGTCCGAACCACAAGTACCAGGTCCATGGTTCTGGCCGTATACTGGGGGGACGGGGACGACTCCCATTAACCCCTGACTATACCGGGGATACGCTTATCACAATGCCTTTCTGGTCTGTGCTGAAGCAGGGCATTCTGGCAGCCAAGTGGCTTGACCTTTATTAGTGAGCCTGGTTACCCCCTCTCGGAACCACAGACTTAGAAATCGCCAGCTCATATACAGTGCATAAAATATATTTATATATATACCCTTATACACCATTTTAATAAAAAATATCACAAAATTCTTCTAAGTCTCTCGGGAAGAGTGAAAGACGCGCACGTTCATTTTCAGAGCTCCTAGACCTTCCTATAAGAAGTTAGCTAAAAAGTAGCTTCGAAAAACGCTTAGGTTAAGTTTCAGAGTTGCTTCTAATGTACCAAAGCTGGACTTAGACATAATTTCACTCTCACAACATTATGGCTGGTTGGAGAGGGTCCGAACCACAAGTACCGGTCCATGGTTCTGGCCGTATACTGGGGGGACGGGGACGACTCCCATTAACCCCTGACTATACCGGGGATACGCTTATCACAATGCCTTTCTGGTCTGTGCTGAAGCAGGGCATTCTGGCAGCCAAGTGGCTTGACCTTTATTAGTGAGCCTGGTTACCCCCTCTCGGAACCACAAACTTAGAAATCGCCAGCTCATATACAGTGCATAAAATATATTTATATATATACCCTTATACACCATTTTAATAAAAAAATATCACAAAATTCTTCTAAGTCTCTCGGGAAGAGTGAAAGACGCGCACGTTCATTTTCAGAGCTCCTAGACCTTCCTATAAGAAGTTAGCCAAAAAGTAGCTTCGAAAAACGCTTAGGTTAAGTTTCAGAGTTGCTTCTAATGTACCAAAGCTGGACTTAGACATAATTTCACTCTCACAACATTATGGCTGGTTGGAGAGGGTCCGAACCACAAGTACCGGGTCCATGGTTCTGGCCGTATACTGGGGGGACGGGGACGACTCCCATTAACCCCTGACTATACCGGGGATACGCTTATCACAATGCCTTTCTGGTCTGTGCTGAAGCAGGGCATTCTGGCAGCCAAGTGGCTTGACCTTTATTAGTGAGCCTGGTTACCCCCTCTCGGAACCACAGACTTAGAAATCGCCAGCTCATATACAGTGCATAAAATATATTTATATATATACCCTTATACACCATTTTAATAAAAAAATATCACAAAATTCTTCTAAGTCTCTCGGGAAGAGTGAAAGACGCGCACGTTCATTTTCAGAGCTCCTAGACTTTCCTATAAGAAGTTAGCCAAAAAGTAGCTTCGAAAAACGCTTAGGTTAAGTTTCAGAGTTGCTTCTAATGTACCAAAGCTGGACTTAGACATAATTTCACTCTCACAACATTATGGCTGGTTGGAGACAGTCCGAACCACAAGTACCGGGTCCATGGTTCTGGCCGTATACTGGGGGGACGGGGACGACTCCCATTAACCCCTGACTATACCGGGGATACGCTTATCACAATGCCTTTCTGGTCTGTGCTGAAGCAGGGCATTCTGGCAGGCAAGTGGCTTGACCTTTATTAGTGAGCCTGGTTACCCCCTCTGGAACCACAGACTTAGAAATCGCCAGCTCATATACAGTGCATAAAATATATTTATATATATACCCTTATACACCATTTTAATAAAAAATATCACAAAATTCTTCTAAGTCCCTCGGGAAGAGTGAAAGACGCGCACGTTCATTTTCAGAGCTCCTAGACCTTCCTATAAGAAGTTAGCCAAAAAGTAGCTTCGAAAAACGCTTAGGTTAAGTTTTAGAGTTGCTTCTAATGTACCAAAGCTGGACTTAGACATAATGTCACTCTCACAACATTATGGCTGGTTGGAGACAGTCCGAACCACAAGTACCAGGTCCATGGTTCTGGCCGTATACTGGGGGGACGGGGACGACTCCCATTAACCCCTGACTATACCGGGGATACGCTTATCACAATGCCTTTCTGGTCTGTGTTGAAGCAGGGCATTCTGGCAGCCAAGTGGCTTGACCTTTATTAGTGAGCCTGGTTACCCCCTCTCGGAACCACAGACTTAGAAATCGCCAGCTCATATACAGTGCATAAAATATATTTATATATATACCCTTATACACCATTTTAATAAAAAATATCACAAAATTCTTCTAAGTCTCTCGGGAAGAGTGAAAGACGCGCACGTTCATTTTCAGAGCTCCTAGACCTTCCTATAAGAAGTTAGTTAAAAAGTAGCTTCGAAAAACGCTTAGGTTAAGTTTCAGAGTTGCTTCTAATGTACCAAAGCTGGACTTAGACATAATTTCACTCTCACAACATTATGGCTGGTTGGAGAGGGTCCGAACCACAAGTACCGGGTCCATGGTTCTGGCCGTATACTGGGGGGATGGGGACGACTCCCATTAACCCCTGACTATACCGGGGATACGCTTATCACAATGCCTTTCTGGTCTGTGCTGAAGCAGGGCATTCTGGCAGCCAAGTGGCTTGACCTTTATTAGTGAGCCTGGTTACCCCCTCTCGGAACCACAGACTTAGAAATCGCCAGCTCATATACAGTGCATATAATATATTTATATATATACCCTTATACACCATTTTAATAAAAAATATCACAAAATTCTTCTAAGTCTCTCGGGAAGAGTGAAAGACGCGCACGTTCATTTTCAGAGCTCCTAGACCTTCCTATAAGAAGTTAGCTAAAAAGTAGCTTCGAAAAACGCTTAGGTTAAGTTTCAGAGTTGCTTCTAATGTACCAAAGCTGGACTTAGACATAATTTCACTCTCACAACATTATGGCTGGTTGGAGAGGGTCCGAACCACAAGTACCGGGTCCATGGTTCTGGCCGTATACTGGGGGGACGGGGACGACTCCCATTAACCCCTGACTATACCGGGGATACGCTTATCACAATGCCTTTCTGGTCTGTGCTGAAGCAGGGCATTCTGGCAGCCAAGTGGCTTGACCTTTATTAGTGAGCCTGGTTACCCCCTCTCGGAACCACAGACTTAGAAATCGCCAGCTCATATACAGTGCATAAAATATATTTATATATATACCCTTATACACCATTTTAATAAAAAAATATCACAAAATTCTTCTAAGTCTCTCGGGAAGAGTGAAAGACGCGCACGTTCATTTTCAGAGCTCCTAGACCTTCCTATAAGAAGTTAGCCAAAAAGTAGCTTCGAAAAACGCTTAGGTTAAGTTTCAGAGTTGCTTCTAATGTACCAAAGCTGGACTTAGACATAATTTCACTCTCACAACATTATGGCTGGTTGGAGACAGTCCGAACCACAAGTACCGGGTCCATGGTTCTGGCCGTATACTGGGGGGACGGGGACGACTCCCATTAACCCCTGACTATACCGGGGATACGCTTATCACAATGCCTTTCTGGTCTGTGCTGAAGCAGGGCATTCTGGCAGCCAAGTGGCTTGACCTTTATTAGTGAGCCTGGTTACCCCCTCTCGGAACCACAGACTTAGAAATCGCCAGCTCATATACAGTGCATAAAATATATTTATATATATACCCTTATACACCATTTTAATAAAAAAATATCACAAAATTCTTCTAAGTCTCTCGGGAAGAGTGAAAGACGCGCACGTTCATTTTCAGAGCTCCTAGACCTTCCTATAAGAAGTTAGCCAAAAAGTAGCTTCGAAAAACGCTTAGGTTAAGTTTCAGAGTTGCTTCTAATGTACCAAAGCTGGACTTAGACATAATTTCACTCTCACAACATTATGGCTGGTTGGAGACAGTCCGAACCACAAGTACCGGGTCCATGGTTCTGGCCGTATACTGGGGGGACGGGGACGACTCCCATTAACCCCTGACTATACCGGGGATACGCTTATCACAATGCCTTTCTGGTCTGTGCTGAAGCAGGGCATTCTGGCAGGCAAGTGGCTTGACCTTTATTAGTGAGCCTGGTTACCCCCTCTGGAACCACAGACTTAGAAATCGCCAGCTCATATACAGTGCATAAAATATATTTATATATATACCCTTATACACCATTTTAATAAAAAATATCACAAAATTCTTCTAAGTCTCTCGGGAAGAGTGAAAGACGCGCACGTTCATTTTCAGAGCTCCTAGACCTTCCTATAAGAAGTTAGCTAAAAAGTAGCTTCGAAAAACGCTTAGGTTAAGTTTCAGAGTTGCTTCTAATGTACCAAAGCTGGACTTAGACATAATTTCACTCTCACAACATTATGGCTGGTTGGAGAGGGTCCGAACCACAAGTACCGGGTCCATGGTTCTGGCCGTATACTGGGGGGACGGGGACGACTCCCATTAACCCCTGACTATACCGGGGATACGCTTATCACAATGCCTTTCTGGTCTGTGCTGAAGCAGGGCATTCTGGCAGCCAAGTGGCTTGACCTTTATTAGTGAGCCTGGTTACCCCCTCTCGGAACCACAGACTTAGAAATCGCAAGCTCATATACAGTGCATAAAATATATTTATATATATACCCTTATACACCATTTTAATAAAAAAATATCACAAAATTCTTCTAAGTCTCTCGGGAAGAGTGAAAGACGCGCACGTTCATTTTCAGAGCTCCTAGACCTTCCTATAAGAAGTTAGCCAAAAAGTAGCTTCGAAAAACGCTTAGGTTAAGTTTCAGAGTTGCTTCTAATGTACCAAAGCTGGACTTAGACATAATTTCACTCTCACAACATTATGGCTGGTTGGAGAGGGTCCGATCCACAAGTACCGGGTCCATGGTTCTGGCCGTATACTGGGGGGACGGGGACGACTCCCATTAACCCCTGACTATACCGGGGATACGCTTATCACAATGCCTTTCTGGTCTGTGCTGAAGCAGGGCATTCTGGCAGCCAAGTGGCTTGACCTTTATTAGTGAGCCTGGTTACCCCCTCTCGGAACCACAGACTTAGAAATCGCCAGCTCATATACAGTGCATAAAATATATTTATATATATACCCTTATACACCATTTTAATAAAAAAATATCACAAAATTCTTCTAAGTCTCTCGGGAAGAGTGAAAGACGCGCACGTTCATTTTCAGAGCTCCTAGACCTTCCTATAAGAAGTTAGCCAAAAAGTAGCTTCGAAAAACGCTTAGGTTAAGTTTCAGAGTTGCTTCTAATGTACCAAAGCTGGACTTAGACATAATTTCACTCTCACAACATTATGGCTGGTTGGAGACAGTCCGAACCACAAGTACCGGGTCCATGGTTCTGGCCGTATACTGGGGGGACGGGGACGACTCCCATTAACCCCTGACTATACCGGGGATACGCTTATCACAATGCCTTTCTGGTCTGTGCTGAAGCAGGGCATTCTGGCAGCCAAGTGGCTTGACCTTTATTAGTGAGCCTGGTTACCCCCTCTCGGAACCACAGACTTAGAAATCGCCAGCTCATATACAGTGCATAAAATATATTTATATATATACCCTTATACACCATTTTAATAAAAAAATATCACAAAATTCTTCTAAGTCTCTCGGGAAGAGTGAAAGACGCGCACGTTCATTTTCAGAGCTCCTAGACCTTCCTACAAGAAGTTAGCCAAAAAGTAGCTTCGAAAAACGCTTAGGTTAAGTTTCAGAGTTGCTTCTAATGTACCAAAGCTGGACTTAGACATAATTTCACTCTCACAACATTATGGCTGGTTGGAGAGGGTCCGAACCACAAGTACCGGGTCCATGGTTCTGGCCGTATACTGGGGGGACGGGGACGACTCCCATTAACCCCTGACTATACCGGGGATACGCTTATCACAATGCCTTTCTGGTCTGTGCTGAAGCAGGGCATTCTGGCAGGCAAGTGGCTTGACCTTTATTAGTGAGCCTGGTTACCCCCTCTGGAACCACAGACTTAGAAATCGCCAGCTCATATACAGTGCATAAAATATATTTATATATATACCCTTATACACCATTTTAATAAAAAATATCACAAAATTCTTCTAATTCCCTCGGAAAGAGTGAAAGACGCGCACGTTCATTTTTAGAGCTCCTAGACCTTCCTATAAGAAGTTAGCCAAAAAGTAGCTTCGAAAAACGCTTAGGTTAAGTTTCAGAGTTGCTTCTAATGTACCAAAGCTGGACTTAGACATAATGTCACTCTCACAACATTATGGCTGGTTGGAGACAGTCCGAACCACAAGTACTGGGTCCATGGTTCTGGCCGTATACTGGGGGGACGGGGACGACTCCCATTAACCCCTGACTATACCGGGGATACGCTTATCACAATGCCTTTCTGGTCTGTGCTGAAGCAGGGCATTCTGGCAGCCAAGTGGCTTGACCTTTATTAGTGAGCCTGGTTACCCCCTCTCGGAACCACAGACTTAGAAATCGCCAGCTCATATACAGTGCATAAAATATATTTATATATATACCCTTATACACCATTTTAATAAAAAATATCACAAAATTCTTCTACGTCTCTCGGGAAGAGTGAAAGACGCGCACGTTCATTTTCAGAGCTCCTATACCTTCCTATAAGAAGTTAGCTAAAAAGTAGCTTCGAAAAACGCTTAGGTTAAGTTTCAGAGTTGCTTCTAATGTACCAAAGCTGGACTTAGACATAATTTCACTCTCACAACATTATGGCTGGTTGGAGACAGTCCGAACCACAAGTACCGGGTCCATGGTTCTGGCCGTATACTGGGGGGACGGGGACGACTCCCATTAACCTCTGACTATACCGGGGATACGCTTATCACAATGCCTTTCTGGTCTGTGCTGAAGCAGGGCATTCTGGCAGCCAAGTGGCTTGACCTTTATTAGTGAGCCTGGTTACCCCCTCTCGGAACCACAGACTTAGAAATCGCCAGCTCATATACAGTGCATAAAATATATTTATATATATACCCTTATACACCATTTTAATAAAAAATATCACAAAATTCTTCTAAGTCTCTCGGGAAGAGTGAAAGACGCGCACGTTCATTTTCAGAGCTCCTAGACCTTCCTATAAGAAGTTAGCTAAAAAGTAGCTTCGACAAACGCTTAGGTTAAGTTTCAGAGTTGCTTCTAATGTACCAAAGCTGGACTTAGACATAATTTCACTCTCACAACATTATGGCTGGTTGGAGACAGTCCGAACCACAAGTACCGGGTCCATGGTTCTGGCCGTAATCTGGGGGGACGGGGACGACTCCCATTAACCCCTGACTATACCGGGGATACGCTTATCACAATGCCTTTCTGGTCTGTGCTGAAGCAGGGCATTCTGGCAGCCAAGTGGCTTGACCTTTATTAGTGAGCCTGGTTACCCCCTCTCGGAACCACAGACTTAGAAATCGCCAGCTCATATACAGTGCATAAAATATATTTATATATATACCCTTATACACCATTTTAATAAAAAAATATCACAAAATTCTTCTAAGTCTCTCGGGAAGAGTGAAAGACGCGCACGTTCATTTTCAGAGCTCCTAGACCTTCCTATAAGAAGTTAGCCAAAAAGTAGCTTCGAAAAACGCTTAGGTTAAGTTTCAGAGTTGCTTCTAATGTACCAAAGCTGGACTTAGACATAATGTCACTCTCACAACATTATGGCTGGTTGGAGACAGTCCGAACCACAAGTACCGGGTCCATGGTTCTGGCCGTATACTGGGAGGACGGGGACGACTCCCATTAACCCCTGACTATACCGGGGATACGCTTATCACAATGCCTTTCTGGTCTGTGCTGAAGCAGGGCATTCTGGCAGGCAAGTGGCTTGACCTTTATTAGTGAGCCTGGTTACCCCCTCTCGGAACCACAGACTTAGAAATGGCCAGCTCATATACAGTGCATAAAATATATTTATATATATACCCTTATACACCATTTTAATAAAAAAATATCACAAAATTCTTCTAAGTCTCTCGGGAAGAGTGAAAGCCACGCACGTTCATTTTCAGAGCTCCTAGACCTTCCTATAAGAAGTTAGCCAAAAAGTAGCTTCGAAAAACGCTTAGGTTAAGTTTCAGAGTTGCTTCTAATGTACCAAAGCTGGACTTAGACATAATTTCACTCTCACAACATTATGGCTGGTTGGAGACAGTCCGAACCACAAGTACCGGGTCCATGGTTCTGGCCGTATACTGGGGGGACGGGGACGACTCCCATTAACCCCTGACTATACCGGGGATACGCTTATCACAATGCCTTTCTGGTCTGTGCTGAAGCAGGGCATTCTGGCAGGCAAGTGGCTTGACCTTTATTAGTGAGCCTGGTTACCCCCTCTCGGAACCACAGACTTAGAAATCGCCAGCTCATATATAGTGTATAAAATATATTTATATATATACCCTTATACACCATTTTAATAAAAAAATATCACAAAATTCTTCTAAGTCTCTCGGGAAGAGTGAAAGACGCGCACGTTCATTTTCAGAGCTCCTAGACCTTCCTATAAGAAGTTAGCCAAAAGGTAGCTTCGAAAAACGCTTAGGTTAAGTTTCAGAGTTGCTTCTAATGTACCAAAGCTGGACTTAGACATAATTTCACTCTCACAACATTATGGCTGGTTGGAGACAGTCCGAACCACAAGTACCGGGTCCATGGTTCTGGCCGTATACTGGGGGGACGGGGACGGCTCCCATTAACCCCTGACTATACCGGGGATACGCTTATCACAATGCCTTTCTGGTCTGTGCTGAAGCAGGGCATTCTGGCAGGCAAGTGGCTTGACCTTTATTAGTGAGCCTGGTTACCCCCTCTGGAACCACAGACTTAGAAATCGCCAGCTCATATACAGTGCATAAAATATATTTATATATATACCCTTATACACCATTTTAATAAAAAATATCACAAAATTCTTCTAAGTCCCTCGGGAAGAGTGAAAGACGCGCACGTTCATTTTCAGAGCTCCTAGACCTTCCTATAAGAAGTTAGCCAAAAAGTAGCTTCGAAAAACGCTTAGGTTAAGTTTCAGAGTTGCTTCTAATGTACCAAAGCTGGACTTAGACATAATTTCACTCTCACAACATTATGGCTGGTTGGAGACAGTCCGAACCACAAGTACCGGGTCCATGGTTCTGGCCGTATACTGGGGGGACGGGGACGACTCCCATTAACCCCTGACTATACCGGGGATACGCTTATCACAATGCCTTTCTGGTCTGTGCTGAAGCAGGGCATTCTGGCAGCCAAGTGGCTTGACCTTTATTAGTGAGCCTGGTTACCCCCTCTCGGAACCACAGACTTAGAAATCGCCAGCTCATATACAGTGCATAAAATATATTTATATATACTGTATACCCTTATACACCATTTTAATAAAAAAATATCACAAAATTCTTCTAAGTCTCTCGGGAAGAGTGAAAGACGCGCACGTTCATTTTCAGAGCTCCTAGACCTTCCTATAAGAAGTTAGCCAAAAAGTAGCTTCGAAAAACGCTTAGGTTAAGTTTCAGAGTTGCTTCTAATGTACCAAAGCTGGACTTAGACATAATGTCACTCTCACAACATTATGGCTGGTTGGAGACAGTCCGAACCACAAGTACCGGGTCCATGGTTCTGGCCGTATACTGGGAGGACGGGGACGACTCCCATTAACCCCTGACTATACCGGGGATACGCTTATCACAATGCCTTTCTGGTCTGTGCTGAAGCAGGGCATTCTGGCAGGCAAGTGGCTTGACCTTTATTAGTGAGCCTGGTTACCCCCTCTCGGAACCACAGACTTAGAAATCGCCAGCTCATATACAGTGCATAAAATATATTTATATATATACCCTTATACACCATTTTAATAAAAAAATATCACAAAATTCTTCTAAGTCTCTCGGGAAGAGTGAAAGCCGCGCACGTTCATTTTCAGAGCTCCTAGACCTTCCTATAAGAAGTTAGCCAAAAAGTAGCTTCGAAAAACGCTTAGGTTAAGTTTCAGAGTTGCTTCTAATGTACCAAAGCTGGACTTAGACATAATTTCACTCTCACAACATTATGGCTGGTTGGAGACAGTCCGAACCACAAGTACCGGGTCCATGGTTCTGGCCGTATACTGGGGGGACGGGGACGACTCCCATTAACCCCTGACTATACCGGGGATACGCTTATCACAATGCCTTTCTGTTCTGTGCTGAAGCAGGGCATTCTGGCAGGCAAGTGCTTGACCTTTATTAGTGAGCCTGGTTACCCCCTCTCGGAACCACAGACTTAGAAATCGCCAGCTCATATACAGTGCATAAAATATATATATATATATACCCTTATACACCATTTTAATAAAAAATATCACAAAATTCTTCTAATTCCCTCGGAAAGAGTGAAAGAAGCGCACGTTCATTTTTAGAGCTCCTAGACCTTCCTATAAGAAGTTAGCCAAAAAGTAGCTTCGAAAAACGCTTAGGTTAAGTTTCAGAGTTGCTTCTAATGTACCAAAGCTGGACTTAGATATAATTTCACTCTCACAACATTATGGCTGGTTGGAGACAGTCCGAACCACAAGTACCGGGTCCATGGTTCTGGCCGTATACTGGGGGGACGGGGACGACTCCCATTAACCCCTGACTATACCGGGGATACGCGTATCACAATGCCTTTCTGGTCTGTGCTGAAGCAGGGCATTCTGGCAGCCAAGTGGCTTGACCTTTATTAGTGAGCCTGGTTACCCCCTCTCGGAACCACAGACTTAGAAATCGCCAGCTCATATACAGTGCATAAAATATATTTATATATATACCCTTATACACCATTTTAATAAAAAAATATCACAAAATTCTTCTAAGTCTCTCGGGAAGAGTGAAAGACGCGCACGTTTATTTTCAGAGCTCCTAGACCTTCCTATAAGAAGTTAGCCAAAAGGTAGCTTCGAAAAACGCTTAGGTTAAGTTTCAGAGTTGCTTCTAATGTACCAAAGCTGGACTTAGACATAATTTCACTCTCACAACATTATGGCTGGTTGGAGACAGTCCGAACCACAAGTACCGGGTCCATGGTTCTGGCCGTATACTGGGGGGACGGGGACGACTCCCATTAACCCCTGACTATACCGGGGATACGCTTATCACAATGCCTTTCTGGTCTGTGCTGAAGCAGGGCATTCTGGCAGCCAAGTGGCTTGACCTTTATTAGTGAGCCTGGTTACCCCCTCTGGAACCACAGACTTAGAAATCGCCAGCTCATATACAGTGCATAAAATATATTTATATATATACCCTTATACACCATTTTAATAAAAAATATCACAAAATTCTTCTAAGTCCCTTGGGAAGAGTGAAAGACGCGCACGTTCATTTTCAGAGCTCCTAGACCTTCCTATAAGAAGTTAGCCAAAAAGTAGCTTCGAAAAACGCTTAGGTTAAGTTTCAGAGTTGCTTCTAATGTACCAAAGCTGGACTTAGACATAATTTCACTCTCACAACATTATGGCTGGTTGGAGACAGTCCGAACCACAAGTACCGGGTCCATGGTTCTGGCCGTATACTGGGGGGACGGGGACGACTCCCATTAACCCCTGACTATACCGGGGATACGCTTATCACAATGCCTTTCTGGTCTGTGCTGAAGCAGGGCATTCTGGCAGCCAAGTGGCTTGACCTTTATTAGTGAGCCTGGTTACCCCCTCTCGGAACCACAGACTTAGAAATCGCCAGCTCATATACAGTGCATAAAATATATTTATATATACTGTATACCCTTATACACCATTTTAATAAAAAAATATCACAAAATTCTTCTAAGTCTCTCGGGAAGAGTGAAAGACGCGCACGTTCATTTTCAGAGCTCCTAGACCTTCCTATAAGAAGTTAGCCAAAAAGTAGCTTCGAAAAACGCTTAGGTTAAGTTTCAGAGTTGCTTCTAATGTACCAAAGCTGGACTTAGACATAATGTCACTCTCACAACATTATGGCTGGTTGGAGACAGTCCGAACCACAAGTACCGGGTCCATGGTTCTGGCCGTATACTGGGAGGACGGGGACGACTCCCATTAACCCCTGACTATACCGGGGATACGCTTATCACAATGCCTTTCTGGTCTGTGCTGAAGCAGGGCATTCTGGCAGGCAAGTGGCTTGACCTTTATTAGTGAGCCTGGTTACCCCCTCTCGGAACCACAGACTTAGAAATCGCCAGCTCATATACAGTGCATAAAATATATTTATATATATACCCTTATACACCATTTTAATAAAAAAATATCACAAAATTCTTCTAAGTCTCTCGGGAAGAGTGAAAGCCGCGCACGTTCATTTTCAGAGCTCCTAGACCTTCCTATAAGAAGTTAGCCAAAAAGTAGCTTCGAAAAACGCTTAGGTTAAGTTTCAGAGTTGCTTCTAATGTACCAAAGCTGGACTTAGACATAATTTCACTCTCACAACATTATGGCTGGTTGGAGACAGTCCGAACCACAAGTACCGGGTCCATGGTTCTGGCCGTATACTGGGGGGACGGGGACGACTCCCATTAACCCCTGACTATACCGGGGATACGCTTATCACAATGCCTTTCTGTTCTGTGCTGAAGCAGGGCATTCTGGCAGGCAAGTGCTTGACCTTTATTAGTGAGCCTGGTTACCCCCTCTCGGAACCACAGACTTAGAAATCGCCAGCTCATATACAGTGCATAAAATATATATATATATATACCCTTATACACCATTTTAATAAAAAATATCACAAAATTCTTCTAATTCCCTCGGAAAGAGTGAAAGAAGCGCACGTTCATTTTTAGAGCTCCTAGACCTTCCTATAAGAAGTTAGCCAAAAAGTAGCTTCGAAAAACGCTTAGGTTAAGTTTCAGAGTTGCTTCTAATGTACCAAAGCTGGACTTAGATATAATTTCACTCTCACAACATTATGGCTGGTTGGAGACAGTCCGAACCACAAGTACCGGGTCCATGGTTCTGGCCGTATACTGGGGGGACGGGGACGACTCCCATTAACCCCTGACTATACCGGGGATACGCGTATCACAATGCCTTTCTGGTCTGTGCTGAAGCAGGGCATTCTGGCAGCCAAGTGGCTTGACCTTTATTAGTGAGCCTGGTTACCCCCTCTCGGAACCACAGACTTAGAAATCGCCAGCTCATATACAGTGCATAAAATATATTTATATATATACCCTTATACACCATTTTAATAAAAAAATATCACAAAATTCTTCTAAGTCTCTCGGGAAGAGTGAAAGACGCGCACGTTTATTTTCAGAGCTCCTAGACCTTCCTATAAGAAGTTAGCCAAAAGGTAGCTTCGAAAAACGCTTAGGTTAAGTTTCAGAGTTGCTTCTAATGTACCAAAGCTGGACTTAGACATAATTTCACTCTCACAACATTATGGCTGGTTGGAGACAGTCCGAACCACAAGTACCGGGTCCATGGTTCTGGCCGTATACTGGGGGGACGGGGACGACTCCCATTAACCCCTGACTATACCGGGGATACGCTTATCACAATGCCTTTCTGGTCTGTGCTGAAGCAGGGCATTCTGGCAGCCAAGTGGCTTGACCTTTATTAGTGAGCCTGGTTACCCCCTCTGGAACCACAGACTTAGAAATCGCCAGCTCATATACAGTGCATAAAATATATTTATATATATACCCTTATACACCATTTTAATAAAAAATATCACAAAATTCTTCTAAGTCCCTTGGGAAGAGTGAAAGACGCGCACGTTCATTTTCAGAGCTCCTAGACCTTCCTATAAGAAGTTAGCCAAAAAGTAGCTTCGAAAAACGCTTAGGTTAAGTTTCAGAGTTGCTTCTAATGTACCAAAGCTGGACTTAGACATAATTTCACTCTCACAACATTATGGCTGGTTGGAGACAGTCCGAACCACAAGTACCGGGTCCATGGTTCTGGCCGTATACTGGGGGGACGGGGACGACTCCCATTAACCCCTGACTATACCGGGGATACGCTTATCACAATGCCTTTCTGGTCTGTGCTGAAGCAGGGCATTCTGGCAGCCAAGTGGCTTGACCTTTATTAGTGAGCCTGGTTACCCCCTCTCGGAACCACAGACTTAGAAATCGCCAGCTCATATACAGTGCATAAAATATATTTATATATACTGTATACCCTTATACACCATTTTAATAAAAAAATATCACAAAATTCTTCTAAGTCTCTCGGGAAGAGTGAAAGACGCGCACGTTCATTTTCAGAGCTCCTAGACCTTCCTATAAGAATTTAGCCAAAAAGTAGCTTCGAAAAACGCTTAGGTTAAGTTTCAGAGTTGCTTCTAATGTACCAAAGCTGGACTTAGACATAATTTCACTCTCACAACATTATGGCTGGTTGGAGAGGGTCCGAACCACAAGTACCGGGTCCATGGTTCTGGCCGTATACTGGGGGGACGGGGACGACTCCCATTAACCCCTGACTATACCGGGGATACGCTTATCACAATGCCTTTCTGGTCAGTGCTGAAGCAGGGCATTCTGGCAGGCAAGTGGCTTGACCTTTATTAGTGAGCCTGGTTACCCCCTCTGGAACCACAGACTTAGAAATCGCCAGCTCATATACAGTGCATAAAATATATTTATATATATACCCTTATACACCATTTTAATAAAAAATATCACAAAATTCTTCTAAGTCCCTCGGGAAGAGTGAAAGACGCGCACGTTCATTTTCAGAGCTCCTAGACCTTCCTATAAGAAGTTAGCCAAAAAGTAGCTTCGAAAAACGCTTAGGTTAAGTTTCAGAGTTGCTTCTAATGTACCAAAGCTGGACTTAGACATAATTTCACTCTCACAACATTATGGCTGGTTGGAGACAGTCCGAACCACAAGTACCGGGTCCATGGTTCTGGCCGTATACTGGGGGGACGGGGACGACTCCCATTAACCCCTGACTATACCGGGGATACGCTTATCACAATGCCTTTCTGTTCTGTGCTGAAGCAGGGCATTCTGGCAGGCAAGTGGCTTGACCTTTATTAGTGAGCCTGGTTACCCCCTCTCGGAACCACAGACTTAGAAATCGCCAGCTCATATACAGTGCATAAAATATATATATATATATACCCTTATACACCATTTTAATAAAAAATATCACAAAATTCTTCTAATTCCCTCGGAAAGAGTGAAAGACGCGCACGTTCATTTTTAGAGCTCCTAGACCTTCCTTTAAGAAGTTAGCCAAAAAGTAGCTTCGAAAAACGCTTAGGTTAAGTTTCAGAGTTGCTTCTAATGTACCAAAGCTGGACTTAGATATAATTTCACTCTCACAACATTATGGCTGGTTGGAGACAGTCCGAACCACAAGTACCGGGTCCATGGTTCTGGCCGTATACTGGGGGGACGGGGACGACTCCCATTAACCCCTGACTATACCGGGGATACGCGTATCACAATGCCTTTCTGGTCTGTGCTGAAGCAGGGCATTCTGGCAGCCAAGTGGCTTGACCTTTATTAGTGAGCCTGGTTACCCCCTCTCGGAACCACAGACTTAGAAATCGCCAGCTCATATACAGTGCATAAAATATATTTATATATATACCCTTATACACCATTTTAATAAAAAAATATCACAAAATTCTTCTAAGTCTCTCGGGAAGAGTGAAAGACGCGCACGTTCATTTTCAGAGCTCCTAGACCTTCCAATAAGAAGTTAGCCAAAAGGTAGCTTCGAAAAACGCTTAGGTTAAGTTTCAGAGTTGCTTCTAATGTACCAAAGCTGGACTTAGACATAATTTCACTCTCACAACATTATGGCTGGTTGGAGACAGTCCGAACCACAAGTACCGGGTCCATGGTTCTGGCCGTATACTGGGGGGACGGGGACGACTCCCATTAACCCCTGACTATACCGGGGATACGCTTATCACAATGCCTTTCTGGTCTGTGCTGAAGCAGGGCATTCTGGCAGGCAAGTGGCTTGACCTTTATTAGTGAGCCTGGTTACCCCCTCTGGAACCACAGACTTAGAAATCGCCAGCTCATATACAGTGCATAAAATATATTTATATGTATACGCTTATACACCATTTTAATAAAAAATATCACAAAATTATTCTAAGTCCCTCGGGAAGAGTGAAAGACGCGCACGTTCATTTTCAGAGCTCCTAGACCTTCCTATAAGAAGTTAGCCAAAAAGTAGCTTCGAAAAACGCTTAGGTTAAGTTTCAGAGTTGCTTCTAATGTACCAAAGCTGGACTTAGACATAATTTCACTCTCACAACATTATGGCTGGTTGGAGACAGTCCGAACCACAAGTACCGGGTCCATGGTTCTGGCCGTATACTGGGGGGACGGGGACGACTCCCATTAACCCCTGACTATACCGGGGATACGCTTATCACAATGCCTTTCTGGTCTGTGCTGAAGCAGGGCATTCTGGCAGGCAAGTGGCTTGACCTTTATTAGTGAGCCTGGTTACCCCCTCTCGGAACCACAGACTTAGAAATCGCCAGCTCATATACAGTGCATAAAATATATTTATATATATACCCTTATACACCATTTTAATAAAAAATATCACAAAATTCTTCTAATTCCCTCGGAAAGAGTGAAAGACGCGCACGTTCATTTTTAGAGCTCCTAGATCTTCCTATAAGAAGTTAGCCAAAAAGTAGCTTCGAAAAACGCTTAGGTTAAGTTTCAGAGTTGCTTCTAATGTACCAAAGCTGGACTTAGATATAATTTCACTCTCACAACATTATGGCTGGTTGGAGACAGTCCGAACCACAAGTACCGGGTCCATGGTTCTGGCCGTATACTGGGGGGACGGGGACGACTCCCATTAACCCCTGACTATACCGGGGATACGCTTATCACAATGCCTTTCTGGTCTGTGCTGAAGCAGGGCATTCTGGCAGCCAAGTGGCTTGACCTTTATTAGTGAGCCTGGTTACCCCCTCTCGGAACCACAGACTTAGAAATCGCCAGCTCATATACAGTGCATAAAATATATTTATATATATACCCTTATACACCATTTTAATAAAAAAATATCACAAAATTCTTCTAAGTCTCTCGGGAAGAGTGAAAGACGCGCACGTTCATTTTCAGAGCTCCTAGACCTTCCTATAAGAAGTTAGCCAAAAGGTAGCTTCGAAAAACGCTTAGGTTAAGTTTCAGAGTTGCTTCTAATGTACCAAAGCTGGACTTAGACATAATTTCACTCTCACAACATTATGGCTGGTTGGAGGCAGTCCGAACCACAAGTACCGGGTCCATGGTTCTGGCCGTATACTGGGGGGACGGGGACGACTCCCATTAACCCCTGACTATACCGGGGATACGCTTATCACAATGCCTTTCTGGTCTGTGCTGAAGCAGGGCATTCTGGCAGGCAAGTGGCTTGACCTTTATTAGTGAGCCTGGTTACCCCCTCTGGAACCACAGACTTAGAAATCGCCAGCTCATATACAGTGCATAAAATATATTTATATATATACCCTTATACACCATTTTAATAAAAAATATCACAAAATTCTTCTAAGTACCTCGGGAAGAGTGAAAGACGCGCACGTTCATTTTTAGAGCTCCTAGACCTTCCTATAAGAAGTTAGCCAAAAAGTAGCTTCGAAAAACGCTTAGGTTAAGTTTCAGAGTTGCTTCTAATGTACCAAAGCTGGACTTAGATATAATTTCACTCTCACAACATTATGGCTGGTTGGAGACAGTCCGAACCACAAGTACCGGGTCCATGGTTCTGGCCGTATACTGGGGGGACGGGGACGACTCCCATTAACCCCTGACTATACCGGGGATACGCGTATCACAATGCCTTTCTGGTCTGTGCTGAAGCAGGGCATTCTGGCAGCCAAGTGGCTTGACCTTTATTAGTGAGCCTGGTTACCCCCTCTCGGAACCACAGACTTAGAAATCGCCAGCTCATATACAGTGCATAAAATATATTTATATATATACCCTTATACACCATTTTAATAAAAAAATATCACAAAATTCTTCTAAGTCTCTCGGGAAGAGTGAAAGACGCGCACGTTCATTTTCAGAGCTCCTAGACCTTCCAATAAGAAGTTAGCCAAAAGGTAGCTTCGAAAAACGCTTAGGTTAAGTTTCAGAGTTGCTTCTAATGTACCAAAGCTGGACTTAGACATAATTTCACTCTCACAACATTATGGCTGGTTGGAGACAGTCCGAACCACAAGTACCGGGTCCATGGTTCTGGCCGTATACTGGGGGGACGGGGACGACTCCCATTAACCCCTGACTATACCGGGGATACGCTTATCACAATGCCTTTCTGGTCTGTGCTGAAGCAGGGCATTCTGGCAGGCAAGTGGCTTGACCTTTATTAGTGAGCCTGGTTACCCCCTCTGGAACCACAGACTTAGAAATCGCCAGCTCATATACAGTGCATAAAATATATTTATATGTATACCCTTATACACCATTTTAATAAAAAATATCACAAAATTCTTCTAAGTCCCTCGGGAAGAGTGAAAGACGCGCACGTTCATTTTCAGAGCTCCTAGACCTTCCTATAAGAAGTTAGCCAAAAAGTAGCTTCGAAAAACGCTTAGGTTAAGTTTCAGAGTTGCTTCTAATGTACCAAAGCTGGACTTAGACATAATTTCACTCTCACAACATTATGGCTGGTTGGAGACAGTCCGAACCACAAGTACCGGGTCCATGGTTCTGGCCGTATACTGGGGGGACGGGGACGACTCCCATTAACCCCTGACTATACCGGGGATACGCTTATCACAATGCCTTTCTGGTCTGTGCTGAAGCAGGGCATTCTGGCAGGCAAGTGGCTTGACCTTTATTAGTGAGCCTGGTTACCCCCTCTCGGAACCACAGACTTAGAAATCGCCAGCTCATATACAGTGCATAAAATATATTTATATATATACCCTTATACACCATTTTAATAAAAAATATCACAAAATTCTTCTAATTCCCTCGGAAAGAGTGAAAGACGCGCACGTTCATTTTTAGAGCTCCTAGATCTTCCTATAAGAAGTTAGCCAAAAAGTAGCTTCGAAAAACGCTTAGGTTAAGTTTCAGAGTTGCTTCTAATGTACCAAAGCTGGACTTAGATATAATTTCACTCTCACAACATTATGGCTGGTTGGAGACAGTCCGAACCACAAGTACCGGGTCCATGGTTCTGGCCGTATACTGGGGGGACGGGGACGACTCCCATTAACCCCTGACTATACCGGGGATACGCTTATCACAATGCCTTTCTGGTCTGTGCTGAAGCAGGGCATTCTGGCAGGCAAGTGGCTTGACCTTTATTAGTGAGCCTGGTTACCCCCTCTGGAACCACAGACTTAGAAATCGCCAGCTCATATACAGTGCATAAAATATATTTATATGTATACCCTTATACACCATTTTAATAAAAAATATCACAAAATTCTTCTAAGTCCCTCGGGAAGAGTGAAAGACGCGCACGTTCATTTTCAGAGCTCCTAGACCTTCCTATAAGAAGTTAGCCAAAAAGTAGCTTCGAAAAACGCTTAGGTTAAGTTTCAGAGTTGCTTCTAATGTACCAAAGCTGGACTTAGACATAATTTCACTCTCACAACATTATGGCTGGTTGGAGACAGTCCGAACCACAAGTACCGGGTCCATGGTTCTGGCCGTATACTGGGGGGACGGGGACGACTCCCATTAACCCCTGACTATACCGGGGATACGCTTATCACAATGCCTTTCTGGTCTGTGCTGAAGCAGGGCATTCTGGCAGGCAAGTGGCTTGACCTTTATTAGTGAGCCTGGTTACCCCCTCTCGGAACCACAGACTTAGAAATCGCCAGCTCATATACAGTGCATAAAATATATTTATATATATACCCTTATACACCATTTTAATAAAAAATATCACAAAATTCTTCTAATTCCCTCGGAAAGAGTGAAAGACGCGCACGTTCATTTTTAGAGCTCCTAGATCTTCCTATAAGAAGTTAGCCAAAAAGTAGCTTCGAAAAACGCTTAGGTTAAGTTTCAGAGTTGCTTCTAATGTACCAAAGCTGGACTTAGATATAATTTCACTCTCACAACATTATGGCTGGTTGGAGACAGTCCGAACCACAAGTACCGGGTCCATGGTTCTGGCCGTATACTGGGGGGACGGGGACGACTCCCATTAACCCCTGACTATACCGGGGATACGCTTATCACAATGCCTTTCTGGTCTGTGCTGAAGCAGGGCATTCTGGCAGCCAAGTGGCTTGACCTTTATTAGTGAGCCTGGTTACCCCCTCTCGGAACCACAGACTTAGAAATCGCCAGCTCATATACAGTGCATAAAATATATTTATATATATACCCTTATACACCATTTTAATAAAAAAATATCACAAAATTCTTCTAAGTCTCTCGGGAAGAGTGAAAGACGCGCACGTTCATTTTCAGAGCTCCTAGACCTTCCTATAAGAAGTTAGCCAAAAGGTAGCTTCGAAAAACGCTTAGGTTAAGTTTCAGAGTTGCTTCTAATGTACCAAAGCTGGACTTAGACATAATTTCACTCTCACAACATTATGGCTGGTTGGAGGCAGTCCGAACCACAAGTACCGGGTCCATGGTTCTGGCCGTATACTGGGGGGACGGGGACGACTCCCATTAACCCCTGACTATACCGGGGATACGCTTATCACAATGCCTTTCTGGTCTGTGCTGAAGCAGGGCATTCTGGCAGGCAAGTGGCTTGACCTTTATTAGTGAGCCTGGTTACCCCCTCTGGAACCACAGACTTAGAAATCGCCAGCTCATATACAGTGCATAAAATATATTTATATATATACCCTTATACACCATTTTAATAAAAAATATCACAAAATTCTTCTAAGTACCTCGGGAAGAGTGAAAGACGCGCACGTTCATTTTTAGAGCTCCTAGACCTTCCTATAAGAAGTTAGCCGAAAAGTAGCTTCGAAAAACGCTTAGGTTAAGTTTCAGAGTTGCTTCTAATGTACCAAAGCTGGACTTAGATATAATTTCACTCTCACAACATTATGGCTGGTTGGAGACAGTCCGAACCACAAGTACCGGGTCCATGGTTCTGGCCGTATACTGGGGGGACGGGGACGACTCCCATTAACCCCTGACTATACCGGGGATACGCGTATCACAATGCCTTTCTGGTCTGTGCTGAAGCAGGGCATTCTGGCAGGCAAGTGGCTTGACCTTTATTAGTGAGCCTGGTTACCCCCTCTGGAACCACAGACTTAGAAATCGCCAGCTCATATACAGTGCATAAAATATATTTATATGTATACCCTTATACACCATTTTAATAAAAAATATCACAAAATTCTTCTAAGTCCCTCGGGAAGAGTGAAAGACGCGCACGTTCATTTTCAGAGCTCCTAGACCTTCCTATAAGAAGTTAGCCAAAAAGTAGCTTCGAAAAACGCTTAGGTTAAGTTTCAGAGTTGCTTCTAATGTACCAAAGCTGGACTTAGACATAATTTCACTCTCACAACATTATGGCTGGTTGGAGACAGTCCGAACCACAAGTACCGGGTCCATGGTTCTGGCCGTATACTGGGGGGACGGGGACGACTCCCATTAACCCCTGACTATACCGGGGATACGCTTATCACAATGCCTTTCTGGTCTGTGCTGAAGCAGGGCATTCTGGCAGGCAAGTGGCTTGACCTTTATTAGTGAGCCTGGTTACCCCCTCTCGGAACCACAGACTTAGAAATCGCCAGCTCATATACAGTGCATAAAATATATTTATATATATACCCTTATACACCATTTTAATAAAAAATATCACAAAATTCTTCTAATTCCCTCGGAAAGAGTGAAAGACGCGCACGTTCATTTTTAGAGCTCCTAGATCTTCCTATAAGAAGTTAGCCAAAAAGTAGCTTCGAAAAACGCTTAGGTTAAGTTTCAGAGTTGCTTCTAATGTACCAAAGCTGGACTTAGATATAATTTCACTCTCACAACATTATGGCTGGTTGGAGACAGTCCGAACCACAAGTACCGGGTCCATGGTTCTGGCCGTATACTGGGGGGACGGGGACGACTCCCATTAACCCCTGACTATACCGGGGATACGCTTATCACAATGCCTTTCTGGTCTGTGCTGAAGCAGGGCATTCTGGCAGCCAAGTGGCTTGACCTTTATTAGTGAGCCTGGTTACCCCCTCTCGGAACCACAGACTTAGAAATCGCCAGCTCATATACAGTGCATAAAATATATTTATATATATACCCTTATACACCATTTTAATAAAAAAATATCACAAAATTCTTCTAAGTCTCTCGGGAAGAGTGAAAGACGCGCACGTTCATTTTCAGAGCTCCTAGACCTTCCTATAAGAAGTTAGCCAAAAGGTAGCTTCGAAAAACGCTTAGGTTAAGTTTCAGAGTTGCTTCTAATGTACCAAAGCTGGACTTAGACATAATTTCACTCTCACAACATTATGGCTGGTTGGAGGCAGTCCGAACCACAAGTACCGGGTCCATGGTTCTGGCCGTATACTGGGGGGACGGGGACGACTCCCATTAACCCCTGACTATACCGGGGATACGCTTATCACAATGCCTTTCTGGTCTGTGCTGAAGCAGGGCATTCTGGCAGGCAAGTGGCTTGACCTTTATTAGTGAGCCTGGTTACCCCCTCTCGGAACCACAGACTTAGAAATCGCCAGCTCATATACAGTGCATAAAATATATTTATATATATACCCTTATACACCATTTTAATAAAAAATATCACAAAATTCTTCTAAGTCCCTCGGGAAGAGAGAAAGACGCGTACGTTCATTTTCAGAGCTCCTAGACCTTCCTATAAGAAGTTAGCTAAAAAGTAGCTTCGAAAAACGCTTAGGTTAAGTTTCAGAGTTGCTTCTAATGTACCAAAGCTGGACTTAGACATAATTTCACTCTCACAACATTATGGCTGGTTGGAGACAGTCCGAACCACAAGTGCCGGGTCCATGGTTCTGGCCGTATACTGGGGGGACGGGGACGACTCCCATTAACCCCTGACTATACCGGGGATACGCTTATCACAATGCCTTTCTGGTCTGTGCTGAAGCAGGGCATTCTGGCAGCCAAGTGGCTTGACCTTTATTAGTGAGCCTGGTTACCCCCTCTCGGAACCACAGACTTAGAAATCGCCAGCTCATATACAGTGCATAAAATATATTTATATATATACCCTTATACACCATTTTAATAAAAAAATATCACAAAATTCTTCTACAGTAAGTCTCTCGGGAAGAGTGAAAGACGCGCACGTTCATTTTCAGAGCTCCTAGACCTTCCTATAAGAAGTTAGCCAAAAAGTAGCTTCGAAAAACGCTTAGGTTAAGTTTCAGAGTTGCTTCTAATGTACCAAAGCTGGACTTAGACATAATTTCACTCTCACAACATTATGGCTGGTTGGAGACAGTCCGAACCACAAGTACCGGGTCCATGGTTCTGGCCGTATACTGGGGGGACGGGGACGACTCCCATTAACCCCTGACTATACCGGGGATACGCTTATCACAATGCCTTTCTGGTCTGTGCTGAAGCAGGGCATTCTGGCAGGCAAGTGGCTTGACCGTTATTAGTGAGCCTGGTTACCCCCTCTGGAACCACAGACTTAGAAATCGCCAGCTCATATACAGTGCATAAAATATATTTATATATATACCCTTATACACCATTTTAATAAAAAATATCACAAAATTCTTCTAAGTCCCTCGGGAAGAGTGTAAGACGCGCACGTTCATTTTCAGAGCTCCTAGACCTTCCTATAAGAAGTTAGCCAAAAAGTAGCTTCGAAAAACGCTTAGGTTAAGTTTCAGAGTTGCTTCTAATGTACCAAAGCTGGACTTAGACATAATGTCACTCTCACAACATTATGGCTGGTTGGAAACAGTCCGAACCACAAGTACCGGGTCCATGGTTCTGGCCGTATACTGGGGGGACGGGGACGACTCCCATTAACCCCTGACTATACCGGGGATACGCTTATCACAATGCCTTTCTGGTCTGTGCTGAAGCAGGGCATTCTGGCAGGCAAGTGGCTTGACCTTTATTAGTGAGCCTGGTTACCCCCTCTCGGAACCACAGACTTAGAAATCGCCAGCTCATATACAGTGCATAAAATATATTTATATATATACCCTTATACACCATTTTAATAAAAAAATATCACAAAATTCTTCTAAGTCTCTCGGGAAGAGTGAAAGACGCGCACGTTCATTTTCAGAGCTCCTAGACCTTCCTATAAGAAGTTAGCCAAAAGGTAGCTTCGAAAAACGCTTAGGTTAAGTTTCAGAGTTGCTTCTAATGTACCAAAGCTGGACTTAGACATAATTTCACTCTCACAACATTATGGCTGGTTGGAGACAGTCCGAACCACAAGTACCGGGTCCATGGTTCTGGCCGTATACTGGGGGGACGGGGACGACTCCCATTAACCCCTGACTATACCGGGGATACGCTTATCACAATGCCTTTCTGGTCTGTGCTGAAGCAGGGCATTCTGGCAGGCAAGTGGCTTGACCTTTATTAGTGAGCCTGGTTACCCCCTCTGGAACCACAGACTTAGAAATCGCCAGCTCATATACAGTGCATAAAATATATTTATATATATACCCTTATACACCATTTTAATAAAAAATATCACAAAATTCTTCTAAGTCCCTCGGGAAGAGTGAAAGACGCGCACGTTCATTTTCAGAGCTCCTAGACCTTCCTATAAGAAGTTAGCCAAAAAGTAGCTTCGAAAAACGCTTAGGTTAAGTTTCAGAGTTGCTTCTAATGTACCAAAGCTGGACTTAGACATAATTTCACTCTCACAACATTATGGCTGGTTGGAGACAGTCCGAACCACAAGTACCGGGTCCATGGTTCTGGCCGTATACTGGGGGGACGGGGACGACTCCCATTAACCCCTGACTATACCGGGGATACGCTTATCACAATGCCTTTCTGGTCTGTGCTGAAGCAGGGCATTCTGGCAGGCAAGTGGCTTGACCTTTATTAGTGAGCCTGGTTACCCCCTCTCGGAACCACAGACTTAGAAATCGCCAGCTCATATACAGTGCATAAAATATATTTATATATATACCCTTATACACCATTTTAATAAAAAAATATCACAAAATTCTTCTAAGTCTCTCGGGAAGAGTGAAAGACGCGCACGTTCATTTTCAGAGCTCCTAGACCTTCCTATAAGAAGTTAGCCAAAAGGTAGCTTCGAAAAACGCTTAGGTTAAGTTTCAGAGTTGCTTCTAATGTACCAAAGCTGGACTTAGACATAATTTCACTCTCACAACATTATGGCTGGTTGGAGACAGTCCGAACCACAAGTACCGGGTCCATGGTTCTGGCCGTATACTGGGGGGTCGGGGACGACTCCCATTAACCCCTGACTATACCGGGGATACGCTTATCACAATGCCTTTCTGGTCTGTGCTGAAGCAGGGCATTCTGGCAGCCAAGTGGCTTGACCTTTATTAGTGAGCCTGGTTACCCCCTCTGGAACCACAGACTTAGAAATCGCCAGCTCATATACAGTGCATAAAATATATTTATATATATACCCTTATACACCATTTTAATAAAAAATATCACAAAATTCTTCTAAGTCCCTCGGGAAGAGTGAAAGACGCGCACGTTCATTTTCAGAGCTCCTAGACCTTCCTATAAGAAGTTAGCCAAAAAGTAGCTTCGAAAAACGCTTAGGTTAAGTTTCAGAGTTGCTTCTAATGTACCAAAGCTGGACTTAGACATAATTTCACTCTCACAACATTATGGCTGGTTGGAGACAGTCCGAACCACAAGTACCGGGTCCATGGTTCTGGCCGTATACTGGGGGGACGGGGACGACTCCCATTAACCCCTGACTATACCGGGGATACGCTTATCACAATGCCTTTCTGGTCTGTGCTGAAGCAGGGCATTCTGGCAGGCAAGTGGCTTGACCTTTATTAGTGAGCCTGGTTACCCCCTCTCGGAACCACAGACTTAGAAATCGCCAGCTCATATACAGTGCATAAAATATATTTATATATATACCCTTATACACCATTTTAATAAAAAATATCACAAAATTCTTCTAATTCCCTCGGAAAGAGTGAAAGACGCGCACGTTCATTTTCAGAGCTCCTACACCTTCCTATAAAAAGTTAGCCAAAAAGTAGCTTCGAAAAACGCTTAGGTTAAGTTTCAGAGTTGCTTCTAATGTACCAAAGCTGGACTTAGATATAATTTCACTCTCACAACATTATGGCTGGTTGGAGACAGTCCGAACCACAAGTACCGGGTCCATGGTTCTGGCCGTATACTGGGGGGACGGGGACGACTCCCATTAACCCCTGACTATACCGGGGATACGCTTATCACAATGCCTTTCTGGTCTGTGCTGAAGCAGGGCATTCTGGCAGCCAAGTGGCTTGACCTTTATTATTGAGCCTGGTTACCCCCTCTCGGAACCACAGACTTAGAAATCGCCAGCTCATATACAGTGCATAAAATATATTTATATATATACCCTTATACACCATTTTAATAAAAAAATATCACAAAATTCTTCTAAGTCTCTCGGGAAGAGTGAAAGACGCGCACGTTCATTTTCAGAGCTCCTAGACCTTCCTATAAGAAGTTAGCCAAAAGGTAGCTTCGAAAAACGCTTAGGTTAAGTTTCAGAGTTGCTTCTAATGTACCAAAGCTGGACTTAGACATAATTTCACTCTCACAACATTATGGCTGGTTGGAGACAGTCCGAACCACAAGTACCGGGTCCATGGTTCTGGCCGTATACTGGGGGGACGGGGACGACTCCCATTAACCCCTGACTATACCGGGGATACGCTTATCACAATGCCTTTCTGGTCTGTGCTGAAGCAGGGCATTCTGGCAGGCAAGTGGCTTGACCTTTTTTAGTGAGCCTGGTTACCCCCTCTGGAACCACAGACTTAGAAATCGCCAGCTCATATACAGTGCATAAAATATATTTATATATATACCCTTATACACCATTTTAATAAAAAATATCACAAAATTCTTCTAAGTACTGTACCTCGGGAAGAGTGAAAGACGCGCACGTTCATTTTCAGAGCTCCTACACCTTCCTATAAAAAGTTAGCCAAAAAGTAGCTTCGAAAAACGCTTAGGTTAAGTTTCAGAGTTGCTTCTAATGTACCAAAGCTGGACTTAGACATAATGTCACTCTCACAACATTATGGCTGGTTGGAAACAGTCCGAACCACAAGTACCGGGTCCATGGTTCTGGCCGTATACTGGGGGGACGGGGACGACTCCCATTAACCCCTGACTATACCGGGGATACGCTTATCACAATGCCTTTCTGGTCTGTGCTGAAGCAGGGCATTCTGGCAGGCAAGTGGCTTGACCTTTATTAGTGAGCCTGGTTACCCCCTCTCGGAACCACAGACTTAGAAATCGCCAGCTCATATACAGTGCATAAAATATATTTATATATATACCCTTATACACCATTTTAATAAAAAATATCACAAAATTCTTCTAAGTCCCTCGGGAAGAGAGAAAGACGCGTACGTTCATTTTCAGAGCTCCTAGACCTTCCTATAAGAAGTTAGCTAAAAAGTAGCTTCGAAAAACGCTTAGGTTAAGTTTCAGAGTTGCTTCTAATGTACCAAAGCTGGACTTAGATATAATTTCACTCTCACAACATTATGGCTGGTTGGAGACAGTCCGAACCACAAGTACCGGGTCCATGGTTCTGGCCGTATACTGGGGGGACGGGGACGACTCCCATTAACCCCTGACTATACCGGGGATACGCTTATCACAATGCCTTTCTGGTCTGTGCTGAAGCAGGGCATTCTGGCAGGCAAGTGGCTTGACCTTTTTTAGTGAGCCTGGTTACCCCCTCTGGAACCACAGACTTAGAAATCGCCAGCTCATATACAGTGCATAAAATATATTTATATATATACCCTTATACACCATTTTAATAAAAAATATCACAAAATTATTCTAAGTACTGTACCTCGGGAAGAGTGAAAGACGCGCACGTTCATTTTCAGAGCTCCTACACCTTCCTATAAAAAGTTAGCCAAAAAGTAGCTTCGAAAAACGCTTAGGTTAAGTTTCAGAGTTGCTTCTAATGTACCAAAGCTGGACTTAGACATAATGTCACTCTCACAACATTATGGCTGGTTGGAAACAGTCCGAACCACAAGTACCGGGTCCATGGTTCTGGCCGTATACTGGGGGGACGGGGACGACTCCCATTAACCCCTGACTATACTGGGGATACGCTTATCACAATGCCTTTCTGGTCTGTGCTGAAGCAGGGCATTCTGGCAGGCAAGTGGCTTGACCTTTATTAGTGAGCCTGGTTACCCCCTCTCGGAACCACAGACTTAGAAATCGCCAGCTCATATACAGTGCATAAAATATATTTATATATATACCCTTATACACCATTTTAATAAAAAATATCACAAAATTCTTCTAAGTCCCTCGGGAAGAGAGAAAGACGCGTACGTTCATTTTCAGAGCTCCTAGACCTTCCTATAAGAAGTTAGCTAAAAAGTAGCTTCGAAAAACGCTTAGGTTAAGTTTCAGAGTTGCTTCTAATGTACCAAAGCTGGATTTAGACATAATTTCACTCTCACAACATTATGGCTGGTTGGAGACAGTCCGAACCACAAGTACCGGGTCCATGGTTCTGGCCGTATACTGGGGGGACGGGGACGACTCCCATTAACCCCTGACTATACCGGGGATACGCTTATCACAATGCCTTTCTGGTCTGTGCTGAAGCAGGGCATTCTGGCAGGCAAGTGGCTTGACCTTTATTAGTGAGCCTGGTTACCCCCTCTGGAACCACAGACTTAGAAATCGCCAGCTCATATACAGTGCATAAAATATATTTATATATATACCCTTATACACCATTTTAATAAAAAATATCACAAAATTCTTCTAAGTACCTCGGGAAGAGTGAAAGACGCGCACGTTCATTTTCAGAGCTCCTACACCTTCCTATAAAAAGTTAGCCAAAAAGTAGCTTCGAAAAACGCTTAGGTTAAGTTTCAGAGTTGCTTCTAATGTACCAAAGCTGGACTTAGACATAATGTCACTCTCACAACATTATGGCTGGTTGGAAACAGTCCGAACCACAAGTACCGGGTCCATGGTTCTGGCCGTATACTGGGGGGACGGGGACGACTCCCATTAACCCCTGACTATACCGGGGATACGCTTATCACAATGCCTTTCTGGTCTGTGCTGAAGCAGGGCATTCTGGCAGGCAAGTGGCTTGACCTTTATTAGTGAGCCTGGTTACCCCCTCTCGGAACCACAGACTTAGAAATCGCCAGCTCATATACAGTGCATAAAATATATTTATATATATACCCTTATACACCATTTTAATAAAAAATATCACAAGATTCTTCTAAGTCCCTCGGGAAGAGAGAAAGACGCGTACGTTCATTTTCAGAGCTCCTAGACCTTCCTATAAGAAGTTAGCTAAAAAGTAGCTTCGAAAAACGCTTAGGTTAAGTTTCAGAGTTGCTTCTAATGTACCAAAGCTGGACTTAGACATAATTTCACTCTCACAACATTATGGCTGGTTGGAGACAGTCCGAACCACAAGTGCCGGGTCCATGGTTCTGGCCGTATACTGGGGGGACGGGGACGACTCCCATTAACCCCTGACTATACCGGGGATACGCTTATCACAATGCCTTTCTGGTCTGTGCTGAAGCAGGGCATTCTGGCAGCCAAGTGGCTTGACCTTTATTAGTGAGCCTGGTTACCCCCTCTCGGAACCACAGACTTAGAAATCGCCAGCTCATATACAGTGCATAAAATATATTTATATATATACCCTTATACACCATTTTAATAAAAAAATATCACAAAATTCTTCTAAGTCTCTCGGGAAGAGTGAAAGACGCGCACGTTCATTTTCAGAGCTCCTAGACCTTCCTATAAGAAGTTAGCCAAAAAGTAGCTTCGAAAAACGCTTAGGTTAAGTTTCAGAGTTGCTTCTAATGTACCAAAGCTGGACTTAGACATAATTTCACTCTCACAACATTATGGCTGGTTGGAGACAGTCCGAACCACAAGTACCGGGTCCATGGTTCTGGCCGTATACTGGGGGGACGGGGACGACTCCCATTAACCCCTGACTATACCGGGGATACGCTTATCACAATGCCTTTCTGGTCTGTGCTGAAGCAGGGCATTCTGGCAGGCAAGTGGCTTGACCTTTATTAGTGAGCCTGGTTACCCCCTCTCGGAACCACAGACTTAGAAATCGCCAGCTCATATACAGTGCATAAAATATATTTATATATATACCCTTATACACCATTTTAATAAAAAATATCACAAAATTCTTCTAAGTCCCTCGGGAAGAGTGAAAGACGCGCACGTTCATTTTCAGAGCTCCTAGACCTTCCTATAAGAAGTTAGCCAAAAAGTAGCTTCGAAAAACGCTTAGGTTAAGTTTCAGAGTTGCTTCTAATGTACCAAAGCTGGACTTAGACATAATGTCACTCTCACAACATTATGGCTGGTTGGAGACAGTCCGAACCACAAGTACCGGGTCCATGGTTCTGGCCGTATACTGGGGGGACGGGGACGACTCCCATTAACCCCTGACTATACCGGGGATACGCTTATCACAATGCCTTTCTGGTCTGTGCTGAAGCAGGGCATTCTGGCAGCCAAGTGGCTTGACCTTTATTAGTGAGCCTGGTTACCCCCTCTCGGAACCACAGACTTAGAAATCGCCAGCTCATATACAGTGCATAAAATATATTTATATATATACCCTTATACACCATTTTAATAAAAAATATCACAAAATTCTTCTAAGTCTCTCGGGAAGAGTGAAAGACGCGCACGTTCATTTTCAGAGCTCCTAGACCTTCCTATAAGAAGTTAGCTAAAAAGTAGCTTCGAAAAACGCTTAGGTTAAGTTTCAGAGTTGCTTCTAATGTACCAAAGCTGGACTTAGACATAATTTCACTTACACAACATTATGGCTGGTTGGAGACAGTCCGAACCACAAGTACCGGGTCCATGGTTCTGGCCGTATACTGGGGGGACGGGGACGACTCCCATTAACCCCTGACTATACCGGGGATACGCTTATCACAATGCCTTTCTGGTCTGTGCTGAAGCAGGGCATTCTGGCAGGCAAGTGGCTTGACCGTTATTAGTGAGCCTGGTTACCCCCTCTGGAACCACAGACTTAGAAATCGCCAGCTCATATACAGTGCATAAAATATATTTATATATATACCCTTATACACCATTTTAATAAAAAATATCACAAAATTCTTCTAAGTCCCTCGGGAAGAGTGAAAGACGCGCACGTTCATTTTCAGAGCTCCTAGACCTTCCTATAAGAAGTTAGCCAAAAAGTAGCTTCGAAAAACGCTTAGGTTAAGTTTCAGAGTTGCTTCTAATGTACCAAAGCTGGACTTAGACATAATGTCACTCTCACAACATTATGGCTGGTTGGAAACAGTCCGAACCACAAGTACCGGGTCCATGGTTCTGGCCGTATACTGGGGGGACGGGGACGACTCCCATTAACCCCTGACTATACCGGGGATACGCTTATCACAATGCCTTTCTGGTCTGTGCTGAAGCAGGGCATTCTGGCAGGCAAGTGGCTTGACTTTTATTAGTGAGCCTGGTTACCCCCTCTGGAACCACAGACTTAGAAATCGCCAGCTCATATACAGTGCATAAAATATATTTATATATATACCCTTATACACCATTTTAATAAAAAATATCACAAAATTCTTCTAAGTACCTCGGGAAGAGTGAAAGACGCGCACGTTCATTTTCAGAGCTCCTACACCTTCCTATAAAAAGTTAGCCAAAAAGTAGCTTCGAAAAACGCTTAGGTTAAGTTTCAGAGTTGCTTCTAATGTACCAAAGCTGGACTTAGACATAATGTCACTCTCACAACATTATGGCTGGTTGGAAACAGTCCGAACCACAAGTACCGGGTCCATGGTTATGGCCGTATACTGGGGGGACGGGGACGACTCCCATTAACCCCTGACTATACCGGGGATACGCTTATCACAATGCCTTTCTGGTCTGTGCTGAAGCAGGGCATTCTGGCAGGCAAGTGGCTTGACCTTTATTAGTGAGCCTGGTTACCCCCTCTGGAACCACAGACTTAGAAATCGCCAGCTCATATACAGTGCATAAAATATATTTATATATATACCCTTATACACCATTTTAATAAAAAATATCACAAAATTCTTCTAAGTACCTCGGGAAGAGTGAAAGACGCGCACGTTCATTTTCAGAGCTCCTACACCTTCCTATAAAAAGTTAGCCAAAAAGTAGCTTCGAAAAACGCTTAGGTTAAGTTTCAGAGTTGCTTCTAATGTACCAAAGCTGGACTTAGACATAATGTCACTCTCACAACATTATGGCTGGTTGGAAACAGTCCGAACCACAAGTACCGGGTCCATGGTTCTGGCCGTATACTGGGGGGACGGGGACGACTCCCATTAACCCCTGACTATACCGGGGATACGCTTATCACAATGCCTTTCTGGTCTGTGCTGAAGCAGGGCATTCTGGCAGCCAAGTGGCTTGACCTTTATTAGTGAGCCTGGTTACCCCCTCTGGAACCACAGACTTAGAAATCGCCAGCTCATATACAGTGCATAAAATATATTTATATATATACCCTTATACACCATTTTAATAAAAAATATCACAAAATTCTTCTAAGTACCTCGGGAAGAGTGAAAGACGCGCACGTTCATTTTCAGAGCTCCTACACCTTCCTATAAAAAGTTAGCCAAAAAGTAGCTTCGAAAAACGCTTAGGTTAAGTTTCAGAGTTGCTTCTAATGTACCAAAGCTGGACTTAGACATAATGTCACTCTCACAACATTATGGCTGGTTGGAAACAGTCCGAACCACAAGTACCGGGTCCATGGTTCTGGCCGTATACTGGGGGGACGGGGACGACTCCCATTAACCCCTGACTATACCGGGGATACGCTTATCACAATGCCTTTCTGGTCTGTGCTGAAGCAGGGCATTCTGGCAGGCAAGTGGCTTGACCTTTATTAGTGAGCCTGGTTACCCCCTCTCGGAACCACAGACTTAGAAATCGCCAGCTCATATACAGTGCATAAAATATATTTATATATATACCCTTATACACCATTTTAATAAAAAAATATCACAAAATTCTTCTAAGTCCCTCGGGAAGAGAGAAAGACGCGTACGTTCATTTTCAGAGCTCCTAGACCTTCCTATAAGAAGTTAGCCAAAAGGTAGCTTCGAAAAACGCTTAGGTTAAGTTTCAGAGTTGCTTCTAATGTACCAAAGCTGGACTTAGACATAATTTCACTCTCACAACATTATGGCTGGTTGGAGACAGTCCGAACCACAAGTACCGGGTCCATGGTTCTGGCCGTATACTGGGGGGACGGGGACGACTCCCATTAACCCCTGACTATACCGGGGATACGCTTATCACAATGCCTTTCTGGTCTGTGCTGAAGCAGGGCATTCTGGCAGGCAAGTGGCTTGACCTTTATTAGTGAGCCTGGTTACCCCCTCTGGAACCACAGACTTAGAAATCGCCAGCTCATATACAGTGCATAAAATATATTTATATATATACCCTTATACACCATTTTAATAAAAAATATCACAAAATTCTTCTAAGTCCCTCGGGAAGAGTGAAAGACGCGCACGTTCATTTTCAGAGCTCCTAGACCTTCCTATAAGAAGTTAGCTAAAAAGTAGCTTCGAAAAACGCTTAGGTTAAGTTTCAGAGTTGCTTCTAATGTACCAAAGCTGGACTTAGACATAATTTCACTCTCACAACATTATGGCTGGTTGGAGACAGTCCGAACCACAAGTACCGGGTCCATGGTTCTGGCCGTATACTGGGGGGACGGGGACGACTCCCATTAACCCCTGACTATACCGGGGATACGCTTATCACAATGCCTTTCTGGTCTGTGCTGAAGCAGGGCATTCTGGCAGGCAAGTGGCTTGACCTTTATTAGTGAGCCTGGTTACCCCCTCTCGGAACCACAGACTTAGAAATCGCCAGCTCATATACAGTGCATAAAATATATTTATATATATACCCTTATACACCATTTTAATAAAAAAATATCACAAAATTCTTCTAAGTCTCTCGGGAAGAGTGAAAGACGCGCACGTTCATTTTCAGAGCTCCTAGACCTTCCTATAAGAAGTTAGCCAAAAGGTAGCTTCGAAAAACGCTTAGGTTAAGTTTCAGAGTTGCTTCTAATGTACCAAAGCTGGACTTAGACATAATTTCACTCTCACAACATTATGGCTGGTTGGAGACAGTCCGAACCACAAGTACCGGGTCCATGGTTCTGGCCGTATACTGGGGGGACGGGGACGACTCCCATTAACCCCTGACTATACCGGGGATACGCTTATCACAATGCCTTTCTGGTCTGTGCTGAAGCAGGGCATTCTGGCAGGCAAGTGGCTTGACCTTTATTAGTGAGCCTGGTTACCCCCTCTGGAACCACAGACTTAGAAATCGCCAGCTCATATACAGTGCATAAAATATATTTATATATATACCCTTATACACCATTTTAATAAAAAATATCACAAAATTCTTCTAAGTCCCTCGGGAAGAGTGAAAGACGCGCACGTTCATTTTCAGAGCTCCTAGACCTTCCTATAAGAAGTTAGCCAAAAAGTAGCTTCGAAAAACGCTTAGGTTAAGTTTCAGAGTTGCTTCTAATGTACCAAAGCTGGACTTAGACATAATTTCACTCTCACAACATTATGGCTGGTTGGAGACAGTCCGAACCACAAGTACCGGGTCCATGGTTCTGGCCGTATACTGGGGGGACGGGGACGACTCCCATTAACCCCTGACTATACCGGGGATACGCTTATCACAATGCCTTTCTGGTCTGTGCTGAAGCAGGGCATTCTGGCAGGCAAGTGGCTTGACCTTTATTAGTGAGCCTGGTTACCCCCTCTCGGAACCACAGACTTAGAAATCGCCAGCTCATATACAGTGCATAAAATATATTTATATATATACCCTTATACACCATTTTAATAAAAAAAATATCACAAAATTCTTCTAAGTCTCTCGGGAAGAGTGAAAGACGCGCACGTTCATTTTCAGAGCTCCTAGACCTTCCTATAAGAAGTTAGCCAAAAGGTAGCTTCGAAAAACGCTTAGGTTAAGTTTCAGAGTTGCTTCTAATGTACCAAAGCTGGACTTAGACATAATTTCACTCTCACAACATTATGGCTGGTTGGAGACAGTCCGAACCACAAGTACCGGGTCCATGGTTCTGGCCGTATACTGGGGGGACGGGGACGACTCCCATTAACCCCTGACTATACCGGGGATACGCTTATCACAATGCCTTTCTGGTCTGTGCTGAAGCAGGGCATTCTGGCAGCCAAGTGGCTTGACCTTTATTAGTGAGCCTGGTTACCCCCTCTGGAACCACAGACTTAGAAATCGCCAGCTCATATACAGTGCATAAAATATATTTATATATATACCCTTATACACCATTTTAATAAAAAATATCACAAAATTCTTCTAAGTCCCTCGGGAAGAGTGAAAGACGCGCACGTTCATTTTCAGAGCTCCTAGACCTTCCTATAAGAAGTTAGCCAAAAAGTAGCTTCGAAAAACGCTTAGGTTAAGTTTCAGAGTTGCTTCTAATGTACCAAAGCTGGACTTAGACATAATTTCACTCTCACAACATTATGGCTGGTTGGAGACAGTCCGAACCACAAGTACCGGGTCCATGGTTCTGGCCGTATACTGGGGGGACGGGGACGACTCCCATTAACCCCTGACTATACCGGGGATACGCTTATCACAATGCCTTTCTGGTCTGTGCTGAAGCAGGGCATTCTGGCAGGCAAGTGGCTTGACCTTTATTAGTGAGCCTGGTTACCCCCTCTCGGAACCACAGACTTAGAAATCGCCAGCTCATATACAGTGCATAAAATATATTTATATATATACCCTTATACACCATTTTAATAAAAAATATCACAAAATTCTTCTAATTCCCTCGGAAAGAGTGAAAGACGCGCACGTTCATTTTCAGAGCTCCTACACCTTCCTATAAGAAGTTAGCCAAAAGGTAGCTTCGAAAAACGCTTAGGTTAAGTTTCAGAGTTGCTTCTAATGTACCAAAGCTGGACTTAGACATAATTTCACTCTCACAACATTATGGCTGGTTGGAGACAGTCCGAACCACAAGTACCGGGTCCATGGTTCTGGCCGTATACTGGGGGGACGGGGACGACTCCCATTAACCCCTGACTATACCGGGGATACGCTTATCACAATGCCTTTCTGGTCTGTGCTGAAGCAGGGCATTCTGGCAGGCAAGTGGCTTGACCTTTATTAGTGAGCCTGGTTACCCCCTCTGGAACCACAGACTTAGAAATCGCCAGCTCATATACAGTGCATAAAATATATTTATATATATACCCTTATACACCATTTTAATAAAAAATATCACAAAATTCTTCTAAGTCCCTCGGGAAGAGTGAAAGACGCGCACGTTCATTTTCAGAGCTCCTAGACCTTCCTATAAGAAGTTAGCTAAAAAGTAGCTTCGAAAAACGCTTAGGTTAAGTTTCAGAGTTGCTTCTAATGTACCAAAGCTGGACTTAGACATAATTTCACTCTCACAACATTATGGCTGGTTGGAGACAGTCCGAACCACAAGTACCGGGTCCATGGTTCTGGCCGTATACTGGGGGGACGGGGACGACTCCCATTAACCCCTGACTATACCGGGGATACGCTTATCACAATGCCTTTCTGGTCTGTGCTGAAGCAGGGCATTCTGGCAGGCAAGTGGCTTGACCTTTATTAGTGAGCCTGGTTACCCCCTCTCGGAACCACAGACTTAGAAATCGCCAGCTCATATACAGTGCATAAAATATATTTATATATATACCCTTATACACCATTTTAATAAAAAAATATCACAAAATTCTTCTAAGTCTCTCGGGAAGAGTGAAAGACGCGCACGTTCATTTTCAGAGCTCCTAGACATTCCTATAAGAAGTTAGCCAAAAGGTAGCTTCGAAAAACGCTTAGGTTAAGTTTCAGAGTTGCTTCTAATGTACCAAAGCTGGACTTAGACATAATGTCACTCTCACAACATTATGGCTGGTTGGAAACAGTCCGAACCACAAGTACCGGGTCCATGGTTCTGGCCGTATACTGGGGGGACGGGGACGACTCCCATTAACCCCTGACTATACCGGGGATACGCTTATCACAATGCCTTTCTGGTCTGTGCTGAAGCAGGGCATTCTGGCAGGCAAGTGGCTTGACCTTTATTAGTGAGCCTGGTTACCCCCTCTCGGAACCACAGACTTAGAAATCGCCAGCTCATATACAGTGCATAAAATATATTTATATATATACCCTTATACACCATTTTAATAAAAAAATATCACAAAATTCTTCTAAGTCTCTCGGGAAGAGTGAAAGACGCGCACGTTCATTTTCAGAGCTCCTAGACCTTCCTATAAGAAGTTAGCCAAAAGGTAGCTTCGAAAAACGCTTAGGTTAAGTTTCAGAGTTGCTTCTAATGTACCAAAGCTGGACTTAGACATAATTTCACTCTCACAACATTATGGCTGGTTGGAGACAGTCCGAACCACAAGTACCGGGTCCATGGTTCTGGCCGTATACTGGGGGGACGGGGACGACTCCCATTAACCCCTGACTATACCGGGGATACGCTTATCACAATGCCTTTCTGGTCTGTGCTGAAGCAGGGCATTCTGGCAGGCAAGTGGCTTGACCTTTATTAGTGAGCCTGGTTACCCCCTCTGGAACCACAGACTTAGAAATCGCCAGCTCATATACAGTGCATAAAATATATTTATATATATACCCTTATACACCATTTTAATAAAAAATATCACAAAATTCTTCTAAGTCCCTCGGGAAGAGTGAAAGACGCGCACGTTCATTTTCAGAGCTCCTAGACCTTCCTATAAGAAGTTAGCCAAAAAGTAGCTTCGAAAAACGCTTAGGTTAAGTTTCAGAGTTGCTTCTAATGTACCAAAGCTGGACTTAGACATAATTTCACTCTCACAACATTATGGCTGGTTGGAGACAGTCCGAACCACAAGTACCGGGTCCATGGTTCTGGCCGTATACTGGGGGGACGGGGACGACTCCCATTAACCCCTGACTATACCGGGGATACGCTTATCACAATGCCTTTCTGGTCTGTGCTGAAGCAGGGCATTCTGGCAGGCAAGTGGCTTGACCTTTATTAGTGAGCCTGGTTACCCCCTCTCGGAACCACAGACTTAGAAATCGCCAGCTCATATACAGTGCATAAAATATATTTATATATATACCCTTATACACCATTTTAATAAAAAAATATCACAAAATTCTTCTAAGTCTCTCGGGAAGAGTGAAAGACGCGCACGTTCATTTTCAGAGCTCCTAGACCTTCCTATAAGAAGTTAGCCAAAAGGTAGCTTCGAAAAACGCTTAGGTTAAGTTTCAGAGTTGCTTCTAATGTACCAAAGCTGGACTTAGACATAATTTCACTCTCACAACATTATGGCTGGTTGGAGACAGTCCGAACCACAAGTACCGGGTCCATGGTTCTGGCCGTATACTGGGGGGACGGGGACGACTCCCATTAACCCCTGACTATACCGGGGATACGCTTATCACAATGCCTTTCTGGTCTGTGCTGAAGCAGGGCATTCTGGCAGCCAAGTGGCTTGACCTTTATTAGTGAGCCTGGTTACCCCCTCTGGAACCACAGACTTAGAAATCGCCAGCTCATATACAGTGCATAAAATATATTTATATATATACCCTTATACACCATTTTAATAAAAAATATCACAAAATTCTTCTAAGTCCCTCGGGAAGAGTGAAAGACGCGCACGTTCATTTTCAGAGCTCCTAGACCTTCCTATAAGAAGTTAGCCAAAAAGTAGCTTCGAAAAACGCTTAGGTTAAGTTTCAGAGTTGCTTCTAATGTACCAAAGCTGGACTTAGACATAATTTCACTCTCACAACATTATGGCTGGTTGGAGACAGTCCGAACCACAAGTACCGGGTCCATGGTTCTGGCCGTATACTGGGGGGACGGGGACGACTCCCATTAACCCCTGACTATACCGGGGATACGCTTATCACAATGCCTTTCTGGTCTGTGCTGAAGCAGGGCATTCTGGCAGGCAAGTGGCTTGACCTTTATTAGTGAGCCTGGTTACCCCCTCTCGGAACCACAGACTTAGAAATCGCCAGCTCATATACAGTGCATAAAATATATTTATATATATACCCTTATACACCATTTTAATAAAAAATATCACAAAATTCTTCTAATTCCCTCGGAAAGAGTGAAAGACGCGCACGTTCATTTTCAGAGCTCCTACACCTTCCTATAAAAAGTTAGCCAAAAAGTAGCTTCGAAAAACGCTTAGGTTAAGTTTCAGAGTTGCTTCTAATGTACCAAAGCTGGACTTAGATATAATTTCACTCTCACAACATTATGGCTGGTTGGAGACAGTCCGAACCACAAGTACCGGGTCCATGGTTCTGGCCGTATACTGGGGGGACGGGGACGACTCCCATTAACCCCTGACTATACCGGGGATACGCTTATCACAATGCCTTTCTGGTCTGTGCTGAAGCAGGGCATTCTGGCAGCCAAGTGGCTTGACCTTTATTATTGAGCCTGGTTACCCCCTCTCGGAACCACAGACTTAGAAATCGCCAGCTCATATACAGTGCATAAAATATATTTATATATATACCCTTATACACCATTTTAATAAAAAAATATCACAAAATTCTTCTAAGTCTCTCGGGAAGAGTGAAAGACGCGCACGTTCATTTTTAGAGCTCCTAGACCTTCCTATAAGAAGTTAGCCAAAAGGTAGCTTCGAAAAACGCTTAGGTTAAGTTTCAGAGTTGCTTCTAATGTACCAAAGCTGGACTTAGACATAATTTCACTCTCACAACATTATGGCTGGTTGGAGACAGTCCGAACCACAAGTACCGGGTCCATGGTTCTGGCCGTATACTGGGGGGACGGGGACGACTCCCATTAACCCCTGACTATACCGGGGATACGCTTATCACAATGCCTTTCTGGTCTGTGCTGAAGCAGGGCATTCTGGCAGGCAAGTGGCTTGACCTTTTTTAGTGAGCCTGGTTACCCCCTCTGGAACCACAGACTTAGAAATCGCCAGCTCATATACAGTGCATAAAATATATTTATATATATACCCTTATACACCATTTTAATAAAAAATATCACAAAATTCTTCTAAGTACTGTACCTCGGGAAGAGTGAAAGACGCGCACGTTCATTTTCAGAGCTCCTACACCTTCCTATAAAAAGTTAGCCAAAAAGTAGCTTCGAAAAACGCTTAGGTTAAGTTTCAGAGTTGCTTCTAATGTACCAAAGCTGGACTTAGACATAATGTCACTCTCACAACATTATGGCTGGTTGGAAACAGTCCGAACCACAAGTACCGGGTCCATGGTTCTGGCCGTATACTGGGGGGACGGGGACGACTCCCATTAACCCCTGACTATACCGGGGATACGCTTATCACAATGCCTTTCTGGTCTGTGCTGAAGCAGGGCATTCTGGCAGGCAAGTGGCTTGACCTTTATTAGTGAGCCTGGTTACCCCCTCTCGGAACCACAGACTTAGAAATCGCCAGCTCATATACAGTGCATAAAATATATTTATATATATACCCTTATACACCATTTTAATAAAAAATATCACAAAATTCTTCTAAGTCCCTCGGGAAGAGAGAAAGACGCGTACGTTCATTTTCAGAGCTCCTAGACCTTCCTATAAGAAGTTAGCTAAAAAGTAGCTTCGAAAAACGCTTAGGTTAAGTTTCAGAGTTGCTTCTAATGTACCAAAGCTGGACTTAGACATAATTTCACTCTCACAACATTATGGCTGGTTGGAGACAGTCCGAACCACAAGTACCGGGTCCATGGTTCTGGGCGTATACTGGGGGGACGGGGACGACTCCCATTAACCCCTGACTATACCGGGGATACGCTTATCACAATGCCTTTCTGGTCTGTGCTGAAGCAGGGCATTCTGGCAGGCAAGTGGCTTGACCTTTATTAGTGAGCCTGGTTACCCCCTCTCGGAACCACAGACTTAGAAATCGCCAGCTCATATACAGTGCATAAAATATATTTATATATATACCCTTATACACCATTTTAATAAAAAATATCACAAAATTCTTCTAATTCCCTCGGAAAGAGTGAAAGACGCGCACGTTCATTTTCAGAGCTCCTACACCTTCCTATAAAAAGTTAGCCAAAAAGTAGCTTCGAAAAACGCTTAGGTTAAGTTTCAGAGTTGCTTCTAATGTACCAAAGCTGGACTTAGATATAATTTCACTCTCACAACATTATGGCTGGTTGGAGACAGTCCGAACCACAAGTACCGGGTCCATGGTTCTGGCCGTATACTGGGGGGACGGGGACGACTCCCATTAACCCCTGACTATACCGGGGATACGCTTATCACAATGCCTTTCTGGTCTGTGCTGAAGCAGGGCATTCTGGCAGCCAAGTGGCTTGACCTTTATTATTGAGCCTGGTTACCCCCTCTCGGAACCACAGACTTAGAAATCGCCAGCTCATATACAGTGCATAAAATATATTTATATATATACCCTTATACACCATTTTAATAAAAAAATATCACAAAATTCTTCTAAGTCTCTCGGGAAGAGTGAAAGACGCGCACGTTCATTTTTAGAGCTCCTAGACCTTCCTATAAGAAGTTAGCCAAAAGGTAGCTTCGAAAAACGCTTAGGTTAAGTTTCAGAGTTGCTTCTAATGTACCAAAGCTGGACTTAGACATAATTTCACTCTCACAACATTATGGCTGGTTGGAGACAGTCCGAACCACAAGTACCGGGTCCATGGTTCTGGCCGTATACTGGGGGGACGGGGACGACTCCCATTAACCCCTGACTATACCGGGGATACGCTTATCACAATGCCTTTCTGGTCTGTGCTGAAGCAGGGCATTCTGGCAGGCAAGTGGCTTGACCTTTTTTAGTGAGCCTGGTTACCCCCTCTGGAACCACAGACTTAGAAATCGCCAGCTCATATACAGTGCATAAAATATATTTATATATATACCCTTATACACCATTTTAATAAAAAATATCACAAAATTCTTCTAAGTACTGTACCTCGGGAAGAGTGAAAGACGCGCACGTTCATTTTCAGAGCTCCTACACCTTCCTATAAAAAGTTAGCCAAAAAGTAGCTTCGAAAAACGCTTAGGTTAAGTTTCAGAGTTGCTTCTAATGTACCAAAGCTGGACTTAGACATAATGTCACTCTCACAACATTATGGCTGGTTGGAAACAGTCCGAACCACAAGTACCGGGTCCATGGTTCTGGCCGTAAACTGGGGGGACGGGGACGACTCCCATTAACCCCTGACTATACCGGGGATACGCTTATCACAATGCCTTTCTGGTCTGTGCTGAAGCAGGGCATTCTGGCAGGCAAGTGGCTTGACCTTTATTAGTGAGCCTGGTTACCCCCTCTCGGAACCACAGACTTAGAAATCGCCAGCTCATATACAGTGCATAAAATATATTTATATATATACCCTTATACACCATTTTAATAAAAAATATCACAAAATTCTTCTAAGTCCCTCGGGAAGAGAGAAAGACGCGTACGTTCATTTTCAGAGCTCCTAGACCTTCCTATAAGAAGTTAGCTAAAAAGTAGCTTCGAAAAACGCTTAGGTTAAGTTTCAGAGTTGCTTCTAATGTACCAAAGCTGGACTTAGACATAATTTCACTCTCACAACATTATGGCTGGTTGGAGACAGTCCGAACCACAAGTACCGGGTCCATGGTTCTGGGCGTATACTGGGGGGACGGGGACGACTCCCATTAACCCCTGACTATACCGGGGATACGCTTATCACAATGCCTTTCTGGTCTGTGCTGAAGCAGGGCATTCTGGCAGGCAAGTGGCTTGACCTTTATTAGTGAGCCTGGTTACCCCCTCTGGAACCACAGACTTAGAAATCGCCAGCTCATATACAGTGCATAAAATATATTTATATATACCCTTATACACCATTTTAATAAAAAATATCACAAAATTCTTCTAAGTACCTCGGGAAGAGTGAAAGACGCGCACGTTCATTTTCAGAGCTCCTACACCTTCCTATAAAAAGTTAGCCAAAAAGTAGCTTCGAAAAACGCTTAGGTTAAGTTTCAGAGTTGCTTCTAATGTACCAAAGCTGGACTTAGACATAATGTCACTCTCACAACATTATGGCTGGT
Source organism: Ascaphus truei (assembly GCF_040206685.1). Lineage (NCBI taxonomy): Eukaryota > Metazoa > Chordata > Amphibia > Anura > Ascaphidae > Ascaphus > Ascaphus truei. The sequence goes on along the minus strand of NW_027454428.1, from coordinate 307,970 downwards.
TGGAAACAGTCCGAACCACAAGTACCGGGTCCATGGTTCTGGCCGTATACTGGGGGGACGGGGACGACTCCCATTAACCCCTGACTATACCGGGGATACGCTTATCACAATGCCTTTCTGGTCTGTGCTGAAGCAGGGCATTCTGGCAGGCAAGTGGCTTGACCTTTATTAGTGAGCCTGGTTACCCCCTCTCGGAACCACAGACTTAGAAATCGCCAGCTCATATACAGTGCATAAAATATATTTATATATATATACCCTTATACACCATTTTAATAAAAAATATCACAAGATTCTTCTAAGTCCCTCGGGAAGAGAGAAAGACGCGTACGTTCATTTTCAGAGCTCCTAGACCTTCCTATAAGAAGTTAGCTAAAAAGTAGCTTCGAAAAACGCTTAGGTTAAGTTTCAGAGTTGCTTCTAATGTACCAAAGCTGGACTTAGACATAATTTCACTCTCACAACATTATGGCTGGTTGGAGACAGTCCGAACCACAAGTGCCGGGTCCATGGTTCTGGCCGTATACTGGGGGGACGGGGACGACTCCCATTAACCCCTGACTATACCGGGGATACGCTTATCACAATGCCTTTCTGGTCTGTGCTGAAGCAGGGCATTCTGGCAGGCAAGTGGCTTGACCTTTATTAGTGAGCCTGGTTACCCCCTCTCGGAACCACAGACTTAGAAATCGCCAGCTCATATACAGTGCATAAAATATATTTATATATATACCCTTATACACCATTTTAATAAAAAATATCACAAAATTCTTCTAATTCCCTCGGAAAGAGTGAAAGACGCGCACGTTCATTTTCAGAGCTCCTACACCTTCCTATAAAAAGTTAGCCAAAAAGTAGCTTCGAAAAACGCTTAGGTTAAGTTTCAGAGTTGCTTCTAATGTACCAAAGCTGGACTTAGATATAATTTCACTCTCACAACATTATGGCTGGTTGGAGACAGTCCGAACCACAAGTACCGGGTCCATGGTTCTGGCCGTATACTGGGGGGACGGGGACGACTCCCATTAACCCCTGACTATACCGGGGATACGCTTATCACAATGCCTTTCTGGTCTGTGCTGAAGCAGGGCATTCTGGCAGCCAAGTGGCTTGACCTTTATTATTGAGCCTGGTTACCCCCTCTCGGAACCACAGACTTAGAAATCGCCAGCTCATATACAGTGCATAAAATATATTTATATATATACCCTTATACACCATTTTAATAAAAAAATATCACAAAATTCTTCTAAGTCTCTCGGGAAGAGTGAAAGACGCGCACGTTCATTTTCAGAGCTCCTAGACCTTCCTATAAGAAGTTAGCCAAAAGGTAGCTTCGAAAAACGCTTAGGTTAAGTTTCAGAGTTGCTTCTAATGTACCAAAGCTGGACTTAGACATAATGTCACTCTCACAACATTATGGCTGGTTGGAAACAGTCCGAACCACAAGTACCGGGTCCATGGTTCTGGCCGTATACTGGGGGGACGGGGACGACTCCCATTAACCCCTGACTATACCGGGGATACGCTTATCACAATGCCTTTCTGGTCTGTGCTGAAGCAGGGCATTCTGGCAGGCAAGTGGCTTGACCTTTATTAGTGAGCCTGGTTACCCCCTCTCGGAACCACAGACTTAGAAATCGCCAGCTCATATACAGTGCATAAAATATATTTATATATATACCCTTATACACCATTTTAATAAAAAATATCACAAGATTCTTCTAAGTCCCTCGGGAAGAGAGAAAGACGCGTACGTTCATTTTCAGAGCTCCTAGACCTTCCTATAAGAAGTTAGCTAAAAAGTAGCTTCGAAAAACGCTTAGGTTAAGTTTCAGAGTTGCTTCTAATGTACCAAAGCTGGACTTAGACATAATTTCACTCTCACAACATTATGGCTGGTTGGAGACAGTCCGAACCACAAGTGCCGGGTCCATGGTTCTGGCCGTATACTGGGGGGACGGGGACGACTCCCATTAACCCCTGACTATACCGGGGATACGCTTATCACAATGCCTTTCTGGTCTGTGCTGAAGCAGGGCATTCTGGCAGCCAAGTGGCTTGACCTTTATTAGTGAGCCTGGTTACCCCCTCTCGGAACCACAGACTTAGAAATCGCCAGCTCATATACAGTGCATAAAATATATTTATACTTATACCCTTATACACCATTTTAATAAAAAAATATCACAAAATTCTTCTAAGTCTCTCGGGAAGAGTGAAAGACGCGCACGTTCATTTTCAGAGCTCCTAGACCTTCCTATAAGAAGTTAGCCAAAAAGTAGCTTCGAAAAACGCTTAGGTTAAGTTTCAGAGTTGCTTCTAATGTACCAAAGCTGGACTTAGACATAATTTCACTCTCACAACATTATGGCTGGTTGGAGACAGTCCGAACCACAAGTACCGGGTCCATGGTTCTGGCCGTATACTGGGGGGACGGGGACGACTCCCATTAACCCCTGACTATACCGGGGATACGCTTATCACAATGCCTTTCTGGTCTGTGCTGAAGCAGGGCATTCTGGCAGCCAAGTGGCTTGACCTTTATTATTGAGCCTGGTTACCCCCTCTCGGAACCACAGACTTAGAAATCGCCAGCTCATATACAGTGCATAAAATATATTTATATATATACCCTTATACACCATTTTAATAAAAAAATATCACAAAATTCTTCTAAGTCTCTCGGGAAGAGTGAAAGACGCGCACGTTCATTTTCAGAGCTCCTAGACCTTCCTATAAGAAGTTAGCCAAAAGGTAGCTTCGAAAAACGCTTAGGTTAAGTTTCAGAGTTGCTTCTAATGTACCAAAGCTGGACTTAGACATAATTTCACTCTCACAACATTATGGCTGGTTGGAGACAGTCCGAACCACAAGTACCGGGTCCATGGTTCTGGCCGTATACTGGGGGGACGGGGACGACTCCCATTAACCCCTGACTATACCGGGGATACGCTTATCACAATGCCTTTCTGGTCTGTGCTGAAGCAGGGCATTCTGGCAGGCAAGTGGCTTGACCTTTTTTAGTGAGCCTGGTTACCCCCTCTGGAACCACAGACTTAGAAATCGCCAGCTCATATACAGTGCATAAAATATATTTATATATATACCCTTATACACCATTTTAATAAAAAATATCACAAAATTCTTCTAAGTACTGTACCTCGGGAAGAGTGACAGACGCGCACGTTCATTTTCAGAGCTCCTACACCTTCCTATAAAAAGTTAGCCAAAAAGTAGCTTCGAAAAACGCTTAGGTTAAGTTTCAGAGTTGCTTCTAATGTACCAAAGCTGGACTTAGACATAATGTCACTCTCACAACATTATGGCTGGTTGGAAACAGTCCGAACCACAAGTACCGGGTCCATGGTTCTGGCCGTATACTGGGGGGACGGGGACGACTCCCATTAACCCCTGACTATACCGGGGATACGCTTATCACAATGCCTTTCTGGTCTGTGCTGAAGCAGGGCATTCTGGCAGGCAAGTGGCTTGACCTTTATTAGTGAGCCTGGTTACCCCCTCTCGGAACCACAGACTTAGAAATCGCCAGCTCATATACAGTGCATAAAATATATTTATATATATACCCTTATACACCATTTTAATAAAAAATATCACAAAATTCTTCTAAGTCCCTCGGGAAGAGAGAAAGACGCGTACGTTCATTTTCAGAGCTCCTAGACCTTCCTATAAGAAGTTAGCTAAAAAGTAGCTTCGAAAAACGCTTAGGTTAAGTTTCAGAGTTGCTTCTAATGTACCAAAGCTGGACTTAGACATAATTTCACTCTCACAACATTATGGCTGGTTGGAGACAGTCCGAACCACAAGTACCGGGTCCATGGTTCTGGCCGTATACTGGGGGGACGGGGACGACTCCCATTAACCCCTGACTATACCGGGGATACGCTTATCACAATGCCTTTCTGGTCTGTGCTGAAGCAGGGCATTCTGGCAGGCAAGTGGCTTGACCTTTATTAGTGAGCCTGGTTACCCCCTCTGGAACCACAGACTTAGAAATCGCCAGCTCATATACAGTGCATAAAATATATTTATATATATACCCTTATACACCATTTTAATAAAAAATATCACAAAATTCTTCTAAGTACCTCGGGAAGAGTGAAAGACGCGCACGTTCATTTTCAGAGCTCCTACACCTTCCTATAAAAAGTTAGCCAAAAAGTAGCTTCGAAAAACGCTTAGGTTAAGTTTCAGAGTTGCTTCTAATGTACCAAAGCTGGACTTAGACATAATGTCACTCTCACAACATTATGGCTGGTTGGAAACAGTCCGAACCACAAGTACCGGGTCCATGGTTCTGGCCGTATACTGGGGGGACGGGGACGACTCCCATTAACCCCTGACTATACCGGGGATACGCTTATCACAATGCCTTTCTGGTCTGTGCTGAAGCAGGGCATTCTGGCAGGCAAGTGGCTTGACCTTTATTAGTGAGCCTGGTTACCCCCTCTCGGAACCACAGACTTAGAAATCGCCAGCTCATATACAGTGCATAAAATATATTTATATATATACCCTTATACACCATTTTAATAAAAAATATCACAAGATTCTTCTAAGTCCCTCGGGAAGAGAGAAAGACGCGTACGTTCATTTTCAGAGCTCCTAGACCTTCCTATAAGAAGTTAGCTAAAAAGTAGCTTCGAAAAACGCTTAGGTTAAGTTTCAGAGTTGCTTCTAATGTACCAAAGCTGGACTTAGACATAATTTCACTCTCACAACATTATGGCTGGTTGGAGACAGTCCGAACCACAAGTGCCGGGTCCATGGTTCTGGCCGTATACTGGGGGGACGGGGACGACTCCCATTAACCCCTGACTATACCGGGGATACGCTTATCACAATGCCTTTCTGGTCTGTGCTGAAGCAGGGCATTCTGGCAGCCAAGTGGCTTGACCTTTATTAGTGAGCCTGGTTACCCCCTCTCGGAACCACAGACTTAGAAATCGCCAGCTCATATACAGTGCATAAAATATATTTATATATATACCCTTATACACCATTTTAATAAAAAAATATCACAAAATTCTTCTAAGTCTCTCGGGAAGAGTGAAAGACGCGCACGTTCATTTTCAGAGCTCCTAGACCTTCCTATAAGAAGTTAGCCAAAAAGTAGCTTCGAAAAACGCTTAGGTTAAGTTTCAGAGTTGCTTCTAATGTACCAAAGCTGGACTTAGACATAATTTCACTCTCACAACATTATGGCTGGTTGGAGACAGTCCGAACCACAAGTACCGGGTCCATGGTTCTGGCCGTATACTGGGGGGACGGGGACGACTCCCATTAACCCCTGACTATACCGGGGATACGCTTATCACAATGCCTTTCTGGTCTGTGCTGAAGCAGGGCATTCTGGCAGGCAAGTGGCTTGACCTTTATTAGTGAGCCTGGTTACCCCCTCTCGGAACCACAGACTTAGAAATCGCCAGCTCATATACAGTGCATAAAATATATTTATATATATACCCTTATACACCATTTTAATAAAAAATATCACAAAATTCTTCTAAGTCCCTCGGGAAGAGTGAAAGACGCGCACGTTCATTTTCAGAGCTCCTAGACCTTCCTATAAGAAGTTAGCCAAAAAGTAGCTTCGAAAAACGCTTAGGTTAAGTTTCAGAGTTGCTTCTAATGTACCAAAGCTGGACTTAGACATAATGTCACTCTCACAACATTATGGCTGGTTGGAGACAGTCCGAACCACAAGTACCGGGTCCATGGTTCTGGCCGTATACTGGGGGGACGGGGACGACTCCCATTAACCCCTGACTATACCGGGGATACGCTTATCACAATGCCTTTCTGGTCTGTGCTGAAGCAGGGCATTCTGGCAGCCAAGTGGCTTGACCTTTATTAGTGAGCCTGGTTACCCCCTCTCGGAACCACAGACTTAGAAATCGCCAGCTCATATACAGTGCATAAAATATATTTATATATATACCCTTATACACCATTTTAATAAAAAATATCACAAAATTCTTCTAAGTCTCTCGGGAAGAGTGAAAGACGCGCACGTTCATTTTCAGAGCTCCTAGACCTTCCTATAAGAAGTTAGCTAAAAAGTAGCTTCGAAAAACGCTTAGGTTAAGTTTCAGAGTTGCTTCTAATGTACCAAAGCTGGACTTAGACATAATTTCACTCTCACAACATTATGGCTGGTTGGAGACAGTCCGAACCACAAGTACCGGGTCCATGGTTCTGGCCGTATACTGGGGGGACGGGGACGACTCCCATTAACCCCTGACTATACCGGGGATACGCTTATCACAATGCCTTTCTGGTCTGTGCTGAAGCAGGGCATTCTGGCAGGCAAGTGGCTTGACCGTTATTAGTGAGCCTGGTTACCCCCTCTGGAACCACAGACTTAGAAATCGCCAGCTCATATACAGTGCATAAAATATATTTATATATATACCCTTATACACCATTTTAATAAAAAATATCACAAAATTCTTCTAAGTCCCTCGGGAAGAGTGAAAGACGCGCACGTTCATTTTCAGAGCTCCTAGACCTTCCTATAAGAAGTTAGCCAAAAAGTAGCTTCGAAAAACGCTTAGGTTAAGTTTCAGAGTTGCTTCTAATGTACCAAAGCTGGACTTAGACATAATGTCACTCTCACAACATTATGGCTGGTTGGAAACAGTCCGAACCACAAGTACCGGGTCCATGGTTCTGGCCGTATACTGGGGGGACGGGGACGACTCCCATTAACCCCTGACTATACCGGGGATACGCTTATCACAATGCCTTTCTGGTCTGTGCTGAAGCAGGGCATTCTGGCAGGCAAGTGGCTTGACTTTTATTAGTGAGCCTGGTTACCCCCTCTGGAACCACAGACTTAGAAATCGCCAGCTCATATACAGTGCATAAAATATATTTATATATATACCCTTATACACCATTTTAATAAAAAATATCACAAAATTCTTCTAAGTACCTCGGGAAGAGTGAAAGACGCGCACGTTCATTTTCAGAGCTCCTACACCTTCCTATAAAAAGTTAGCCAAAAAGTAGCTTCGAAAAACGCTTAGGTTAAGTTTCAGAGTTGCTTCTAATGTACCAAAGCTGGACTTAGACATAATGTCACTCTCACAACATTATGGCTGGTTGGAAACAGTCCGAACCACAAGTACCGGGTCCATGGTTATGGCCGTATACTGGGGGGACGGGGACGACTCCCATTAACCCCTGACTATACCGGGGATACGCTTATCACAATGCCTTTCTGGTCTGTGCTGAAGCAGGGCATTCTGGCAGGCAAGTGGCTTGACCTTTATTAGTGAGCCTGGTTACCCCCTCTCGGAACCACAGACTTAGAAATCGCCAGCTCATATACAGTGCATAAAATATATTTATATATATACCCTTATACACCATTTTAATAAAAAATATCACAAGATTCTTCTAAGTCCCTCGGGAAGAGAGAAAGACGCGTACGTTCATTTTCAGAGCTCCTAGACCTTCCTATAAGAAGTTAGCTAAAAAGTAGCTTCGAAAAACGCTTAGGTTAAGTTTCAGAGTTGCTTCTAATGTACCAAAGCTGGACTTAGACATAATTTCACTCTCACAACATTATGGCTGGTTGGAGACAGTCCGAACCACAAGTGCCGGGTCCATGGTTCTGGCCGTATACTGGGGGGACGGGGACGACTCCCATTAACCCCTGACTATACCGGGGATACGCTTATCACAATGCCTTTCTGGTCTGTGCTGAAGCAGGGCATTCTGGCAGCCAAGTGGCTTGACCTTTATTAGTGAGCCTGGTTACCCCCTCTCGGAACCACAGACTTAGAAATCGCCAGCTCATATACAGTGCATAAAATATATTTATATATATACCCTTATACACCATTTTAATAAAAAAATATCACAAAATTCTTCTAAGTCTCTCGGGAAGAGTGAAAGACGCGCACGTTCATTTTCAGAGCTCCTAGACCTTCCTATAAGAAGTTAGCCAAAAAGTAGCTTCGAAAAACGCTTAGGTTAAGTTTCAGAGTTGCTTCTAATGTACCAAAGCTGGACTTAGACATAATTTCACTCTCACAACATTATGGCTGGTTGGAGACAGTCCGAACCACAAGTACCGGGTCCATGGTTCTGGCCGTATACTGGGGGGACGGGGACGACTCCCATTAACCCCTGACTATACCGGGGATACGCTTATCACAATGCCTTTCTGGTCTGTGCTGAAGCAGGGCATTCTGGCAGGCAAGTGGCTTGACCTTTATTAGTGAGCCTGGTTACCCCCTCTCGGAACCACAGACTTAGAAATCGCCAGCTCATATACAGTGCATAAAATATATTTATATATATACCCTTATACACCATTTTAATAAAAAATATCACAAAATTCTTCTAAGTCCCTCGGGAAGAGTGAAAGACGCGCACGTTCATTTTCAGAGCTCCTAGACCTTCCTATAAGAAGTTAGCCAAAAAGTAGCTTCGAAAAACGCTTAGGTTAAGTTTCAGAGTTGCTTCTAATGTACCAAAGCTGGACTTAGACATAATGTCACTCTCACAACATTATGGCTGGTTGGAGACAGTCCGAACCACAAGTACCGGGTCCATGGTTCTGGCCGTATACTGGGGGGACGGGGACGACTCCCATTAACCCCTGACTATACCGGGGATACGCTTATCACAATGCCTTTCTGGTCTGTGCTGAAGCAGGGCATTCTGGCAGCCAAGTGGCTTGACCTTTATTAGTGAGCCTGGTTACCCCCTCTCGGAACCACAGACTTAGAAATCGCCAGCTCATATACAGTGCATAAAATATATTTATATATATACCCTTATACACCATTTTAATAAAAAATATCACAAAATTCTTCTAAGTCTCTCGGGAAGAGTGAAAGACGCGCACGTTCATTTTCAGAGCTCCTAGACCTTCCTATAAGAAGTTAGCTAAAAAGTAGCTTCGAAAAACGCTTAGGTTAAGTTTCAGAGTTGCTTCTAATGTACCAAAGCTGGACTTAGACATAATTTCACTCTCACAACATTATGGCTGGTTGGAGACAGTCCGAACCACAAGTACCGGGTCCATGGTTCTGGCCGTATACTGGGGGGACGGGGACGACTCCCATTAACCCCTGACTATACCGGGGATACGCTTATCACAATGCCTTTCTGGTCTGTGCTGAAGCAGGGCATTCTGGCAGGCAAGTGGCTTGACCGTTATTAGTGAGCCTGGTTACCCCCTCTGGAACCACAGACTTAGAAATCGCCAGCTCATATACAGTGCATAAAATATATTTATATATATACCCTTATACACCATTTTAATAAAAAATATCACAAAATTCTTCTAAGTCCCTCGGGAAGAGTGAAAGACGCGCACGTTCATTTTCAGAGCTCCTAGACCTTCCTATAAGAAGTTAGCCAAAAAGTAGCTTCGAAAAACGCTTAGGTTAAGTTTCAGAGTTGCTTCTAATGTACCAAAGCTGGACTTAGACATAATGTCACTCTCACAACATTATGGCTGGTTGGAAACAGTCCGAACCACAAGTACCGGGTCCATGGTTCTGGCCGTATACTGGGGGGACGGGGACGACTCCCATTAACCCCTGACTATACCGGGGATACGCTTATCACAATGCCTTTCTGGTCTGTGCTGAAGCAGGGCATTCTGGCAGGCAAGTGGCTTGACTTTTATTAGTGAGCCTGGTTACCCCCTCTGGAACCACAGACTTAGAAATCGCCAGCTCATATACAGTGCATAAAATATATTTATATATATACCCTTATACACCATTTTAATAAAAAATATCACAAAATTCTTCTAAGTACCTCGGGAAGAGTGAAAGACGCGCACGTTCATTTTCAGAGCTCCTACACCTTCCTATAAAAAGTTAGCCAAAAAGTAGCTTCGAAAAACGCTTAGGTTAAGTTTCAGAGTTGCTTCTAATGTACCAAAGCTGGACTTAGACATAATGTCACTCTCACAACATTATGGCTGGTTGGAAACAGTCCGAACCACAAGTACCGGGTCCATGGTTATGGCCGTATACTGGGGGGACGGGGACGACTCCCATTAACCCCTGACTATACCGGGGATACGCTTATCACAATGCCTTTCTGGTCTGTGCTGAAGCAGGGCATTCTGGCAGGCAAGTGGCTTGACCTTTATTAGTGAGCCTGGTTACCCCCTCTGGAACCACAGACTTAGAAATCGCCAGCTCATATACAGTGCATAAAATATATTTATATATATACCCTTATACACCATTTTAATAAAAAATATCACAAAATTCTTCTAAGTACCTCGGGAAGAGTGAAAGACGCGCACGTTCATTTTCAGAGCTCCTACACCTTCCTATAAAAAGTTAGCCAAAAAGTAGCTTCGAAAAACGCTTAGGTTAAGTTTCAGAGTTGCTTCTAATGTACCAAAGCTGGACTTAGACATAATGTCACTCTCACAACATTATGGCTGGTTGGAAACAGTCCGAACCACAAGTACCGGGTCCATGGTTCTGGCCGTATACTGGGGGGACGGGGACGACTCCCATTAACCCCTGACTATACCGGGGATACGCTTATCACAATGCCTTTCTGGTCTGTGCTGAAGCAGGGCATTCTGGCAGGCAAGTGGCTTGACTTTTATTAGTGAGCCTGGTTACCCCCTCTGGAACCACAGACTTAGAAATCGCCAGCTCATATACAGTGCATAAAATATATTTATATATATACCCTTATACACCATTTTAATAAAAAATATCACAAAATTCTTCTAAGTACCTCGGGAAGAGTGAAAGACGCGCACGTTCATTTTCAGAGCTCCTACACCTTCCTATAAAAAGTTAGCCAAAAAGTAGCTTCGAAAAACGCTTAGGTTAAGTTTCAGAGTTGCTTCTAATGTACCAAAGCTGGACTTAGACATAATTTCACTCTCACAACATTATGGCTGGTTGGAGACAGTCCGAACCACAAGTACCGGGTCCATGGTTCTGGCCGTATACTGGGGGGACGGGGACGACTCCCATTAACCCCTGACTATACCGGGGATACGCTTATCACAATGCCTTTCTGGTCTGTGCTGAAGCAGGGCATTCTGGCAGGCAAGTGGCTTGACCTTTATTAGTGAGCCTGGTTACCCCCTCTCGGAACCACAGACTTAGAAATCGCCAGCTCATATACAGTGCATAAAATATATTTATATATATACCCTTATACACCATTTTAATAAAAAATATCACAAAATTCTTCTAAGTCCCTCGGGAAGAGTGAAAGACGCGCACGTTCATTTTCAGAGCTCCTAGACCTTCCTATAAGAAGTTAGCCAAAAAGTAGCTTCGAAAAACGCTTAGGTTAAGTTTCATAGTTGCTTCTAATGTACCAAAGCTGGACTTAGACATAATGTCACTCTCACAACATTATGGCTGGTTGGAGACAGTCCGAACCACAAGTACCGGGTCCATGGTTCTGGCCGTATACTGGGGGGACGGGGACGACTCCCATTAACCCCTGACTATACCGGGGATACGCTTATCACAATGCCTTTCTGGTCTGTGCTGAAGCAGGGCATTCTGGCAGCCAAGTGGCTTGACCTTTATTAGTGAGCCTGGTTACCCCCTCTCGGAACCACAGACTTAGAAATCGCCAGCTCATATACAGTGCATAAAATATATTTATATATATACCCTTATACACCATTTTAATAAAAAATATCACAAAATTCTTCTAAGTCTCTCGGGAAGAGTGAAAGACGCGCACGTTCATTTTCAGAGCTCCTAGACCTTCCTATAAGAAGTTAGCTAAAAAGTAGCTTCGAAAAACGCTTAGGTTAAGTTTCAGAGTTGCTTCTAATGTACCAAAGCTGGACTTAGACATAATTTCACTCTCACAACATTATGGCTGGTTGGAGACAGTCCGAACCACAAGTACCGGGTCCATGGTTCTGGCCGTATACTGGGGGGACGGGGACGACTCCCATTAACCCCTGACTATACCGGGGATACGCTTATCACAATGCCTTTCTGGTCTGTGCTGAAGCAGGGCATTCTGGCAGGCAAGTGGCTTGACCGTTATTAGTGAGCCTGGTTACCCCCTCTGGAACCACAGACTTAGAAATCGCCAGCTCATATACAGTGCATAAAATATATTTATATATATACCCTTATACACCATTTTAATAAAAAATATCACAAAATTCTTCTAAGTCCCTCGGGAAGAGTGAAAGACGCGCACGTTCATTTTCAGAGCTCCTAGACCTTCCTATAAGAAGTTAGCCAAAAAGTAGCTTCGAAAAACGCTTAGGTTAAGTTTCAGAGTTGCTTCTAATGTACCAAAGCTGGACTTAGACATAATGTCACTCTCACAACATTATGGCTGGTTGGAAACAGTCCGAACCACAAGTACCGGGTCCATGGTTCTGGCCGTATACTGGGGGGACGGGGACGACTCCCATTAACCCCTGACTATACCGGGGATACGCTTATCACAATGCCTTTCTGGTCTGTGCTGAAGCAGGGCATTCTGGCAGGCAAGTGGCTTGACTTTTATTAGTGAGCCTGGTTACCCCCTCTGGAACCACAGACTTAGAAATCGCCAGCTCATATACAGTGCATAAAATATATTTATATATATACCCTTATACACCATTTTAATAAAAAATATCACAAAATTCTTCTAAGTACCTCGGGAAGAGTGAAAGACGCGCACGTTCATTTTCAGAGCTCCTACACCTTCCTATAAAAAGTTAGCCAAAAAGTAGCTTCGAAAAACGCTTAGGTTAAGTTTCAGAGTTGCTTCTAATGTACCAAAGCTGGACTTAGACATAATGTCACTCTCACAACATTATGGCTGGTTGGAAACAGTCCGAACCACAAGTACCGGGTCCATGGTTATGGCCGTATACTGGGGGGACGGGGACGACTCCCATTAACCCCTGACTATACCGGGGATACGCTTATCACAATGCCTTTCTGGTCTGTGCTGAAGCAGGGCATTCTGGCAGGCAAGTGGCTTGACCTTTATTAGTGAGCCTGGTTACCCCCTCTGGAACCACAGACTTAGAAATCGCCAGCTCATATACAGTGCATAAAATATATTTATATATATACCCTTATACACCATTTTAATAAAAAATATCACAAAATTCTTCTAAGTACCTCGGGAAGAGTGAAAGACGCGCACGTTCATTTTCAGAGCTCCTACACCTTCCTATAAAAAGTTAGCCAAAAAGTAGCTTCGAAAAACGCTTAGGTTAAGTTTCAGAGTTGCTTCTAATGTACCAAAGCTGGACTTAGACATAATGTCACTCTCACAACATTATGGCTGGTTGGAAACAGTCCGAACCACAAGTACCGGGTCCATGGTTCTGGCCGTATACTGGGGGGACGGGGACGACTCCCATTAACCCCTGACTATACCGGGGATACGCTTATCACAATGCCTTTCTGGTCTGTGCTGAAGCAGGGCATTCTGGCAGGCAAGTGGCTTGACTTTTATTAGTGAGCCTGGTTACCCCCTCTGGAACCACAGACTTAGAAATCGCCAGCTCATATACAGTGCATAAAATATATTTATATATATACCCTTATACACCATTTTAATAAAAAATATCACAAAATTCTTCTAAGTACCTCGGGAAGAGTGAAAGACGCGCACGTTCATTTTCAGAGCTCCTACACCTTCCTATAAAAAGTTAGCCAAAAAGTAGCTTCGAAAAACGCTTAGGTTAAGTTTCAGAGTTGCTTCTAATGTACCAAAGCTGGACTTAGACATAATGTCACTCTCACAACATTATGGCTGGTTGGAAACAGTCCGAACCACAAGTACCGGGTCCATGGTTATGGCCGTATACTGGGGGGACGGGGACGACTCCCATTAACCCCTGACTATACCGGGGATACGCTTATCACAATGCCTTTCTGGTCTGTGCTGAAGCAGGGCATTCTGGCAGGCAAGTGGCTTGACCTTTATTAGTGAGCCTGGTTACCCCCTCTGGAACCACAGACTTAGAAATCGCCAGCTCATATACAGTGCATAAAATATATTTATATATATACCCTTATACACCATTTTAATAAAAAATATCACAAAATTCTTCTAAGTACCTCGGGAAGAGTGAAAGACGCGCACGTTCATTTTCAGAGCTCCTACACCTTCCTATAAAAAGTTAGCCAAAAAGTAGCTTCGAAAAACGCTTAGGTTAAGTTTCAGAGTTGCTTCTAATGTACCAAAGCTGGACTTAGACATAATGTCACTCTCACAACATTATGGCTGGTTGGAAACAGTCCGAACCACAAGTACCGGGTCCATGGTTCTGGCCGTATACTGGGGGGACGGGGACGACTCCCATTAACCCCTGACTATACCGGGGATACGCTTATCACAATGCCTTTCTGGTCTGTGCTGAAGCAGGGCATTCTGGCAGGCAAGTGGCTTGACCTTTATTAGTGAGCCTGGTTACCCCCTCTGGAACCACAGACTTAGAAATCGCCAGCTCATATACAGTGCATAAAATATATTTATATATATACCCTTATACACCATTTTAATAAAAAATATCACAAAATTCTTCTAAGTCCCTCGGGAAGAGTGAAAGACGCGCACGTTCATTTTCAGAGCTCCTAGACCTTCCTATAAGAAGTTAGCTAAAAAGTAGCTTCGAAAAACGCTTAGGTTAAGTTTCAGAGTTGCTTCTAATGTACCAAAGCTGGACTTAGACATAATTTCACTCTCACAACATTATGGCTGGTTGGAGACAGTCCGAACCACAAGTACCGGGTCCATGGTTCTGGCCGTATACTGGGGGGACGGGGACGACTCCCATTAACCCCTGACTATACCGGGGATACGCTTATCACAATGCCTTTCTGGTCTGTGCTGAAGCAGGGCATTCTGGCAGGCAAGTGGCTTGACCTTTATTAGTGAGCCTGGTTACCCCCTCTCGGAACCACAGACTTAGAAATCGCCAGCTCATATACAGTGCATAAAATATATTTATATATATACCCTTATACACCATTTTAATAAAAAAATATCACAAAATTCTTCTAAGTCTCTCGGGAAGAGTGAAAGACGCGCACGTTCATTTTCAGAGCTCCTAGACCTTCCTATAAGAAGTTAGCCAAAAGGTAGCTTCGAAAAACGCTTAGGTTAAGTTTCAGAGTTGCTTCTAATGTACCAAAGCTGGACTTAGACATAATTTCACTCTCACAACATTATGGCTGGTTGGAGACAGTCCGAACCACAAGTACCGGGTCCATGGTTCTGGCCGTATACTGGGGGGACGGGGACGACTCCCATTAACCCCTGACTATACCGGGGATACGCTTATCACAATGCCTTTCTGGTCTGTGCTGAAGCAGGGCATTCTGGCAGGCAAGTGGCTTGACCTTTATTAGTGAGCCTGGTTACCCCCTCTCGGAACCACAGACTTAGAAATCGCCAGCTCATATACAGTGCATAAAATATATTTATATATATACCCTTATACACCATTTTAATAAAAAATATCACAAAATTCTTCTAAGTCCCTCGGGAAGAGTGAAAGACGCGCACGTTCATTCTCAGAGCTCCTAGACCTTCCTATAAGAAGTTAGCCAAAAAGTAGCTTCGAAAAACGCTTAGGTTAAGTTTCAGAGTTGCTTCTAATGTACCAAAGCTGGACTTAGACATAATGTCACTCTCACAACATTATGGCTGGTTGGAGACAGTCCGAACCACAAGTACCGGGTCCATGGTTCTGGCCGTATACTGGGGGGACGGGGACGACTCCCATTAACCCCTGACTATACCGGGGATACGCTTATCACAATGCCTTTCTGGTCTGTGCTGAAGCAGGGCATTCTGGCAGCCAAGTGGCTTGACCTTTATTAGTGAGCCTGGTTACCCCCTCTCGGAACCACAGACTTAGAAATCGCCAGCTCATATACAGTGCATAAAATATATTTATATATATACCCTTATACACCATTTTAATAAAAAATATCACAAAATTCTTCTAAGTCTCTCGGGAAGAGTGAAAGACGCGCACGTTCATTTTCAGAGCTCCTAGACCTTCCTATAAGAAGTTAGCTAAAAAGTAGCTTCGAAAAACGCTTAGGTTAAGTTTCAGAGTTGCTTCTAATGTACCAAAGCTGGACTTAGACATAATTTCACTCTCACAACATTATGGCTGGTTGGAGACAGTCCGAACCACAAGTACCGGGTCCATGGTTCTGGCCGTATACTGGGGGGACGGGGACGACTCCCATTAACCCCTGACTATACCGGGGATACGCTTATCACAATGCCTTTCTGGTCTGTGCTGAAGCAGGGCATTCTGGCAGGCAAGTGGCTTGACCGTTATTAGTGAGCCTGGTTACCCCCTCTGGAACCACAGACTTAGAAATCGCCAGCTCATATACAGTGCATAAAATATATTTATATATATACCCTTATACACCATTTTAATAAAAAATATCACAAAATTCTTCTAAGTCCCTCGGGAAGAGTGAAAGACGCGCACGTTCATTTTCAGAGCTCCTAGACCTTCCTATAAGAAGTTAGCCAAAAAGTAGCTTCGAAAAACGCTTAGGTTAAGTTTCAGAGTTGCTTCTAATGTACCAAAGCTGGACTTAGACATAATGTCACTCTCACAACATTATGGCTGGTTGGAAACAGTCCGAACCACAAGTACCGGGTCCATGGTTCTGGCCGTATACTGGGGGGACGGGGACGACTCCCATTAACCCCTGACTATACCGGGGATACGCTTATCACAATGCCTTTCTGGTCTGTGCTGAAGCAGGGCATTCTGGCAGGCAAGTGGCTTGACTTTTATTAGTGAGCCTGGTTACCCCCTCTGGAACCACAGACTTAGAAATCGCCAGCTCATATACAGTGCATAAAATATATTTATATATATACCCTTATACACCATTTTAATAAAAAATATCACAAAATTCTTCTAAGTACCTCGGGAAGAGTGAAAGACGCGCACGTTCATTTTCAGAGCTCCTACACCTTCCTATAAAAAGTTAGCCAAAAAGTAGCTTCGAAAAACGCTTAGGTTAAGTTTCAGAGTTGCTTCTAATGTACCAAAGCTGGACTTAGACATAATGTCACTCTCACAACATTATGGCTGGTTGGAAACAGTCCGAACCACAAGTACCGGGTCCATGGTTATGGCCGTATACTGGGGGGACGGGGACGACTCCCATTAACCCCTGACTATACCGGGGATACGCTTATCACAATGCCTTTCTGGTCTGTGCTGAAGCAGGGCATTCTGGCAGGCAAGTGGCTTGACCTTTATTAGTGAGCCTGGTTACCCCCTCTGGAACCACAGACTTAGAAATCGCCAGCTCATATACAGTGCATAAAATATATTTATATATATACCCTTATACACCATTTTAATAAAAAATATCACAAAATTCTTCTAAGTACCTCGGGAAGAGTGAAAGACGCGCACATTCATTTTCAGAGCTCCTACACCTTCCTATAAAAAGTTAGCCAAAAAGTAGCTTCGAAAAACGCTTAGGTTAAGTTTCAGAGTTGCTTCTAATGTACCAAAGCTGGACTTAGACATAATGTCACTCTCACAACATTATGGCTGGTTGGAAACAGTCCGAACCACAAGTACCGGGTCCATGGTTCTGGCCGTATACTGGGGGGACGGGGACGACTCCCATTAACCCCTGACTATACCGGGGATACGCTTATCACAATGCCTTTCTGGTCTGTGCTGAAGCAGGGCATTCTGGCAGGCAAGTGGCTTGACTTTTATTAGTGAGCCTGGTTACCCCCTCTGGAACCACAGACTTAGAAATCGCCAGCTCATATACAGTGCATAAAATATATTTATATATATACCCTTATACACCATTTTAATAAAAAATATCACAAAATTCTTCTAAGTACCTCGGGAAGAGTGAAAGACGCGCACGTTCATTTTCAGAGCTCCTACACCTTCCTATAAAAAGTTAGCCAAAAAGTAGCTTCGAAAAACGCTTAGGTTAAGTTTCAGAGTTGCTTCTAATGTACCAAAGCTGGACTTAGACATAATGTCACTCTCACAACATTATGGCTGGTTGGAAACAGTCCGAACCACAAGTACCGGGTCCATGGTTATGGCCGTATACTGGGGGGACGGGGACGACTCCCATTAACCCCTGACTATACCGGGGATACGCTTATCACAATGCCTTTCTGGTCTGTGCTGAAGCAGGGCATTCTGGCAGGCAAGTGGCTTGACCTTTATTAGTGAGCCTGGTTACCCCCTCTGGAACCACAGACTTAGAAATCGCCAGCTCATATACAGTGCATAAAATATATTTATATATATACCCTTATACACCATTTTAATAAAAAATATCACAAAATTCTTCTAAGTACCTCGGGAAGAGTGAAAGACGCGCACGTTCATTTTCAGAGCTCCTACACCTTCCTATAAAAAGTTAGCCAAAAAGTAGCTTCGAAAAACGCTTAGGTTAAGTTTCAGAGTTGCTTCTAATGTACCAAAGCTGGACTTAGACATAATGTCACTCTCACAACATTATGGCTGGTTGGAAACAGTCCGAACCACAAGTACCGGGTCCATGGTTCTGGCCGTATACTGGGGGGACGGGGACGACTCCCATTAACCCCTGACTATACCGGGGATACGCTTATCACAATGCCTTTCTGGTCTGTGCTGAAGCAGGGCATTCTGGCAGGCAAGTGGCTTGACCTTTATTAGTGAGCCTGGTTACCCCCTCTGGAACCACAGACTTAGAAATCGCCAGCTCATATACAGTGCATAAAATATATTTATATATATACCCTTATACACCATTTTAATAAAAAATATCACAAAATTCTTCTAAGTCCCTCGGGAAGAGTGAAAGACGCGCACGTTCATTTTCAGAGCTCCTAGACCTTCCTATAAGAAGTTAGCTAAAAAGTAGCTTCGAAAAACGCTTAGGTTAAGTTTCAGAGTTGCTTCTAATGTACCAAAGCTGGACTTAGACATAATTTCACTCTCACAACATTATGGCTGGTTGGAGACAGTCCGAACCACAAGTACCGGGTCCATGGTTCTGGCCGTATACTGGGGGGACGGGGACGACTCCCATTAACCCCTGACTATACCGGGGATACGCTTATCACAATGCCTTTCTGGTCTGTGCTGAAGCAGGGCATTCTGGCAGGCAAGTGGCTTGACCTTTATTAGTGAGCCTGGTTACCCCCTCTCGGAACCACAGACTTAGAAATCGCCAGCTCATATACAGTGCATAAAATATATTTATATATATACCCTTATACACCATTTTAATAAAAAAATATCACAAAATTCTTCTAAGTCTCTCGGGAAGAGTGAAAGACGCGCACGTTCATTTTCAGAGCTCCTAGACCTTCCTATAAGAAGTTAGCCAAAAGGTAGCTTCGAAAAACGCTTAGGTTAAGTTTCAGAGTTGCTTCTAATGTACCAAAGCTGGACTTAGACATAATTTCACTCTCACAACATTATGGCTGGTTGGAGACAGTCCGAACCACAAGTACCGGGTCCATGGTTCTGGCCGTATACTGGGGGGACGGGGACGACTCCCATTAACCCCTGACTAAACCAGGGATAAGCTTATCACAATGCCTTTCTGGTCTGTGCTGAAGCAGGGCATTCTGGCAGCCAAGTGGCTTGACCTTTATTAGTGAGCCTGGTTACCCCCTCTGAAACCACAGACTTAGAAATCGCCAGCTCGTATACAGTGCATAAAATATATTTATATATATACCCTTATACACCATTTTAATAAAAAATATCACAAAATTCTTCTAAGTACCTCGGGAAGAGTGAAAGACGCGCACGTTCATTTTCAGAGCTCCTACACCTTCCTATAAAAAGTTAGCCAAAAAGTAGCTTCGAAAAACGCTTAGGTTAAGTTTCAGAGTTGCTTCTAATGTACCAAAGCTGGACTTAGACATAATGTCACTCTCACAACATTATGGCTGGTTGGAAACAGTCCGAACCACAAGTACCGGGTCCATGGTTCTGGCCGTATACTGGGGGGACGGGGACGACTCCCATTAACCCCTGACTATACCGGGGATACGCTTATCACAATGCCTTTCTGGTCTGTGCTGAAGCAGGGCATTCTGGCAGGCAAGTGGCTTGACTTTTATTAGTGAGCCTGGTTACCCCCTCTGGAACCACAGACTTAGAAATCGCCAGCTCATATACAGTGCATAAAATATATTTATATATATACCCTTATACACCATTTTAATAAAAAATATCACAAAATTCTTCTAAGTACCTCGGGAAGAGTGAAAGACGCGCACGTTCATTTTCAGAGCTCCTACACCTTCCTATAAAAAGTTAGCCAAAAAGTAGCTTCGAAAAACGCTTAGGTTAAGTTTCAGAGTTGCTTCTAATGTACCAAAGCTGGACTTAGACATAATGTCACTCTCACAACATTATGGCTGGTTGGAAACAGTCCGAACCACAAGTACCGGGTCCATGGTTCTGGCCGTATACTGGGGGGACGGGGACGACTCCCATTAACCCCTGACTATACCGGGGATACGCTTATCACAATGCCTTTCTGGTCTGTGCTGAAGCAGGGCATTCTGGCAGGCAAGTGGCTTGACCTTTATTAGTGAGCCTGGTTACCCCCTCTGGAACCACAGACTTAGAAATCGCCAGCTCATATACAGTGCATAAAATATATTTATATATATACCCTTATACACCATTTTAATAAAAAATATCACAAAATTCTTCTAAGTCCCTCGGGAAGAGTGAAAGACGCGCACGTTCATTTTCAGAGCTCCTAGACCTTCCTATAAGAAGTTAGCTAAAAAGTAGCTTCGAAAAACGCTTAGGTTAAGTTTCAGAGTTGCTTCTAATGTACCAAAGCTGGACTTAGACATAATTTCACTCTCACAACATTATGGCTGGTTGGAGACAGTCCGAACCACAAGTACCGGGTCCATGGTTCTGGCCGTATACTGGGGGGACGGGGACGACTCCCATTAACCCCTGACTATACCGGGGATACGCTTATCACAATGCCTTTCTGGTCTGTGCTGAAGCAGGGCATTCTGGCAGGCAAGTGGCTTGACCTTTATTAGTGAGCCTGGTTACCCCCTCTCGGAACCACAGACTTAGAAATCGCCAGCTCATATACAGTGCATAAAATATATTTATATATATACCCTTATACACCATTTTAATAAAAAAATATCACAAAATTCTTCTAAGTCTCTCGGGAAGAGTGAAAGACGCGCACGTTCATTTTCAGAGCTCCTAGACCTTCCTATAAGAAGTTAGCCAAAAGGTAGCTTCGAAAAACGCTTAGGTTAAGTTTCAGAGTTGCTTCTAATGTACCAAAGCTGGACTTAGACATAATTTCACTCTCACAACATTATGGCTGGTTGGAGACAGTCCGAACCACAAGTACCGGGTCCATGGTTCTGGCCGTATACTGGGGGGACGGGGACGACTCCCATTAACCCCTGACTAAACCAGGGATAAGCTTATCACAATGCCTTTCTGGTCTGTGCTGAAGCAGGGCATTCTGGCAGCCAAGTGGCTTGACCTTTATTAGTGAGCCTGGTTACCCCCTCTGAAACCACAGACTTAGAAATCGCCAGCTCGTATACAGTGCATAAAATATATTTATATATATACCCTTATACACCATTTTAATAAAAAATATCACAAAATTCTTCTAAGTACCTCGGGAAGAGTGAAAGACGCGCACGTTCATTTTCAGAGCTCCTACACCTTCCTATAAAAAGTTAGCCAAAAAGTAGCTTCGAAAAACGCTTAGGTTAAGTTTCAGAGTTGCTTCTAATGTACCAAAGCTGGACTTAGACATAATGTCACTCTCACAACATTATGGCTGGTTGGAAACAGTCCGAACCACAAGTACCGGGTCCATGGTTCTGGCCGTATACTGGGGGGACGGGGACGACTCCCATTAACCCCTGACTATACCGGGGATACGCTTATCACAATGCCTTTCTGGTCTGTGCTGAAGCAGGGCATTCTGGCAGGCAAGTGGCTTGACTTTTATTAGTGAGCCTGGTTACCCCCTCTGGAACCACAGACTTAGAAATCGCCAGCTCATATACAGTGCATAAAATATATTTATATATATACCCTTATACACCATTTTAATAAAAATATCACAAAATTCTTCTAAGTACCTCGGGAAGAGTGAAAGACGCGCACGTTCATTTTCAGAGCTCCTACACCTTCCTATAAAAAGTTAGCCAAAAAGTAGCTTCGAAAAACGCTTAGGTTAAGTTTCAGAGTTGCTTCTAATGTACCAAAGCTGGACTTAGACATAATGTCACTCTCACAACATTATGGCTGGTTGGAAACAGTCCGAACCACAAGTACCGGGTCCATGGTTATGGCCGTATACTGGGGGGACGGGGACGACTCCCATTAACCCCTGACTATACCGGGGATACGCTTATCACAATGCCTTTCTGGTCTGTGCTGAAGCAGGGCATTCTGGCAGGCAAGTGGCTTGACCTTTATTAGTGAGCCTGGTTACCCCCTCTGGAACCACAGACTTAGAAATCGCCAGCTCATATACAGTGCATAAAATATATTTATATATATACCCTTATACACCATTTTAATAAAAAATATCACAAAATTCTTCTAAGTACCTCGGGAAGAGTGAAAGACGCGCACGTTCATTTTCAGAGCTCCTACACCTTCCTATAAAAAGTTAGCCAAAAAGTAGCTTCGAAAAACGCTTAGGTTAAGTTTCAGAGTTGCTTCTAATGTACCAAAGCTGGACTTAGACATAATGTCACTCTCACAACATTATGGCTGGTTGGAAACAGTCCGAACCACAAGTACCGGGTCCATGGTTCTGGCCGTATACTGGGGGGACGGGGACGACTCCCATTAACCCCTGACTATACCGGGGATACGCTTATCACAATGCCTTTCTGGTCTGTGCTGAAGCAGGGCATTCTGGCAGGCAAGTGGCTTGACCTTTATTAGTGAGCCTGGTTACCCCCTCTCGGAACCACAGACTTAGAAATCGCCAGCTCATATACAGTGCATAAAATATATTTATATATATACCCTTATACATCATTTTAATAAAAAAATATCACAAAATTCTTCTAAGTCCCTCGGGAAGAGAGAAAGACGCGTACGTTCATTTTCAGAGCTCCTAGACCTTCCTATAAGAAGTTAGCCAAAAGGTAGCTTCGAAAAACGCTTAGGTTAAGTTTCAGAGTTGCTTCTAATGTACCAAAGCTGGACTTAGACATAATTTCACTCTCACAACATTATGGCTGGTTGGAGACAGTCCGAACCACAAGTACCGGGTCCATGGTTCTGGCCGTATACTGGGGGGACGGGGACGACTCCCATTAACCCCTGACTATACCGGGGATACGCTTATCACAATGCCTTTCTGGTCTGTGCTGAAGCAGGGCATTCTGGCAGGCAAGTGGCTTGACCTTTATTAGTGAGCCTGGTTACCCCCTCTGGAACCACAGACTTAGAAATCGCCAGCTCATATACAGTGCATAAAATATATTTATATATATACCCTTATACACCATTTTAATAAAAAATATCACAAAATTCTTCTAAGTCCCTCGGGAAGAGTGAAAGACGCGCACGTTCATTTTCAGAGCTCCTAGACCTTCCTATAAGAAGTTAGCCAAAAAGTAGCTTCGAAAAACGCTTAGGTTAAGTTTCAGAGTTGCTTCTAATGTACCAAAGCTGGACTTAGACATAATTTCACTCTCACAACATTATGGCTGGTTGGAGACAGTCCGAACCACAAGTACCGGGTCCATGGTTCTGGCCGTATACTGGGGGGACGGGGACGACTCCCATTAACCCCTGACTATACCGGGGATACGCTTATCACAATGCCTTTCTGGTCTGTGCTGAAGCAGGGCATTCTGGCAGGCAAGTGGCTTGACCTTTATTAGTGAGCCTGGTTACCCCCTCTCGGAACCACAGACTTAGAAATCGCCAGCTCATATACAGTGCATAAAATATTTTTATATATATACCCTTATACACCATTTTAATAAAAAATATCACAAAATTCTTCTAATTCCCTCGGAAAGAGTGAAAGACGCGCACGTTCATTTTCAGAGCTCCTACACCTTCCTATAAAAAGTTCGCCAAAAAGTAGCTTCGAAAAACGCTTAGGTTAAGTTTCAGAGTTGCTTCTAATGTACCAAAGCTGGACTTAGATATAATTTCACTCTCACAACATTATGGCTGGTTGGAGACAGTCCGAACCACAAGTACCGGGTCCATGGTTCTGGCCGTATACTGGGGGGACGGGGACGACTCCCATTAACCCCTGACTATACCGGGGATACGCTTATCACAATGCCTTTCTGGTCTGTGCTGAAGCAGGGCATTCTGGCAGCCAAGTGGCTTGACCTTTATTAGTGAGCCTGGTTACCCCCTCTCGGAACCACAGACTTAGAAATCGCCAGCTCATATACAGTGCATAAAATATATTTATATATATACCCTTATACACCATTTTAATACAAAAATATCACAAAATTCTTCTAAGTCTCTCGGGAAGAGTGAAAGACGCGCACGTTCATTTTCAGAGCTCCTAGACCTTCCTATAAGAAGTTAGCCAAAAGGTAGCTTCGAAAAACGCTTAGGTTAAGTTTCAGAGTTGCTTCTAATGTACCAAAGCTGGACTTAGACATAATTTCACTCTCACAACATTATGGCTGGTTGGAGACAGTCCGAACCACAAGTACCGGGTCCATGGTTCTGGCCGTATACTGGGGGGACGGGGACGACTCCCATTAACCCCTGACTATACCGGGGATACGCTTATCACAATGCCTTTCTGGTCTGTGCTGAAGCAGGGCATTCTGGCAGGCAAGTGGCTTGACCTTTATTAGTGAGCCTGGTTACCCCCTCTGGAACCACAGACTTAGAAATCGCCAGCTCATATACAGTGCATAAAATATATTTATATATATACCCTTATACACCATTTTAATAAAAAATATCACAAGATTCTTCTAAGTCCCTCGGGAAGAGAGAAAGACGCGTACGTTCATTTTCAGAGCTCCTAGACCTTCCTATAAGAAGTTAGCTAAAAAGTAGCTTCGAAAAACGCTTAGGTTAAGTTTCAGAGTTGCTTCTAATGTACCAAAGCTGGACTTAGACATAATTTCACTCTCACAACATTATGGCTGGTTGGAGACAGTCCGAACCACAAGTGCCGGGTCCATGGTTCTGGCCGTATACTGGGGGGACGGGGACGACTCCCATTAACCCCTGACTATACCGGGGATACGCTTATCACAATGCCTTTCTGGTCTGTGCTGAAGCAGGGCATTCTGGCAGGCAAGTGGCTTGACCTTTATTAGTGAGCCTGGTTACCCCCTCTCGGAACCACAGACTTAGAAATCGCCAGCTCATATACAGTGCATAAAATATATTTATATATATACCCTTATACACCATTTTAATAAAAAATATCACAAGATTCTTCTAAGTCCCTCGGGAAGAGAGAAAGACGCGTACGTTCATTTTCAGAGCTCCTAGACCTTCCTATAAGAAGTTAGCTAAAAAGTAGCTTCGAAAAACGCTTAGGTTAAGTTTCAGAGTTGCTTCTAATGTACCAAAGCTGGACTTAGACATAATTTCACTCTCACAACATTATGGCTGGTTGGAGACAGTCCGAACCACAAGTGCCGGGTCCATGGTTCTGGCCGTATACTGGGGGGACGGGGACGACTCCCATTAACCCCTGACTATACCGGGGATACGCTTATCACAATGCCTTTCTGGTCTGTGCTGAAGCAGGGCATTCTGGCAGCCAAGTGGCTTGACCTTTATTAGTGAGCCTGGTTACCCCCTCTCGGAACCACAGACTTAGAAATCGCCAGCTCATATACAGTGCATAAAATATATTTATATATATACCCTTATACACCATTTTAATAAAAAAATATCACAAAATTCTTCTAAGTCTCTCGGGAAGAGTGAAAGACGCGCACGTTCATTTTCAGAGCTCCTAGACCTTCCTATAAGAAGTTAGCCAAAAAGTAGCTTCGAAAAACGCTTAGGTTAAGTTTCAGAGTTGCTTCTAATGTACCAAAGCTGGACTTAGACATAATTTCACTCTCACAACATTATGGCTGGTTGGAGACAGTCCGAACCACAAGTACCGGGTCCATGGTTCTGGCCGTATACTGGGGGGACGGGGACGACTCCCATTAACCCCTGACTATACCGGGGATACGCTTATCACAATGCCTTTCTGGTCTGTGCTGAAGCAGGGCATTCTGGCAGGCAAGTGGCTTGACCTTTATTAGTGAGCCTGGTTACCCCCTCTGGAACCACAGACTTAGAAATCGCCAGCTCATATACAGTGCATAAAATATATTTATATATATACCCTTATACACCATTTTAATAAAAAATATCACAAAATTCTTCTAAGTCCCTCGGGAAGAGTGAAAGACGCGCACGTTCATTTTCAGAGCTCCTAGACCTTCCTATAAGAAGTTAGCCAAAAAGTAGCTTCGAAAAACGCTTAGGTTAAGTTTCAGAGTTGCTTCTAATGTACCAAAGCTGGACTTAGACATAATGTCACTCTCACAACATTATGGCTGGTTGGAGACAGTCCGAACCACAAGTACCGGGTCCATGGTTCTGGCCGTATACTGGGGGGACGGGGACGACTCCCATTAACCCCTGACTATACCGGGGATAGGCTTATCACAATGCCTTTCTGGTCTGTGCTGAAGCAGGGCATTCTGGCAGCCAAGTGGCTTGACCTTTATTAGTGAGCCTGGTTACCCCCTCTCGGAACCACAGACTTAGAAATCGCCAGCTCATATACAGTGCATAAAATATATTTATATATATACCCTTATACACCATTTTAATAAAAAATATCACAAAATTCTTCTAAGTCTCTCGGGAAGAGTGAAAGACGCGCACGTTCATTTTCAGAGCTCCTAGACCTTCCTATAAGAAGTTAGCTAAAAAGTAGCTTCGAAAAACGCTTAGGTTAAGTTTCAGAGTTGCTTCTAATGTACCAAAGCTGGACTTAGACATAATTTCACTCTCACAACATTATGGCTGGTTGGAGACAGTCCGAACCACAAGTACCGGGTCCATGGTTCTGGCCGTATACTGGGGGGACGGGGACGACTCCCATTAACCCCTGACTATACCGGGGATACGCTTATCACAATGCCTTTCTGGTCTGTGCTGAAGCAGGGCATTCTGGCAGGCAAGTGGCTTGACCGTTATTAGTGAGCCTGGTTACCCCCTCTGGAACCACAGACTTAGAAATCGCCAGCTCATATACAGTGCATAAAATATATTTATATATATACCCTTATACACCATTTTAATAAAAAATATCACAAAATTCTTCTAAGTCCCTCGGGAAGAGTGAAAGACGCGCACGTTCATTTTCAGAGCTCCTAGACCTTCCTATAAGAAGTTAGCCAAAAAGTAGCTTCGAAAAACGCTTAGGTTAAGTTTCAGAGTTGCTTCTAATGTACCAAAGCTGGACTTAGACATAATGTCACTCTCACAACATTATGGCTGGTTGGAAACAGTCCGAACCACAAGTACCGGGTCCATGGTTCTGGCCGTATACTGGGGGGACGGGGACGACTCCCATTAACCCCTGACTATACCGGGGATACGCTTATCACAATGCCTTTCTGGTCTGTGCTGAAGCAGGGCATTCTGGCAGGCAAGTGGCTTGACTTTTATTAGTGAGCCTGGTTACCCCCTCTGGAACCACAGACTTAGAAATCGCCAGCTCATATACAGTGCATAAAATATATTTATATATATACCCTTATACACCATTTTAATAAAAAATATCACAAAATTCTTCTAAGTCTCTCGGGAAGAGTGAAAGACGCGCACGTTCATTTTCAGAGCTCCTACACCTTCCTATAAAAAGTTAGCCAAAAAGTAGCTTCGAAAAACGCTTAGGTTAAGTTTCAGAGTTGCTTCTAATGTACCAAAGCTGGACTTAGACATAATGTCACTCTCACAACATTATGGCTGGTTGGAAACAGTCCGAACCACAAGTACCGGGTCCATGGTTATGGCCGTATACTGGGGGGACGGGGACGACTCCCATTAACCCCTGACTATACCGGGGATACGCTTATCACAATGCCTTTCTGGTCTGTGCTGAAGCAGGGCATTCTGGCAGGCAAGTGGCTTGACCTTTATTAGTGAGCCTGGTTACCCCCTCTGGAACCACAGACTTAGAAATCGCCAGCTCATATACAGTGCATAAAATATATTTATATATATACCCTTATACACCATTTTAATAAAAAATATCACAAAATTCTTCTAAGTACCTCGGGAAGAGTGAAAGACGCGCACGTTCATTTTCAGAGCTCCTACACCTTCCTATAAAAAGTTAGCCAAAAAGTAGCTTCGAAAAACGCTTAGGTTAAGTTTCAGAGTTGCTTCTAATGTACCAAAGCTGGACTTAGACATAATGTCACTCTCACAACATTATGGCTGGTTGGAAACAGTCCGAACCACAAGTACCGGGTCCATGGTTCTGGCCGTATACTGGGGGGACGGGGACGACTCCCATTAACCCCTGACTATACCGGGGATACGCTTATCACAATGCCTTTCTGGTCTGTGCTGAAGCAGGGCATTCTGGCAGGCAAGTGGCTTGACTTTTATTAGTGAGCCTGGTTACCCCCTCTGGAACCACAGACTTAGAAATCGCCAGCTCATATACAGTGCATAAAATATATTTATATATATACCCTTATACACCATTTTAATAAAAAATATCACAAAATTCTTCTAAGTACCTCGGGAAGAGTGAAAGACGCGCACGTTCATTTTCAGAGCTCCTACACCTTCCTATAAAAAGTTAGCCAAAAAGTAGCTTCGAAAAACGCTTAGGTTAAGTTTCAGAGTTGCTTCTAATGTACCAAAGCTGGACTTAGACATAATGTCACTCTCACAACATTATGGCTGGTTGGAAACAGTCCGAACCACAAGTACCGGGTCCATGGTTATGGCCGTATACTGGGGGGACGGGGACGACTCCCATTAACCCCTGACTATACCGGGGATACGCTTATCACAATGCCTTTCTGGTCTGTGCTGAAGCAGGGCATTCTGGCAGGCAAGTGGCTTGACCTTTATTAGTGAGCCTGGTTACCCCCTCTCGGAACCACAGACTTAGAAATCGCCAGCTCATATACAGTGCATAAAATATATTTATATATATACCCTTATACATCATTTTAATAAAAAAATATCACAAAATTCTTCTAAGTCCCTCGGGAAGAGAGAAAGACGCGTACGTTCATTTTCAGAGCTCCTAGACCTTCCTATAAGAAGTTAGCCAAAAGGTAGCTTCGAAAAACGCTTAGGTTAAGTTTCAGAGTTGCTTCTAATGTACCAAAGCTGGACTTAGACATAATTTCACTCTCACAACATTATGGCTGGTTGGAGACAGTCCGAACCACAAGTACCGGGTCCATGGTTCTGGCCGTATACTGGGGGGACGGGGACGACTCCCATTAACCCCTGACTATACCGGGGATACGCTTATCACAATGCCTTTCTGGTCTGTGCTGAAGCAGGGCATTCTGGCAGGCAAGTGGCTTGACCTTTATTAGTGAGCCTGGTTACCCCCTCTGGAACCACAGACTTAGAAATCGCCAGCTCATATACAGTGCATAAAATATATTTATATATATACCCTTATACACCATTTTAATAAAAAATATCACAAAATTCTTCTAAGTCCCTCGGGAAGAGTGAAAGACGCGCACGTTCATTTTCAGAGCTCCTAGACCTTCCTATAAGAAGTTAGCCAAAAAGTAGCTTCGAAAAACGCTTAGGTTAAGTTTCAGAGTTGCTTCTAATGTACCAAAGCTGGACTTAGACATAATTTCACTCTCACAACATTATGGCTGGTTGGAGACAGTCCGAACCACAAGTACCGGGTCCATGGTTCTGGCCGTATACTGGGGGGACGGGGACGACTCCCATTAACCCCTGACTATACCGGGGATACGCTTATCACAATGCCTTTCTGGTCTGTGCTGAAGCAGGGCATTCTGGCAGGCAAGTGGCTTGACCTTTATTAGTGAGCCTGGTTACCCCCTCTCGGAACCACAGACTTAGAAATCGCCAGCTCATATACAGTGCATAAAATATTTTTATATATATACCCTTATACACCATTTTAATAAAAAATATCACAAAATTCTTCTAATTCCCTCGGAAAGAGTGAAAGACGCGCACGTTCATTTTCAGAGCTCCTACACCTTCCTATAAAAAGTTCGCCAAAAAGTAGCTTCGAAAAACGCTTAGGTTAAGTTTCAGAGTTGCTTCTAATGTACCAAAGCTGGACTTAGATATAATTTCACTCTCACAACATTATGGCTGGTTGGAGACAGTCCGAACCACAAGTACCGGGTCCATGGTTCTGGCCGTACACTGGGGGGACGGGGACGACTCCCATTAACCCCTGACTATACCGGGGATACGCTTATCACAATGCCTTTCTGGTCTGTGCTGAAGCAGGGCATTCTGGCAGCCAAGTGGCTTGACCTTTATTAGTGAGCCTTGTTACCCCCTCTCGGAACCACAGACTTAGAAATCGCCAGCTCATATACAGTGCATAAAATATATTTATATATATACCCTTATACACCATTTTAATAAAAAAATATCACAAAATTCTTCTAAGTCTCTCGGGAAGAGTGAAAGACGCGCACGTTCATTTTCAGAGCTCCTAGACCTTCCTATAAGAAGTTAGCCAAAAGGTAGCTTCGAAAAACGCTTAGGTTAAGTTTCAGAGTTGCTTCTAATGTACCAAAGCTGGACTTAGACATAATTTCACTCTCACAACATTATGGCTGGTTGGAGACAGTCCGAACCACAAGTACCGGGTCCATGGTTCTGGCCGTATACTGGGGGGACGGGGACGACTCCCATTAACCCCTGACTATACCGGGGATACGCTTATCACAATGCCTTTCTGGTCTGTGCTGAAGCAGGGCATTCTGGCAGGCAAGTGGCTTGACCTTTATTAGTGAGCCTGGTTACCCCCTCTGGAACCACAGACTTAGAAATCGCCAGCTCATATACAGTGCATAAAATATATTTATATATATACCCTTATACACCATTTTAATAAAAAATATCACAAAATTCTTCTAAGTACCTCGGGAAGAGTGAAAGACGCGCACGTTCATTTTCAGAGCTCCTACACCTTCCTATAAAAAGTTAGCCAAAAAGTAGCTTCGAAAAACGCTTAGGTTAAGTTTCAGAGTTGCTTCTAATGTACCAAAGCTGGACTTAGACATAATGTCACTCTCACAACATTATGGCTGGTTGGAAACAGTCCGAACCACAAGTACCGGGTCCATGGTTCTGGCCGTATACTGGGGGGACGGGGACGACTCCCATTAACCCCTGACTATACCGGGGATACGCTTATCACAATGCCTTTCTGGTCTGTGCTGAAGCAGGGCATTCTGGCAGGCAAGTGGCTTGACCTTTATTAGTGAGCCTGGTTACCCCCTCTCGGAACCACAGACTTAGAAATCGCCAGCTCATATACAGTGCATAAAATATATTTATATATATACCCTTATACACCATTTTAATAAAAAATATCACAAGATTCTTCTAAGTCCCTCGGGAAGAGAGAAAGACGCGTACGTTCATTTTCAGAGCTCCTAGACCTTCCTATAAGAAGTTAGCTAAAAAGTAGCTTCGAAAAACGCTTAGGTTAAGTTTCAGAGTTGCTTCTAATGTACCAAAGCTGGACTTAGACATAATTTCACTCTCACAACATTATGGCTGGTTGGAGACAGTCCGAACCACAAGTGCCGGGTCCATGGTTCTGGCCGTATACTGGGGGGACGGGGACGACTCCCATTAACCCCTGACTATACCGGGGATACGCTTATCACAATGCCTTTCTGGTCTGTGCTGAAGCAGGGCATTCTGGCAGCCAAGTGGCTTGACCTTTATTAGTGAGCCTGGTTACCCCCTCTCGGAACCACAGACTTAGAAATCGCCAGCTCATATACAGTGCATAAAATATATTTATATATATACCCTTATACACCATTTTAATAAAAAAATATCACAAAATTCTTCTAAGTCTCTCGGGAAGAGTGAAAGACGCGCACGTTCATTTTCAGAGCTCCTAGACCTTCCTATAAGAAGTTAGCCAAAAAGTAGCTTCGAAAAACGCTTAGGTTAAGTTTCAGAGTTGCTTCTAATGTACCAAAGCTGGACTTAGACATAATTTCACTCTCACAACATTATGGCTGGTTGGAGACAGTCCGAACCACAAGTACCGGGTCCATGGTTCTGGCCGTATACTGGGGGGACGGGGACGACTCCCATTAACCCCTGACTATACCGGGGATACGCTTATCACAATGCCTTTCTGGTCTGTGCTGAAGCAGGGCATTCTGGCAGGCAAGTGGCTTGACCTTTATTAGTGAGCCTGGTTACCCCCTCTGGAACCACAGACTTAGAAATCGCCAGCTCATATACAGTGCATAAAATATATTTATATATATACCCTTATACACCATTTTAATAAAAAATATCACAAAATTCTTCTAAGTACCTCGGGAAGAGTGAAAGACGCGCACGTTCATTTTCAGAGCTCCTACACCTTCCTATAAAAAGTTAGCCAAAAAGTAGCTTCGAAAAACGCTTAGGTTAAGTTTCAGAGTTGCTTCTAATGTACCAAAGCTGGACTTAGACATAATGTCACTCTCACAACATTATGGCTGGTTGGAAACAGTCCGAACCACAAGTACCGGGTCCATGGTTCTGGCCGTATACTGGGGGGACGGGGACGACTCCCATTAACCCCTGACTATACCGGGGATACGCTTATCACAATGCCTTTCTGGTCTGTGCTGAAGCAGGGCATTCTGGCAGGCAAGTGGCTTGACCTTTATTAGTGAGCCTGGTTACCCCCTCTCGGAACCACAGACTTAGAAATCGCCAGCTCATATACAGTGCATAAAATATATTTATATATATACCCTTATACACCATTTTAATAAAAAATATCACAAGATTCTTCTAAGTCCCTCGGGAAGAGAGAAAGACGCGTACGTTCATTTTCAGAGCTCCTAGACCTTCCTATAAGAAGTTAGCTAAAAAGTAGCTTCGAAAAACGCTTAGGTTAAGTTTCAGAGTTGCTTCTAATGTACCAAAGCTGGACTTAGACATAATTTCACTCTCACAACATTATGGCTGGTTGGAGACAGTCCGAACCACAAGTGCCGGGTCCATGGTTCTGGCCGTATACTGGGGGGACGGGGACGACTCCCATTAACCCCTGACTATACCGGGGATACGCTTATCACAATGCCTTTCTGGTCTGTGCTGAAGCAGGGCATTCTGGCAGCCAAGTGGCTTGACCTTTATTAGTGAGCCTGGTTACCCCCTCTCGGAACCACAGACTTAGAAATCGCCAGCTCATATACAGTGCATAAAATATATTTATATATATACCCTTATACACCATTTTAATAAAAAAATATCACAAAATTCTTCTAAGTCTCTCGGGAAGAGTGAAAGACGCGCACGTTCATTTTCAGAGCTCCTAGACCTTCCTATAAGAAGTTAGCCAAAAAGTAGCTTCGAAAAACGCTTAGGTTAAGTTTCAGAGTTGCTTCTAATGTACCAAAGCTGGACTTAGACATAATTTCACTCTCACAACATTATGGCTGGTTGGAGACAGTCCGAACCACAAGTACCGGGTCCATGGTTCTGGCCGTATACTGGGGGGACGGGGACGACTCCCATTAACCCCTGACTATACCGGGGATACGCTTATCACAATGCCTTTCTGGTCTGTGCTGAAGCAGGGCATTCTGGCAGGCAAGTGGCTTGACCTTTATTAGTGAGCCTGGTTACCCCCTCTGGAACCACAGACTTAGAAATCGCCAGCTCATATACAGTGCATAAAATATATTTATATATATACCCTTATACACCATTTTAATAAAAAATATCACAAAATTCTTCTAAGTCCCTCGGGAAGAGTGAAAGACGCGCACGTTCATTTTCAGAGCTCCTAGACCTTCCTATAAGAAGTTAGCCAAAAAGTAGCTTCGAAAAACGCTTAGGTTAAGTTTCAGAGTTGCTTCTAATGTACCAAAGCTGGACTTAGACATAATGTCACTCTCACAACATTATGGCTGGTTGGAGACAGTCCGAACCACAAGTACCGGGTCCATGGTTCTGGCCGTATACTGGGGGGACGGGGACGACTCCCATTAACCCCTGACTATACCGGGGATAGGCTTATCACAATGCCTTTCTGGTCTGTGCTGAAGCAGGGCATTCTGGCAGCCAAGTGGCTTGACCTTTATTAGTGAGCCTGGTTACCCCCTCTCGGAACCACAGACTTAGAAATCGCCAGCTCATATACAGTGCATAAAATATATTTATATATATACCCTTATACACCATTTTAATAAAAAATATCACAAAATTCTTCTAAGTCTCTCGGGAAGAGTGAAAGACGCGAACGTTCATTTTCAGAGCTCCTAGACCTTCCTATAAGAAGTTAGCCAAAAAGTAGCTTCGAAAAACGCTTAGGTTAAGTTTCAGAGTTGCTTCTAATGTACCAAAGCTGGACTTAGACATAATTTCACTCTCACAACATTATGGCTGGTTGGAGACAGTCCGAACCACAAGTACCGGGTCCATGGTTCTGGCCGTATACTGGGGGGACGGGGACGACTCCCATTAACCCCTGACTATACCGGGGATACGCTTATCACAATGCCTTTCTGGTCTGTGCTGAAGCAGGGCATTCTGGCAGGCAAGTGGCTTGACCTTTATTAGTGAGCCTGGTTACCCCCTCTGGAACCACAGACTTAGAAATCGCCAGCTCATATACAGTGCATAAAATATATTTATATATATACCCTTATACACCATTTTAATAAAAAATATCACAAAATTCTTCTAAGTCCCTCGGGAAGAGTGAAAGACGCGCACGTTCATTTTCAGAGCTCCTAGACCTTCCTATAAGAAGTTAGCCAAAAAGTAGCTTCGAAAAACGCTTAGGTTAAGTTTCAGAGTTGCTTCTAATGTACCAAAGCTGGACAGACATAATGTCACTCTCACAACATTATGGCTGGTTGGAGACAGTCCGAACCACAAGTACCGGGTCCATGGTTCTGGCCGTATACTGGGGGGACGGGGACGACTCCCATTAACCCCTGACTATACCGGGGATAGGCTTATCACAATGCCTTTCTGGTCTGTGCTGAAGCAGGGCATTCTGGCAGCCAAGTGGCTTGACCTTTATTAGTGAGCCTGGTTACCCCCTCTCGGAACCACAGACTTAGAAATCGCCAGCTCATATACAGTGCATAAAATATATTTATATATATACCCTTATACACCATTTTAATAAAAAATATCACAAAATTCTTCTAAGTCTCTCGGGAAGAGTGAAAGACGCGCACGTTCATTTTCAGAGCTCCTAGACCTTCCTATAAGAAGTTAGCTAAAAAGTAGCTTCGAAAAACGCTTAGGTTAAGTTTCAGAGTTGCTTCTAATGTACCAAAGCTGGACTTAGACATAATTTCACTCTCACAACATTATGGCTGGTTGGAGACAGTCCGAACCACAAGTACCGGGTCCATGGTTCTGGCCGTATACTGGGGGGACGGGGACGACTCCCATTAACCCCTGACTATACCGGGGATACGCTTATCACAATGCCTTTCTGGTCTGTGCTGAAGCAGGGCATTCTGGCAGGCAAGTGGCTTGACCGTTATTAGTGAGCCTGGTTACCCCCTCTGGAACCACAGACTTAGAAATCGCCAGCTCATATACAGTGCATAAAATATATTTATATATATACCCTTATACACCATTTTAATAAAAAATATCACAAAATTCTTCTAAGTCCCTCGGGAAGAGTGAAAGACGCGCACGTTCATTTTCAGAGCTCCTAGACCTTCCTATAAGAAGTTAGCCAAAAAGTAGCTTCGAAAAACGCTTAGGTTAAGTTTCAGAGTTGCTTCTAATGTACCAAAGCTGGACTTAGACATAATGTCACTCTCACAACATTATGGCTGGTTGGAAACAGTCCGAACCACAAGTACCGGGTCCATGGTTCTGGCCGTATACTGGGGGGACGGGGACGACTCCCATTAACCCCTGACTATACCGGGGATACGCTTATCACAATGCCTTTCTGGTCTGTGCTGAAGCAGGGCATTCTGGCAGGCAAGTGGCTTGACTTTTATTAGTGAGCCTGGTTACCCCCTCTGGAACCACAGACTTAGAAATCGCCAGCTCATATACAGTGCATAAAATATATTTATATATATACCCTTATACACCATTTTAATAAAAAATATCACAAAATTCTTCTAAGTCTCTCGGGAAGAGTGAAAGACGCGCACGTTCATTTTCAGAGCTCCTACACCTTCCTATAAAAAGTTAGCCAAAAAGTAGCTTCGAAAAACGCTTAGGTTAAGTTTCAGAGTTGCTTCTAATGTACCAAAGCTGGACTTAGACATAATGTCACTCTCACAACATTATGGCTGGTTGGAAACAGTCCGAACCACAAGTACCGGGTCCATGGTTATGGCCGTATACTGGGGGGACGGGGACGACTCCCATTAACCCCTGACTATACCGGGGATACGCTTATCACAATGCCTTTCTGGTCTGTGCTGAAGCAGGGCATTCTGGCAGGCAAGTGGCTTGACCTTTATTAGTGAGCCTGGTTACCCCCTCTGGAACCACAGACTTAGAAATCGCCAGCTCATATACAGTGCATAAAATATATTTATATATATACCCTTATACACCATTTTAATAAAAAATATCACAAAATTCTTCTAAGTACCTCGGGAAGAGTGAAAGACGCGCACGTTCATTTTCAGAGCTCCTACACCTTCCTATAAAAAGTTAGCCAAAAAGTAGCTTCGAAAAACGCTTAGGTTAAGTTTCAGAGTTGCTTCTAATGTACCAAAGCTGGACTTAGACATAATGTCACTCTCACAACATTATGGCTGGTTGGAAACAGTCCGAACCACAAGTACCGGGTCCATGGTTCTGGCCGTATACTGGGGGGACGGGGACGACTCCCATTAACCCCTGACTATACCGGGGATACGCTTATCACAATGCCTTTCTGGTCTGTGCTGAAGCAGGGCATTCTGGCAGGCAAGTGGCTTGACTTTTATTAGTGAGCCTGGTTACCCCCTCTGGAACCACAGACTTAGAAATCGCCAGCTCATATACAGTGCATAAAATATATTTATATATATACCCTTATACACCATTTTAATAAAAAATATCACAAAATTCTTCTAAGTACCTCGGGAAGAGTGAAAGACGCGCACGTTCATTTTCAGAGCTCCTACACCTTCCTATAAAAAGTTAGCCAAAAAGTAGCTTCGAAAAACGCTTAGGTTAAGTTTCAGAGTTGCTTCTAATGTACCAAAGCTGGACTTAGACATAATGTCACTCTCACAACATTATGGCTGGTTGGAAACAGTCCGAACCACAAGTACCGGGTCCATGGTTATGGCCGTATACTGGGGGGACGGGGACGACTCCCATTAACCCCTGACTATACCGGGGATACGCTTATCACAATGCCTTTCTGGTCTGTGCTGAAGCAGGGCATTCTGGCAGGCAAGTGGCTTGACCTTTATTAGTGAGCCTGGTTACCCCCTCTCGGAACCACAGACTTAGAAATCGCCAGCTCATATACAGTGCATAAAATATATTTATATATATACCCTTATACATCATTTTAATAAAAAAATATCACAAAATTCTTCTAAGTCCCTCGGGAAGAGAGAAAGACGCGTACGTTCATTTTCAGAGCTCCTAGACCTTCCTATAAGAAGTTAGCCAAAAGGTAGCTTCGAAAAACGCTTAGGTTAAGTTTCAGAGTTGCTTCTAATGTACCAAAGCTGGACTTAGACATAATTTCACTCTCACAACATTATGGCTGGTTGGAGACAGTCCGAACCACAAGTACCGGGTCCATGGTTCTGGCCGTATACTGGGGGGACGGGGACGACTCCCATTAACCCCTGACTATACCGGGGATACGCTTATCACAATGCCTTTCTGGTCTGTGCTGAAGCAGGGCATTCTGGCAGGCAAGTGGCTTGACCTTTATTAGTGAGCCTGGTTACCCCCTCTCGGAACCACAGACTTAGAAATCGCCAGCTCATATACAGTGCATAAAATATTTTTATATATATACCCTTATACACCATTTTAATAAAAAATATCACAAAATTCTTCTAATTCCCTCGGAAAGAGTGAAAGACGCGCACGTTCATTTTCAGAGCTCCTACACCTTCCTATAAAAAGTTCGCCAAAAAGTAGCTTCGAAAAACGCTTAGGTTAAGTTTCAGAGTTGCTTCTAATGTACCAAAGCTGGACTTAGATATAATTTCACTCTCACAACATTATGGCTGGTTGGAGACAGTCCGAACCACAAGTACCGGGTCCATGGTTCTGGCCGTATACTGGGGGGACGGGGACGACTCCCATTAACCCCTGACTATACCGGGGATACGCTTATCACAATGCCTTTCTGGTCTGTGCTGAAGCAGGGCATTCTGGCAGCCAAGTGGCTTGACCTTTATTAGTGAGCCTTGTTACCCCCTCTCGGAACCACAGACTTAGAAATCGCCAGCTCATATACAGTGCATAAAATATATTTATATATATACCCTTATACACCATTTTAATAAAAAAATATCACAAAATTCTTCTAAGTCTCTCGGGAAGAGTGAAAGACGCGCACGTTCATTTTCAGAGCTCCTAGACCTTCCTATAAGAAGTTAGCCAAAAGGTAGCTTCGAAAAACGCTTAGGTTAAGTTTCAGAGTTGCTTCTAATGTACCAAAGCTGGACTTAGACATAATTTCACTCTCACAACATTATGGCTGGTTGGAGACAGTCCGAACCACAAGTACCGGGTCCATGGTTCTGGCCGTATACTGGGGGGACGGGGACGACTCCCATTAACCCCTGACTATACCGGGGATACGCTTATCACAATGCCTTTCTGGTCTGTGCTGAAGCAGGGCATTCTGGCAGGCAAGTGGCTTGACCTTTATTAGTGAGCCTGGTTACCCCCTCTGGAACCACAGACTTAGAAATCGCCAGCTCATATACAGTGCATAAAATATATTTATATATATACCCTTATACACCATTTTAATAAAAAATATCACAAAATTCTTCTAAGTACCTCGGGAAGAGTGAAAGACGCGCACGTTCATTTTCAGAGCTCCTACACCTTCCTATAAAAAGTTAGCCAAAAAGTAGCTTCGAAAAACGCTTAGGTTAAGTTTCAGAGTTGCTTCTAATGTACCAAAGCTGGACTTAGACATAATGTCACTCTCACAACATTATGGCTGGTTGGAAACAGTCCGAACCACAAGTACCGGGTCCATGGTTCTGGCCGTATACTGGGGGGACGGGGACGACTCCCATTAACCCCTGACTATACCGGGGATACGCTTATCACAATGCCTTTCTGGTCTGTGCTGAAGCAGGGCATTCTGGCAGGCAAGTGGCTTGACCTTTATTAGTGAGCCTGGTTACCCCCTCTCGGAACCACAGACTTAGAAATCGCCAGCTCATATACAGTGCATAAAATATATTTATATATATACCCTTATACACCATTTTAATAAAAAATATCACAAGATTCTTCTAAGTCCCTCGGGAAGAGAGAAAGACGCGTACGTTCATTTTCAGAGCTCCTAGACCTTCCTATAAGAAGTTAGCTAAAAAGTAGCTTCGAAAAACGCTTAGGTTAAGTTTCAGAGTTGCTTCTAATGTACCAAAGCTGGACTTAGACATAATTTCACTCTCACAACATTATGGCTGGTTGGAGACAGTCCGAACCACAAGTGCCGGGTCCATGGTTCTGGCCGTATACTGGGGGGACGGGGACGACTCCCATTAACCCCTGACTATACCGGGGATACGCTTATCACAATGCCTTTCTGGTCTGTGCTGAAGCAGGGCATTCTGGCAGCCAAGTGGCTTGACCTTTATTAGTGAGCCTGGTTACCCCCTCTCGGAACCACAGACTTAGAAATCGCCAGCTCATATACAGTGCATAAAATATATTTATATATATACCCTTATACACCATTTTAATAAAAAAATATCACAAAATTCTTCTAAGTCTCTCGGGAAGAGTGAAAGACGCGCACGTTCATTTTCAGAGCTCCTAGACCTTCCTATAAGAAGTTAGCCAAAAAGTAGCTTCGAAAAACGCTTAGGTTAAGTTTCAGAGTTGCTTCTAATGTACCAAAGCTGGACTTAGACATAATTTCACTCTCACAACATTATGGCTGGTTGGAGACAGTCCGAACCACAAGTACCGGGTCCATGGTTCTGGCCGTATACTGGGGGGACGGGGACGACTCCCATTAACCCCTGACTATACCGGGGATAGGCTTATCACAATGCCTTTCTGGTCTGTGCTGAAGCAGGGCATTCTGGCAGCCAAGTGGCTTGACCTTTATTAGTGAGCCTGGTTACCCCCTCTCGGAACCACAGACTTAGAAATCGCCAGCTCATATACAGTGCATAAAATATATTTATATATATACCCTTATACACCATTTTAATAAAAAATATCACAAAATTCTTCTAAGTCTCTCGGGAAGAGTGAAAGACGCGAACGTTCATTTTCAGAGCTCCTAGACCTTCCTATAAGAAGTTAGCCAAAAAGTAGCTTCGAAAAACGCTTAGGTTAAGTTTCAGAGTTGCTTCTAATGTACCAAAGCTGGACTTAGACATAATTTCACTCTCACAACATTATGGCTGGTTGGAGACAGTCCGAACCACAAGTACCGGGTCCATGGTTCTGGCCGTATACTGGGGGGACGGGGACGACTCCCATTAACCCCTGACTATACCGGGGATACGCTTATCACAATGCCTTTCTGGTCTGTGCTGAAGCAGGGCATTCTGGCAGGCAAGTGGCTTGACCTTTATTAGTGAGCCTGGTTACCCCCTCTGGAACCACAGACTTAGAAATCGCCAGCTCATATACAGTGCATAAAATATATTTATATATATACCCTTATACACCATTTTAATAAAAAATATCACAAAATTCTTCTAAGTCCCTCGGGAAGAGTGAAAGACGCGCACGTTCATTTTCAGAGCTCCTAGACCTTCCTATAAGAAGTTAGCCAAAAAGTAGCTTCGAAAAACGCTTAGGTTAAGTTTCAGAGTTGCTTCTAATGTACCAAAGCTGGACTTAGACATAATGTCACTCTCACAACATTATGGCTGGTTGGAGACAGTCCGAACCACAAGTACCGGGTCCATGGTTCTGGCCGTATACTGGGGGGACGGGGACGACTCCCATTAACCCCTGACTATACCGGGGATAGGCTTATCACAATGCCTTTCTGGTCTGTGCTGAAGCAGGGCATTCTGGCAGCCAAGTGGCTTGACCTTTATTAGTGAGCCTGGTTACCCCCTCTCGGAACCACAGACTTAGAAATCGCCAGCTCATATACAGTGCATAAAATATATTTATATATATACCCTTATACACCATTTTAATAAAAAATATCACAAAATTCTTCTAAGTCTCTCGGGAAGAGTGAAAGACGCGCACGTTCATTTTCAGAGCTCCTAGACCTTCCTATAAGAAGTTAGCTAAAAAGTAGCTTCGAAAAACGCTTAGGTTAAGTTTCAGAGTTGCTTCTAATGTACCAAAGCTGGACTTAGACATAATTTCACTCTCACAACATTATGGCTGGTTGGAGACAGTCCGAACCACAAGTACCGGGTCCATGGTTCTGGCCGTATACTGGGGGGACGGGGACGACTCCCATTAACCCCTGACTATACCGGGGATACGCTTATCACAATGCCTTTCTGGTCTGTGCTGAAGCAGGGCATTCTGGCAGGCAAGTGGCTTGACCTTTATTAGTGAGCCTGGTTACCCCCTCTGGAACCACAGACTTAGAAATCGCCAGCTCATATACAGTGCATAAAATATATTTATATATATACCCTTATACACCATTTTAATAAAAAATATCACAAAATTCTTCTAAGTCCCTCGGGAAGAGTGAAAGACGCGCACGTTCATTTTCAGAGCTCCTAGACCTTCCTATAAGAAGTTAGCCAAAAAGTAGCTTCGAAAAACGCTTAGGTTAAGTTTCAGAGTTGCTTCTAATGTACCAAAGCTGGACTTAGACATAATGTCACTCTCACAACATTATGGCTGGTTGGAGACAGTCCGAACCACAAGTACCGGGTCCATGGTTCTGGCCGTATACTGGGGGGACGGGGACGACTCCCATTAACCCCTGACTATACCGGGGATAGGCTTATCACAATGCCTTTCTGGTCTGTGCTGAAGCAGGGCATTCTGGCAGCCAAGTGGCTTGACCTTTATTAGTGAGCCTGGTTACCCCCTCTCGGAACCACAGACTTAGAAATCGCCAGCTCATATACAGTGCATAAAATATATTTATATATATACCCTTATACACCATTTTAATAAAAAATATCACAAAATTCTTCTAAGTCTCTCGGGAAGAGTGAAAGACGCGAACGTTCATTTTCAGAGCTCCTAGACCTTCCTATAAGAAGTTAGCCAAAAAGTAGCTTCGAAAAACGCTTAGGTTAAGTTTCAGAGTTGCTTCTAATGTACCAAAGCTGGACTTAGACATAATTTCACTCTCACAACATTATGGCTGGTTGGAGACAGTCCGAACCACAAGTACCGGGTCCATGGTTCTGGCCGTATACTGGGGGGACGGGGACGACTCCCATTAACCCCTGACTATACCGGGGATACGCTTATCACAATGCCTTTCTGGTCTGTGCTGAAGCAGGGCATTCTGGCAGGCAAGTGGCTTGACCTTTATTAGTGAGCCTGGTTACCCCCTCTGGAACCACAGACTTAGAAATCGCCAGCTCATATACAGTGCATAAAATATATTTATATATATACCCTTATACACCATTTTAATAAAAAATATCACAAAATTCTTCTAAGTCCCTCGGGAAGAGTGAAAGACGCGCACGTTCATTTTCAGAGCTCCTAGACCTTCCTATAAGAAGTTAGCCAAAAAGTAGCTTCGAAAAACGCTTAGGTTAAGTTTCAGAGTTGCTTCTAATGTACCAAAGCTGGACTTAGACATAATGTCACTCTCACAACATTATGGCTGGTTGGAGACAGTCCGAACCACAAGTACCGGGTCCATGGTTCTGGCCGTATACTGGGGGGACGGGGACGACTCCCATTAACCCCTGACTATACCGGGGATAGGCTTATCACAATGCCTTTCTGGTCTGTGCTGAAGCAGGGCATTCTGGCAGCCAAGTGGCTTGACCTTTATTAGTGAGCCTGGTTACCCCCTCTCGGAACCACAGACTTAGAAATCGCCAGCTCATATACAGTGCATAAAATATATTTATATATATACCCTTATACACCATTTTAATAAAAAATATCACAAAATTCTTCTAAGTCTCTCGGGAAGAGTGAAAGACGCGAACGTTCATTTTCAGAGCTCCTAGACCTTCCTATAAGAAGTTAGCCAAAAAGTAGCTTCGAAAAACGCTTAGGTTAAGTTTCAGAGTTGCTTCTAATGTACCAAAGCTGGACTTAGACATAATTTCACTCTCACAACATTATGGCTGGTTGGAGACAGTCCGAACCACAAGTACCGGGTCCATGGTTCTGGCCGTATACTGGGGGGACGGGGACGACTCCCATTAACCCCTGACTATACCGGGGATACGCTTATCACAATGCCTT
The DNA here is from genome assembly GCF_040206685.1 of Ascaphus truei. Taxonomy (NCBI): domain Eukaryota; kingdom Metazoa; phylum Chordata; class Amphibia; order Anura; family Ascaphidae; genus Ascaphus; species Ascaphus truei. The sequence goes on along the minus strand of NW_027454428.1, from coordinate 264,178 downwards.
TCTGGTCTGTGCTGAAGCAGGGCATTCTGGCAGGCAAGTGGCTTGACCTTTATTAGTGAGCCTGGTTACCCCCTCTGGAACCACAGACTTAGAAATCGCCAGCTCATATACAGTGCATAAAATATATTTATATATATACCCTTATACACCATTTTAATAAAAAATATCACAAAATTCTTCTAAGTCCCTCGGGAAGAGTGAAAGACGCGCACGTTCATTTTCAGAGCTCCTAGACCTTCCTATAAGAAGTTAGCCAAAAAGTAGCTTCGAAAAACGCTTAGGTTAAGTTTCAGAGTTGCTTCTAATGTACCAAAGCTGGACTTAGACATAATGTCACTCTCACAACATTATGGCTGGTTGGAGACAGTCCGAACCACAAGTACCGGGTCCATGGTTCTGGCCGTATACTGGGGGGACGGGGACGACTCCCATTAACCCCTGACTATACCGGGGATAGGCTTATCACAATGCCTTTCTGGTCTGTGCTGAAGCAGGGCATTCTGGCAGCCAAGTGGCTTGACCTTTATTAGTGAGCCTGGTTACCCCCTCTCGGAACCACAGACTTAGAAATCGCCAGCTCATATACAGTGCATAAAATATATTTATATATATACCCTTATACACCATTTTAATAAAAAATATCACAAAATTCTTCTAAGTCTCTCGGGAAGAGTGAAAGACGCGCACGTTCATTTTCAGAGCTCCTAGACCTTCCTATAAGAAGTTAGCTAAAAAGTAGCTTCGAAAAACGCTTAGGTTAAGTTTCAGAGTTGCTTCTAATGTACCAAAGCTGGACTTAGACATAATTTCACTCTCACAACATTATGGCTGGTTGGAGACAGTCCGAACCACAAGTACCGGGTCCATGGTTCTGGCCGTATACTGGGGGGACGGGGACGACTCCCATTAACCCCTGACTATACCGGGGATACGCTTATCACAATGCCTTTCTGGTCTGTGCTGAAGCAGGGCATTCTGGCAGGCAAGTGGCTTGACCGTTATTAGTGAGCCTGGTTACCCCCTCTGGAACCACAGACTTAGAAATCGCCAGCTCATATACAGTGCATAAAATATATTTATATATATACCCTTATACACCATTTTAATAAAAAATATCACAAAATTCTTCTAAGTCCCTCGGGAAGAGTGAAAGACGCGCACGTTCATTTTCAGAGCTCCTAGACCTTCCTATAAGAAGTTAGCCAAAAAGTAGCTTCGAAAAACGCTTAGGTTAAGTTTCAGAGTTGCTTCTAATGTACCAAAGCTGGACTTAGACATAATGTCACTCTCACAACATTATGGCTGGTTGGAAACAGTCCGAACCACAAGTACCGGGTCCATGGTTCTGGCCGTATACTGGGGGGACGGGGACGACTCCCATTAACCCCTGACTATACCGGGGATACGCTTATCACAATGCCTTTCTGGTCTGTGCTGAAGCAGGGCATTCTGGCAGGCAAGTGGCTTGACTTTTATTAGTGAGCCTGGTTACCCCCTCTGGAACCACAGACTTAGAAATCGCCAGCTCATATACAGTGCATAAAATATATTTATATATATACCCTTATACACCATTTTAATAAAAAATATCACAAAATTCTTCTAAGTCTCTCGGGAAGAGTGAAAGACGCGCACGTTCATTTTCAGAGCTCCTACACCTTCCTATAAAAAGTTAGCCAAAAAGTAGCTTCGAAAAACGCTTAGGTTAAGTTTCAGAGTTGCTTCTAATGTACCAAAGCTGGACTTAGACATAATGTCACTCTCACAACATTATGGCTGGTTGGAAACAGTCCGAACCACAAGTACCGGGTCCATGGTTATGGCCGTATACTGGGGGGACGGGGACGACTCCCATTAACCCCTGACTATACCGGGGATACGCTTATCACAATGCCTTTCTGGTCTGTGCTGAAGCAGGGCATTCTGGCAGCCAAGTGGCTTGACCTTTATTAGTGAGCCTGGTTACCCCCTCTGGAACCACAGACTTAGAAATCGCCAGCTCATATACGGTGCATAAAATATATTTATATATATACCCTTATACACCATTTTAATAAAAAATATCACAAAATTCTTCTAAGTACCTCGGGAAGAGTGAAAGACGCGCACGTTCATTTTCAGAGCTCCTACACCTTCCTATAAAAAGTTAGCCAAAAAGTAGCTTCGAAAAACGCTTAGGTTAAGTTTCAGAGTTGCTTCTAATGTACCAAAGCTGGACTTAGACATAATGTCACTCTCACAACATTATGGCTGGTTGGAAACAGTCCGAACCACAAGTACCGGGTCCATGGTTCTGGCCGTATACTGGGGGGACGGGGACGACTCCCATTAACCCCTGACTATACCGGGGATACGCTTATCACAATGCCTTTCTGGTCTGTGCTGAAGCAGGGCATTCTGGCAGGCAAGTGGCTTGACTTTTATTAGTGAGCCTGGTTACCCCCTCTGGAACCACAGACTTAGAAATCGCCAGCTCATATACAGTGCATAAAATATATTTATATATATACCCTTATACACCATTTTAATAAAAAATATCACAAAATTCTTCTAAGTACCTCGGGAAGAGTGAAAGACGCGCACGTTCATTTTCAGAGCTCCTACACCTTCCTATAAAAAGTTAGCCAAAAAGTAGCTTCGAAAAACGCTTAGGTTAAGTTTCAGAGTTGCTTCTAATGTACCAAAGCTGGACTTAGACATAATGTCACTCTCACAACATTATGGCTGGTTGGAAACAGTCCGAACCACAAGTACCGGGTCCATGGTTATGGCCGTATACTGGGGGGACGGGGACGACTCCCATTAACCCCTGACTATACCGGGGATACGCTTATCACAATGCCTTTCTGGTCTGTGCTGAAGCAGGGCATTCTGGCAGGCAAGTGGCTTGACCTTTATTAGTGAGCCTGGTTACCCCCTCTGGAACCACAGACTTAGAAATCGCCAGCTCATATACAGTGCATAAAATATATTTATATATATACCCTTATACACCATTTTAATAAAAAATATCACAAAATTCTTCTAAGTACCTCGGGAAGAGTGAAAGACGCGCACGTTCATTTTCAGAGCTCCTACACCTTCCTATAAAAAGTTAGCCAAAAAGTAGCTTCGAAAAACGCTTAGGTTAAGTTTCAGAGTTGCTTCTAATGTACCAAAGCTGGACTTAGACATAATGTCACTCTCACAACATTATGGCTGGTTGGAAACAGTCCGAACCACAAGTACCGGGTCCATGGTTCTGGCCGTATACTGGGGGGACGGGGACGACTCCCATTAACCCCTGACTATACCGGGGATACGCTTATCACAATGCCTTTCTGGTCTGTGCTGAAGCAGGGCATTCTGGCAGGCAAGTGGCTTGACTTTTATTAGTGAGCCTGGTTACCCCCTCTGGAACCACAGACTTAGAAATCGCCAGCTCATATACAGTGCATAAAATATATTTATATATATACCCTTATACACCATTTTAATAAAAAATATCACAAAATTCTTCTAAGTACCTCGGGAAGAGTGAAAGACGCGCACGTTCATTTTCAGAGCTCCTACACCTTCCTATAAAAAGTTAGCCAAAAAGTAGCTTCGAAAAACGCTTAGGTTAAGTTTCAGAGTTGCTTCTAATGTACCAAAGCTGGACTTAGACATAATGTCACTCTCACAACATTATGGCTGGTTGGAAACAGTCCGAACCACAAGTACCGGGTCCATGGTTATGGCCGTATACTGGGGGGACGGGGACGACTCCCATTAACCCCTGACTATACCGGGGATACGCTTATCACAATGCCTTTCTGGTCTGTGCTGAAGCAGGGCATTCTGGCAGCCAAGTGGCTTGACCTTTATTAGTGAGCCTGGTTACCCCCTCTGGAACCACAGACTTAGAAATCGCCAGCTCATATACAGTGCATAAAATATATTTATATATATACCCTTATACACCATTTTAATAAAAAATATCACAAAATTCTTCTAAGTACCTCGGGAAGAGTGAAAGACGCGCACGTTCATTTTCAGAGCTCCTACACCTTCCTATAAAAAGTTAGCCAAAAAGTAGCTTCGAAAAACGCTTAGGTTAAGTTTCAGAGTTGCTTCTAATGTACCAAAGCTGGACTTAGACATAATGTCACTCTCACAACATTATGGCTGGTTGGAAACAGTCCGAACCACAAGTACCGGGTCCATGGTTATGGCCGTATACTGGGGGGACGGGGACGACTCCCATTAACCCCTGACTATACCGGGGATACGCTTATCACAATGCCTTTCTGGTCTGTGCTGAAGCAGGGCATTCTGGCAGGCAAGTGGCTTGACCTTTATTAGTGAGCCTGGTTACCCCCTCTGGAACCACAGACTTAGAAATCGCCAGCTCATATACAGTGCATAAAATATATTTATATATATACCCTTATACACCATTTTAATAAAAAATATCACAAAATTCTTCTAAGTACCTCGGGAAGAGTGAAAGACGCGCACGTTCATTTTCAGAGCTCCTACACCTTCCTATAAAAAGTTAGCCAAAAAGTAGCTTCGAAAAACGCTTAGGTTAAGTTTCAGAGTTGCTTCTAATGTACCAAAGCTGGACTTAGACATAATGTCACTCTCACAACATTATGGCTGGTTGGAAACAGTCCGAACCACAAGTACCGGGTCCATGGTTCTGGCCGTATACTGGGGGGACGGGGACGACTCCCATTAACCCCTGACTATACCGGGGATACGCTTATCACAATGCCTTTCTGGTCTGTGCTGAAGCAGGGCATTCTGGCAGGCAAGTGGCTTGACCTTTATTAGTGAGCCTGGTTACCCCCTCTCGGAACCACAGACTTAGAAATCGCCAGCTCATATACAGTGCATAAAATATATTTATATATATACCCTTATACACCATTTTAATAAAAAAATATCACAAAATTCTTCTAAGTCCCTCGGGAAGAGAGAAAGACGCGTACGTTCATTTTCAGAGCTCCTAGACCTTCCTATAAGAAGTTAGCTAAAAAGTAGCTTCGAAAAACGCTTAGGTTAAGTTTCAGAGTTGCTTCTAATGTACCAAAGCTGGACTTAGACATAATTTCACTCTCACAACATTATGGCTAGTTGGAGACAGTCCGAACCACAAGTGCCGGGTCCATGGTTCTGGCCGTATACTGGGGGGACGGGGACGACTCCCATTAACCCCTGACTATACCGGGGATACGCTTATCACAATGCCTTTCTGGTCTGTGCTGAAGCAGGGCATTCTGGCAGCCAAGTGGCTTGACCTTTATTAGTGAGCCTGGTTACCCCCTCTCGGAACCACAGACTTAGAAATCGCCAGCTCATATACAGTGCATAAAATATATTTATATATATACCCTTATACACCATTTTAATAAAAAAATATCACAAAATTCTTCTAAGTCTCTCGGGAAGAGTGAAAGACGCGCACGTTCATTTTCAGAGCTCCTAGACCTTCCTATAAGAAGTTAGCCAAAAAGTAGCTTCGAAAAACGCTTAGGTTAAGTTTCAGAGTTGCTTCTAATGTACCAAAGCTGGACTTAGACATAATTTCACTCTCACAACATTATGGCTGGTTGGAGACAGTCCGAACCACAAGTACCGGGTCCATGGTTCTGGCCGTATACTGGGGGGACGGGGACGACTCCCATTAACCCCTGACTATACCGGGGATACGCTTATCACAATGCCTTTCTGGTCTGTGCTGAAGCAGGGCATTCTGGCAGGCAAGTGGCTTGACCTTTATTAGTGAGCCTGGTTACCCCCTCTGGAACCACAGACTTAGAAATCGCCAGCTCATATACAGTGCATAAAATATATTTATATATATACCCTTATACACCATTTTAATAAAAAATATCACAAAATTCTTCTAAGTCCCTCGGGAAGAGTGAAAGACGCGCACGTTCATTTTCAGAGCTCCTAGACCTTCCTATAAGAAGTTAGCCAAAAAGTAGCTTCGAAAAACGCTTAGGTTAAGTTTCAGAGTTGCTTCTAATGTACCAAAGCTGGACTTAGACATAATGTCACTCTCACAACATTATGGCTGGTTGGAGACAGTCCGAACCACAAGTACCGGGTCCATGGTTCTGGCCGTATACTGGGGGGACGGGGACGACTCCCATTAACCCCTGACTATACCGGGGATACGCTTATCACAATGCCTTTCTGGTCTGTGCTGAAGCAGGGCATTCTGGCAGCCAAGTGGCTTGACCTTTATTAGTGAGCCTGGTTACCCCCTCTCGGAACCACAGACTTAGAAATCGCCAGCTCATATACAGTGCATAAAATATATTTATATATATACCCTTATACACCATTTTAATAAAAAATATCACAAAATTCTTCTAAGTCCCTCGGGAAGAGTGAAAGACGCGCACGTTCATTTTCAGAGCTCCTAGACCTTCCTATAAGAAGTTAGCCAAAAAGTAGCTTCGAAAAACGCTTAGGTTAAGTTTCAGAGTTGCTTCTAATGTACCAAAGCTGGACTTAGACATAATGTCACTCTCACAACATTATGGCTGGTTGGAGACAGTCCGAACCACAAGTACCGGGTCCATGGTTCTGGCCGTATACTGGGGGGACGGGGACGACTCCCATTAACCCCTGACTATACCGGGGATACGCTTATCACAATGCCTTTCTGGTCTGTGCTGAAGCAGGGCATTCTGGCAGGCAAGTGGCTTGACCTTTATTAGTGAGCCTGGTTACCCCCTCTGGAACCACAGACTTAGAAATCGCCAGCTCATATACAGTGCATAAAATATATTTATATATATACCCTTATACACCATTTTAATAAAAAATATCACAAAATTCTTCTAAGTACCTCGGGAAGAGTGAAAGACGCGCACGTTCATTTTCAGAGCTCCTACACCTTCCTATAAAAAGTTAGCCAAAAAGTAGCTTCGAAAAACGCTTAGGTTAAGTTTCAGAGTTGCTTCTAATGTACCAAAGCTGGACTTAGACATAATGTCACTCTCACAACATTATGGCTGGTTGGAAACAGTCCGAACCACAAGTACCGGGTCCATGGTTCTGGCCGTATACTGGGGGGACGGGGACGACTCCCATTAACCCCTGACTATACCGGGGATACGCTTATCACAATGCCTTTCTGGTCTGTGCTGAAGCAGGGCATTCTGGCAGCCAAGTGGCTTGACCTTTATTAGTGAGCCTGGTTACCCCCTCTCGGAACCACAGACTTAGAAATCGCCAGCTCATATACAGTGCATAAAATATATTTATATATATACCCTTATACACCATTTTAATAAAAAAATATCACAAAATTCTTCTAAGTCTCTCGGGAAGAGTGAAAGACGCGCACGTTCATTTTCAGAGCTCCTAGACCTTCCTATAAGAAGTTAGCCAAAAAGTAGCTTCGAAAAACGCTTAGGTTAAGTTTCAGAGTTGCTTCTAATGTACCAAAGCTGGACTTAGACATAATTTCACTCTCACAACATTATGGCTGGTTGGAGACAGTCCGAACCACAAGTACCGGGTCAATGGTTCTGGCCGTATACTGGGGGGACGGGGACGACTCCCATTAACCCCTGACTATACCGGGGATACGCTTATCACAATGCCTTTCTGGTCTGTGCTGAAGCAGGGCATTCTGGCAGGCAAGTGGCTTGACCTTTATTAGTGAGCCTGGTTACCCCCTCTGGAACCACAGACTTAGAAATCGCCAGCTCATATACAGTGCATAAAATATATTTATATATATACCCTTATACACCATTTTAATAAAAAATATCACAAAATTCTTCTAAGTCCCTCGGGAAGAGTGAAAGACGCGCACGTTCATTTTCAGAGCTCCTAGACCTTCCTATAAGAAGTTTGCCAAAAAGTAGCTTCGAAAAACGCTTAGGTTAAGTTTCAGAGTTGCTTCTAATGTACCAAAGCTGGACTTAGACATAATGTCACTCTCACAACATTATGGCTGGTTGGAGACAGTCCGAACCACAAGTACCGGGTCCATGGTTCTGGCCGTATACTGGGGGGACGGGGACGACTCCCATTAACCCCTGACTATACCGGGGATACGCTTATCACAATGCCTTTCTGGTCTGTGCTGAAGCAGGGCATTCTGGCAGCCAAGTGGCTTGACCTTTATTAGTGAGCCTGGTTACCCCCTCTGGAACCACAGACTTAGAAATCGCCAGCTCATATACAGTGCATAAAATATATTTATATATATACCCTTATACACCATTTTAATAAAAAATATCACAAAATTCTTCTAAGTACCTCGGGAAGAGTGAAAGACGCGCACGTTCATTTTCAGAGCTCCTACACCTTCCTATAAAAAGTTAGCCAAAAAGTAGCTTCGAAAAACGCTTAGGTTAAGTTTCAGAGTTGCTTCTAATGTACCAAAGCTGGACTTAGACATAATGTCACTCTCACAACATTATGGCTGGTTGGAAACAGTCCGAACCACAAGTACCGGGTCCATGGTTCTGGCCGTATACTGGGGGGACGGGGACGACTCCCATTAACCCCTGACTATACCGGGGATACGCTTATCACAATGCCTTTCTGGTCTGTGCTGAAGCAGGGCATTCTGGCAGGCAAGTGGCTTGACTTTTATTAGTGAGCCTGGTTACCCCCTCTGGAACCACAGACTTAGAAATCGCCAGCTCATATACAGTGCATAAAATATATTTATATATATACCCTTATACACCATTTTAATAAAAAATATCACAAAATTCTTCTAAGTACCTCGGGAAGAGTGAAAGACGCGCACGTTCATTTTCAGAGCTCCTACACCTTCCTATAAAAAGTTAGCCAAAAAGTAGCTTCGAAAAACGCTTAGGTTAAGTTTCAGAGTTGCTTCTAATGTACCAAAGCTGGACTTAGACATAATGTCACTCTCACAACATTATGGCTGGTTGGAAACAGTCCGAACCACAAGTACCGGGTCCATGGTTATGGCCGTATACTGGGGGGACGGGGACGACTCCCATTAACCCCTGACTATACCGGGGATACGCTTATCACAATGCCTTTCTGGTCTGTGCTGAAGCAGGGCATTCTGGCAGGCAAGTGGCTTGACCTTTATTAGTGAGCCTGGTTACCCCCTCTGGAACCACAGACTTAGAAATCGCCAGCTCATATACAGTGCATAAAATATATTTATATATATACCCTTATACACCATTTTAATAAAAAATATCACAAAATTCTTCTAAGTACCTCGGGAAGAGTGAAAGACGCGCACGTTCATTTTCAGAGCTCCTACACCTTCCTATAAAAAGTTAGCCAAAAAGTAGCTTCGAAAAACGCTTAGGTTAAGTTTCAGAGTTGCTTCTAATGTACCAAAGCTGGACTTAGACATAATGTCACTCTCACAACATTATGGCTGGTTGGAAACAGTCCGAACCACAAGTACCGGGTCCATGGTTATGGCCGTATACTGGGGGGACGGGGACGACTCCCATTAACCCCTGACTATACCGGGGATACGCTTATCACAATGCCTTTCTGGTCTGTGCTGAAGCAGGGCATTCTGGCAGGCAAGTGGCTTGACCTTTATTAGTGAGCCTGGTTACCCCCTCTCGGAACCACAGACTTAGAAATCGCCAGCTCATATACAGTGCATAAAATATATTTATATATATACCCTTATACACCATTTTAATAAAAAAATATCACAAAATTCTTCTAAGTCCCTCGGGAAGAGAGAAAGACGCGTACGTTCATTTTCAGAGCTCCTAGACCTTCCTATAAGAAGTTAGCTAAAAAGTAGCTTCGAAAAACGCTTAGGTTAAGTTTCAGAGTTGCTTCTAATGTACCAAAGCTGGACTTAGACATAATTTCACTCTCACAACATTATGGCTAGTTGGAGACAGTCCGAACCACAAGTGCCGGGTCCATGGTTCTGGCCGTATACTGGGGGGACGGGGACGACTCCCATTAACCCCTGACTATACCGGGGATACGCTTATCACAATGCCTTTCTGGTCTGTGCTGAAGCAGGGCATTCTGGCAGCCAAGTGGCTTGACCTTTATTAGTGAGCCTGGTTACCCCCTCTCGGAACCACAGACTTAGAAATCGCCAGCTCATATACAGTGCATAAAATATATTTATATATATACCCTTATACACCATTTTAATAAAAAAATATCACAAAATTCTTCTAAGTCTCTCGGGAAGAGTGAAAGACGCGCACGTTCATTTTCAGAGCTCCTAGACCTTCCTATAAGAAGTTAGCCAAAAAGTAGCTTCGAAAAACGCTTAGGTTAAGTTTCAGAGTTGCTTCTAATGTACCAAAGCTGGACTTAGACATAATTTCACTCTCACAACATTATGGCTGGTTGGAGACAGTCCGAACCACAAGTACCGGGTCCATGGTTCTGGCCGTATACTGGGGGGGCGGGGACGACTCCCATTAACCCCTGACTATACCGGGGATACGCTTATCACAATGCCTTTCTGGTCTGTGCTGAAGCAGGGCATTCTGGCAGGCAAGTGGCTTGACCTTTATTAGTGAGCCTGGTTACCCCCTCTGGAACCACAGACTTAGAAATCGCCAGCTCATATACAGTGCATAAAATATATTTATATATATACCCTTATACACCATTTTAATAAAAAATATCACAAAATTCTTCTAAGTCCCTCGGGAAGAGTGAAAGACGCGCACGTTCATTTTCAGAGCTCCTAGACCTTCCTATAAGAAGTTAGCCAAAAAGTAGCTTCGAAAAACGCTTAGGTTAAGTTTCAGAGTTGCTTCTAATGTACCAAAGCTGGACTTAGACATAATGTCACTCTCACAACATTATGGCTGGTTGGAGACAGTCCGAACCACAAGTACCGGGTCCATGGTTCTGGCCGTATACTGGGGGGACGGGGACGACTCCCATTAACCCCTGACTATACCGGGGATACGCTTATCACAATGCCTTTCTGGTCTGTGCTGAAGCAGGGCATTCTGGCAGCCAAGTGGCTTGACCTTTATTAGTGAGCCTGGTTACCCCCTCTCGGAACCACAGACTTAGAAATCGCCAGCTCATATACAGTGCATAAAATATATTTATATATATACCCTTATACACCATTTTAATAAAAAATATCACAAAATTCTTCTAAGTCTCTCGGGAAGAGTGAAAGACGCGCACGTTCATTTTCAGAGCTCCTAGACCTTCCTATAAGAAGTTAGCTAAAAAGTAGCTTCGAAAAACGCTTAGGTTAAGTTTCAGAGTTGCTTCTAATGTACCAAAGCTGGACTTAGACATAATTTCACTCTCACAACATTATGGCTGGTTGGAGACAGTCCGAACCACAAGTACCGGTTCCATGGTTCTGGCCGTATACTGGGGGGACGGGGACGACTCCCATTAACCCCTGACTATACCGGGGATACGCTTATCACAATGCCTTTCTGGTCTGTGCTGAAGCAGGGCATTCTGGCAGGCAAGTGGCTTGACCGTTATTAGTGAGCCTGGTTACCCCCTCTGGAACCACAGACTTAGAAATCGCCAGCTCATTTACAGTGCATAAAATATATTTATATATATACCCTTATACACCATTTTAATAAAAAATATCACAAAATTCTTCTAAGTCCCTCGGGAAGAGTGAAAGACGCGCACGTTCATTTTCAGAGCTCCTAGACCTTCCTATAAGAAGTTAGCCAAAAAGTAGCTTCGAAAAACGCTTAGGTTAAGTTTCAGAGTTGCTTCTAATGTACCAAAGCTGGACTTAGACATAATGTCACTCTCACAACATTATGGCTGGTTGGAGACAGTCCGAACCACAAGTACCGGGTCCATGGTTCTGGCCGTATACTGGGGGGACGGGGACGACTCCCATTAACCCCTGACTATACCGGGGATACGCTTATCACAATGCCTTTCTGGTCTGTGCTGAAGCAGGGCATTCTGGCAGGCAAGTGGCTTGACCTTTATTAGTGAGCCTGGTTACCCCCTCTGGAACCACAGACTTAGAAATCGCCAGCTCATATACAGTGCATAAAATATATTTATATATATACCCTTATACACCATTTTAATAAAAAATATCACAAAATTCTTCTAAGTACCTCGGGAAGAGTGAAAGACGCGCACGTTCATTTTCAGAGCTCCTACACCTTCCTATAAAAAGTTAGCCAAAAAGTAGCTTCGAAAAACGCTTAGGTTAAGTTTCAGAGTTGCTTCTAATGTACCAAAGCTGGACTTAGACATAATGTCACTCTCACAACATTATGGCTGGTTGGAAACAGTCCGAACCACAAGTACCGGGTCCATGGTTCTGGCCGTATACTGGGGGGACGGGGACGACTCCCATTAACCCCTGACTATACCGGGGATACGCTTATCACAATGCCTTTCTGGTCTGTGCTGAAGCAGGGCATTCTGGCAGCCAAGTGGCTTGACCTTTATTAGTGAGCCTGGTTACCCCCTCTCGGAACCACAGACTTAGAAATCGCCAGCTCATATACAGTGCATAAAATATATTTATATATATACCCTTATACACCATTTTAATAAAAAAATATCACAAAATTCTTCTAAGTCTCTCGGGAAGAGTGAAAGACGCGCACGTTCATTTTCAGAGCTCCTAGACCTTCCTATAAGAAGTTAGCCAAAAAGTAGCTTCGAAAAACGCTTAGGTTAAGTTTCAGAGTTGCTTCTAATGTACCAAAGCTGGACTTAGACATAATTTCACTCTCACAACATTATGGCTGGTTGGAGACAGTCCGAACCACAAGTACCGGGTCAATGGTTCTGGCCGTATACTGGGGGGACGGGGACGACTCCCATTAACCCCTGACTATACCGGGGATACGCTTATCACAATGCCTTTCTGGTCTGTGCTGAAGCAGGGCATTCTGGCAGGCAAGTGGCTTGACCTTTATTAGTGAGCCTGGTTACCCCCTCTGGAACCACAGACTTAGAAATCGCCAGCTCATATACAGTGCATAAAATATATTTATATATATACCCTTATACACCATTTTAATAAAAAATATCACAAAATTCTTCTAAGTCCCTCGGGAAGAGTGAAAGACGCGCACGTTCATTTTCAGAGCTCCTAGACCTTCCTATAAGAAGTTTGCCAAAAAGTAGCTTCGAAAAACGCTTAGGTTAAGTTTCAGAGTTGCTTCTAATGTACCAAAGCTGGACTTAGACATAATGTCACTCTCACAACATTATGGCTGGTTGGAGACAGTCCGAACCACAAGTACCGGGTCCATGGTTCTGGCCGTATACTGGGGGGACGGGGACGACTCCCATTAACCCCTGACTATACCGGGGATACGCTTATCACAATGCCTTTCTGGTCTGTGCTGAAGCAGGGCATTCTGGCAGCCAAGTGGCTTGACCTTTATTAGTGAGCCTGGTTACCCCCTCTCGGAACCACAGACTTAGAAATCGCCAGCTCATATACAGTGCATAAAATATATTTATATATATACCCTTATACACCATTTTAATAAAAAATATCACAAAATTCTTCTAAGTCTCTCGGGAAGAGTGAAAGACGCGCACGTTCATTTTCAGAGCTCCTAGACCTTCCTATAAGAAGTTAGCTAAAAATTAGCTTCGAAAAACGCTTAGGTTAAGTTTCAGAGTTGCTTCTAATGTACCAAAGCTGGACTTAGACATAATTTCACTCTCACAACATTATGGCTGGTTGGAGACAGTCCGAACCACAAGTACCGGGTCCATGGTTCTGGCCGTATACTGGGGGGACGGGGACGACTCCCATTAACCCCTGACTATACCGGGGATACGCTTATCACAATGCCTTTCTGGTCTGTGCTGAAGCAGGGCATTCTGGCAGGCAAGTGGCTTGACCGTTATTAGTGAGCCTGGTTACCCCCTCTGGAACCACAGACTTAGAAATCGCCAGCTCATATACAGTGCATAAAATATATTTATATATATACCCTTATACACCATTTTAATAAAAAATATCACAAAATTCTTCTAAGTCCCTCGGGAAGAGTGAAAGACGCGCACGTTCATTTTCAGAGCTCCTAGACCTTCCTATAAGAAGTTAGCCAAAAAGTAGCTTCGAAAAACGCTTAGGTTAAGTTTCAGAGTTGCTTCTAATGTACCAAAGCTGGACTTAGACATAATGTCACTCTCACAACATTATGGCTGGTTGGAGACAGTCCGAACCACAAGTACCGGGTCCATGGTTCTGGCCGTATACTGGGGGGACGGGGACGACTCCCATTAACCCCTGACTATACCGGGGATACGCTTATCACAATGCCTTTCTGGTCTGTGCTGAAGCAGGGCATTCTGGCAGCCAAGTGGCTTGACCTTTATTAGTGAGCCTGGTTACCCCCTCTCGGAACCACAGACTTAGAAATCGCCAGCTCATATACAGTGCATAAAATATATTTAAATATATACCCTTATACACCATTTTAATAAAAAATATCACAAAATTCTTCTAAGTCCCTCGGGAAGAGTGAAAGACGCGCACGTTCATTTTCAGAGCTCCTAGACCTTCCTATAAGAAGTTAGCCAAAAAGTAGCTTCGAAAAACGCTTAGGTTAAGTTTCAGAGTTGCTTCTAATGTACCAAAGCTGGACTTAGACATAATGTCACTCTCACAACATTATGGCTGGTTGGAGACAGTCCGAACCACAAGTACCGGGTCCATGGTTCTGGCCGTATACTGGGGGGACGGGGACGACTCCCATTAACCCCTGACTATACCGGGGATACGCTTATCACAATGCCTTTCTGGTCTGTGCTGAAGCAGGGCATTCTGGCAGCCAAGTGGCTTGACCTTTATTAGTGAGCCTGGTTACCCCCTCTCGGAACCACAGACTTAGAAATCGCCAGCTCATATACAGTGCATAAAATATATTTATATATATACCCTTATACACCATTTTAATAAAAAATATCACAAAATTCTTCTAAGTCTCTCGGGAAGAGTGAAAGACGCGCACGTTCATTTTCAGAGCTCCTAGACCTTCCTATAAGAAGTTAGCTAAAAAGTAGCTTCGAAAAACGCTTAGGTTAAGTTTCAGAGTTGCTTCTAATGTACCAAAGCTGGACTTAGACATAATTTCACTCTCACAACATTATGGCTGGTTGGAGACAGTCCGAACCACAAGTACCGGGTCCATGGTTCTGGCCATATACTGGGGGGACGGGGACGACTCCCATTAACCCCTGACTATACCGGGGATACGCTTATCACAATGCCTTTCTGGTCTGTGCTGAAGCAGGGCATTCTGGCAGGCAAGTGGCTTGACCTTTATTAGTGAGCCTGGTTACCCCCTCTCGGAACCACAGACTTAGAAATCGCCAGCTCATATACAGTGCATAAAATATATTTATATATATACCCTTATACACCATTTTAATAAAAAATATCACAAAATTCTTCTAAGTCTCTCGGGAAGAGTGAAAGACGCGCACGTTCATTTTCACAGCTCCTAGACCTTCCTATAAGAAGTTAGCTAAAAAGTAGCTTCGAAAAACGCTTAGGTTAAGTTTCAGAGTTGCTTCTAATGTACCAAAGCTGGACTTAGACATAATGTCACTCTCACAACATTATGGCTGGTTGGAGACAGTCCGAACCACAAGTACCGGGTCCATGGTTCTGGCCGTATACTGGGGGGACGGGGACGACTCCCATTAACCCCTGACTATACCGGGGATACGCTTATCACAATGCCTTTCTGGTCTGTGCTGAAGCAGGGCATTCTGGCAGCCAAGTGGCTTGACCTTTATTAGTGAGCCTGGTTACCCCCTCTCGGAACCACAGACTTAGAAATCGCCAGCTCATATACAGTGCATAAAATATATTTATATATATACCCTTATACACCATTTTAATAAAAAATATCACAAAATTCTTCTAAGTCCCTCGGGAAGAGTGAAAGACGCGCACGTTCATTTTCAGAGCTCCTAGACCTTCCTATAAGAAGTTAGCCAAAAAGTAGCTTCGAAAAACGCTTAGGTTAAGTTTCAGAGTTGCTTCTAATGTACCAAAGCTGGACTTAGACATAATGTCACTCTCACAACATTATGGCTGGTTGGAGACAGTCCGAACCACAAGTACCGGGTCCATGGTTCTGGCCGTATACTGGGGGGACGGGGACGACTCCCATTAACCCCTGACTATACCGGGGATACGCTTATCACAATGCCTTTCTGGTCTGTGCTGAAGCAGGGCATTCTGGCAGCCAAGTGGCTTGACCTTTATTAGTGAGCCTGGTTACCCCCTCTCGGAACCACAGACTTAGAAATCGCCAGCTCATATACAGTGCATAAAATATATTTATATATATACCCTTATACACCATTTTAATAAAAAATATCACAAAATTCTTCTAAGTCCCTCGGGAAGAGTGAAAGACGCGCACGTTCATTTTCAGAGCTCCTAGACCTTCCTATAAGAAGTTAGCCAAAAAGTAGCTTCGAAAAACGCTTAGGTTAAGTTTCAGAGTTGCTTCTAATGTACCAAAGCTGGACTTAGACATAATGTCACTCTCACAACATTATGGCTGGTTGGAGACAGTCCGAACCACAAGTACCGGGTCCATGGTTCTGGCCGTATACTGGGGGGACGGGGACGACTCCCATTAACCCCTGACTATACCGGGGATACGCTTATCACAATGCCTTTCTGGTCTGTGCTGAAGCAGGGCATTCTGGCAGCCAAGTGGCTTGACCTTTATTAGTGAGCCTGGTTACCCCCTCTCGGAACCACAGACTTAGAAATCGCCAGCTCATATACAGTGCATAAAATATATTTATATATATACCCTTATACACCATTTTAATAAAAAAATATCACAAAATTCTTCTAAGTCTCTCGGGAAGAGTGAAAGACGCGCACGTTCATTTTCAGAGCTCCTAGACCTTCCTATAAGAAGTTAGCCAAAAAGTAGCTTCGAAAAACGCTTAGGTTAAGTTTCAGAGTTGCTTCTAATGTACCAAAGCTGGACTTAGACATAATTTCACTCTCACAACATTATGGCTGGTTGGAGACAGTCCGAACCACAAGTACCGGGTCAATGGTTCTGGCCGTATACTGGGGGGACGGGGACGACTCCCATTAACCCCTGACTATACCGGGGATACGCTTATCACAATGCCTTTCTGGTCTGTGCTGAAGCAGGGCATTCTGGCAGGCAAGTGGCTTGACCTTTATTAGTGAGCCTGGTTACCCCCTCTGGAACCACAGACTTAGAAATCGCCAGCTCATATACAGTGCATAAAATATATTTATATATATACCCTTATACACCATTTTAATAAAAAATATCACAAAATTCTTCTAAGTCCCTCGGGAAGAGTGAAAGACGCGCACGTTCATTTTCAGAGCTCCTAGACCTTCCTATAAGAAGTTTGCCAAAAAGTAGCTTCGAAAAACGCTTAGGTTAAGTTTCAGAGTTGCTTCTAATGTACCAAAGCTGGACTTAGACATAATGTCACTCTCACAACATTATGGCTGGTTGGAGACAGTCCGAACCACAAGTACCGGGTCCATGGTTCTGGCCGTATACTGGGGGGACGGGGACGACTCCCATTAACCCCTGACTATACCGGGGATACGCTTATCACAATGCCTTTCTGGTCTGTGCTGAAGCAGGGCATTCTGGCAGCCAAGTGGCTTGACCTTTATTAGTGAGCCTGGTTACCCCCTCTCGGAACCACAGACTTAGAAATCGCCAGCTCATATACAGTGCATAAAATATATTTATATATATACCCTTATACACCATTTTAATAAAAAATATCACAAAATTCTTCTAAGTCTCTCGGGAAGAGTGAAAGACGCGCACGTTCATTTTCAGAGCTCCTAGACCTTCCTATAAGAAGTTAGCTAAAAATTAGCTTCGAAAAACGCTTAGGTTAAGTTTCAGAGTTGCTTCTAATGTACCAAAGCTGGACTTAGACATAATTTCACTCTCACAACATTATGGCTGGTTGGAGACAGTCCGAACCACAAGTACCGGGTCCATGGTTCTGGCCGTATACTGGGGGGACGGGGACGACTCCCATTAACCCCTGACTATACCGGGGATACGCTTATCACAATGCCTTTCTGGTCTGTGCTGAAGCAGGGCATTCTGGCAGGCAAGTGGCTTGACCGTTATTAGTGAGCCTGGTTACCCCCTCTGGAACCACAGACTTAGAAATCGCCAGCTCATATACAGTGCATAAAATATATTTATATATATACCCTTATACACCATTTTAATAAAAAATATCACAAAATTCTTCTAAGTCCCTCGGGAAGAGTGAAAGACGCGCACGTTCATTTTCAGAGCTCCTAGACCTTCCTATAAGAAGTTAGCCAAAAAGTAGCTTCGAAAAACGCTTAGGTTAAGTTTCAGAGTTGCTTCTAATGTACCAAAGCTGGACTTAGACATAATGTCACTCTCACAACATTATGGCTGGTTGGAGACAGTCCGAACCACAAGTACCGGGTCCATGGTTCTGGCCGTATACTGGGGGGACGGGGACGACTCCCATTAACCCCTGACTATACCGGGGATACGCTTATCACAATGCCTTTCTGGTCTGTGCTGAAGCAGGGCATTCTGGCAGCCAAGTGGCTTGACCTTTATTAGTGAGCCTGGTTACCCCCTCTCGGAACCACAGACTTAGAAATCGCCAGCTCATATACAGTGCATAAAATATATTTAAATATATACCCTTATACACCATTTTAATAAAAAATATCACAAAATTCTTCTAAGTCCCTCGGGAAGAGTGAAAGACGCGCACGTTCATTTTCAGAGCTCCTAGACCTTCCTATAAGAAGTTAGCCAAAAAGTAGCTTCGAAAAACGCTTAGGTTAAGTTTCAGAGTTGCTTCTAATGTACCAAAGCTGGACTTAGACATAATGTCACTCTCACAACATTATGGCTGGTTGGAGACAGTCCGAACCACAAGTACCGGGTCCATGGTTCTGGCCGTATACTGGGGGGACGGGGACGACTCCCATTAACCCCTGACTATACCGGGGATACGCTTATCACAATGCCTTTCTGGTCTGTGCTGAAGCAGGGCATTCTGGCAGCCAAGTGGCTTGACCTTTATTAGTGAGCCTGGTTACCCCCTCTCGGAACCACAGACTTAGAAATCGCCAGCTCATATACAGTGCATAAAATATATTTATATATATACCCTTATACACCATTTTAATAAAAAATATCACAAAATTCTTCTAAGTCTCTCGGGAAGAGTGAAAGACGCGCACGTTCATTTTCAGAGCTCCTAGACCTTCCTATAAGAAGTTAGCTAAAAAGTAGCTTCGAAAAACGCTTAGGTTAAGTTTCAGAGTTGCTTCTAATGTACCAAAGCTGGACTTAGACATAATTTCACTCTCACAACATTATGGCTGGTTGGAGACAGTCCGAACCACAAGTACCGGGTCCATGGTTCTGGCCATATACTGGGGGGACGGGGACGACTCCCATTAACCCCTGACTATACCGGGGATACGCTTATCACAATGCCTTTCTGGTCTGTGCTGAAGCAGGGCATTCTGGCACGCAAGTGGCTTGACCTTTATTAGTGAGCCTGGTTACCCCCTCTCGGAACCACAGACTTAGAAATCGCCAGCTCATATACAGTGCATAAAATATATTTATATATATACCCTTATACACCATTTTAATAAAAAATATCACAAAATTCTTCTAAGTCTCTCGGGAAGAGTGAAAGACGCGCACGTTCATTTTCACAGCTCCTAGACCTTCCTATAAGAAGTTAGCTAAAAAGTAGCTTCGAAAAACGCTTAGGTTAAGTTTCAGAGTTGCTTCTAATGTACCAAAGCTGGACTTAGACATAATGTCACTCTCACAACATTATGGCTGGTTGGAGACAGTCCGAACCACAAGTACCGGGTCCATGGTTCTGGCCGTATACTGGGGGGACGGGGACGACTCCCATTAACCCCTGACTATACCGGGGATACGCTTATCACAATGCCTTTCTGGTCTGTGCTGAAGCAGGGCATTCTGGCAGCCAAGTGGCTTGACCTTTATTAGTGAGCCTGGTTACCCCCTCTCGGAACCACAGACTTAGAAATCGCCAGCTCATATACAGTGCATAAAATATATTTATATATATACCCTTATACACCATTTTAATAAAAAATATCACAAAATTCTTCTAAGTCCCTCGGGAAGAGTGAAAGACGCGCACGTTCATTTTCAGAGCTCCTAGACCTTCCTATAAGAAGTTAGCCAAAAAGTAGCTTCGAAAAACGCTTAGGTTAAGTTTCAGAGTTGCTTCTAATGTACCAAAGCTGGACTTAGACATAATGTCACTCTCACAACATTATGGCTGGTTGGAGACAGTCCGAACCACAAGTACCGGGTCCATGGTTCTGGCCGTATACTGGGGGGACGGGGACGACTCCCATTAACCCCTGACTATACCGGGGATACGCTTATCACAATGCCTTTCTGGTCTGTGCTGAAGCAGGGCATTCTGGCAGCCAAGTGGCTTGACCTTTATTAGTGAGCCTGGTTACCCCCTCTCGGAACCACAGACTTAGAAATCGCCAGCTCATATACAGTGCATAAAATATATTTATATATATACCCTTATACACCATTTTAATAAAAAATATCACAAAATTCTTCTAAGTCCCTCGGGAAGAGTGAAAGACGCGCACGTTCATTTTCAGAGCTCCTAGACCTTCCTATAAGAAGTTAGCTAAAAAGTAGCTTCGAAAAACGCTTAGGTTAAGTTTCAGAGTTGCTTCTAATGTACCAAAGCTGGACTTAGACATAATTTCACTCTCACAACATTATGGCTGGTTGGAGACAGTCCGAACCACAAGTACCGGGTCCATGGTTCTGGCCATATACTGGGGGGACGGGGACGACTCCCATTAACCCCTGACTATACCGGGGATACGCTTATCACAATGCCTTTCTGGTCTGTGCTGAAGCAGGGCATTCTGGC
Organism: Ascaphus truei; assembly: GCF_040206685.1. Taxonomy (NCBI): domain Eukaryota; kingdom Metazoa; phylum Chordata; class Amphibia; order Anura; family Ascaphidae; genus Ascaphus; species Ascaphus truei. Next base: position 243,262 of record NW_027454428.1, on the reverse strand, counting down.
AGGCAAGTGGCTTGACCTTTATTAGTGAGCCTGGTTACCCCCTCTCGGAACCACAGACTTAGAAATCGCCAGCTCATATACAGTGCATAAAATATATTTATATATATACCCTTATACACCATTTTAATAAAAAATATCACAAAATTCTTCTAAGTCTCTCGGGAAGAGTGAAAGACGCGCACGTTCATTTTCACAGCTCCTAGACCTTCCTATAAGAAGTTAGCTAAAAAGTAGCTTCGAAAAACGCTTAGGTTAAGTTTCAGAGTTGCTTCTAATGTACCAAAGCTGGACTTAGACATAATTTCACTCTCACAACATTATGGCTGGTTGGAGACAGTCCGAACCACAAGTACCGGGTCCATGGTTCTGGCCGTATACTGGGGGGACGGGGACGACTCCCATTAACCCCTGACTATACCGGGGATACGCTTATCACAATGCCTTTCTGGTCTGTGCTGAAGCAGGGCATTCTGGCAGGCAAGTGGCTTGACCGTTATTAGTGAGCCTGGTTACCCCCTCTGGAACCACAGACTTAGAAATCGCCAGCTCATATACAGTGCATAAAATATATTTATATATATACCCTTATACACCATTTTAATAAAAAATATCACAAAATTCTTCTAAGTCCCTCGGGAAGAGTGAAAGACGCGCACGTTCATTTTCAGAGCTCCTAGACCTTCCTATAAGAAGTTAGCCAAAAAGTAGCTTCGAAAAACGCTTAGGTTAAGTTTCAGAGTTGCTTCTAATGTACCAAAGCTGGACTTAGACATAATGTCACTCTCACAACATTATGGCTGGTTGGAGACAGTCCGAACCACAAGTACCGGGTCCATGGTTCTGGCCGTATACTGGGGGGACGGGGACGACTCCCATTAACCCCTGACTATACCGGGGATACGCTTATCACAATGCCTTTCTGGTCTGTGCTGAAGCAGGGCATTCTGGCAGCCAAGTGGCTTGACCTTTATTAGTGAGCCTGGTTACCCCCTCTCGGAACCACAGACTTAGAAATCGCCAGCTCATATACAGTGCATAAAATATATTTATATATATACCCTTATACACCATTTTAATAAAAAATATCACAAAATTCTTCTAAGTCTCTCGGGAAGAGTGAAAGACGCGCACGTTCATTTTCAGAGCTCCTAGACCTTCCTATAAGAAGTTAGCTAAAAATTAGCTTCGAAAAACGCTTAGGTTAAGTTTCAGAGTTGCTTCTAATGTACCAAAGCTGGACTTAGACATAATTTCACTCTCACAACATTATGGCTGGTTGGAGACAGTCCGAACCACAAGTACCGGGTCCATGGTTCTGGCCGTATACTGGGGGGACGGGGACGACTCCCATTAACCCCTGACTATACCGGGGATACGCTTATCACAATGCCTTTCTGGTCTGTGCTGAAGCAGGGCATTCTGGCAGGCAAGTGGCTTGACCGTTATTAGTGAGCCTGGTTACCCCCTCTGGAACCACAGACTTAGAAATCGCCAGCTCATATACAGTGCATAAAATATATTTATATATATACCCTTATACACCATTTTAATAAAAAATATCACAAAATTCTTCTAAGTCCCTCGGGAAGAGTGAAAGACGCGCACGTTCATTTTCAGAGCTCCTAGACCTTCCTATAAGAAGTTAGCCAAAAAGTAGCTTCGAAAAACGCTTAGGTTAAGTTTCAGAGTTGCTTCTAATGTACCAAAGCTGGACTTAGACATAATGTCACTCTCACAACATTATGGCTAGTTGGAGACAGTCCGAACCACAAGTACCGGGTCCATGGTTCTGGCCGTATACTGGGGGGACGGGGACGACTCCCATTAACCCCTGACTATACCGGGGATACGCTTATCACAATGCCTTTCTGGTCTGTGCTGAAGCAGGGCATTCTGGCAGCCAAGTGGCTTGACCTTTATTAGTGAGCCTGGTTACCCCCTCTCGGAACCACAGACTTAGAAATCGCCAGCTCATATACAGTGCATAAAATATATTTAAATATATACCCTTATACACCATTTTAATAAAAAATATCACAAAATTCTTCTAAGTCCCTCGGGAAGAGTGAAAGACGCGCACGTTCATTTTCAGAGCTCCTAGACCTTCCTATAAGAAGTTAGCCAAAAAGTAGCTTCGAAAAACGCTTAGGTTAAGTTTCAGAGTTGCTTCTAATGTACCAAAGCTGGACTTAGACATAATGTCACTCTCACAACATTATGGCTGGTTGGAGACAGTCCGAACCACAAGTACCGGGTCCATGGTTCTGGCCGTATACTGGGGGGACGGGGACGACTCCCATTAACCCCTGACTATACCGGGGATACGCTTATCACAATGCCTTTCTGGTCTGTGCTGAAGCAGGGCATTCTGGCAGCCAAGTGGCTTGACCTTTATTAGTGAGCCTGGTTACCCCCTCTCGGAACCACAGACTTAGAAATGGCCAGCTCATATACAGTGCATAAAATATATTTATATATATACCCTTATACACCATTTTAATAAAAAATATCACAAAATTCTTCTAAGTCTCTCGGGAAGAGTGAAAGACGCGCACGTTCATTTTCAGAGCTCCTAGACCTTCCTATAAGAAGTTAGCTAAAAAGTAGCTTCGAAAAACGCTTAGGTTAAGTTTCAGAGTTGCTTCTAATGTACCAAAGCTGGACTTAGACATAATTTCACTCTCACAACATTATGGCTGGTTGGAGACAGTCCGAACCACAAGTACCGGGTCCATGGTTCTGGCCATATACTGGGGGGACGGGGACGACTCCCATTAACCCCTGACTATACCGGGGATACGCTTATCACAATGCCTTTCTGGTCTGTGCTGAAGCAGGGCATTCTGGCAGGCAAGTGGCTTGACCTTTATTAGTGAGCCTGGTTACCCCCTCTCGGAACCACAGACTTAGAAATCGCCAGCTCATATACAGTGCATAAAATATATTTATATATATACCCTTATACACCATTTTAATAAAAAATATCACAAAATTCTTCTAAGTCTCTCGGGAAGAGTGAAAGACGCGCACGTTCATTTTCACAGCTCCTAGACCTTCCTATAAGAAGTTAGCTAAAAAGTAGCTTCGAAAAACGCTTAGGTTAAGTTTCAGAGTTGCTTCTAATGTACCAAAGCTGGACTTAGACATAATTTCACTCTCACAACATTATGGCTGGTTGGAGACAGTCCGAACCACAAGTACCGGGTCCATGGTTCTGGCCGTATACTGGGGGGACGGGGACGACTCCCATTAACCCCTGACTATACCGGGGATACGCTTATCACAATGCCTTTCTGGTCTGTGCTGAAGCAGGGCATTCTGGCAGGCAAGTGGCTTGACCGTTATTAGTGAGCCTGGTTACCCCCTCTGGAACCACAGACTTAGAAATCGCCAGCTCATATACAGTGCATAAAATATATTTATATATATACCCTTATACACCATTTTAATAAAAAATATCACAAAATTCTTCTAAGTCCCTCGGGAAGAGTGAAAGACGCGCACGTTCATTTTCAGAGCTCCTAGACCTTCCTATAAGAAGTTAGCCAAAAAGTAGCTTCGAAAAACGCTTAGGTTAAGTTTCAGAGTTGCTTCTAATGTACCAAAGCTGGACTTAGACATAATGTCACTCTCACAACATTATGGCTGGTTGGAGACAGTCCGAACCACAAGTACCGGGTCCATGGTTCTGGCCGTATACTGGGGGGACGGGGACGACTCCCATTAACCCCTGACTATACCGGGGATACGCTTATCACAATGCCTTTCTGGTCTGTGCTGAAGCAGGGCATTCTGGCAGGCAAGTGGCTTGACCGTTATTAGTGAGCCTGGTTACCCCCTCTGGAACCACAGACTTAGAAATCGCCAGCTCATATACAGTGCATAAAATATATTTATATATATACCCTTATACACCATTTTAATAAAAAATATCACAAAATTCTTCTAAGTCCCTCGGGAAGAGTGAAAGACGCGCACGTTCATTTTCAGAGCTCCTAGACCTTCCTATAAGAAGTTAGCCAAAAAGTAGCTTCGAAAAACGCTTAGGTTAAGTTTCAGAGTTGCTTCTAATGTACCAAAGCTGGACTTAGACATAATGTCACTCTCACAACATTATGGCTGGTTGGAGACAGTCCGAACCACAAGTACCGGGTCCATGGTTCTGGCCGTATACTGGGGGGACGGGGACGACTCCCATTAACCCCTGACTATACCGGGGATACGCTTATCACAATGCCTTTCTGGTCTGTGCTGAAGCAGGGCATTCTGGCAGCCAAGTGGCTTGACCTTTATTAGTGAGCCTGGTTACCCCCTCTCGGAACCACAGACTTAGAAATCGCCAGCTCATATACAGTGCATAAAATATATTTATATATATACCCTTATACACCATTTTAATAAAAAATATCACAAAATTCTTCTAAGTCTCTCGGGAAGAGTGAAAGACGCGCACGTTCATTTTCAGAGCTCCTAGACCTTCCTATAAGAAGTTAGCTAAAAAGTAGCTTCGAAAAACGCTTAGGTTAAGTTTCAGAGTTGCTTCTAATGTACCAAAGCTGGACTTAGACATAATTTCACTCTCACAACATTATGGCTGGTTGGAGACAGTCCGAACCACAAGTACCGGGTCCATGGTTCTGGCCGTATACTGGGGGGACGGGGACGACTCCCATTAACCCCTGACTATACCGGGGATACGCTTATCACAATGCCTTTCTGGTCTGTGCTGAAGCAGGGCATTCTGGCAGGCAAGTGGCTTGACCTTTATTAGTGAGCCTGGTTACCCCCTCTCGGAACCAGAGACTTAGAAATCGCCAGCTCATATACAGTGCATAAAATATATTTATATATATACCCTTATACACCATTTTAATAAAAAATATCACAAAATTCTTCTAAGTCTCTCGGGAAGAGTGAAAGACGCGCACGTTCATTTTCAGAGCTCCTAGACCTTCCTATAAGAAGTTAGCTAAAAAGTAGCTTCGAAAAACGCTTAGGTTAAGTTTCAGAGTTGCTTCTAATGTACCAAAGCTGGACTTAGACATAATTTCACTCTCACAACATTATGGCTGGTTGGAGACAGTCCGAACCACAAGTACCGGGTCCATGGTTCTGGCCGTATACTGGGGGGACGGGGACGACTCCCATTAACCCCTGACTATACCGGGGATACGCTTATCACAATGCCTTTCTGGTCTGTGCTGAAGCAGGGCATTCTGGCAGGCAAGTGGCTTGACCGTTATTAGTGAGCCTGGTTACCCCCTCTGGAACCACAGACTTAGAAATCGCCAGCTCATATACAGTGCATAAAATATATTTATATATATACCCTTATACACCATTTTAATAAAAAATATCACAAAATTCTTCTAAGTCCCTCGGGAAGAGTGAAAGACGCGCACGTTCATTTTCAGAGCTCCTAGACCTTCCTATAAGAAGTTAGCCAAAAAGTAGCTTCGAAAAACGCTTAGGTTAAGTTTCAGAGTTGCTTCTAATGTACCAAAGCTGGACTTAGACATAATGTCACTCTCACAACATTATGGCTGGTTGGAGACAGTCCGAACCACAAGTACCGGGTCCATGGTTCTGGCCGTATACTGGGGGGACGGGGACGACTCCCATTAACCCCTGACTATACCGGGGATACGCTTATCACAATGCCTTTCTGGTCTGTGCTGAAGCAGGGCATTCTGGCAGCCAAGTGGCTTGACCTTTATTAGTGAGCCTGGTTACCCCCTCTCGGAACCACAGACTTAGAAATCGCCAGCTCATATACAGTGCATAAAATATATTTATATATATACCCTTATACACCATTTTAATAAAAAATATCACAAAATTCTTCTAAGTCCCTCGGGAAGAGTGAAAGACGCGCACGTTCATTTTCAGAGCTCCTAGACCTTCCTATAAGAAGTTAGCCAAAAAGTAGCTTCGAAAAACGCTTAGGTTAAGTTTCAGAGTTGCTTCTAATGTACCAAAGCTGGACTTAGACATAATGTCACTCTCACAACATTATGGCTGGTTGGAGACAGTCCGAACCACAAGTACCGGGTCCATGGTTCTGGCCGTATACTGGGGGGACGGGGACGACTCCCATTAACCCCTGACTATACCGGGGATACGCTTATCACAATGCCTTTCTGGTCTGTGCTGAAGCAGGGCATTCTGGCAGCCAAGTGGCTTGACCTTTATTAGTGAGCCTGGTTACCCCCTCTCGGAACCACAGACTTAGAAATCGCCAGCTCATATACAGTGCATAAAATATATTTATATATATACCCTTATACACCATTTTAATAAAAAATATCACAAAATTCTTCTAAGTCTCTCGGGAAGAGTGAAAGACGCGCACGTTCATTTTCAGAGCTCCTAGACCTTCCTATAAGAAGTTAGCTAAAAAGTAGCTTCGAAAAACGCTTAGGTTAAGTTTCAGAGTTGCTTCTAATGTACCAAAGCTGGACTTAGACATAATTTCACTCTCACAACATTATGGCTGGTTGGAGACAGTCCGAACCACAAGTACCGGGTCCATGGTTCTGGCCGTATACTGGGGGGACGGGGACGACTCCCATTAACCCCTGACTATACCGGGGATACGCTTATCACAATGCCTTTCTGGTCTGTGCTGAAGCAGGGCATTCTGGCAGGCAAGTGGCTTGACCTTTATTAGTGAGCCTGGTTACCCCCTCTCGGAACCAGAGACTTAGAAATCGCCAGCTCATATACAGTGCATAAAATATATTTATATATATACCCTTATACACCATTTTAATAAAAAATATCACAAAATTCTTCTAAGTCTCTCGGGAAGAGTGAAAGACGCGCACGTTCATTTTCAGAGCTCCTAGACCTTCCTATAAGAAGTTAGCTAAAAAGTAGCTTCGAAAAACGCTTAGGTTAAGTTTCAGAGTTGCTTCTAATGTACCAAAGCTGGACTTAGACATAATTTCACTCTCACAACATTATGGCTGGTTGGAGACAGTCCGAACCACAAGTACCGGGTCCATGGTTCTGGCCGTATACTGGGGGGACGGGGACGACTCCCATTAACCCCTGACTATACCGGGGATACGCTTATCACAATGCCTTTCTGGTCTGTGCTGAAGCAGGGCATTCTGGCAGGCAAGTGGCTTGACCGTTATTAGTGAGCCTGGTTACCCCCTCTGGAACCACAGACTTAGAAATCGCCAGCTCATATACAGTGCATAAAATATATTTATATATATACCCTTATACACCATTTTAATAAAAAATATCACAAAATTCTTCTAAGTCCCTCGGGAAGAGTGAAAGACGCGCACGTTCATTTTCAGAGCTCCTAGACCTTCCTATAAGAAGTTAGCCAAAAAGTAGCTTCGAAAAACGCTTAGGTTAAGTTTCAGAGTTGCTTCTAATGTACCAAAGCTGGACTTAGACATAATGTCACTCTCACAACATTATGGCTGGTTGGAGACAGTCCGAACCACAAGTACCGGGTCCATGGTTCTGGCCGTATACTGGGGGGACGGGGACGACTCCCATTAACCCCTGACTATACCGGGGATACGCTTATCACAATGCCTTTCTGGTCTGTGCTGAAGCAGGGCATTCTGGCAGCCAAGTGGCTTGACCTTTATTAGTGAGCCTGGTTACCCCCTCTCGGAACCACAGACTTAGAAATCGCCAGCTCATATACAGTGCATAAAATATATTTATATATATACCCTTATACACCATTTTAATAAAAAATATCACAAAATTCTTCTAAGTCCCTCGGGAAGAGTGAAAGACGCGCACGTTCATTTTCAGAGCTCCTAGACCTTCCTATAAGAAGTTAGCCAAAAAGTAGCTTCGAAAAACGCTTAGGTTAAGTTTCAGAGTTGCTTCTAATGTACCAAAGCTGGACTTAGACATAATGTCACTCTCACAACATTATGGCTGGTTGGAGACAGTCCGAACCACAAGTACCGGGTCCATGGTTCTGGCCGTATACTGGGGGGACGGGGACGACTCCCATTAACCCCTGACTATACCGGGGATACGCTTATCACAATGCCTTTCTGGTCTGTGCTGAAGCAGGGCATTCTGGCAGCCAAGTGGCTTGACCTTTATTAGTGAGCCTGGTTACCCCCTCTCGGAACCACAGACTTAGAAATCGCCAGCTCATATACAGTGCATAAAATATATTTAAATATATACCCTTATACACAATTTTAATAAAAAATATCACAAAATTCTTCTAAGTCCCTCGGGAAGAGTGAAAGACGCGCACGTTCATTTTCAGAGCTCCTAGACCTTCCTATAAGAAGTTAGCCAAAAAGTAGCTTCGAAAAACGCTTAGGTTAAGTTTCAGAGTTGCTTCTAATGTACCAAAGCTGGACTTAGACATAATGTCACTCTCACAACATTATGGCTGGTTGGAGACAGTCCGAACCACAAGTACCGGGTCCATGGTTCTGGCCGTATACTGGGGGGACGGGGACGACTCCCATTAACCCCTGACTATACCGGGGATACGCTTATCACAATGCCTTTCTGGTCTGTGCTGAAGCAGGGCATTCTGGCAGGCAAGTGGCTTGACCGTTATTAGTGAGCCTGGTTACCCCCTCTGGAACCACAGACTTAGAAATCGCCAGCTCATATACAGTGCATAAAATATATTTATATATATACCCTTATACACCATTTTAATAAAAAATATCACAAAATTCTTCTAAGTCCCTCGGGAAGAGTGAAAGACGCGCACGTTCATTTTCAGAGCTCCTAGACCTTCCTATAAGAAGTTAGCCAAAAAGTAGCTTCGAAAAACGCTTAGGTTAAGTTTCAGAGTTGCTTCTAATGTACCAAAGCTGGACTTAGACATAATGTCACTCTCACAACATTATGGCTGGTTGGAGACAGTCCGAACCACAAGTACCGGGTCCATGGTTCTGGCCGTATACTGGGGGGACGGGGACGACTCCCATTAACCCCTGACTATACCGGGGATACGCTTATCACAATGCCTTTCTGGTCTGTGCTGAAGCAGGGCATTCTGGCAGCCAAGTGGCTTGACCTTTATTAGTGAGCCTGGTTACCCCCTCTCGGAACCACAGACTTAGAAATCGCCAGCTCATATACAGTGCATAAAATATATTTAAATATATACCCTTATACACAATTTTAATAAAAAATATCACAAAATTCTTCTAAGTCCCTCGGGAAGAGTGAAAGACGCGCACGTTCATTTTCAGAGCTCCTAGACCTTCCTATAAGAAGTTAGCCAAAAAGTAGCTTCGAAAAACGCTTAGGTTAAGTTTCAGAGTTGCTTCTAATGTACCAAAGCTGGACTTAGACATAATGTCACTCTCACAACATTATGGCTGGTTGGAGACAGTCCGAACCACAAGTACCGGGTCCATGGTTCTGGCCGTATACTGGGGGGACGGGGACGACTCCCATTAACCCCTGACTATACCGGGGATACACTTATCACAATGCCTTTCTGGTCTGTGCTGAAGCAGGGCATTCTGGCAGCCAAGTGGCTTGACCTTTATTAGTGAGCCTGGTTACCCCCTCTCGGAACCACAGACTTAGAAATCGCCAGCTCATATACAGTGCATAAAATATATTTATATATATACCCTTATACACCATTTTAATAAAAAATATCACAAAATTCTTCTAAGTCCCTCGGGAAGAGTGAAAGACGCGCACGTTCATTTTCAGAGCTCCTAGACCTTCCTATAAGAAGTTAGCCAAAAAGTAGCTTCGAAAAACGCTTAGGTTAAGTTTCAGAGTTGCTTCTAATGTACCAAAGCTGGACTTAGACATAATGTCACTCTCACAACATTATGGCTGGTTGGAGACAGTCCGAACCACAAGTACCGGGTCCATGGTTCTGGCCGTATACTGGGGGGACGGGGACGACTCCCATTAACCCCTGACTATACCGGGGATACGCTTATCACAATGCCTTTCTGGTCTGTGCTGAAGCAGGGCATTCTGGCAGCCAAGTGGCTTGACCTTTATTAGTGAGCCTGGTTACCCCCTCTCGGAACCACAGACTTAGAAATCGCCAGCTCATATACAGTGCATAAAATATATTTATATATATACCCTTATACACCATTTTAATAAAAAATATCACAAAATTCTTCTAAGTCCCTCGGGAAGAGTGAAAGACGCGCACGTTCATTTTCAGAGCTCCTAGACCTTCCTATAAGAAGTTAGCCAAAAAGTAGCTTCGAAAAACGCTTAGGTTAAGTTTCAGAGTTGCTTCTAATGTACCAAAGCTGGACTTAGACATAATGTCACTCTCACAACATTATGGCTGGTTGGAGACAGTCCGAACCACAAGTACCGGGTCCATGGTTCTGGCCGTATACTGGGGGGACGGGGACGACTCCCATTAACCCCTGACTATACCGGGGATACGCTTATCACAATGCCTTTCTGGTCTGTGCTGAAGCAGGGCATTCTGGCAGCCAAGTGGCTTGACCTTTATTAGTGAGCCTGGTTACCCCCTCTCGGAACCACAGACTTAGAAATCGCCAGCTCATATACAGTGCATAAAATATATTTATATATATACCCTTATACACCATTTTAATAAAAAATATCACAAAATTTTTCTAAGTCCCTCGGGAAGAGTGAGAGACGCGCACGTTCATTTTCAGAGCTCCTAGACCTTCCTATAAGAAGTTAGCCAAAAGGTAGCTTCGAAAAACGCTTAGGTTAATTTTCAGAGTTGCTTCTAATGTACCAAAGCTGGACTTAGACATAATTTCACTCTCACAACATTATGGCTGGTTGGAGACAGTCCGAACCACAAGTACCGGGTCCATGGTTCTGGCCGTATACTGGGGGGACGGGGACGACTCCCATTAACCCCTGACTATACCGGGGATACGCTTATCACAATGCCTTTCTGGTCTGTGCTGAAGCAGGGCATTCTGGCAGGCAAGTGGCTTGACCTTTATTAGTGAGCCTGGTTACCCCCTCTCGGAACCACAGACTTAGAAATCGCCAGCTCATATACAGTGCATAAAATATATTTATATATATACCCTTATACACCATTTTAATAAAAAATATCACAAAATTCTTCTAAGTCTCTCGGGAAGAGTGAAAGACGCGCACGTTCCTTTTCAGAGCTCCTAGACCTTCCTATAAGAAGTTAGCTAAAAAGTAGCTTCGAAAAACGCTTAGGTTAAGTTTCAGAGTTGCTTCTAATGTACCAAAGCTGGACTTAGACATAATTTCACTCTCACAACATTATGGCTGGTTGGAGACAGTCCGAACCACAAGTACCGGGTCCATGGTTCTGGCCGTATACTGGGGGGACGGGGACGACTCCCATTAACCCCTGACTATACCGGGGATACGCTTATCACAATGCCTTTCTGGTCTGTGCTGAAGCAGGGCATTCTGGCAGGCAAGTGGCTTGACCTTTATTAGTGAGCCTGGTTACCCCCTCTCGGAACCACAGACTTAGAAATCGCCAGCTCATATACAGTGCATAAAATATATTTATATATATACCCTTATACACCATTTTAATAAAAAATATCACAAAATTCTTCTAAGTACCTCGGGAAGAGTGAAAGACGCGCACGTTCATTTTCAGAGCTCCTAGACCTTCCTATAAGAAGTTAGCTAAAAAGTAGCTTCGAAAAACGCTTAGGTTAAGTTTCAGAGTTGCTTCTAATGTACCAAAGCTGGACTTAGACATAATTTCACTCTCACAACATTATGGCTGGTTGGAGACAGTCCGAACCACAAGTACCGGGTCCATGGTTCTGGCCGTATACTGGGGGGACGGGGACGACTCCCATTAACCCCTGACTATACCGGGGATACGCTTATCACAATGCCTTTCTGGTCTGTGCTGAAGCAGGGCATTCTGGCAGGCAAGTGGCTTGACCGTTATTAGTGAGCCTGGTTACCCCCTCTGGTAACACAGACTTAGAAATCGCCAGCTCATATACAGTGCATAAAATATATTTATATATATACCCTTATACACCATTTTAATAAAAAATATCACAAAATTCTTCTAAGTCCCTCGGGAAGAGTGAAAGACGCGCAAGTTCATTTTCAGAGCTCCTAGACCTTCCTATAAGAAGTTAGCCAAAAAGTAGCTTCGAAAAACGCTTAGGTTAAGTTTCAGAGTTGCTTCTAATGTACCAAAGCTGGACTTAGACATAATGTCACTCTCACAATATTATGGCTGGTTGGAGACAGTCCGAACCACAAGTACCGGGTCCATGGTTCTGGCCGTATACTGGGGGGACGCGGACGACTCCCATTAACCCCTGACTATACCGGGGATACGCTTATCACAATGCCTTTCTGGTCTGTGCTGAAGCAGGGCATTCTGGCAGCCAAGTGGCTTGACCTTTATTAGTGAGCCTGGTTACCCCCTCTCGGAACCACAGACTTAGAAATCGCCAGCTCATATACAGTGCATAAAATATATTTAAATATATACCCTTATACACCATTTTAATAAAAAATATCACAAAATTCTTCTAAGTCCCTCGGGAAGAGTGAAAGACGCGCACGTTCATTTTCAGAGCTCCTAGACCTTCCTATAAGAAGTTAGCCAAAAAGTAGCTTCGAAAAACGCTTAGGTTAAGTTTCAGAGTTGCTTCTAATGTACCAAAGCTGGACTTAGACATAATGTCACTCTCACAACATTATGGCTGGTTGGAGACAGTCCGAACCACAAGTACCGGGTCCATGGTTCTGGCCGTATACTGGGGGGACGGGGACGACTCCCATTAACCCCTGACTATACCGGGGATACGCTTATCACAATGCCTTTCTGGTCTGTGCTGAAGCAGGGCATTCTGGCAGCCAAGTGGCTTGACCTTTATTAGTGAGCCTGGTTACCCCCTCTCGGAACCACAGACTTAGAAATCGCCAGCTCATATACAGTGCATAAAATATATTTATATATATACCCTTATACACCATTTTAATAAAAAATATCACAAAATTCTTCTAAGTCTCTCGGGAAGAGTGAAAGACGCGCACGTTCATTTTCAGAGCTCCTAGACCTTCCTATAAGAAGTTAGCTAAAAAGTAGCTTCGAAAAACGCTTAGGTTAAGTTTCAGAGTTGCTTCTAATGTACCAAAGCTGGACTTAGACATAATTTCACTCTCACAACATTATGGCTGGTTGGAGACAGTCCGAACCACAAGTACCGGGTCCATGGTTCTGGCCGTATACTGGGGGGACGAGGACGACTCCCAGTAACCACTGACTATACCGGGGATACGCTTATCACATTGCCTTTCTGGTCTGTGCTGAAGCAGGGCATTCTGGCAGGCAAGTGGCTTGACCTTTATTAGTGAGCCTGGTTACCCCCTCTCGGAACCACAGACTTAGAAATCGCCAGCTCATATACAGTGCATAAAATATATTTATATATATACCCTTATACACCATTTTAATAAAAAATATCACAAAATTCTTCTAAGTACCTCGGGAAGAGTGAAAGACGCGCACGTTCATTTTCAGAGCTCCTAGACCTTCCTATAAGAAGTTAGCCAAAAAGTAGCTTCGAAAAACGCTTAGGTTAAGTTTCAGAGTTGCTTCTAATGTACCAAAGCTGGACTTAGACATAATGTCACTCTCACAACATTATGGCTGGTTGGAGACAGTCCGAACCACAAGTACCGGGTCCATGGTTCTGGCCGTATACTGGGGGGACGGGGACGACTCCCATTAACCCCTGACTAAACCGGGGATACGCTTATCACAATGCCTTTCTGGTCTGTGCTGAAGCAGGGCATTCTGGCAGCCAAGTGGCTTGACCTTTATTAGTGAGCCTGGTTACCCCCTCTCGGAACCACAGACTTAGAAATCGCCAGCTCATATACAGTGCATAAAATATATTTATATATATACCCTTATACACCATTTTAATAAAAAAATATCACAAAATTCTTCTAAGTCTCTCGGGAAGAGTGAAAGACGCGCACGTTCATTTTCAGAGCTCCTAGACCTTCCTATAAGAAGTTAGCCAAAAAGTAGCTTCGAAAAACGCTTAGGTTAAGTTTCAGAGTTGCTTCTAATGTACCAAAGCTGGACTTAGACATAATTTCACTCTCACAACATTATGGCTGGTTGGAGACAGTCCGAACCACAAGTACCGGGTCCATGGTTCTGGCCGTATACTGGGGGGACGGAGACGACTCCTATTAACCCCTGACTATACCGGGGATACGCTTATCACAATGCCTTTCTGGTCTGTGCTGAAGCAGGGCATTCTGGCAGGCAAGTGGCTTGACCTTTATTAGTGAGCCTGGTTACCCCCTCTGGAACCACAGACTTAGAAATCGCCAGCTCATATACAGTGCATAAAATATATTTATATATATACCCTTATACACCATTTTAATAAAAAATATCACAAAATTCTTCTAATTCCCTCGGAAAGAGTGAAAGACGCGCACGTTCATTTTCAGAGCTCCTAGACCTTCCTATAAGAAGTTAGCCAAAAAGTAGCTTCGAAAAACGCTTAGGTTAAGTTTCAGAGTTGCTTCTAATGTACCAAAGCTGGACTTAGATATAATTTCACTCTCACAACATTATGGCTGGTTGGAGACAGTCCGAACCACAAGTACCGGGTCCATGGTTCTGGCCGTATACTGGGGGGACGGGGACGACTCCCATTAACCCCTGACTATACCGGGGATACGCTTATCACAATGCCTTTCTGGTCTGTGCTGAAGCAGGGCATTCTGGCAGCCAAGTGGCTTGACCTTTATTAGTGAGCCTGGTTACCCCCTCTCGGAACCACAGACTTAGAAATCGCCAGCTCATATACAGTGCATAAAATATATTTATATATATACCCTTATACACCATTTTAATAAAAAAATATCACAAAATTCTTCTAAGTCTCTCGGGAAGAGTGAAAGACGCGCACGTTTATTTTCAGAGCTCCTAGACCTTCCTATAAGAAGTTAGCCACAAAGTAGCTTCGAAAAACGCTTAGGTTAAGTTTCAGAGTTGCTTCTAATGTACCAAAGCTGGACTTAGACATAATTTCTCTCTCACAACATTATGGCTGGTTGGAGACAGTCCGAACCACAAGTACCGGGTCCATGGTTCTGGCCGTATACTGGGGGGACGGGGACGACTCCCATTAACCCCTGACTATACCGGGGATACGCTTATCACAATGCCTTTCTGGTCTGTGCTGAAGCAGGGCATTCTGGCAGCCAAGTGGCTTGACCTTTATTAGTGAGCCTGGTTACCCCCTCTCGGAACCACAGACTTAGAAATCGCCAGCTCATATACAGTGCATAAAATATATTTATATATATACCCTTATACACCATTTTAATAAAAAATATCACAAAATTCTTCTAAGTACCTCGGGAAGAGTGAAAGACGCGCACGTTCATTTTCAGAGCTCCTAGACCTTCCTATAAGAAGTTAGCTAAAAAGTAGCTTCGAAAAACGCTTAGGTTAAGTTTCAGAGTTGCTTCTAATGTACCAAAGCTGGACTTACTGTAGACATAATTTCACTCTCACAACATTATGGCTGGTTGGAGACAGTCCGAACCACAAGTACCGGGTCCATGGTTCTGGCCGTATACTGGGGGGACGGGGACGACTCCCATTAACCCCTGACTATACCGGGGATACGCTTATCACAATGCCTTTCTGGTCTGTGCTGAAGCAGGGCATTCTGGCAGGCAAGTGGCTTGACCTTTATTAGTGAGCCTGGTTACCCCCTCTCGGAACCACAGACTTAGAAATCGCCAGCTCATATACAGTGCATAAAATATATTTATATATATACCCTTATACACCATTTTAATAAAAAATATCACAAAATTCTTCTAAGTACCTCGGGAAGAGTGAAAGACGCGCACGTTCATTTTCAGAGCTCCTAGACCTTCCTATAAGAAGTTAGCTAAAAAGTAGCTTCGAAAAACGCTTAGGTTAAGTTTCAGAGTTGCTTCTAATGTACCAAAGCTGGACTTAGACATAATGTCACTCTCACAACATTATGGCTGGTTGGAGACAGTCCGAACCACAAGTACCGGGTCCATGGTTCTGGCCGTATACTGGGGGGACGGGGACGACTCCCATTAACCCCTGACTATACCGGGGATACGCTTATCACAATGCCTTTCTGGTCTGTGCTGAAGCAGGGCATTCTGGCAGCCAAGTGGCTTGACCTTTATTAGTGAGCCTGGTTACCCCCTCTCGGAACCACAGACTTAGAAATCGCCAGCTCATATACAGTGCATAAAATATATTTATATATATACCCTTATACACCATTTTAATAAAAAATATCACAACATTTTTCTAAGTCCCTCGGGAAGAGTGAGAGACGCGCACGTTCATTTTCAGAGCTCCTAGACCTTCCTATAAGAAGTTAGCCAAAAGGTAGCTTCGAAAAACGCTTAGGTTAATTTTCAGAGTTGCTTCTAATGTACCAAAGCTGGACTTAGACATAATTTCACTCTCACAACATTATGGCTGGTTGGAGACAGTCCGAACCACAAGTACCGGGTCCATGGTTCTGGCCGTATACTGGGGGGACGGGGACGACTCCCATTAACCCCTGACTATACCGGGGATACGCTTATCACAATGCCTTTCTGGTCTGTGCTGAAGCAGGGCATTCTGGCAGCCAAGTGGCTTGACCTTTATTAGTGAGCCTGGTTACCCCCTCTCGGAACCACAGACTTAGAAATCGCCAGCTCATATACAGTGCATAAAATATATTTATATATATACCCTTATACACCATTTTAATAAAAAATATCACAAAATTCTTCTAAGTCCCTCGGGAAGAGTAAAAGACGCGCACGTTCATTTTCAGAGCTCCTAGACCTTCCTATAAGAAGTTAGCCAAAAAGTAGCTTCGAAAAACGCTTAGGTTAAGTTTCAGAGTTGCTTCTAATGTACCAAAGCTGGACTTAGACATAATTTCACTCTCACAACATTATGGCTGGTTGGAGACAGTCCGAACCACAAGTACCGGGTCCATGGTTCTGGCCGTATACTGGGGGGACGGGGACGACTCCCATTAACCCCTGACTATACCGGGGATACGCTTATCACAATGCCTTTCTGGTCTGTGCTGAAGCAGGGCATTCTGGCAGCCAAGTGGCTTGACCTTTATTAGTGAGCCTGGTTACCCCCTCTCGGAACCACAGACTTAGAAATCGCCAGCTCATATACAGTGCATAAAATATATTTATATATATACCCTTATACACCATTTTAATAAAAAATATCACAAAATTCTTCTAATTCCCTCGGAAAGAGTGAAAGACGCGCACGTTCATTTTCAGAGCTCCTAGACCTTCCTATAAGAAGTTAGCCAAAAAGTAGCTTCGAAAAACGCTTAGGTTAAGTTTCAGAGTTGCTTCTAATGTACCAAAGCTGGACTTAGATATAATTTCACTCTCACAACATTATGGCTGGTTGGAGACAGTCCGAACCACAAGTACCGGGTCCATGGTTCTGGCCGTATACTGGGGGGACGGGGACGACTCCCATTAACCCCTGACTATACCGGGGATACGCTTATCACAATGCCTTTCTGGTCTGTGCTGAAGCAGGGCATTCTGGCAGCCAAGTGGCTTGACCTTTATTAGTGAGCCTGGTTACCCCCTCTCGGAACCACAGACTTAGAAATCGCCAGCTCATATACAGTGCATAAAATATATTTATATATATACCCTTATACACCATTTTAATAAAAAAATATCACAAAATTCTTCTAAGTCTCTCGGGAAGAGTGAAAGACGCGCACGTTTATTTTCAGAGCTCCTAGACCTTCCTATAAGAAGTTAGCCACAAAGTAGCTTCGAAAAACGCTTAGGTTAAGTTTCAGAGTTGCTTCTAATGTACCAAAGCTGGACTTAGACATAATTTCTCTCTCACAACATTATGGCTGGTTGGAGACAGTCCGAACCACAAGTACCGGGTCCATGGTTCTGGCCGTATACTGGGGGGACGGGGACGACTCCCATTAACCCCTGACTATACCGGGGATACGCTTATCACAATGCCTTTCTGGTCTGTGCTGAAGCAGGGCATTCTGGCAGCCAAGTGGCTTGACCTTTATTAGTGAGCCTGGTTACCCCCTCTCGGAACCACAGACTTAGAAATCGCCAGCTCATATACAGTGCATAAAATATATTTATATATATACCCTTATACACCATTTTAATAAAAAATATCACAAAATTCTTCTAAGTACCTCGGGAAGAGTGAAAGACGCGCACGTTCATTTTCAGAGCTCCTA
Source organism: Ascaphus truei (assembly GCF_040206685.1). Taxonomy (NCBI): domain Eukaryota; kingdom Metazoa; phylum Chordata; class Amphibia; order Anura; family Ascaphidae; genus Ascaphus; species Ascaphus truei. Next base: position 225,011 of record NW_027454428.1, on the reverse strand, counting down.
GACCTTCCTATAAGAAGTTAGCTAAAAAGTAGCTTCGAAAAACGCTTAGGTTAAGTTTCAGAGTTGCTTCTAATGTACCAAAGCTGGACTTACTGTAGACATAATTTCACTCTCACAACATTATGGCTGGTTGGAGACAGTCCGAACCACAAGTACCGGGTCCATGGTTCTGGCCGTATACTGGGGGGACGGGGACGACTCCCATTAACCCCTGACTATACCGGGGATACGCTTATCACAATGCCTTTCTGGTCTGTGCTGAAGCAGGGCATTCTGGCAGGCAAGTGGCTTGACCTTTATTAGTGAGCCTGGTTACCCCCTCTCGGAACCACAGACTTAGAAATCGCCAGCTCATATACAGTGCATAAAATATATTTATATATATACCCTTATACACCATTTTAATAAAAAATATCACAAAATTCTTCTAAGTACCTCGGGAAGAGTGAAAGACGCGCACGTTCATTTTCAGAGCTCCTAGACCTTCCTATAAGAAGTTAGCTAAAAAGTAGCTTCGAAAAACGCTTAGGTTAAGTTTCAGAGTTGCTTCTAATGTACCAAAGCTGGACTTAGACATAATTTCACTCTCACAACATTATGGCTGGTTGGAGACAGTCCGAACCACAAGTACCGGGTCCATGGTTCTGGCCGTATACTGGGGGGACGGGGACGACTCCCATTAACCCCTGACTATACCGGGGATACGCTTATCACAATGCCTTTCTGGTCTGTGCTGAAGCAGGGCATTCTGGCAGGCAAGTGGCTTGACCGTTATTAGTGAGCCTGGTTACCCCCTCTGGAACCACAGACTTAGAAATCGCCAGCTCATATACAGTGCATAAAATATATTTATATATATACCCTTATACACCATTTTAATAAAAAATATCACAAAATTCTTCTAAGTCCCTCGGGAAGAGTGAAAGACGCGCAAGTTCATTTTCAGAGCTCCTAGACCTTCCTATAAGAAGTTAGCCAAAAAGTAGCTTCGAAAAACGCTTAGGTTAAGTTTCAGAGTTGCTTCTAAGGTACCAAAGCTGGACTTAGACATAATGTCACTCTCACAACATTATGGCTGGTTGGAGACAGTCCGAACCACAAGTACCGGGTCCATGGTTCTGGCCGTATACTGGGGGGACGCGGACGACTCCCATTAACCCCTGACTATACCGGGGATACGCTTATCACAATGCCTTTCTGGTCTGTGCTGAAGCAGGGCATTCTGGCAGCCAAGTGGCTTGACCTTTATTAGTGAGCCTGGTTACCCCCTCTCGGAACCACAGACTTAGAAATCGCCAGCTCATATACAGTGCATAAAATATATTTAAATAAATACCCTTATACACCATTTTAATAAAAAATATCACAAAATTCTTCTAAGTCCCTCGGGAAGAGTGAAAGACGCGCACGTTCATTTTCAGAGCTCCTAGACCTTCCTATAAGAAGTTAGCCAAAAAGTAGCTTCGAAAAACGCTTAGGTTAAGTTTCAGAGTTGCTTCTAATGTACCAAAGCTGGACTTAGACATAATGTCACTCTCACAACATTATGGCTGGTTGGAGACAGTCCGAACCACAAGTACCGGGTCCATGGTTCTGGCCGTATACTGGGGGGACGGGGACGACTCCCATTAACCCCTGACTATACCGGGGATACGCTTATCACAATGCCTTTCTGGTCTGTGCTGAAGCAGGGCATTCTGGCAGCCAAGTGGCTTGACCTTTATTAGTGAGCCTGGTTACCCCCTCTCGGAACCACAGACTTAGAAATCGCCAGCTCATATACAGTGCATAAAATATATTTATATATATACCCTTATACACCATTTTAATAAAAAATATCACAAAATTTTTCTAAGTCCCTCGGGAAGAGTGAGAGACGCGCACGTTCATTTTCAGAGCTCCTAGACCTTCCTATAAGAAGTTAGCCAAAAGGTAGCTTCGAAAAACGCTTAGGTTAATTTTCAGAGTTGCTTCTAATGTACCAAAGCTGGACTTAGACATAATTTCACTCTCACAACATTATGGCTGGTTGGAGACAGTCCGAACCACAAGTACCGGGTCCATGGTTCTGGCCGTATACTGGGGGGACGGGGACGACTCCCATTAACCCCTGACTATACCGGGGATACGCTTATCACAATGCCTTTCTGGTCTGTGCTGAAGCAGGGCATTCTGGCAGCCAAGTGGCTTGACCTTTATTAGTGAGCCTGGTTACCCCCTCTCGGAACCACAGACTTAGAAATCGCCAGCTCATATACAGTGCATAAAATATATTTATATATATACCCTTATACACCATTTTAATAAAAAATATCACAAAATTCTTCTAAGTCCCTCGGGAAGAGTGAAAGACGCGCACGTTCATTTTCAGAGCTCCTAGACCTTCCTATAAGAAGTTAGCCAAAAAGTAGCTTCGAAAAACGCTTAGGTTAAGTTTCAGAGTTGCTTCTAATGTACCAAAGCTGGACTTAGACATAATGTCACTCTCACAACATTATGGCTGGTTGGAGACAGTCCGAACCACAAGTACCGGGTCCATGGTTCTGGCCGTATACTGGGGGGACGGGGACGACTCCCATTAACCCCTGACTATACCGGGGATACGCTTATCACAATGCCTTTCTGGTCTGTGCTGAAGCAGGGCATTCTGGCAGCCAAGTGGCTTGACCTTTATTAGTGAGCCTGGTTACCCCCTCTCGGAACCACAGACTTAGAAATCGCCAGCTCATATACAGTGCATAAAATATATTTATATATATACCCTTATACACCATTTTAATAAAAAATATCACAAAATTTTTCTAAGTCCCTCGGGAAGAGTGAGAGACGCGCACGTTCATTTTCAGAGCTCCTAGACCTTCCTATAAGAAGTTAGCCAAAAGGTAGCTTCGAAAAACGCTTAGGTTAATTTTCAGAGTTGCTTCTAATGTACCAAAGCTGGACTTAGACATAATTTCACTCTCACAACATTATGGCTGGTTGGAGACAGTCCGAACCACAAGTACCGGGTCCATGGTTCTGGCCGTATACTGGGGGGACGGGGACGACTCCCATTAACCCCTGACTATACCGGGGATACGCTTATCACAATGCCTTTCTGGTCTGTGCTGAAGCAGGGCATTCTGGCAGCCAAGTGGCTTGACCTTTATTAGTGAGCCTGGTTACCCCCTCTCGGAACCACAGACTTAGAAATCGCCAGCTCATATACAGTGCATAAAATATATTTATATATATACCCTTATACACCATTTTAATAAAAAATATCACAAAATTCTTCTAAGTCCCTCGGGAAGAGTAAAAGACGCGCACGTTCATTTTCAGAGCTCCTAGACCTTCCTATAAGAAGTTAGCCAAAAAGTAGCTTCGAAAAACGCTTAGGTTAAGTTTCAGAGTTGCTTCTAATGTACCAAAGCTGGACTTAGACATAATTTCACTCTCACAACATTATGGCTGGTTGGAGACAGTCCGAACCACAAGTACCGGGTCCATGGTTCTGGCCGTATACTGGGGGGACGGGGACGACTCCCATTAACCCCTGACTATACCGGGGATACGCTTATCACAATGCCTTTCTGGTCTGTGCTGAAGCAGGGCATTCTGGCAGCCAAGTGGCTTGACCTTTATTAGTGAGCCTGGTTACCCCCTCTCGGAACCACAGACTTAGAAATCGCCAGCTCATATACAGTGCATAAAATATATTTATATATATACCCTTATACACCATTTTAATAAAAAATATCACAAAATTCTTCTAAGTCCCTCGGGAAGAGTAAAAGACGCGCACGTTCATTTTCAGAGCTCCTAGACCTTCCTATAAGAAGTTAGCCAAAAAGTAGCTTCGAAAAACGCTTAGGTTAAGTTTCAGAGTTGCTTCTAATGTACCAAAGCTGGACTTAGACATAATGTCACTCTCACAACATTATGGCTGGTTGGAGACAGTCCGAACCACAAGTACCGGGTCCATGGTTCTGGCCGTATACTGGGGGGACGGGGACGACTCCCATTAACCCCTGACTATACCGGGGATACGCTTATCACAATGCCTTTCTGGTCTGTGCTGAAGCAGGGCATTCTGGCAGCCAAGTGGCTTGACCTTTATTAGTGAGCCTGGTTACCCCCTCTCGGAACCACAGACTTAGAAATCGCCAGCTCATATACAGTGCATAAAATATATTTATATATATACCCTTATACACCATTTTAATAAAAAATATCACAAAATTTTTCTAAGTCCCTCGGGAAGAGTGAGAGACGCGCACGTTCATTTTCAGAGCTCCTAGACCTTCCTATAAGAAGTTAGCCAAAAGGTAGCTTCGAAAAACGCTTAGGTTAATTTTCAGAGTTGCTTCTAATGTACCAAAGCTGGACTTAGACATAATTTCACTCTCACAACATTATGGCTGGTTGGAGACAGTCCGAACCACAAGTACCGGGTCCATGGTTCTGGCCGTATACTGGGGGGACGGGGACGACTCCCATTAACCCCTGACTATACCGGGGATACGCTTATCACAATGCATTTCTGGTCTGTGCTGAAGCAGGGCATTCTGGCAGCCAAGTGGCTTGACCTTTATTAGTGAGCCTGGTTACCCCCTCTCGGAACCACAGACTTAGAAATCGCCAGCTCATATACAGTGCATAAAATATATTTATATATATACCCTTATACACCATTTTAATAAAAAATATCACAAAATTCTTCTAAGTCCCTCGGGAAGAGTAAAAGACGCGCACGTTCATTTTCAGAGCTCCTAGACCTTCCTATAAGAAGTTAGCCAAAAAGTAGCTTCGAAAAACGCTTAGGTTAAGTTTCAGAGTTGCTTCTAATGTACCAAAGCTGGACTTAGACATAATTTCACTCTCACAACATTATGGCTGGTTGGAGACAGTCCGAACCACAAGTACCGGGTCCATGGTTCTGGCCGTATACTGGGGGGACGGGGACGACTCCCATTAACCCCTGACTATACCGGGGATACGCTTATCACAATGCCTTTCTGGTCTGTGCTGAAGCAGGGCATTCTGGCAGCCAAGTGGCTTGACCTTTATTAGTGAGCCTGGTTACCCCCTCTCGGAACCACAGACTTAGAAATCGCCAGCTCATATACAGTGCATAAAATATATTTATATATATACCCATATACACCATTTTAATAAAAAATATCACAAAATTCTTCTAAGTCCCTCGGGAAGAGTAAAAGACGCGCACGTTCATTTTCAGAGCTCCTAGACCTTCCTATAAGAAGTTAGCCAAAAAGTAGCTTCGAAAAACGCTTAGGTTAAGTTTCAGAGTTGCTTCTAATGTACCAAAGCTGGACTTAGACATAATTTCACTCTCACAACATTATGGCTGGTTGGAGACAGTCCGAACCACAAGTACCGGGTCCATGGTTCTGGCCGTATACTGGGGGGACGGGGACGACTCCCATTAACCCCTGACTATACCGGGGATACGCTTATCACAATGCCTTTCTGGTCTGTGCTGAAGCAGGGCATTCTGGCAGCCAAGTGGCTTGACCTTTATTAGTGAGCCTGGTTACCCCCTCTCGGAACCACAGACTTAAAAATCGCCAGCTCATATACAGTGCATAAAATATATTTATATATATACCCTAATACACCATTTTAATAAAAAATATCACAAAATTCTTCTAAGTCCCTCGGGAAGAGTGAAAGACGCGCACGTTCATTTTCAGAGCTCCTAGACCTTCCTATAAGAAGTTAGCCAAAAAGTAGCTTCGAAAAACGCTTAGGTTAAGTTTCAGAGTTGCTTCTAATGTACCAAAGCTGGACTTAGACATAATTTCACTCTCACAACATTATGGCTGGTTGGAGACAGTCCGAACCACAAGTACCGGGTCCATGGTTCTGGCCGTATACTGGGGGGACGGGGACGACTCCCATTAACCCCTGACTATACCGGGGATACGCTTATCACAATGCCTTTCTGGTCTGTGCTGAAGCAGGGCATTCTGGCAGCCAAGTGGCTTGACCTTTATTAGTGAGCCTGGTTACCCCCTCTCGGAACCACAGACTTAGAAATCGCCAGCTCATATACAGTGCATAAAATATATTTATATATATACCCTTATACACCATTTTAATAAAAAATATCACAAAATTCTTCTAAGTCCCTCGGGAAGAGTGAAAGACGCGCACGTTCATTTTCAGAGCTCCTAGACCTTCCTATTAGAAGTTAGCCAAAAGGTAGCTTCGAAAAACGCTTAGGTTAATTTTCAGAGTTGCTTCTAATGTACCAAAGCTGGACTTAGACATAATTTCACTCTCACAACATTATGGCTGGTTGGAGACAGTCCGAACCACAAGTACCGGGTCCATGGTTCTGGCCGTATACTGGGGGGACGGGGACGACTCCCATTAACCCCTGACTATACCGGGGATACGCTTATCACAATGCCTTTCTGGTCTGTGCTGAAGCAGGGCATTCTGGCAGCCAAGTGGCTTGACCTTTATTAGTGAGCCTGGTTACCCCCTCTCGGAACCACAGACTTAGAAATCGCCAGCTCATATACAGTGCATAAAATATATTTATATATATACCCTTATACACCATTTTAATACAAAATATCACAAAATGTTTCTAAGTCCCTCGGGAAGAGTGAAAGACGCGCACGTTCATTTTCAGAGCTCCTAGACCTTCCTATAAGAAGTTAGCCAAAAGGTAGCTTCGAAAAACGCTTAGGTTAATTTTCAGAGTTGCTTCTAATGTACCAAAGCTGGACTTAGACATAATTTCACTCTCACAACATTATGGCTGGTTGGAGACAGTCCGAACCACAAGTACCGGGTCCATGGTTCTGGCCGTATACTGGGGGGACGGGGACGACTCCCATTAACCCCTGACTATACCGGGGATACGCTTATCACAATGCCTTTCTGGTCTGTGCTGAAGCAGGGCATTCTGGCAGCCAAGTGGCTTGACCTTTATTAGTGAGCCTGGTTACCCCCTCTCGGAACCACAGACTTAGAAATCGCCAGCTCATATACAGTGCATAAAATATATTTATATATATACCCTTATACACCATTTTAATAAAAAATATCACAAAATTCTTCTAAGTCCCCTGGGAAGAGTGAAAGACGCGCACGTTCATTTTCAGAGCTCCTAGACCTTCCTATAAGAAGTTAGCCAAAAAGTAGCTTCGAAAAACGCTTAGGTTAAGTTTCAGAGTTGCTTCTAATGTACCAAAGCTGGACTTAGACATAATTTCACTCTCACAACATTATGGCTGGTTGGAGACAGTCCGAACCACAAGTACCGGGTCCATGGTTCTGGCCGTATACTGGGGGGACGGGGACGACTCCCATTAACCCCTGACTTTACCGGGGATACGCTTATCACAATGCCTTTCTGGTCTGTGCTGAAGCAGGGCATTCTGGCAGCCAAGTGGCTTGACCTTTATTAGTGAGCCTGGTTACCCCCTCTCGGAACCACAGACTTAGAAATCGCCAGCTCATATACAGTGCATAAAATATATTTATATATATACTCTTATACACCATTTTAATAAAAAATATCACAAAATTCTTCTAAGTCCCTCGGGAAGAGTGAAAGACGCGCACGTTCATTTTCAGAGCTCCTAGACCTTCCTATAAGAAGTTAGCCAAAAAGTAGCTTCGAAAAACGCTTAGGTTAAGTTTCAGAGTTGCTTCTAATGTACCAAAGCTGGACTTAGACATAATTTCACTCTCACAACATTATGGCTGGTTGGAGACAGTTCGAACCACAAGTACCGGGTCCATGGTTCTGGCCGTATACTGGGGGGACGGGGACGACTCCCATTAACCCCTGACTATACCGGGGATACGCTTATCACAAAGCCTTTCTGGTCTGTGCTGAAGCAGGGCATTCTGGCAGCCAAGTGGCTTGACCTTTATTAGTGAGCCTGGTTACCCCCTCTCGGAACCACAGACTTAGAAATCGCCAGCTCATATACAGTGCATAAAATATATTTATATATATACCCTTATACACCATTTTAATAAAAAATATCACAAAATTCTTCTAAGTCCCTCGGGAAGAGTGAAAGACGCGCACGTTCATTTTCAGAGCTCCTAGACCTTCCTATAAGAAGTTAGCCAAAAAGTAGCTTCGAAAAACGCTTAGGTTAAGTTTCAGAGTTGCTTCTAATGTACCAAAGCTGGACTTAGACATAATTTCACTCTCACAACATTATGGCTGGTTGGAGACAGTCCGAACCACAAGTACCGGGTCCATGGTTCTGGCCGTATACTGGGGGGACGGGGACGACTCCCATTAACCCCTGACTATACCGGGGATACGCTTATCACAATGCCTTTCTGGTCTGTGCTGAAGCAGGGCATTCTGGCAGCCAAGTGGCTTGACCTTTATTAGTGAGCCTGGTTACCCCCTCTCGGAACCACAGACTTAGAAATCGCCAGCTCATATACAGTGCATAAAATATATTTATATATATACCCATATACACCATTTTAATAAAAAATATCACAAAATTCTTCTAAGTCCCTCGGGAAGAGTAAAAGACGCGCACGTTCATTTTCAGAGCTCCTAGACCTTCCTATAAGAAGTTAGCCAAAAAGTAGCTTCGAAAAACGCTTAGGTTAAGTTTCAGAGTTGCTTCTAATGTACCAAAGCTGGACTTAGACATAATTTCACTCTAACAACATTATGGCTGGTTGGAGACAGTCCGAACCACAAGTACCGGGTCCATGGTTCTGGCCGTATACTGGGGGGACGGGGACGACTCCCATTAACCCCTGACTATACCGGGGATACGCTTATCACAATGCCTTTCTGGTCTGTGCTGAAGCAGGGCATTCTGGCAGCCAAGTGGCTTGACCTTTATTAGTGAGCCTGGTTACCCCCTCTCGGAACCACAGACTTAAAAATCGCCAGCTCATATACAGTGCATAAAATATATTTATATATATACCCTAATACACCATTTTAATAAAAAATATCACAAAATTCTTCTAAGTCCCTCGGGAAGAGTGAAAGACGCGCACGTTCATTTTCAGAGCTCCTAGACCTTCCTATAAGAAGTTAGCCAAAAAGTAGCTTCGAAAAACGCTTAGGTTAAGTTTCAGAGTTGCTTCTAATGTACCAAAGCTGGACTTAGACATAATTTCACTCTCACAACATTATGGCTGGTTGGAGACAGTCCGAACCACAAGTACCGGGTCCATGGTTCTGGCCGTATACTGGGGGGACGGGGACGACTCCCATTAACCCCTGACTATACCGGGGATACGCTTATCACAATGCCTTTCTGGTCTGTGCTGAAGCAGGGCATTCTGGCAGCCAAGTGGCTTGACCTTTATTAGTGAGCCTGGTTACCCCCTCTCGGAACCACAGACTTAGAAATCGCCAGCTCATATACAGTGCATAAAATATATTTATATATATACCCTTATACACCATTTTAATAAAAAATATCACAAAATTCTTCTAAGTCCCTCGGGAAGAGTGAAAGACGCGCACGTTCATTTTCAGAGCTCCTAGACCTTCCTATTAGAAGTTAGCCAAAAGGTAGCTTCGAAAAACGCTTAGGTTAATTTTCAGAGTTGCTTCTAATGTACCAAAGCTGGACTTAGACATAATTTCACTCTCACAACATTATGGCTGGTTGGAGACAGTCCGAACCACAAGTACCGGGTCCATGGTTCTGGCCGTATACTGGGGGGACGGGGACGACTCCCATTAACCCCTGACTATACCGGGGATACGCTTATCACAATGCCTTTCTGGTCTGTGCTGAAGCAGGGCATTCTGGCAGCCAAGTGGCTTGACCTTTATTAGTGAGCCTGGTTACCCCCTCTCGGAACCACAGACTTAGAAATCGCCAGCTCATATACAGTGCATAAAATATATTTATATATATACCCTTATACACCATTTTAATACAAAATATCACAAAATGTTTCTAAGTCCCTCGGGAAGAGTGAAAGACGCGCACGTTCATTTTCAGAGCTCCTAGACCTTCCTATAAGAAGTTAGCCAAAAGGTAGCTTCGAAAAACGCTTAGGTTAATTTTCAGAGTTGCTTCTAATGTACCAAAGCTGGACTTAGACATAATTTCACTCTCACAACATTATGGCTGGTTGGAGACAGTCCGAACCACAAGTACCGGGTCCATGGTTCTGGCCGTATACTGGGGGGACGGGGACGACTCCCATTAACCCCTGACTATACCGGGGATACGCTTATCACAATGCCTTTCTGGTCTGTGCTGAAGCAGGGCATTCTGGCAGCCAAGTGGCTTGACCTTTATTAGTGAGCCTGGTTACCCCCTCTCGGAACCACAGACTTAGAAATCGCCAGCTCATATACAGTGCATAAAATATATTTATATATATACCCTTATACACCATTTTAATAAAAAATATCACAAAATTCTTCTAAGTCCCCTGGGAAGAGTGAAAGACGCGCACGTTCATTTTCAGAGCTCCTAGACCTTCCTATAAGAAGTTAGCCAAAAAGTAGCTTCGAAAAACGCTTAGGTTAAGTTTCAGAGTTGCTTCTAATGTACCAAAGCTGGACTTAGACATAATTTCACTCTCACAACATTATGGCTGGTTGGAGACAGTCCGAACCACAAGTACCGGGTCCATGGTTCTGGCCGTATACTGGGGGGACGGGGACGACTCCCATTAACCCCTGACTTTACCGGGGATACGCTTATCACAATGCCTTTCTGGTCTGTGCTGAAGCAGGGCATTCTGGCAGCCAAGTGGCTTGACCTTTATTAGTGAGCCTGGTTACCCCCTCTCGGAACCACAGACTTAGAAATCGCCAGCTCATATACAGTGCATAAAATATATTTATATATATACCCTTATACACCATTTTAATAAAAAATATCACAAAATTCTTCTAAGTCCCTCGGGAAGAGTGAAAGACGCGCACGTTCATTTTCAGAGCTCCTAGACCTTCCTATAAGAAGTTAGCCAAAAAGTAGCTTCGAAAAACGCTTAGGTTAAGTTTCAGAGTTGCTTCTAATGTACCAAAGCTGGACTTAGACATAATTTCACTCTCACAACATTATGGCTGGTTGGAGACAGTCCGAACCACAAGTACCGGGTCCATGGTTCTGGCCGTATACTGGGGGGACGGGGACGACTCCCATTAACCCCTGACTATACCGGGGATACGCTTATCACAATGCCTTTCTGGTCTGTGCTGAAGCAGGGCATTCTGGCAGCCAAGTGGCTTGACCTTTATTAGTGAGCCTGGTTACCCCCTCTCGGAACCACAGACTTAGAAATCGCCAGCTCATATACAGTGCATAAAATATATTTATATATATACCCTTATACACCATTTTAATAAAAAATATCACAAAATTCTTCTAAGTCCCTCGGGAAGAGTGAAAGACGCGCACGTTCATTTTCAGAGCTCCTAGACCTTCCTATAAGAAGTTAGCCAAAAGGTAGCTTCGAAAAACGCTTAGGTTAAGTTTCAGAGTTGCTTCTAATGTACCAAAGCTGGACTTAGACATAATTTCACTCTCACAACATTATGGCTGGTTGGAGACAGTCCGAACCACAAGTACCGGGTCCATGGTTCTGGCCGTATACTGGGGGGACGGGGACGACTCCCATTAACCCCTGACTATACCGGGGATACGCTTATCACAATGCCTTTCTGGTCTGTGCTGAAGCAGGGCATTCTGGCAGCCAAGTGGCTTGACCTTTATTAGTGAGCCTGGTTACCCCCTCTCGGAACCACAGACTTAGAAATCGCCAGCTCATATACAGTGCATAAAATATATTTATATATATACCCTTATACACCATTTTAATAAAAAATATCACAAAATTCTTCTAAGTCCCTCGGGAAGAGTGAAAGACGCGCACGTTCATTTTCAGAGCTCCTAGACCTTCCTATTAGAAGTTAGCCAAAAGGTAGCTTCGAAAAACGCTTAGGTTAATTTTCAGAGTTGCTTCTAATGTACCAAAGCTGGACTTAGACATAATTTCACTCTCACAACATTATGGCTGGTTGGAGACAGTCCGAACCACAAGTACCGGGTCCATGGTTCTGGCCGTATACTGGGGGGACGGGGACGACTCCCATTAACCCCTGACTATACCGGGGATACGCTTATCACAATGCCTTTCTGGTCTGTGCTGAAGCAGGGCATTCTGGCAGCCAAGTGGCTTGACCTTTATTAGTGAGCCTGGTTACCCCCTCTCGGAACCACAGACTTAGAAATCGCCAGCTCATATACAGTGCATAAAATATATTTATATATATACCCATATACACCATTTTAATACAAAATATCACAAAATGTTTCTAAGTCCCTCGGGAAGAGTGAAAGACGCGCACGTTCATTTTCAGAGCTCCTAGACCTTCCTATAAGAAGTTAGCCAAAAGGTAGCTTCGAAAAACGCTTAGGTTAATTTTCAGAGTTGCTTCTAATGTACCAAAGCTGGACTTAGACATAATTTCACTCTCACAACATTATGGCTGGTTGGAGACAGTCCGAACCACAAGTACCGGGTCCATGGTTCTGGCCGTATACTGGGGGGACGGGGACGACTCCCATTAACCCCTGACTATACCGGGGATACGCTTATCACAATGCCTTTCTGGTCTGTGCTGAAGCAGGGCATTCTGGCAGCCAAGTGGCTTGACCTTTATTAGTGAGCCTGGTTACCCCCTCTCGGAACCACAGACTTAGAAATCGCCAGCTCATATACAGTGCATAAAATATATTTATATATATACCCTTATACACCATTTTAATAAAAAATATCACAAAATTCTTCTAAGTCCCTCGGGAAGAGTGAAAGACGCGCACGTTCATTTTCAGAGCTCCTAGACCTTCCTATTAGAAGTTAGCCAAAAGGTAGCTTCGAAAAACGCTTAGGTTAATTTTCAGAGTTGCTTCTAATGTACCAAAGCTGGACTTAGACATAATTTCACTCTCACAACATTATGGCTGGTTGGAGACAGTCCGAACCACAAGTACCGGGTCCATGGTTCTGGCCGTATACTGGGGGGACGGGGACGACTCCCATTAACCCCTGACTATACCGGGGATACGCTTATCACAATGCCTTTCTGGTCTGTGCTGAAGCAGGGCATTCTGGCAGCCAAGTGGCTTGACCTTTATTAGTGAGCCTGGTTACCCCCTCTCGGAACCACAGACTTAGAAATCGCCAGCTCATATACAGTGCATAAAATATATTTATATATATACCCTTATACACCATTTTAATAAAAAATATCACAAAATTCTTCTAAGTCCCTCGGGAAGAGTGAAAGACGCGCACGTTCATTTTCAGAGCTCCTAGACCTTCCTATTAGAAGTTAGCCAAAAGGTAGCTTCGAAAAACGCTTAGGTTAATTTTCAGAGTTGCTTCTAATGTACCAAAGCTGGACTTAGACATAATTTCACTCTCACAACATTATGGCTGGTTGGAGACAGTCCGAACCACAAGTACCGGGTCCATGGTTCTGGCCGTATACTGGGGGGACGGGGACGACTCCCATTAACCCCTGACTATACCGGGGATACGCTTATCACAATGCCTTTCTGGTCTGTGCTGAAGCAGGGCATTCTGGCAGCCAAGTGGCTTGACCTTTATTAGTGAGCCTGGTTACCCCCTCTCGGAACCACAGACTTAGAAATCGCCAGCTCATATACAGTGCATAAAATATATTTATATATATACCCTTATACACCATTTTAATACAAAATATCACAAAATGTTTCTAAGTCCCTCGGGAAGAGTGAAAGACGCGCACGTTCATTTTCAGAGCTCCTAGACCTTCCTATAAGAAGTTAGCCAAAAGGTAGCTTCGAAAAACGCTTAGGTTAATTTTCAGAGTTGCTTCTAATGTACCAAAGCTGGACTTAGACATAATTTCACTCTCACAACATTATGGCTGGTTGGAGACAGTCCGAACCACAAGTACCGGGTCCATGGTTCTGGCCGTATACTGGGGGGACGGGGACGACTCCCATTAACCCCTGACTATACCGGGGATACGCTTATCACAATGCCTTTCTGGTCTGTGCTGAAGCAGGGCATTCTGGCAGCCAAGTGGCTTGACCTTTATTAGTGAGCCTGGTTACCCCCTCTCGGAACCACAGACTTAGAAATCGCCAGCTCATATACAGTGCATAAAATATATTTATATATATACCCTTATACACCATTTTAATAAAAAATATCACAAAATTCTTCTAAGTCCCCTGGGAAGAGTGAAAGACGCGCACGTTCATTTTCAGAGCTCCTAGACCTTCCTATAAGAAGTTAGCCAAAAAGTAGCTTCGAAAAACGCTTAGGTTAAGTTTCAGAGTTGCTTCTAATGTACCAAAGCTGGACTTAGACATAATTTCACTCTCACAACATTATGGCTGGTTGGAGACAGTCCGAACCACAAGTACCGGGTCCATGGTTCTGGCCGTATACTGGGGGGACGGGGACGACTCCCATTAACCCCTGACTTTACCGGGGATACGCTTATCACAATGCCTTTCTGGTCTGTGCTGAAGCAGGGCATTCTGGCAGCCAAGTGGCTTGACCTTTATTAGTGAGCCTGGTTACCCCCTCTCGGAACCACAGACTTAGAAATCGCCAGCTCATATACAGTGCATAAAATATATTTATATATATACTCTTATACACCATTTTAATAAAAAATATCACAAAATTCTTCTAAGTCCCTCGGGAAGAGTGAAAGACGCGCACGTTCATTTTCAGAGCTCCTAGACCTTCCTATTAGAAGTTAGCCAAAAGGTAGCTTCGAAAAACGCTTAGGTTAATTTTCAGAGTTGCTTCTAATGTACCAAAGCTGGACTTAGACATAATTTCACTCTCACAACATTATGGCTGGTTGGAGACAGTTCGAACCACAAGTACCGGGTCCATGGTTCTGGCCGTATACTGGGGGGACGGGGACGACTCCCATTAACCCCTGACTATACCGGGGATACGCTTATCACAAAGCCTTTCTGGTCTGTGCTGAAGCAGGGCATTCTGGCAGCCAAGTGGCTTGACCTTTATTAGTGAGCCTGGTTACCCCCTCTCGGAACCACAGACTTAGAAATCGCCAGCTCATATACAGTGCATAAAATATATTTATATATATACCCTTATACACCATTTTAATAAAAAATATCACAAAATTCTTCTAAGTCCCTCGGGAAGAGTGAAAGACGCGCACGTTCATTTTCAGAGCTCCTAGACCTTCCTATAAGAAGTTAGCCAAAAAGTAGCTTCGAAAAACGCTTAGGTTAAGTTTCAGAGTTGCTTCTAATGTACCAAAGCTGGACTTAGACATAATTTCACTCTCACAACATTATGGCTGGTTGGAGACAGTCCGAACCACAAGTACCGGGTCCATGGTTCTGGCCGTATACTGGGGGGACGGGGACGACTCCCATTAACCCCTGACTATACCGGGGATACGCTTATCACAATGCCTTTCTGGTCTGTGCTGAAGCAGGGCATTCTGGCAGCCAAGTGGCTTGACCTTTATTAGTGAGCCTGGTTACCCCCTCTCGGAACCACAGACTTAGAAATCGCCAGCTCATATACAGTGCATAAAATATATTTATATATATACCCTTATACACCATTTTAATAAAAAATATCACAAAATTCTTCTAAGTCCCTCGGGAAGAGTGAAAGACGCGCACGTTCATTTTCAGAGCTCCTAGACCTTCCTATAAGAAGTTAGCCAAAAGGTAGCTTCGAAAAACGCTTAGGTTAAGTTTCAGAGTTGCTTCTAATGTACCAAAGCTGGACTTAGACATAATTTCACTCTCACAACATTATGGCTGGTTGGAGACAGTCCGAACCACAAGTACCGGGTCCATGGTTCTGGCCGTATACTGGGGGGACGGGGACGACTCCCATTAACCCCTGACTATACCGGGGATACGCTTATCACAATGCCTTTCTGGTCTGTGCTGAAGCAGGGCATTCTGGCAGCCAAGTGGCTTGACCTTTATTAGTGAGCCTGGTTACCCCCTCTCGGAACCATAGACTTAGAAATCGCCAGCTCATATACAGTGCATAAAATATATTTATATATATACCCTTATACACCATTTTAATAAAAAATATCACAAAATTCTTCTAAGTCCCTCGGGAAGAGTGAAAGACGCGCACGTTCATTTTCAGAGCTCCTAGACCTTCCTATAAGAAGTTAGCCAAAAAGTAGCTTCGAAAAACGCTTAGGTTAAGTTTCAGAGTTGCTTCTAATGTACCAAAGCTGGACTTAGACATAATTTCACTCTCACAACATTATGGCTGGTTGGAGACAGTCCGAACCACAAGTACCGGGTCCATGGTTCTGGCCGTATACTGGGGGGACGGGGACGACTCCCATTAACCCCTGACTATACCGGGGATACGCTTATCACAATGCCTTTCTGGTCTGTGCTGAAGCAGGGCATTCTGGCAGCCAAGTGGCTTGACCTTTATTAGTGAGCCTGGTTACCCCCTCTCGGAACCATAGACTTAGAAATCGCCAGCTCATATACAGTGCATAAAATATATTTATATATATACCCTTATACACCATTTTAATAAAAAATATCACAAAATTCTTCTAAGTCCCTCGGGAAGAGTGAAAGACGCGCACGTTCATTTTCAGAGCTCCTAGACCTTCCTATAAGAAGTTAGCCAAAAGGTAGCTTCGAAAAACGCTTAGGTTAAGTTTCAGAGTTGCTTCTAATGTACCGAAGCTAGACTTAGACATAATTTCACTCTCACAACATTATGGCTGGTTGGAGACAGTCCGAACCACAAATACCGGGTCCATGGTTCTGGGCATATACTTGGGGGGATGGGGACGACTCCCATTAACCCCTGACTATAAAGGGGATACGCGTATCACAATGCCTTACTGGTCTGTGCTGAAGCAGGGCATTCTGGCAGCCAAGTGGCTTGACCTTCATTAGTGAGCCTGGTTACCCCCTCTCGGAACCACAGATTTAGAAATCGTCAGCTCATATACAGTACATAAAATATATTTATATATATACCCTTATACACCATTTTAATAAAAAATATCACAAAATTCTTCTAAGTCCCATGGGAAGAGTGAAAGACGCGCACGTTCATTTTCAGAGCTCCTAGACCTTCCTATAAGAAGTTAGCCAAAAAGTAGCTTCGAAAAACGCTTAGGTTAAGTTTCAGAGTTGCTTCTAATGTACCAAAGCTGGACTTAGACATAATTTCACTCTTACAACATTATGGCTGGTTGGAGACAGTCCGAACCACAAGTACCGGGTCCATGGTTCTGGCCGTATACTGGGGGGACGGGGACGACTCCCATTAACCCCTGACTATACCGGGGATACGCTTATCACAATGCCTTTCTGGTCTGTGCTGAAGCAGGGCATTCTGGCAGCCAAGTGGCTTGACCTTTATTAGTGAGCCTGGTTACCCCCTCTCGGAACCACAGACTTAGAAATCGCCAGCTCATATACAGTGCATAAAATATATTTATATATATACCCTTATACACCATTTTAATAAAAAATATCACAAAATTCTTCTAAGTCCCTCGGGAAGAGTGAAAGACGCGCACGTTCATTTTCAGAGCTCCTAGACCTTCCTATAAGAAGTTAGCCAAAAAGTAGCTTCGAAAAACGCTTAGGTTAAGTTTCAGAGTTGCTTCTAATGTACCAAAGCTGGACTTAGACATAATTTCACTCTCACAACATTATGGCTGGTTGGAGACAGTCCGAACCACAAGTACCGGGTCCATGGTTCTGGCCGTATACTAGGGGGACGGGGACGACTCCCATTAACCCCTGACTATACCGGGGATACGCTTATCACAATGCCTTTCTGGTCTGTGCTGAAGCAGGGCATTCTGGCAGCCAAGTGGCTTGACCTTTATTAGTGAGCCTGGTTACCCCCTCTCGGAACCACAGACTTAGAAATCGCCAGCTCATATACAGTGCATAAAATATATTTATATATATACCCTTATACACCATTTTAATAAAAAATATCACAAAATTCTTCTAAGTCCCTCGGGAAGAGTGAAAGACGCGCACGTTCATTTTCAGAGCTCCTAGACCTTCCTATAAGAAGTTAGCCAAAAGGTAGCTTCGAAAAACGCTTAGGTTAAGTTTCAGAGTTGCTTCTAATGTACCAAAGCTGGACTTAGACATAATTTCACTCTCACAACATTATGGCTGGTTGGAGACAGTCCGAACCACAAGTACCGGGTCCATGGTTCTGGCCGTATACTGGGGGGACGGGGACGACTCCCATTAACCCCTGACTATACCGGGGATACGCTTATCAGAATGCCTTTCTGGTCTGTGCTGAAGCAGGGCATTCTGGCAGCCAAGTGGCTTGACCTTTATTAGTGAGCCTGGTTACCCCCTCTCGGAACCACAGACTTAGAAATCGCCAGCTCATATACAGTGCATAAAATATATTTATATATATACCCTTATACACCATTTTAATAAAAAATATCACAAAATTCTTCTAAGTCCCTCGGGAAGAGTGAAAGACGCGCACGTTCATTTTCAGAGCTCCTAGACCTTCCTATAAGAAGTTAGCCAAAAGGTAGCTTCGAAAAACGCTTAGGTTAAGTTTCAGAGTTGCTTCTAATGTACCAAAGCTGGACTTTGACATAATTTCACTCTCACAACATTATGGCTGGTTGGAGACAGTCCGAACCACAAGTACCGGGTCCATGGTTCTGGCCGTATACTGGGGGGACGGGGACGACTCCCATTAACCCCTGACTATACCGGGGATACGCTTATCACAATGCCTTTCTGGTCTGTGCTGAAGCAGGGCATTCTGGCAGCCAAGTGGCTTGACCTTTATTAGTGAGCCTGGTTACCCCCTCTCGGAACCACAGACTTAGAAATCGCCAGCTCATATACAGTGCATAAAATATATTTATATATATACCCTTATACACCATTTTAATAAAAAATATCACAAAATTCTTCTAAGTCCCTCGGGAAGAGTGAAAGACGCGCACGTTCATTTTCAGAGCTCCTAGACCTTCCTATAAGAAGTTAGCCAAAAGGTAGCTTCGAAAAACGCTTAGGTTAAGTTTCAGAGTTGCTTCTAATGTACCAAAGCTGGACTTTGACATAATTTCACTCTCACAACATTATGGCTGGTTGGAGACAGTCCGAACCACAAGTACCGGGTCCATGGTTCTGGCCGTATACTGGGGGGACGGGGACGACTCCCATTAACCCCTGACTATACCGGGGATACGCTTATCACAATGCCTTTCTGGTCTGTGCTGAAGCAGGGCATTCTGGCAGCCAAGTGGCTTGACCTTTATTAGTGAGCCTGGTTACCCCCTCTCGGAACCATAGACTTAGAATTCGCCAGCTCATATACAGTGCATAAAATATATTTATATATATACCCTTATACACCATTTTAATAAAAAATATCACAAAATTCTTCTAAGTCCCTCGGGAAGAGTGAAAGACGCGCACGTTCATTTTCAGAGCTCCTAGACCTTCCTACTGTATAAGAAGTTAGCCAAAAGGTAGCTTCGAAAAACGCTTAGGTTAAGTTTCAGAGTTGCTTCTAATGTACCAAAGCTGGACTTAGACATAATTTCACTCTCACAACATTATGGCTGGTTGGAGACAGTCCGAACCACAAGTACCGGGTCCATGGTTCTGGCCGTATACTGGGGGGACGGGGACGACTCCCATTAACCCCTGACTATACCGGGGATACGCTTATCAGAATGCCTTTCTGGTCTGTGCTGAAGCAGGGCATTCTGGCAGCCAAGTGGCTTGACCTTTATTAGTGAGCCTGGTTACCCCCTCTCGGAACCACAGACTTAGAAATCGCCAGCTCATATACAGTGCATAAAATATATTTATATATATACCCTTATACACCATTTTAATAAAAAATATCACAAAATTCTTCTAAGTCCCTCGGGAAGAGTGAAAGACGCGCACGTTCATTTTCAGAGCTCCTAGACCTTCCTATAAGAAGTTAGCCAAAAGGTAGCTTCGAAAAACGCTTAGGTTAAGTTTCAGAGTTGCTTCTAATGTACCAAAGCTGGACTTTGACATAATTTCACTCTCACAACATTATGGCTGGTTGGAGACAGTCCGAACCACAAGTACCGGGTCCATGGTTCTGGCCGTATACTGGGGGGACGGGGACGACTCCCATTAACCCCTGACTATACCGGGGATACGCTTATCACAATGCCTTTCTGGTCTGTGCTGAAGCAGGGCATTCTGGCAGCCAAGTGGCTTGACCTTTATTAGTGAGCCTGGTTACCCCCTCTCGGAACCACAGACTTAGAAATCGCCAGCTCATATACAGTGCATAAAATATATTTATATATATACCCTTATACACCATTTTAATAAAAAATATCACAAAATTCTTCTAAGTCCCTCGGGAAGAGTGAAAGACGCGCACGTTCATTTTCAGAGCTCCTAGACCTTCCTATAAGAAGTTAGCCAAAAGGTAGCTTCGAAAAACGCTTAGGTTAAGTTTCAGAGTTGCTTCTAATGTACCAAAGCTGGACTTTGACATAATTTCACTCTCACAACATTATGGCTGGTTGGAGACAGTCCGAACCACAAGTACCGGGTCCATGGTTCTGGCCGTATACTGGGGGGACGGGGACGACTCCCATTAACCCCTGACTATACCGGGGATACGCTTATCACAATGCCTTTCTGGTCTGTGCTGAAGCAGGGCATTCTGGCAGCCAAGTGGCTTGACCTTTATTAGTGAGCCTGGTTACCCCCTCTCGGAACCATAGACTTAGAATTCGCCAGCTCATATACAGTGCATAAAATATATTTATATATATACCCTTATACACCATTTTAATAAAAAATATCACAAAATTCTTCTAAGTCCCTCGGGAAGAGTGAAAGACGCGCACGTTCATTTTCAGAGCTCCTAGACCTTCCTACTGTATAAGAAGTTAGCCAAAAGGTAGCTTCGAAAAACGCTTAGGTTAAGTTTCAGAGTTGCTTCTAATGTACCAAAGCTGGACTTAGACATAATTTCACTCTCACAACATTATGGCTGGTTGGAGACAGTCCGAACCACAAATACCGGGTCCATGGTTCTGGGCATATACTTGGGGGGATGGGGACGACTCCCATTAACCCCTGACTATACCGGGGATACGCGTATCACAATGCCTTACTGGTCTGTGCTGAAGCAGGGCATTCTGGCAGCCAAGTGGCTTGACCTTCATTAGTGAGCCTGGTTACCCCCTCTCGGAACCACAGATTTAGAAATCGTCAGCTCATATACAGTACATAAAATATATTTATATATATACCCTTATACACCATTTTAATAAAAAATATCACAAAATTCTTCTAAGTCCCCTGGGAAGAGAGAAAGACGCGCACGTTCATTTTCAGAGCTCCTAGACCTTCCTATAAGAAGTTAGCCAAAAAGTAGCTTCGAAAAACGCTTAGGTTAAGTTTCAGAGTTGCTTCTAATGTACCAAAGCTGGACTTAGACATAATTTCACTCTCACAACATTATGGCTGGTTGGAGACAGTCCGAACCACAAGTACCGGGTCCATGGTTCTGGCCGTATACTGGGGGGACGGGGACGACTCCCATTAACCCCTGACTATACCGGGGATACGCTTATCACAATGCCTTTCTGGTCTGTGCTGAAGCAGGGCATTCTGGCAGCCAAGTGGCTTGACCTTTATTAGTGAGCCTGGTTACCCCCTCTCGGAACCACAGACTTAGAAATCGCCAGCTCATATACAGTGCATAAAATATATTTATATATATACTCTTATACACCATTTTAATAAAAAATATCACAAAATTCTTCTAAGTCCCTCGGGAAGAGTGAAAGACGCGCACGTTCATTTTCAGAGCTCCTAGACCTTCCTATAAGAAGTTAGCCAAAAAGTAGCTTCGAAAAACGCTTAGGTTAAGTTTCAGAGTTGCTTCTAATGTACCAAAGCTGGACTTAGACATAATTTCACTCTCACAACATTATGGCTGGTTGGAGACAGTCCGAACCACAAGTACCGGGTCCATGGTTCTGGCCGTATACTGGGGGGACGGGGACGACTCCCATTAACCCCTGACTATACCGGGGATACGCTTATCACAATGCCTTTCTGGTCTGTGCTGAAGCAGGGCATTCTGGCAGCCAAGTGGCTTGACCTTTATTAGTGAGCCTGGTTACCCCCTCTCGGAACCACAGACTTAGAAATCGCCAGCTCATATACAGTGCATAAAATATATTTATATATATACCCTTATACACCATTTTAATAAAAAATATCACAAAATTCTTCTAAGTCCCTCGGGAAGAGTGAAAGACGCGCACGTTCATTTTCAGAGCTCCTAGACCTTCCTATAAGAAGTTAGCCAAAAAGTAGCTTCGAAAAACGCTTAGGTTAAGTTTCAGAGTTGCTTCTAATGTACCAAAGCTGGACTTAGACATAATTTCACTCTCACAACATTATGGCTGGTTGGAGACAGTCCGAACCACAAGTACCGGGTCCATGGTTCTGGCCGTATACTAGGGGGACGGGGACGACTCCCATTAACCCCTGACTATACCGGGGATACGCTTATCACAATGCCTTTCTGGTCTGTGCTGAAGCAGGGCATTCTGGCAGCCAAGTGGCTTGACCTTTATTAGTGAGCCTGGTTACCCCCTCTCGGAACCACAGACTTAGAAATCGCCAGCTCATATACAGTGCATAAAATATATTTATATATATACCCTTATACACCATTTTAATAAAAAATATCACAAAATTCTTCTAAGTCCCTCGGGAAGAGTGAAAGACGCGCACGTTCATTTTCAGAGCTCCTAGACCTTCCTATAAGAAGTTAGCCAAAAGGTAGCTTCGAAAAACGCTTAGGTTAAGTTTCAGAGTTGCTTCTAATGTACCAAAGCTGGACTTAGACATAATTTCACTCTCACAACATTATGGCTGGTTGGAGACAGTCCGAACCACAAGTACCGGGTCCATGGTTCTGGCCGTATACTGGGGGGACGGGGACGACTCCCATTAACCCCTGACTATACCGGGGATACGCTTATCAGAATGCCTTTCTGGTCTGTGCTGAAGCAGGGCATTCTGGCAGCCAAGTGGCTTGACCTTTATTAGTGAGCCTGGTTACCCCCTCTCGGAACCACAGACTTAGAAATCGCCAGCTCATATACAGTGCATAAAATATATTTATATATATACCCTTATACACCATTTTAATAAAAAATATCACAAAATTCTTCTAAGTCCCTCGGGAAGAGTGAAAGACGCGCACGTTCATTTTCAGAGCTCCTAGACCTTCCTATAAGAAGTTAGCCAAAAGGTAGCTTCGAAAAACGCTTAGGTTAAGTTTCAGAGTTGCTTCTAATGTACCAAAGCTGGACTTTGACATAATTTCACTCTCACAACATTATGGCTGGTTGGAGACAGTCCGAACCACAAGTACCGGGTCCATGGTTCTGGCCGTATACTGGGGGGACGGGGACGACTCCCATTAACCCCTGACTATACCGGGGATACGCTTATCACAATGCCTTTCTGGTCTGTGCTGAAGCAGGGCATTCTGGCAGCCAAGTGGCTTGACCTTTATTAGTGAGCCTGGTTACCCCCTCTCGGAACCACAGACTTAGAAATCGCCAGCTCATATACAGTGCATAAAATATATTTATATATATACCCTTATACACCATTTTAATAAAAAATATCACAAAATTCTTCTAAGTCCCTCGGGAAGAGTGAAAGACGCGCACGTTCATTTTCAGAGCTCCTAGACCTTCCTATAAGAAGTTAGCCAAAAGGTAGCTTCGAAAAACGCTTAGGTTAAGTTTCAGAGTTGCTTCTAATGTACCAAAGCTGGACTTTGACATAATTTCACTCTCACAACATTATGGCTGGTTGGAGACAGTCCGAACCACAAGTACCGGGTCCATGGTTCTGGCCGTATACTGGGGGGACGGGGACGACTCCCATTAACCCCTGACTATACCGGGGATACGCTTATCACAATGCCTTTCTGGTCTGTGCTGAAGCAGGGCATTCTGGCAGCCAAGTGGCTTGACCTTTATTAGTGAGCCTGGTTACCCCCTCTCGGAACCATAGACTTAGAATTCGCCAGCTCATATACAGTGCATAAAATATATTTATATATATACCCTTATACACCATTTTAATAAAAAATATCACAAAATTCTTCTAAGTCCCTCGGGAAGAGTGAAAGACGCGCACGTTCATTTTCAGAGCTCCTAGACCTTCCTACTGTATAAGAAGTTAGCCAAAAGGTAGCTTCGAAAAACGCTTAGGTTAAGTTTCAGAGTTGCTTCTAATGTACCAAAGCTGGACTTAGACATAATTTCACTCTCACAACATTATGGCTGGTTGGAGACAGTCCGAACCACAAATACCGGGTCCATGGTTCTGGGCATATACTTGGGGGGATGGGGACGACTCCCATTAACCCCTGACTATACCGGGGATACGCGTATCACAATGCCTTACTGGTCTGTGCTGAAGCAGGGCATTCTGGCAGCCAAGTGGCTTGACCTTCATTAGTGAGCCTGGTTACCCCCTCTCGGAACCACAGATTTAGAAATCGTCAGCTCATATACAGTACATAAAATATATTTATATATATACCCTTATACACCATTTTAATAAAAAATATCACAAAATTCTTCTAAGTCCCCTGGGAAGAGAGAAAGACGCGCACGTTCATTTTCAGAGCTCCTAGACCTTCCTATAAGAAGTTAGCCAAAAAGTAGCTTCGAAAAACGCTTAGGTTAAGTTTCAGAGTTGCTTCTAATGTACCAAAGCTGGACTTAGACATAATTTCACTCTCACAACATTATGGCTGGTTGGAGACAGTCCGAACCACAAGTACCGGGTCCATGGTTCTGGCCGTATACTGGGGGGACGGGGACGACTCCCATTAACCCCTGACTATACCGGGGATACGCTTATCACAATGCCTTTCTGGTCTGTGCTGAAGCAGGGCATTCTGGCAGCCAAGTGGCTTGACCTTTATTAGTGAGCCTGGTTACCCCCTCTCGGAACCACAGACTTAGAAATCGCCAGCTCATATACAGTGCATAAAATATATTTATATATATACTCTTATACACCATTTTAATAAAAAATATCACAAAATTCTTCTAAGTCCCTCGGGAAGAGTGAAAGACGCGCACGTTCATTTTCAGAGCTCCTAGACCTTCCTATAAGAAGTTAGCCAAAAAGTAGCTTCGAAAAACGCTTAGGTTAAGTTTCAGAGTTGCTTCTAATGTACCAAAGCTGGACTTAGACATAATTTCACTCTCACAACATTATGGCTGGTTGGAGACAGTCCGAACCACAAGTACCGGGTCCATGGTTCTGGCCGTATACTGGGGGGACGGGGACGACTCCCATTAACCCCTGACTATACCGGGGATACGCTTATCACAATGCCTTTCTGGTCTGTGCTGAAGCAGGGCATTCTGGCAGCCAAGTGGCTTGACCTTTATTAGTGAGCCTGGTTACCCCCTCTCGGAACCACAGACTTAGAAATCGCCAGCTCATATACAGTGCATAAAATATATTTATATATATACCCTTATACACCATTTTAATAAAAAATATCACAAAATTCTTCTAAGTCCCTCGGGAAGAGTGAAAGACGCGCACGTTCATTTTCAGAGCTCCTAGACCTTCCTATAAGAAGTTAGCCAAAAAGTAGCTTCGAAAAACGCTTAGGTTAAGTTTGAGAGTTGCTTCTAATGTACCAAAGCTGGACTTAGACATAATTTCACTCTCACAACATTATGGCTGGTTGGAGACAGTCCGAACCACAAGTACCGGGTCCATGGTTCTGGCCGTATACTGGGGGGACGGGGACGACTCCCATTAACCCCTGACTATACCGGGGATACGCTTATCACAATGCCTTTCTGGTCTGTGCTGAAGCAGGGCATTCTGGCAGCCAAGTGGCTTGACCTTTATTAGTGAGCCTGGTTACCCCCTCTCGGAACCACAGACTTAGAAATCGCCAGCTCATATATACAGTGCATAAAATATATTTATATATATACCCTTATACACCATTTTAATAAAAAATATCACAAAATTCTTCTAAGTCCCTCGGGAAGAGTGAAAGACGCGCACGTTCATTTTCAGAGCTCCTAGACCTTCCTATAAGAAGTTAGCCAAAAGGTAGCTTCGAAAAACGCTTAGGTTAAGTTTCAGAGTTGCTTCTAATGTACCAAAGCTGGACTTAGACATAATTTCACTCTCACAACATTATGGCTGGTTGGAGACAGTCCGAACCACAAGTACCGGGTCCATGGTTCTGGCCGTATACTGGGGGGACGGAGACGACTCCCATTAACTCCTGACTATACCGGGGATACGCTTATCACAATGCCTTTCTGGTCTGTGCTGAAGCAGGGCATTCTGGCAGCCAAGTGGCTTGACCTTCATTAGTGAGCCTGGTTACCCCCTCTCGGAACCACAGATTTAGAAAACATCAGCTCATATACAGTACATAAAATATATTTATATATATACCCTTATACACCATTTTAATAAAAAATATCACAAAATTCTTCTAAGTCCCCTGGGAAGAGTGAAAGACGCGCACGTTCATTTTCAGAGCTCCTAGACCTTCCTATAA
Source organism: Ascaphus truei (assembly GCF_040206685.1). Lineage (NCBI taxonomy): Eukaryota > Metazoa > Chordata > Amphibia > Anura > Ascaphidae > Ascaphus > Ascaphus truei. Next base: position 198,374 of record NW_027454428.1, on the reverse strand, counting down.
GAAGTTAGCCAAAAAGTAGCTTCGAAAAACGCTTAGGTTAAGTTTCAGAGATGCTTCTAATGTACCAAAGCTGGACTTAGACATAATTTCACTCTCACAACATTATGGCTGGTTGGAGACAGTCCGAACCACAAGTACCGGGTCCATGGTTCTGGCCGTATACTGGGGGGACGGGGACGACTCCCATTAACCCCTGACTATACCGGGGATACGCTTATCACAATGCCTTTCTGGTCTGTGCTGAAGCAGGGCATTCTGGCAGGCAAGTGGCTTGACCTTTATTAGTGAGCCTGGTTACCCCCTCTCGGAACCACAGACTTAGAAATCGCCAGCTCATATACAGTGCATAAAATATATTTATATATATATACCCTTATACACCATTTTAATAAAAAATATCACAAAATTCTTCTAAGTCCCTCGGGAAGAGTGAAAGACGCGCACGTTCATTTTCAGAGCTCCTAGACCTTCCTATAAGAAGTTAGCCAAAAAGTAGCTTCGAAAAACGCTTAGGTTAAGTTTCAGAGTTGCTTCTAATGTACCAAAGCTGGACTTAGACATAATTTCACTCTCACAACATTATGGCTGGTTGGAGACAGTCCGAACCACAAGTACCGGGTCCATGGTTCTGGCCGTATACTGGGGGGACGGGGACGACTCCCATTAACCCCTGACTATACCGGGGATACGCTTATCACAATGCCTTTCTGGTCTGTGCTGAAGCAGGGCATTCTGGCAGCCAAGTGGCTTGACCTTTATTAGTGAGCCTGGTTACCCCCTCTCGGAACCATAGACTTAGAATTCGCCAGCTCATATACAGTGCATAAAATATATTTATATATATACCCTTATACACCATTTTAATAAAAAATATCACAAAATTCTTCTAAGTCCCTCGGGAAGAGTGAAAGACGCGCACGTTCATTTTCAGAGCTCCTAGACCTTCCTACTGTATAAGAAGTTAGCCAAAAGGTAGCTTCGAAAAACGCTTAGGTTAAGTTTCAGAGTTGCTTCTAATGTACCAAAGCTGGACTTAGACATAATTTCACTCTCACAACATTATGGCTGGTTGGAGAGGGTCCGAACCACAAGTACCGGGTCCATGGTTCTGGCCGTATACTGGGGGGACGGGGACGACTCCCATTAACCCCTGACTATACCGGGGATACGCTTATCACAATGCCTTTCTGGTCTGTGCTGAAGCAGGGCATTCTGGCAGCCAAGTGGCTTGACCTTTATTAGTGAGCCTGGTTACCCCCTCTCGGAACCACAGACTTAGAAATCGCCAGCTCATATATACAGTGCATAAAATATATTTATATATATACCCTTATACACCATTTTAATAAAAAATATCACAAAATTCTTCTAAGTCCCTCGGGAAGAGTGAAAGACGCGCACGTTCATTTTCAGAGCTTCTAGACCTTCCTATAAGAAGTTAGCCAAAAGGTAGCTTCGAAAAACGCTTAGGTTAAGTTTCAGAGATGCTTCTAATGTACCAAAGCTGGACTTAGACATAATTTCACTCTCACAACATTATGGCTGGTTGGAGACAGTCCGAACCACAAGTACCGGGTCCATGGTTCTGGCCGTATACTGGGGGGACGGGGACGACTCCCATTAACCCCTGACTATACCGGGGATACGCTTATCACAATGCCTTTCTGGTCTGTGCTGAAGCAGGGCATTCTGGCAGGCAAGTGGCTTGACCTTTATTAGTGAGCCTGGTTACCCCCTCTCGGAACCACAGACTTAGAAATCGCCAGCTCATATACAGTGCATAAAATATATTTATATATATATACCCTTATACACCATTTTAATAAAAAATATCACAAAATTCTTCTAAGTCCCTCGGGAAGAGTGAAAGACGCGCACGTTCATTTTCAGAGCTCCTAGACCTTCCTATAGGAAGTTAGCCAAAAAGTAGCTTCGAAAAACGCTTAGGTTAAGTTTCAGAGTTGCTTCTAATGTACCAAAGCTGGACTTAGACATAATGTCACTCTCACAACATTATGGCTGGTTGGAGACAGTCCGAACCACAAGTACCGGGTCCATGGTTCTGGCCGTATACTGGGGGGACGGAGACGACTCCCATTAACTCCTGACTATACCGGGGATACGCTTATCACAATGCCTTTCTGGTCTGTGCTGAAGCAGGGCATTCTGGCAGCCAAGTGGCTTGACCTTCATTAGTGAGCCTGGTTACCCCCTCTCGGAACCACAGATTTAGAAATCGTCAGCTCATATACAGTACATAAAATATATTTATATATATACCCTTATACACCATTTTAATAAAAAATATCACAAAATTCTTCTAAGTCCCCTGGGAAGAGTGAAAGACGCGCACGTTCATTTTCAGAGCTCCTAGACCTTCCTATAAGAAGTTAGCCAAAAAGTAGCTTCGAAAAACGCTTAGGTTAAGTTTCAGAGATGCTTCTAATGTACCAAAGCTGGACTTAGACATAATTTCACTCTCACAACATTATGGCTGGTTGGAGACAGTCCGAACCACAAGTACCGGGTCCATGGTTCTGGCCGTATACTGGGGGGACGGGGACGACTCCCATTAACCCCTGACTATACCGGGGATACGCTTATCACAATGCCTTTCTGGTCTGTGCTGAAGCAGGGCATTCTGGCAGGCAAGTGGCTTGACCTTTATTAGTGAGCCTGGTTACCCCCTCTCGGAACCACAGACTTAGAAATCGCCAGCTCATATACAGTGCATAAAATATATTTATATATATATACCCTTATACACCATTTTAATAAAAAATATCACAAAATTCTTCTAAGTCCCTCGGGAAGAGTGAAAGACGCGCACGTTCATTTTCAGAGCTCCTAGACCTTCCTATAAGAAGTTAGCCAAAAAGTAGCTTCGAAAAACGCTTAGGTTAAGTTTCAGAGTTGCTTCTAATGTACCAAAGCTGGACTTAGACATAATTTCACTCTCACAACATTATGGCTGGTTGGAGACAGTCCGAACCACAAGTACCGGGTCCATGGTTCTGGCCGTATACTGGGGGGACGGGGACGACTCCCATTAACCCCTGACTATACCGGGGATACGCTTATCACAATGCCTTTCTGGTCTGTGCTGAAGCAGGGCATTCTGGCAGCCAAGTGGCTTGACCTTTATTAGTGAGCCTGGTTACCCCCTCTCGGAACCATAGACTTAGAATTCGCCAGCTCATATACAGTGCATAAAATATATTTATATATATACCCTTATACACCATTTTAATAAAAAATATCACAAAATTCTTCTAAGTCCCTCGGGAAGAGTGAAAGACGCGCACGTTCATTTTCAGAGCTCCTAGACCTTCCTACTGTATAAGAAGTTAGCCAAAAGGTAGCTTCGAAAAACGCTTAGGTTAAGTTTCAGAGTTGCTTCTAATGTACCAAAGCTGGACTTAGACATAATTTCACTCTCACAACATTATGGCTGGTTGGAGAGGGTCCGAACCACAAGTACCGGGTCCATGGTTCTGGCCGTATACTGGGGGGACGGGGACGACTCCCATTAACCCCTGACTATACCGGGGATACGCTTATCACAATGCCTTTCTGGTCTGTGCTGAAGCAGGGCATTCTGGCAGCCAAGTGGCTTGACCTTTATTAGTGAGCCTGGTTACCCCCTCTCGGAACCACAGACTTAGAAATCGCCAGCTCATATATACAGTGCATAAAATATATTTATATATATACCCTTATACACCATTTTAATAAAAAATATCACAAAATTCTTCTAAGTCCCTCGGGAAGAGTGAAAGACGCGCACGTTCATTTTCAGAGCTTCTAGACCTTCCTATAAGAAGTTAGCCAAAAGGTAGCTTCGAAAAACGCTTAGGTTAAGTTTCAGAGATGCTTCTAATGTACCAAAGCTGGACTTAGACATAATTTCACTCTCACAACATTATGGCTGGTTGGAGACAGTCCGAACCACAAGTACCGGGTCCATGGTTCTGGCCGTATACTGGGGGGACGGGGACGACTCCCATTAACCCCTGACTATACCGGGGATACGCTTATCACAATGCCTTTCTGGTCTGTGCTGAAGCAGGGCATTCTGGCAGGCAAGTGGCTTGACCTTTATAAGTGAGCCTGGTTACCCCCTCTCGGAACCACAGACTTAGAAATCGCCAGCTCATATACAGTGCATAAAATATATTTATATATATATACCCTTATACACCATTTTAATAAAAAATATCACAAAATTCTTCTAAGTCCCTCGGGAAGAGTGAAAGACGCGCACGTTCATTTTCAGAGCTCCTAGACCTTCCTATAGGAAGTTAGCCAAAAAGTAGCTTCGAAAAACGCTTAGGTTAAGTTTCAGAGTTGCTTCTAATGTACCAAAGCTGGACTTAGACATAATTTCACTCTCACAACATTATGGCTGGTTGGAGACAGTCCGAACCACAAGTACCGGGTCCATGGTTCTGGCCGTATACTGGGGGGACGGGGACGACTCCCATTAACCCCTGACTATACCGGGGATACGCTTATCACAATGCCTTTCTGGTCTGTGCTGAAGCAGGGCATTCTGGCAGCCAAGTGGCTTGACCTTTATTAGTGAGCCTGGTTACCCCCTCTCGGAACCATAGACTTAGAATTCGCCAGCTCATATACAGTGCATAAAATATATTTATATATATACCCTTATACACCATTTTAATAAAAAATATCACAAAATTCTTCTAAGTCCCTCGGGAAGAGTGAAAGACGCGCACGTTCATTTTCAGAGCTCCTAGACCTTCCTACTGTATAAGAAGTTAGCCAAAAGGTAGCTTCGAAAAACGCTTAGGTTAAGTTTCAGAGTTGCTTCTAATGTACCAAAGCTGGACTTAGACATAATTTCACTCTCACAACATTATGGCTGGTTGGAGAGGGTCCGAACCACAAGTACCGGGTCCATGGTTCTGGCCGTATACTGGGGGGACGGGGACGACTCCCATTAACCCCTGACTATACCGGGGATACGCTTATCACAATGCCTTTCTGGTCTGTGCTGAAGCAGGGCATTCTGGCAGCCAAGTGGCTTGACCTTTATTAGTGAGCCTGGTTACCCCCTCTCGGAACCACAGACTTAGAAATCGCCAGCTCATATATACAGTGCATAAAATATATTTATATATATACCCTTATACACCATTTTAATAAAAAATATCACAAAATTCTTCTAAGTCCCTCGGGAAGAGTGAAAGACGCGCACGTTCATTTTCAGAGCTTCTAGACCTTCCTATAAGAAGTTAGCCAAAAGGTAGCTTCGAAAAACGCTTAGGTTAAGTTTCAGAGTTGCTTCTAATGTACCGAAGCTGGACTTAGACATAATTTCACTCTCACAACATTATGGCTGGTTGGAGACAGTCCGAACCACAAATACCGGGTCCATGGTTCTGGGCATATACTTGGGGGGATGGGGACGACTCCCATTAACCCCTGACTATACCGGGGATACGCGTATCACAATGCCTTACTGGTCTGTGCTGAAGCAGGGCATTCTGGCAGCCAAGTGGCTTGACCTTCATTAGTGAGCCTGGTTACCCCCTCTCGGAACCACAGATTTAGAAATCGTCAGCTCATATACAGTACATAAAATATATTTATATATATACCCTTATACACCATTTTAATAAAAAATATCACAAAATTCTTCTAAGTCCCCTGGGAAGAGAGAAAGACGCGCACGTTCATTTTCAGAGCTCCTAGACCTTCCTATAAGAAGTTAGCCAAAAAGTAGCTTCGAAAAACGCTTAGGTTAAGTTTCAGAGTTGCTTCTAATGTACCAAAGCTGGACTTAGACATAATTTCACTCTCACAACATTATGGCTGGTTGGAGACAGTCCGAACCACAAGTACCGGGTCCATGGTTCTGGCCGTATACTGGGGGGACGGGGACGACTCCCATTAACCCCTGACTATACCGGGGATACGCTTATCACAATGCCTTTCTGGTCTGTGCTGAAGCAGGGCATTCTGGCAGCCAAGTGGCTTGACCTTTATTAGTGAGCCTGGTTACCCCCTCTCGGAACCACAGACTTAGAAATCGCCAGCTCATATACAGTGCATAAAATATATTTATATATATACCCTTATACACCATTTTAATAAAAAATATCACAAAATTCTTCTAAGTCCCTCGGGAAGAGTGAAAGACGCGCACGTTCATTTTCAGAGCTCCTAGACCTTCCTATAAGAAGTTAGCCAAAAGGTAGCTTCGAAAAACGCTTAGGTTAAGTTTCAGAGTTGCTTCTAATGTACCAAAGCTGGACTTAGACATAATTTCACTCTCACAACATTATGGCTGGTTGGAGAGGGTCCGAACCACAAGTACCGGGTCCATGGTTCTGGCCGTATACTGGGGGGACGGGGACGACTCCCATTAACCCCTGACTATACCGGGGATACGCTTATCACAATGCCTTTCTGGTCTGTGCTGAAGCAGGGCATTCTGGCAGCCAAGTGGCTTGACCTTTATTAGTGAGCCTGGTTACCCCCTCTCGGAACCACAGACTTAGAAATCGCCAGCTCATATACAGTGCATAAAATATATTTATATATATACTCTTATACACCATTTTAATAAAAAATATCACAAAATTCTTCTAAGTCCCTCGGGAAGAGTGAAAGACGCGCACGTTCATTTTCAGAGCTCCTAGACCTTCCTATAAGAAGTTAGCCAAAAAGTAGCTTCGAAAAACGCTTAGGTTAAGTTTCAGAGTTGCTTCTAATGTACCAAAGCTGGACTTAGACATAATTTCACTCTCACAACATTATGGCTGGTTGGAGACAGTCCGAACCACAAGTACCGGGTCCATGGTTCTGGCCGTATACTGGGGGGACGGGGACGACTCCCATTAACCCCTGACTATACCGGGGATACGCTTATCACAATGCCTTTCTGGTCTGTGCTGAAGCAGGGCATTCTGGCAGCCAAGTGGCTTGACCTTTATTAGTGAGCCTGGTTACCCCCTCTCGGAACCACAGACTTAGAAATCGCCAGCTCATATACAGTGCATAAAATATATTTATATATATACCCTTATACATCATTTTAATAAAAAATATCACAAAATTCTTCTAAGTCCCTCGGGAAGAGTGAAAGACGCGCACGTTCATTTTCAGAGCTCCTAGACCTTCCTATAAGAAGTTAGCCAAAAGGTAGCTTCGAAAAACGCTTAGGTTAAGTTTCAGAGTTGCTTCTAATGTACCAAAGCTGGACTTAGACATAATTTCACTCTCACAACATTATGGCTGGTTGGAGACAGTCCGAACCACAAGTACCGGGTCCATGGTTCTGGCCGTATACTGGGGGGACGGGGACGACTCCCATTAACCCCTGACTATACCGGGGATACGCTTATCACAATGCCTTTCTGGTCTGTGCTGAAGCAGGGCATTCTGGCAGCCAAGTGGCTTGACCTTTATTAGTGAGCCTGGTTACCCCCTCTCGGAACCACAGACTTAGAAATCGCCAGCTCATATACAGTGCATAAAATATATTTATATATATATACCCTTATACACCATTTTAATAAAAAATATCACAAAATTCTTCTAAGTCCCTCGGGAAGAGTGAAAGACGCGCACGTTCATTTTCAGAGCTCCTAGACCTTCCTATAAGAAGTTAGCCAAAAGGTAGCTTCGAAAAACGCTTAGGTTAAGTTTCAGAGTTGCTTCTAATGTACCAAAGCTGGACTTAGACATAATTTCACTCTCACAACATTATGGCTGGTTGGAGAGGGTCCGAACCACAAGTACCGGGTCCATGGTTCTGACCGTATACTGGGGGGACGGGGACGACTCCCATTAACCCCTGACTATACCGGGGATACGCTTATCACAATGCCTTTCTGGTCTGTGCTGAAGCAGGGCATTCTGGCAGCCAAGTGGCTTGACCTTTATTAGTGAGCCTGGTTACCCCCTCTCGGAACCACAGACTTAGAAATCGCCAGCTCATATATACAGTGCATAAAATATATTTATATATATACCCTTATACACCATTTTAATAAAAAATATCACAAAATTCTTCTAAGTCCCTCGGGAAGAGTGAAAGACGCGCACGTTCATTTTCAGAGCTCCTAGACCTTCCTATAAGAAGTTAGCCAAAAGGTAGCTTCGAAAAACGCTTAGGTTAAGTTTCAGAGTTGCTTCTAATGTACCAAAGCTGGACTTAGACATAATTTCACTCTCACAACATTATGGCTGGTTGGAGACAGTCCGAACCACAAGTACCGGGTCCATGGTTCTGGCCGTATACTGGGGGGACGGAGACGACTCCCATTAACTCCTGACTATACCGGGGATACGCTTATCACAATGCCTTTCTGGTCTGTGCTGAAGCAGGGCATTCTGGCAGCCAAGTGGCTTGACCTTCATTAGTGAGCCTGGTTACCCCCTCTCGGAACCACAGATTTAGAAATCGTCAGCTTATATACAGTACATAAAATATATTTATATATATACCCTTATACACCATTTTAATAAAAAATATCACAAAATTCTTCTAAGTCCCCTGGGAAGAGTGAAAGACGCGCACGTTCATTTTCAGAGCTCCTAGACCTTCCTATAAGAAGTTAGCCAAAAAGTAGCTTCGAAAAACGCTTAGGTTAAGTTTCAGAGATGCTTCTAATGTACCAAAGCTGGACTTAGACATAATTTCACTCTCACAACATTATGGCTGGTTGGAGACAGTCCGAACCACAAGTACCGGGTCCATGGTTCTGGCCGTATACTGGGGGGACGGGGACGACTCCCATTAACCCCTGACTATACCGGGGATACGCTTATCACAATGCCTTTCTGGTCTGTGCTGAAGCAGGGCATTCTGGCAGGCAAGTGGCTTGACCTTTATTAGTGAGCCTGGTTACCCCCTCTCGGAACCACAGACTTAGAAATCGCCAGCTCATATACAGTGCATAAAATATATTTATATATATATATACCCTTATACACCATTTTAATAAAAAATATCACAAAATTCTTCTAAGTCCCTCGGGAAGAGTGAAAGACGCGCACGTTCATTTTCAGAGCTCCTAGACCTTCCTATAAGAAGTTAGCCAAAAAGTAGCTTCGAAAAACGCTTAGGTTAAGTTTCAGAGTTGCTTCTAATGTACCAAAGCTGGACTTAGACATAATTTCACTCTCACAACATTATGGCTGGTTGGAGACAGTCCGAACCACAAGTACCGGGTCCATGGTTCTGGCCGTATACTGGGGGGACGGAGACGACTCCCATTAACTCCTGACTATACCGGGGATACGCTTATCACAATGCCTTTCTGGTCTGTGCTGAAGCAGGGCATTCTGGCAGCAGAGTGGCTTGACCATCATTAGTGAGCCTGGTTACCCCCTCTCGGAACCACAGATTTAGAAATCGTCAGCTCATATACAGTACATAAAATATATTTATATATATACCCTTATACACCATTTTAATAAAAAATATCACAAAATTCTTCTAAGTCCCCTGGGAAGAGTGAAAGACGCGCACGTTCATTTTCAGAGCTCCTAGACCTTCCTATAAGAAGTTAGCCAAAAAGTAGCTTCGAAAAACGCTTAGGTTAAGTTTCAGAGTTGCTTCTAATGTACCAAAGCTGGACTTAGACATAATTTCACTCTCACAACATTATGGCTGGTTGGAGACAGTCCGAACCACAAGTACCGGGTCCATGGTTCTGGCCGTATACTGGGGGGACGGGGACGACTCCCATTAACCCCTGACTATACCGGGGATACGCTTATCACAATGCCTTTCTGGTCTGTGCTGAAGCAGGGCATTCTGGCAGGCAAGTGGCTTGACCTTTATTAGTGAGCCTGGTTACCCCCTCTCGGAACCACAGACTTAGAAATCGCCAGCTCATATACAGTGCATAAAATATATTTATATATATATACCCTTATACACCATTTTAATAAAAAATATCACAAAATTCTTCTAAGTCCCTCGGGAAGAGTGAAAGACGCGCACGTTCATTTTCAGAGCTCCTAGACCTTCCTATAAGAAGTTAGCCAAAAAGTAGCTTCGAAAAACGCTTAGGTTAAGTTTCAGAGTTGCTTCTAATGTACCAAAGCTGGACTTAGACATAATTTCACTCTCACAACATTATGGCTGGTTGGAGACAGTCCGAACCACAAGTACCGGGTCCATGGTTCTGGCCGTATACTGGGGGGACGGAGACGACTCCCATTAACTCCTGACTATACCGGGGATACGCTTATCACAATGCCTTTCTGGTCTGTGCTGAAGCAGGGCATTCTGGCAGCAGAGTGGCTTGACCTTCATTAGTGAGCCTGGTTACCCCCTCTCGGAACCACAGATTTAGAAATCGTCAGCTCATATACAGTACATAAAATATATTTATATATATACCCTTATACACCATTTTAATAAAAAATATCACAAAATTCTTCTAAGTCCCCTGGGAAGAGTGAAAGACGCGCACGTTCATTTTCAGAGCTCCTAGACCTTCCTATAAGAAGTTAGCCAAAAAGTAGCTTCGAAAAACGCTTAGGTTAAGTTTCAGAGTTGCTTCTAATGTACCAAAGCTGGACTTAGACATAATTTCACTCTCACAACATTATGGCTGGTTGGAGACAGTCCGAACCACAAGTACCGGGTCCATGGTTCTGGCCGTATACTGGGGGGACGGGGACGACTCCCATTAACGCCTGACTATACCGGGGATACGCTTATCACAATGCCTTTCTGGTCTGTGCTGAAGCAGGGCATTCTGGCAGCCAAGTGGCTTGACCTTTATTAGTGAGCCTGGTTACCCCCTCTCGGAACCACAGACTTAGAAATCGCCAGCTCATATACAGTGCATAAAATATATTTATATATATATACCCTTATACACCATTTTAATAAAAAATATCACAAAATTATTCTAAGTCCCTCGGGAAGAGTGAAAGACGCGCACGTTCATTTTCAGAGCTCCTAGACCTTCCTATAAGAAGTTAGCCAAAAAGTAGCTTCGAAAAACGCTTAGGTTAAGTTTCAGAGTTGCTTCTAATGTACCAAAGCTGGACTTAGACATAATTTCACTCTCACAACATTATGGCTGGTTGGAGACAGTCCGAACCACAAGTACCGGGTCCATGGTTCTGGCCGTATACTGGGGGGACGGAGACGACTCCCATTAACTCCTGACTATACCGGGGATACGCTTATCACAATGCCTTTCTGGTCTGTGCTGAAGCAGGGCATTCTGGCAGCCAAGTGGCTTGACCTTTATTAGTGAGCCTGGTTACCCCCTCTCGGAACCACAGACTTAGAAATCGCCAGCTCATATACAGTGCATAAAATATATTTATATATATATACCCTTATACACCATTTTAATAAAAAATATCACAAAATTCTTCTAAGTCCCTCGGGAAGAGTGAAAGACGCGCACGTTCATTTTCAGAGCTCCTAGACCTTCCTATAAGAAGTTAGCCAAAAAGTAGCTTCGAAAAACGCTTAGGTTAAGTTTCAGAGTTGCTTCTAATGTACCAAAGCTGGACTTAGACATAATTTCACTCTCACAACATTATGGCTGGTTGGAGACAGTCCGAACCACAAGTACCGGGTCCATGGTTCTGGCCGTATACTGGGGGGACGGAGACGACTCCCATTAACTCCTGACTATACCGGGGATACGCTTATCACAATGCCTTTCTGGTCTGTGCTGAAGCAGGGCATTCTGGCAGCCAAGTGGCTTGACCTTTATTAGTGAGCCTGGTTACCCCCTCTCGGAACCACAGACTTAGAAATCGCCAGCTCATATACAGTGCATAAAATATATTTATATATATATACCCTTATACACCATTTTAATAAAAAATATCACACAATTCTTCTAAGTCCCTCGGAAAGAGTGAAAGACGCGCACGTTCATTTTCAGAGCTCCTAGACCTTCCTATAAGAAGTTAGCCAAAAAGTAGCTTCGAAAAACGCTTAGGTTAAGTTTCAGAGTTGCTTCTAATGTACCAAAGCTGGACTTAGACATAATTTCACTCTCACAACATTATGGCTGGTTGGAGACAGTCCGAACCACAAGTACCGGGTCCATGGTTCTGGCCGTATACTGGGGGGACGGGGACGACTCCCATTAACCCCTGACTATACCGGGGATACGCTTATCACAATGCCTTTCTGGTCTGTGCAGAAGCAGGGCATTCTGGCAGCCAAGTGGCTTGACCTTTATTAGTGAGCCTGGTTACCCCCTCTCGGAACCACAGACTTAGAAATCGCCAGCTCATATACAGTGCATAAAATATATTTATATATATACCCTTATACACCATTTTAATAAAAAATATCACAAAATTCTTCTAAGTCCCTCGGGAAGAGTGAAAGACGCGCACGTTCATTTTCAGAGCTCCTAGACCTTCCTATAAGAAGTTAGCCAAAACGTAGCTTCGAAAAACGCTTAGGTTAAGTTTCAGAGTTGCTTCTAATGTACCAAAGCTGGACTTAGACATAATTTCACTCTCACAACATTATGGCTGGTTGGAGACAGTCCGAACCACAAGTACCGGGTCCATGGTTCTGGCCGTATACTGGGGGGACGTGGACGACTCCCATTAACCCCTGACTATACAGGGGATACGCTTATCACAATGCCTTTCTGGTCTGTGCTGAAGCAGGGCATTCTGGCAGCCAAGTGGCTTGACCTTTATTAGTGAGCCTGGTTACCCCCTCTCGGAACCACAGACTTAGAAATCGCCAGCTCATATACAGTGCATAAAATATATTTATATATATACCCTTATACACCATTTTAATAAAAAATATCACAAAATTCTTCTAAGTCCCTCGGGAAGAGTGAAAGACGCGCACGTTCATTTTCAGAACTCGTAGACCTTCCTATAAGAAGTTAGCCAAAATGTAGCTTCGAAAAACGCTTAGGTTAAGTTTCAGAGTTGCTTCTAATGTACCAAAGCTGGACTTAGACATAATTTCACTCTCACAACATTATGGCTGGTTGGAGACAGTCCGAACCACAAGTACCGGGTCCATGGTTCTGGCCGTATACTGGGGGGACGGAGACGACTCCCATTAACTCCTGACTATACCGGGGATACGCTTATCACAATGCCTTTCTGGTCTGTGCTGAAGCAGGGCATTCTGGCAGCCAAGTGGCTTGACCTTTATTAGTGAGCCTGGTTACCCCCTCTCGGAACCACAGACTTAGAAATCGCCAGCTCATATACAGTGCATAAAATATATTTATATATATACCCTTATACACCATTTTAATAAAAAATATCACACAATTCTTCTAAGTCCCTCGGGAAGAGTGAAAGACGCGCACGTTCATTTTCAGAACTCGTAGACCTTCCTATAAGAAGTTAGCCAAAATGTAGCTTCGAAAAACGCTTAGGTTAAGTTTCAGAGTTGCTTCTAATGTACCAAAGCTGGACTTAGACATAATTTCACTCTCACAACATTATGGCTGGTTGGAGACAGTCCGAACCACAAGTACCGGGTCCATGGTTCTGGCCGTATACTGGGGGGACGGAGACGACTCCCATTAACTCCTGACTATACCGGGGATACGCTTATCACAATGCCTTTCTGGTCTGTGCTGAAGCAGGGCATTCTGGCAGCCAAGTGGCTTGACCTTTATTAGTGAGCCTGGTTACCCCCTCTCGGAACCACAGACTTAGAAATCGCCAGCTCATATACAGTGCATAAAATATATTTATATATATATACCCTTATACACCATTTTAATAAAAAATATCACAAAATTCTTCTAAGTCCCTCGGGAAGAGTGAAAGACGCGCACGTTCATTTTCAGAGCTCCTAGACCTTCCTATAAGAAGTTAGCCAAAAAGTAGCTTCGAAAAACGCTTAGGTTAAGTTTCAGAGTTGCTTCTAATGTACCAAAGCTGGACTTAGACATAATTTCACTCTCACAACATTATGGCTGGTTGGAGACAGTCCGAACCACAAGTACCGGGTCCATGGTTCTGGCCGTATACTGGGGGGACGGAGACGACTCCCATTAACTCCTGACTATACCGGGGATACGCTTATCACAATGCCTTTCTGGTCTGTGCTGAAGCAGGGCATTCTGGCAGCCAAGTGGCTTGACCTTTATTAGTGAGCCTGGTTACCCCCTCTCGGAACCACAGACTTAGAAATCGCCAGCTCATATACAGTGCATAAAATATATTTATATATATATACCCTTATACACCATTTTAATAAAAAATATCACACAATTCTTCTAAGTCCCTCGGAAAGAGTGAAAGACGCGCACGTTCATTTTCAGAGCTCCTAGACCTTCCTATAAGAAGTTAGCCAAAAAGTAGCTTCGAAAAACGCTTAGGTTAAGTTTCAGAGTTGCTTCTAATGTACCAAAGCTGGACTTAGACATAATTTCACTCTCACAACATTATGGCTGGTTGGAGACAGTCCGAACCACAAGTACCGGGTCCATGGTTCTGGCCGTATACTGGGGGGACGGGGACGACTCCCATTAACCCCTGACTATACCGGGGATACGCTTATCACAATGCCTTTCTGGTCTGTGCAGAAGCAGGGCATTCTGGCAGCCAAGTGGCTTGACCTTTATTAGTGAGCCTGGTTACCCCCTCTCGGAACCACAGACTTAGAAATCGCCAGCTCATATACAGTGCATAAAATATATTTATATATATACCCTTATACACCATTTTAATAAAAAATATCACAAAATTCTTCTAAGTCCCTCGGGAAGAGTGAAAGACGCGCACGTTCATTTTCAGAGCTCCTAGACCTTCCTATAAGAAGTTAGCCAAAACGTAGCTTCGAAAAACGCTTAGGTTAAGTTTCAGAGTTGCTTCTAATGTACCAAAGCTGGACTTAGACATAATTTCACTCTCACAACATTATGGCTGGTTGGAGACAGTCCGAACCACAAGTACCGGGTCCATGGTTCTGGCCGTATACTGGGGGGACGGGGACGACTCCCATTAACCCCTGACTATACCGGGGATACGCTTATCACAATGCCTTTCTGGTCTGTGCAGAAGCAGGGCATTCTGGCAGCCAAGTGGCTTGACCTTTATTAGTGAGCCTGGTTACCCCCTCTCGGAACCACAGACTTAGAAATCGCCAGCTCATATACAGTGCATAAAATATATTTATATATATACCCTTATACACCATTTTAATAAAAAATATCACAAAATTCTTCTAAGTCCCTCGGGAAGAGTGAAAGACGCGCACGTTCATTTTCAGAGCTCCTAGACCTTCCTATAAGAAGTTAGCCAAAACGTAGCTTCGAAAAACGCTTAGGTTAAGTTTCAGAGTTGCTTCTAATGTACCAAAGCTGGACTTAGACATAATTTCACTCTCACAACATTATGGCTGGTTGGAGACAGTCCGAACCACAAGTACCGGGTCCATGGTTCTGGCCGTATACTGGGGGGACGGGGACGACTCCCATTAACCCCTGACTATACAGGGGATACGCTTATCACAATGCCTTTCTGGTCTGTGCTGAAGCAGGGCATTCTGGCAGCCAAGTGGCTTGACCTTTATTAGTGAGCCTGGTTACCCCCTCTCGGAACCACAGACTTAGAAATCGCCAGCTCATATACAGTGCATAAAATATATTTATATATATACCCTTATACACCATTTTAATAAAAAATATCACAAAATTCTTCTAAGTCCCTCGGGAAGAGTGAAAGACGCGCACGTTCATTTTCAGAACTCGTAGACCTTCCTATAAGAAGTTAGCCAAAATGTAGCTTCGAAAAACGCTTAGGTTAAGTTTCAGAGTTGCTTCTAATGTACCAAAGCTGGACTTAGACATAATTTCACTCTCACAACATTATGGCTGGTTGGAGACAGTCCGAACCACAAGTACCGGGTCCATGGTTCTGGCCGTATACTGGGGGGACGGAGACGACTCCCATTAACTCCTGACTATACCGGGGATACGCTTATCACAATGCCTTTCTGGTCTGTGCTGAAGCAGGGCATTCTGGCAGCCAAGTGGCTTGACCTTTATTAGTGAGCCTGGTTACCCCCTCTCGGAACCACAGACTTAGAAATCGCCAGCTCATATACAGTGCATAAAATATATTTATATATATACCCTTATACACCATTTTAATAAAAAATATCACACAATTCTTCTAAGTCCCTCGGGAAGAGTGAAAGACGCGCACGTTCATTTTCAGAACTCGTAGACCTTCCTATAAGAAGTTAGCCAAAATGTAGCTTCGAAAAACGCTTAGGTTAAGTTTCAGAGTTGCTTCTAATGTACCAAAGCTGGACTTAGACATAATTTCACTCTCACAACATTATGGCTGGTTGGAGACAGTCCGAACCACAAGTACCGGGTCCATGGTTCTGGCCGTATACTGGGGGGACGGAGACGACTCCCATTAACTCCTGACTATACCGGGGATACGCTTATCACAATGCCTTTCTGGTCTGTGCTGAAGCAGGGCATTCTGGCAGCCAAGTGGCTTGACCTTTATTAGTGAGCCTGGTTACCCCCTCTCGGAACCACAGACTTAGAAATCGCCAGCTCATATACAGTGCATAAAATATATTTATATATATATACCCTTATACACCATTTTAATAAAAAATATCACAAAATTCTTCTAAGTCCCTCGGGAAGAGTGAAAGACGCGCACGTTCATTTTCAGAGCTCCTAGACCTTCCTATAAGAAGTTAGCCAAAAAGTAGCTTCGAAAAACGCTTAGGTTAAGTTTCAGAGTTGCTTCTAATGTACCAAAGCTGGACTTAGACATAATTTCACTCTCACAACATTATGGCTGGTTGGAGACAGTCCGAACCACAAGTACCGGGTCCATGGTTCTGGCCGTATACTGGGGGGACGGAGACGACTCCCATTAACTCCTGACTATACCGGGGATACGCTTATCACAATGCCTTTCTGGTCTGTGCTGAAGCAGGGCATTCTGGCAGCCAAGTGGCTTGACCTTTATTAGTGAGCCTGGTTACCCCCTCTCGGAACCACAGACTTAGAAATCGCCAGCTCATATACAGTGCATAAAATATATTTATATATATATACCCTTATACACCATTTTAATAAAAAATATCACACAATTCTTCTAAGTCCCTCGGGAAGAGTGAAAGACGCGCACGTTCATTTTCAGAGCTCCTAGACCTTCCTATAAGAAGTTAGCCAAAAAGTAGCTTCGAAAAACGCTTAGGTTAAGTTTCAGAGTTGCTTCTAATGTACCAAAGCTGGACTTAGACATAATTTCACTCTCACAACATTATGGCTGGTTGGAGACAGTCCGAACCACAAGTACCGGGTCCATGGTTCTGGCCGTATACTGGGGGGACGGGGACGACTCCCATTAACCCCTGACTATACCGGGGATACGCTTATCACAATGCCTTTCTGGTCTGTGCAGAAGCAGGGCATTCTGGCAGCCAAGTGGCTTGACCTTTATTAGTGAGCCTGGTTACCCCCTCTCGGAACCACAGACTTAGAAATCGCCAGCTCATATACAGTGCATAAAATATATTTATATATATACCCTTATACACCATTTTAATAAAAAATATCACAAAATTCTTCTAAGTCCCTCGGGAAGAGTGAAAGACGCGCACGTTCATTTTCAGAGCTCCTAGACCTTCCTATAAGAAGTTAGCCAAAACGTAGCTTCGAAAAACGCTTAGGTTAAGTTTCAGAGTTGCTTCTAATGTACCAAAGCTGGACTTAGACATAATTTCACTCTCACAACATTATGGCTGGTTGGAGACAGTCCGAACCACAAGTACCGGGTCCATGGTTCTGGCCGTATACTGGGGGGACGGGGACGACTCCCATTAACCCCTGACTATACAGGGGATACGCTTATCACAATGCCTTTCTGGTCTGTGCTGAAGCAGGGCATTCTGGCAGCCAAGTGGCTTGACCTTTATTAGTGAGCCTGGTTACCCCCTCTCGGAACCACAGACTTAGAAATCGCCAGCTCATATACAGTGCATAAAATATATTTATATATATACCCTTATACACCATTTTAATAAAAAATATCACAAAATTCTTCTAAGTCCCTCGGGAAGAGTGAAAGACGCGCACGTTCATTTTCAGAACTCGTAGACCTTCCTATAAGAAGTTAGCCAAAATGTAGCTTCGAAAAACGCTTAGGTTAAGTTTCAGAGTTGCTTCTAATGTACCAAAGCTGGACTTTGACATAATTTCACTCTCACAACATTATGGCTGGTTGGAGACAGTCCGAACCACAAGTACCGGGTCCATGGTTCTGGCCGTATACTGGGGGGACGGAGACGACTCCCATTAACTCCTGACTACACCGGGGATACGCTTATCACAATGCCTTTCTGGTCTGTGCTGAAGCAGGGCATTCTGGCAGCCAAGTGGCTTGACCTTTATTAGTGAGCCTGGTTACCCCCTCTCGGAACCACAGACTTAGAAATCGCCAGCTCATATACAGTGCATAAAATATATTTATATATATATACCCTTATACACCATTTTAATAAAAAATATCACAAAATTCTTCTAAGTCCCTCGGGAAGAGTGAAAGACGCGCACGTTCATTTTCAGAGCTCCTAGACCTTCCTATAAGAAGTTAGCTAAAAAGTAGCTTCGAAAAACGCTTAGGTTAAGTTTCAGAGTTGCTTCTAATGTACCAAAGCTGGACTTAGACATAATTTCACTCACAACATTATGGCTGGTTGGAGACAGTCCGAACCACAAGTACCGGGTCCATGGTTCTGGCCGTATACTGGGGGGACGGAGACGACTCCCATTAACTCCTGACTATACCGGGGATACGCTTATCACAATGCCTTTCTGGTCTGTGCTGAAGCAGGGCATTCTGGCAGCCAAGTGGCTTGACCTTTATTAGTGAGCCTGGTTACCCCCTCTCGGAACCACAGACTTAGAAATCGCCAGCTCATATACAGTGCATAAAATATATTTATATATATACCCTTATACACCATTTTAATAAAAAATATCACAAAATTCTTCTAAGTCCCTCGGGAAGAGTGAAAGACGCGCACGTTCATTTTCAGAGCTCCTAGACCTTCCTATAAGAAGTTAGCCAAAAAGTAGCTTCGAAAAACGCTTAGGTTAAGTTTCAGAGTTGCTTCTAATGTACCAAAGCTGGACTTAGACATAATTTCATTCTCACAACATTATGGCTGGTTGGAGACAGTCCGAACCACAAGTACCGGGTCCATGGTTCTGGCCGTATACTGGGGGGACGGAGACGACTCCCATTAACTCCTGACTATACCGGGGATACGCTTATCACAATGCCTTTCTGGTCTGTGCTGAAGCAGGGCATTCTGGCAGCCAAGTGGCTTGACCTTTATTAGTGAGCCTGGTTACCCCCTCTCGGAACCACAGACTTAGAAATCGCCAGCTCATATACAGTGCATAAAATATATTTATATATATACCCTTATACACCATTTTAATAAAAAATATCACAAAATTCTTCTAAGTCCCTCGGGAAGAGTGAAAGACGCGCACGTTCATTTTCAGAGCTCCTAGACCTTCCTATAAGAAGTTAGCCAAAAAGTAGCTTCGAAAAACGCTTAGGTTAAGTTTCAGAGTTGCTTCTAATGTACCAAAGCTGGACTTAGACATAATTTCACTCTCACAACATTATGGCTGGTTGGAGACAGTCCGAACCACAAGTACCGGGTCCATGGTTCTGGCCGTATACTGGGGGGACGGAGACGACTCCCATTAACTCCTGACTATACCGGGGATACGCTTATCACAATGCCTTTCTGGTCTGTGCTGAAGCAGGGCATTCTGGCAGCCAAGTGGCTTGACCTTTATTAGTGAGCCTGGTTACCCCCTCTCGGAACCACAGACTTAGAAATCGCCAGCTCATATACAGTGCATAAAATATATTTATATATATACCCTTATACACCATTTTAATAAAAAATATCACAAAATTCTTCTAAGTCCCTCGGGAAGAGTGAAAGACGCGCACGTTCATTTTCAGAGCTCCTAGACCTTCCTATAAGAAGTTAGCCAAAAAGTAGCTTCGAAAAACGCTTAGGTTAAGTTTCAGAGTTGCTTCTGATGTACCAAAGCTGGACTTAGACATAATTTCACTCTCACAACATTATGGCTGGTTGGAGACAGTCCGAACCACAAGTACCGGGTCCATGGTTCTGGCCGTATACTGGGGGGACGGGGACGACTCCCATTAACCCCTGACTATACCGGGGATACGCTTATCACAATGCCTTTCTGGTCTGTGCTGAAGCAGGGCATTCTGGCAGCCAAGTGGCTTGACCTTTATTAGTGAGCCTGGTTACCCCCTCTCGGAACCACAGACTTAGAAATCGCCAGCTCATATACAGTGCATAAAATATATTTATATATATACCCTTATACACCATTTTAATAAAAAATATCACAAAATTCTTCTAAGTCCCTCGGGAAGAGTGAAAGACGCGCACGTTCATTTTCAGAGCTCCTAGACCTTCCTATAAGAAGTTAGCCAAAAAGTAGCTTCGAAAAACGCTTAGGTTAAGTTTCAGAGTTGCTTCTAATGTACCAAAGCTGGACTTAGACATAATTTCACTCTCACAACATTATGGCTGGTTGGAGACAGTCCGAACCACAAGTACCGGGTCCATGGTTCTGGCCGTATACTGGGGGGACGGAGACGACTCCCATTAACTCCTGACTATACCGGGGATACGCTTATCACAATGCCTTTCTGGTCTGTGCTGAAGCAGGGCATTCTGGCAGCCAAGTGGCTTGACCTTTATTAGTGAGCCTGGTTACCCCCTCTCGGAACCACAGACTTAGAAATCGCCAGCTCATATACAGTGCATAAAATATATTTATATATATACCCTTATACACCATTTTAATAAAAAATATCACAAAATTCTTCTAAGTCCCTCGGGAAGAGTGAAAGACGCGCACGTTCATTTTCAGAGCTCCTAGACCTTCCTATAAGAAGTTAGCCAAAAAGTAGCTTCGAAAAACGCTTAGGTTAAGTTTCAGAGTTGCTTCTAATGTACCAAAGCTGGACTTAGACATAATTTCACTCTCACAACATTATGGCTGGTTGGAGACAGTCCGAACCACAAGTACCGGGTCCATGGTTCTGGCCGTATACTGGGGGGACGGGGACGACTCCCATTAACCCCTGACTATACCGGGGATACGCTTATCACAATGCCTTTCTGGTCTGTGCTGAAGCAGGGCATTCTGGCAGCCAAGTGGCTTGACCTTTATTAGTGAGCCTGGTTACCCCCTCTCGGAACCACAGACTTAGAAATCGCCAGCTCATATACAGTGCATAAAATATATTTATATATATACCCTTATACACCATTTTAATAAAAAATATCACAAAATTCTTCTAAGTCCCTCGGGAAGAGTGAAAGACGCGCACGTTCATTTTCAGAGCTCCTAGACCTTCCTATAAGAAGTTAGCCAAAAAGTAGCTTCGAAAAACGCTTAGGTTAAGTTTCAGAGTTGCTTCTAATGTACCAAAGCTGGACTTAGACATAATTTCATTCTCACAACATTATGGCTGGTTGGAGACAGTCCGAACCACAAGTACCGGGTCCATGGTTCTGGCCGTATACTGGGGGGACGGGGACGACTCCCATTAACCCCTGACTATACAGGGGATACGCTTATCACAATGCCTTTCTGGTCTGTGCTGAAGCAGGGCATTCTGGCAGCCAAGTGGCTTGACCTTTATTAGTGAGCCTGGTTACCCCCTCTCGGAACCACAGACTTAGAAATCGCCAGCTCATATACAGTGCATAAAATATATTTATATATATACCCTTATACACCATTTTAATAAAAAATATCACAAAATTCTTCTAAGTCCCTCGGGAAGAGTGAAAGACGCGCACGTTCATTTTCAGAGCTCGTAGACCTTCCTATAAGAAGTTAGCCAAAATGTAGCTTCGAAAAACGCTTAGGTTAAGTTTCAGAGTTGCTTCTAATGTACCAAAGCTGGACTTAGACATAATTTCACTCTCACAACATTATGGCTGGTTGGAGACAGTCCGAACCACAAGTACCGGGTCCATGGTTCTGGCCGTATACTGGGGGGACGGAGACGACTCCCATTAACTCCTGACTATACCGGGGATACGCTTATCACAATGCCTTTCTGGTCTGTGCTGAAGCAGGGCATTCTGGCAGCCAAGTGGCTTGACCTTTATTAGTGAGCCTGGTTACCCCCTCTCGGAACCACAGACTTAGAAATCGCCAGCTCATATACAGTGCATAAAATATATTTATATATATACCCTTATACACCATTTTAATAAAAAATATCACAAAATTCTTCTAAGTCCCTCGGGAAGAGTGAAAGACGCGCACGTTCATTTTCAGAGCTCCTAGACCTTCCTATAAGAAGTTAGCCAAAAAGTAGCTTCGAAAAACGCTTAGGTTAAGTTTCAGAGTTGCTTCTAATGTACCAAAGCTGGACTTAGACATAATTTCACTCTCACAACATTATGGCTGGTTGGAGACAGTCCGAACCACAAGTACCGGGTCCATGGTTCTGGCCGTATACTGGGGGGACGGAGACGACTCCCATTAACTCCTGACTATACCGGGGATACGCTTATCACAATGCCTTTCTGGTCTGTGCTGAAGCAGGGCATTCTGGCAGCCAAGTGGCTTGACCTTTATTAGTGAGCCTGGTTACCCCCTCTCGGAACCACAGACTTAGAAATCGCCAGCTCATATACAGTGCATAAAATATATTTATATATATACCCTTATACACCATTTTAATAAAAAATATCACAAAATTCTTCTAAGTCCCTCGGGAAGAGTGAAAGACGCGCACGTTCATTTTCAGAGCTCCTAGACCTTCCTATAAGAAGTTAGCCAAAAAGTAGCTTCGAAAAACGCTTAGGTTAAGTTTCAGAGTTGCTTCTAATGTACCAAAGCTGGACTTAGACATAATTTCACTCTCACAACATTATAGCTGGTTGGAGACAGTCCGAACCACAAGTACCGGGTCCATGGTTCTGGCCGTATACTGGGGGGACGGGGACGACTCCCATTAACCCCTGACTATACCGGGGATAAGCTTATCACAATGCCTTTCTGGTCTGTGCTGAAGCAGGGCATTCTGGCAGCCAAGTGGCTTGACCTTTATTAGTGAGCCTGGTTACCCCCTCTCGGAACCACAGACTTAGAAATCGCCAGCTCATATACAGTGCATAAAATATATTTATATATATACCCTTATACACCATTTTAATAAAAAATATCACAAAATTCTTCTAAGTCCCTCGGGAAGAGTGAAAGACGCGCACGTTCATTTTCAGAGCTCCTAGACCTTCCTATAAGAAGTTAGCCAAAAAGTAGCTTCGAAAAACGCTTAGGTTAAGTTTCAGAGTTGCTTCTAATGTACCAAAGCTGGACTTAGACATAATTTCATTCTCACAACATTATGGCTGGTTGGAGACAGTCCGAACCACAAGTACCGGGTCCATGGTTCTGGCCGTATACTGGGGGGACGGGGACGACTCCCATTAACCCCTGACTATACAGGGGATACGCTTATCACAATGCCTTTCTGGTCTGTGCTGAAGCAGGGCATTCTGGCAGCCAAGTGGCTTGACCTTTATTAGTGAGCCTGGTTACCCCCTCTCGGAACCACAGACTTAGAAATCGCCAGCTCATATACAGTGCATAAAATATATTTATATATATACCCTTATACACCATTTTAATAAAAAATATCACAAAATTCTTCTAAGTCCCTCGGGAAGAGTGAAAGACGCGCACGTTCATTTTCAGAGCTCGTAGACCTTCCTATAAGAAGTTAGCCAAAATGTAGCTTCGAAAAACGCTTAGGTTAAGTTTCAGAGTTGCTTCTAATGTACCAAAGCTGGACTTAGACATAATTTCACTCTCACAACATTATGGCTGGTTGGAGACAGTCCGAACCACAAGTACCGGGTCCATGGTTCTGGCCGTATACTGGGGGGACGGAGACGACTCCCATTAACTCCTGACTATACCGGGGATACGCTTATCACAATGCCTTTCTGGTCTGTGCTGAAGCAGGGCATTCTGGCAGCCAAGTGGCTTGACCTTTATTAGTGAGCCTGGTTACCCCCTCTCGGAACCACAGACTTAGAAATCGCCAGCTCATATACAGTGCATAAAATATATTTATATATATACCCTTATACACCATTTTAATAAAAAATATCACAAAATTCTTCTAAGTCCCTCGGGAAGAGTGAAAGACGCGCACGTTCATTTTCAGAGCTCCTAGACCTTCCTATAAGAAGTTAGCCAAAAAGTAGCTTCGAAAAACGCTTAGGTTAAGTTTCAGAGTTGCTTCTAATGTACCAAAGCTGGACTTAGACATAATTTCACTCTCACAACATTATGGCTGGTTGGAGACAGTCCGAACCACAAGTACCGGGTCCATGGTTCTGGCCGTATACTGGGGGGACGGAGACGACTCCCATTAACTCCTGACTATACCGGGGATACGCTTATCACAATGCCTTTCTGGTCTGTGCTGAAGCAGGGCATTCTGGCAGCCAAGTGGCTTGACCTTTATTAGTGAGCCTGGTTACCCCCTCTCGGAACCACAGACTTAGAAATCGCCAGCTCATATACAGTGCATAAAATATATTTATATATATACCCTTATACACCATTTTAATAAAAAATATCACAAAATTCTTCTAAGTCCCTCGGGAAGAGTGAAAGACGCGCACGTTCATTTTCAGAGCTCCTAGACCTTCCTATAAGAAGTTAGCCAAAAAGTAGCTTCGAAAAACGCTTAGGTTAAGTTTCAGAGTTGCTTCTAATGTACCAAAGCTGGACTTAGACATAATTTCACTCTCACAACATTATAGCTGGTTGGAGACAGTCCGAACCACAAGTACCGGGTCCATGGTTCTGGCCGTATACTGGGGGGACGGGGACGACTCCCATTAACCCCTGACTATACAGGGGATACGCTTATCACAATGCCTTTCTGGTCTGTGCTGAAGCAGGGCATTCTGGCAGCCAAGTGGCTTGACCTTTATTAGTGAGCCTGGTTACCCCCTCTCGGAACCACAGACTTAGAAATCGCCAGCTCATATACAGTGCATAAAATATATTTATATATATACCCTTATACACCATTTTAATAAAAAATATCACAAAATTCTTCTAAGTCCCTCGGGAAGAGTGAAAGACGCGCACGTTCATTTTCAGAGCTCGTAGACCTTCCTATAAGAAGTTAGCCAAAATGTAGCTTCGAAAAACGCTTAGGTTAAGTTTCAGAGTTGCTTCTAATGTACCAAAGCTGGACTTAGACATAATTTCACTCTCACAACATTATGGCTGGTTGGAGACAGTCCGAACCACAAGTACCGGGTCCATGGTTCTGGCCGTATACTGGGGGGACGGAGACGACTCCCATTAACTCCTGACTATACCGGGGATACGCTTATCACAATGCCTTTCTGGTCTGTGCTGAAGCAGGGCATTCTGGCAGCCAAGTGGCTTGACCTTTATTAGTGAGCCTGGTTACCCCCTCTCGGAACCACAGACTTAGAAATCGCCAGCTCATATACAGTGCATAAAATATATTTATATATATACCCTTATACACCATTTTAATAAAAAATATCACAAAATTCTTCTAAGTCCCTCGGGAAGAGTGAAAGACGCGCACGTTCATTTTCAGAGCTCCTAGACCTTCCTATAAGAAGTTAGCCAAAAAGTAGCTTCGAAAAACGCTTAGGTTAAGTTTCAGAGTTGCTTCTAATGTACCAAAGCTGGACTTAGACATAATTTCACTCTCACAACATTATGGCTGGTTGGAGACAGTCCGAACCACAAGTACCGGGTCCATGGTTCTGGCCGTATACTGGGGGGACGGGGACGACTCCCATTAACCCCTGACTATACCGGGGATACGCTTATCACAATGCCTTTCTGGTCTGTGCTGAAGCAGGGCATTCTGGCAGCCAAGTGGCTTGACCTTTATTAGTGAGCCTGGTTACCCCCTCTCGGAACCACAGACTTAGAAATCGCCAGCTCATATACAGTGCATAAAATATATTTATATATATACCCTTATACACCATTTTAATAAAAAATATCACAAAATTCTTCTAAGTCCCTCGGGAAGAGTGAAAAACGCGCACGTTCATTTTCAGAGCTCCTAGACCTTCCTATAAGAAGTTAGCCAAAAAGTAGCTTCGAAAAACGCTTAGGTTAAGTTTCAGAGTTGCTTCTAATGTACCAAAGCTGGACTTAGACATAATTTCACTCTCACAACATTATGGCTGGTTGGAGACAGTCCGAACCACAAGTACCGGGTCCATGGTTCTGGCCGTATACTGGGGGGACGGGGGGGACTCCCATTAACCCCTGACTATACCGGGGATACGCTTATCACAATGCCTTTCTGGTCTGTGCTGAAGCAGGGCATTCTGGCAGCCAAGTGGCTTGACCTTTATTAGTGAGCCTGGTTACCCCCTCTCGGAACCACAGACTTAGAAATCGCCAGCTCATATACAGTGCATAAAATATATTTATATATATACCCTTATACACCATTTTAATAAAAAATATCACAAAATTCTTCTAAGTCCCTCGGGAAGAGTGAAAGACGCGCACGTTCATTTTCAGAGCTCCTAGACCTTCCTATAAGAAGTTAGCCAAAAAGTAGCTTCGAAAAACGCTTAGGTTAAGTTTCAGAGTTGCTTCTAATGTACCAAAGCTGGACTTAGACATAATTTCACTCTCACAACATTATGGCTGGTTGGAGACAGTCCGAACCACAAGTACCGGGTCCATGGTTCTGGCCGTATACTGGGGGGACGGGGACGACTCCCATTAACCCCTGACTATACCGGGGATACGCTTATCACAATGCCTTTCTGGTCTGTGCTGAAGCAGGGCATTCTGGCAGCCAAGTGGCTTGACCTTTATTAGTGAGCCTGGTTACCCCCTCTCGGAACCACAGACTTAGAAATCGCCAGCTCATATACAGTGCATAAAATATATTTATATATATACCCTTATACACCATTTTAATAAAAAATATCACAAAATTCTTCTAAGTCCCTCGGGAAGAGTGAAAGACGCGCACGTTCATTTTCAGAGCTCCTAGACCTTCCTATAAGAAGTTAGCCAAAAAGTAGCTTCGAAAAACGCTTAGGTTAAGTTTCAGAGTTGCTTCTAATGTACCAAAGCTGGACTTAGACATAATTTCACTCTCACAACATTATGGCTGGTTGGAGACAGTCCGAACCACAAGTACCGGGTCCATGGTTCTGGCCGTATACTGGGGGGACGGAGACGACTCCCATTAACTCCTGACTATACCGGGGATACGCTTATCACAATGCCTTTCTGGTCTGTGCTGAAGCAGGGCATTCTGGCAGCCAAGTGGCTTGACCTTTATTAGTGAGCCTGGTTACCCCCTCTCGGAACCACAGACTTAGAAATCGCCAGCTCATATACAGTGCATAAAATATATTTATATATATACCCTTATACACCATTTTAATAAAAAATATCACAAAATTCTTCTAAGTCCCTCGGGAAGAGTGAAAGACGCGCACGTTCATTTTCAGAGCTCCTAGACCTTCCTATAAGAAGTTAGCCAAAAAGTAGCTTCGAAAAACGCTTAGGTTAAGTTTCAGAGTTGCTTCTAATGTACCAAAGCTGGACTTAGACATAATTTCACTCTCACAACATTATGGCTGGTTGGAGACAGTCCGAACCACAAGTACCGGGTCCATGGTTCTGGCCGTATACTGGGGGGACGGGGACGACTCCCATTAACCCCTGACTATACCGGGGATACGCTTATCACAATGCCTTTCTGGTCTGTGCTGAAGCAGGGCATTCTGGCAGCCAAGTGGCTTGACCTTTATTAGTGAGCCTGGTTACCCCCTCTCGGAACCACAGACTTAGAAATCGCCAGCTCATATACAGTGCATAAAATATATTTATATATATACCCTTATACACCATTTTAATAAAAAATATCACAAAATTCTTCTAAGTCCCTCGGGAAGAGTGAAAGATGCGCACGTTCATTTTCAGAGCTCCTAGACGTTCCTATAAGAAGTTAGCCAAAAAGTAGCTTCGAAAAACGCTTAGGTTAAGTTTGAGAGTTGCTTCTAATGTACCAAAGCTGGACTTAGACATAATTTCACTCTCACAACATTATGGCTGGTTGGAGACAGTCCGAACCACAAGTACCGGGTCCATGGTTCTGGGCGTATACTGGGGGGACGGGGACGACTCCCATTAACCCCTGACTAAACCAGGGATAAGCTTATCACAATGCCTTTCTGGTCTGTGCTGAAGCAGGGCATTCTGGCAGCCAAGTGGCTTGACCTTTATTAGTGAGCCTGGTTACCCCCTCTCGGAACCACAGACTTAGAAATCGCCAGCTCATATACAGTGCATAAAATATATTTATATATATACCCTTATACACCATTTTAATAAAAAATATCACAAAATTCTTCTAAGTCCCTCGGGAAGAGTGAAAGACGCGCACGTTCATTTTCAGAGCTCGTAGACCTTCCTATAAGAAGTTAGCCAAAATGTAGCTTCGAAAAACGCTTAGGTTAAGTTTCAGAGTTGCTTCTAATGTACCAAAGCTGGACTTAGACATAATTTCACTCTCACAACATTATGGCTGGTTGGAGACAGTCCGAACCACAAGTACCGGGTCCATGGTTCTGGGCGTATACTGGGGGGACGGGGACGACTCCCATTAACCCCTGACTAAACCAGGGATAAGCTTATCACAATGCCTTTCTGGTCTGTGCTGAAGCAGGGCATTCTGGCAGCCAAGTGGCTTGACCTTTATTAGTGAGCCTGGTTACCCCCTCTCGGAACCACAGACTTAGAAATCGCCAGCTCATATACAGTGCATAAAATATATTTATATATATATACCCTTATACACCATTTTAATAAAAAATATCACAAAATTCTTCTAAGTCCCTCGGGAAGAGTGAAAGACGCGCACGTTCATTTTCAGAGCTCCTAGACCTTCCTATAAGAAGTTAGCCAAAAAGTAGCTTCGAAAAACGCTTAGGTTAAGTTTCAGAGTTGCTTCTAATGTACCAAAGCTGGACTTAGACATAATTTCACTCTCACAACATTATGGCTGGTTGGAGACAGTCCGAACCACAAGTACCGGGTCCATGGTTCTGGCCGTATACTGGGGGGACGGGGACGACTCCCATTAACCCCTGACTATACCGGGGATACGCTTATCACAATGCCTTTCTGGTCTGTGCTGAAGCAGGGCATTCTGGCAGCCAAGTGGCTTGACCTTTATTAGTGAGCCTGGTTACCCCCTCTCGGAACCACAGACTTAGAAATCGCCAGCTCATATACAGTGCATAAAATATATTTATATATATACCCTTATACACCATTTTAATAAAAAATATCACAAAATTCTTCTAAGTCCCTCGGGAAGAGTGAAAGACGCGCACGTTCATTTTCAGAGCTCCTAGACCTTCCTATAAGAAGTTAGCCAAAAAGTAGCTTCGAAAAACGCTTAGGTTAAGTTTCAGAGTTGCTTCTAATGTACCAAAGCTGGACTTAGACATAATTTCACTCTCACAACATTATGGCTGGTTGGAGACAGTCCGAACCACAAGTACCGGGTCCATGGTTCTGGCCGTATACTGGGGGGACGGAGACGACTCCCATTAACTCCTGACTATACCGGGGATACGCTTATCACAATGCCTTTCTGGTCTGTGCTGAAGCAGGGCATTCTGGCAGCCAAGTGGCTTGACCTTTATTAGTGAGCCTGGTTACCCCCTCTCGGAACCACAGACTTAGAAATCGCCAGCACATATACAGTGCATAAAATATATTTATATATATATACCCTTATACACCATTTTAATAAAAAATATCACAAAATTCTTCTAAGTCCCTCGGGAAGAGTGAAAGACGCGCACGTTCATTTTCAGAGCTCCTAGACCTTCCTATAAGAAGTTAGCCAAAAAGTAGCTTCGAAAAACGCTTAGGTTAAGTTTCAGAGTTGCTTCTAATGTACCAAAGCTGGACTTAGACATAATTTCACTCTCACAACATTATGGCTGGTTGGAGACAGTCCGAACCACAAGTACCGGGTCCATGGTTCTGGCCGTATACTGGGGGGACGGGGACGACTCCCATTAACCCCTGACTATACCGGGGATACGCTTATCACAATGCCTTTCTGGTCTGTGCTGAAGCAGGGCATTCTGGCAGCCAAGTGGCTTGACCTTTATTAGTGAGCCTGGTTACCCCCTCTCGGAACCACAGACTTAGAAATCGCCAGCTCATATACAGTGCATAAAATATATTTATATATATACCCTTATACACCATTTTAATAAAAAATATCACAAAATTCTTCTAAGTCCCTCGGGAAGAGTGAAAGACGCGCACGTTCATTTTCAGAGCTCCTAGACCTTCCTATAAGAAGTTAGCCAAAAAGTAGCTTCGAAAAACGCTTAGGTTAAGTTTCAGAGTTGCTTCTAATGTACCAAAGCTGGACTTAGACATAATTTCACTCTCACAACATTATGGCTGGTTGGAGACAGTCCGAACCACAAGTACCGGGTCCATGGTTCTGGCCGTATACTGGGGGGACGGGGACGACTCCCATTAACCCCTGACTATACCGGGGATACGCTTATCACAATGCCTTTCTGGTCTGTGCTGAAGCAGGGCATTCTGGCAGCCAAGTGGCTTGACCTTTATTAGTGAGCCTGGTTACCCCCTCTCGGAACCACAGACTTAGAAATCGCCAGCTCATATACAGTGCATAAAATATATTTATATATATACCCTTATACACCATTTTAATAAAAAATATCACAAAATTCTTCTAAGTCCCTCGGGAAGAGTGAAAGACGCGCACGTTCATTTTCAGAGCTCCTAGACCTTCCTATAAGAAGTTAGCCAAAAAGTAGCTTCGAAAAACGCTTAGGTTAAGTTTCAGAGTTGCTTCTAATGTACCAAAGCTGGACTTAGACATAATTTCACTCTCACAACATTATGGCTGGTTGGAGACAGTCCGAACCACAAGTACCGGGTCCATGGTTCTGGCCGTATACTGGGGGGACGGAGACGACTCCCATTAACTCCTGACTATACCGGGGATACGCTTATCACAATGCCTTTCTGGTCTGTGCTGAAGCAGGGCATTCTGGCAGCCAAGTGGCTTGACCTTTATTAGTGAGCCTGGTTACCCCCTCTCGGAACCACAGACTTAGAAATCGCCAGCTCATATACAGTGCATAAAATATATTTATATATATATACCCTTATACACCATTTTAATAAAAAATATCACAAAATTCTTCTAAGTCCCTCGGGAAGAGTGAAAGACGCGCACGTTCATTTTCAGAGCTCCTAGACCTTCCTATAAGAAGTTAGCCAAAAAGTAGCTTCGAAAAACGCTTAGGTTAAGTTTCAGAGTTGCTTCTAATGTACCAAAGCTGGACTTAGACATAATTTCACTCTCACAACATTATGGCTGGTTGGAGACAGTCCGAACCACAAGTACCGGGTCCATGGTTCTGGCCGTATACTGGGGGGACGGGGACGACTCCCATTAACCCCTGACTATACCGGGGATACGCTTATCACAATGCCTTTCTGGTCTGTGCTGAAGCAGGGCATTCTGGCAGCCAAGTGGCTTGACCTTTATTAGTGAGCCTGGTTACCCCCTCTCGGAACCACAGACTTAGAAATCGCCAGCTCATATACAGTGCATAAAATATATTTATATATATACCCTTATACACCATTTTAATAAAAAATATCACAAAATTCTTCTAAGTCCCTCGGGAAGAGTGAAAGACGCGCACGTTCATTTTCAGAGCTCCTAGACCTTCCTATAAGAAGTTAGCCAAAAAGTAGCTTCGAAAAACGCTTAGGTTAAGTTTCAGAGTTGCTTCTAATGTACCAAAGCTGGACTTAGACATAATTTCACTCTCACAACATTATGGCTGGTTGGAGACAGTCCGAACCACAAGTACCGGGTCCATGGTTCTGGCCGTATACTGGGGGGACGGGGACGACTCCCATTAACCCCTGACTATACCGGGGATACGCTTATCACAATGCCTTTCTGGTCTGTGCTGAAGCAGGGCATTCTGGCAGCCAAGTGGCTTGACCTTTATTAGTGAGCCTGGTTACCCCCTCTCGGAACCACAGACTTAGAAATCGCCAGCTCATATACAGTGCATAAAATATATTTATATATATACCCTTATACACCATTTTAATAAAAAATATCACAAAATTCTTCTAAGTCCCTCGGGAAGAGTGAAAGACGCGCACGTTCATTTTCAGAGCTCCTAGACCTTCCTATAAGAAGTTAGCCAAAAAGTAGCTTCGAAAAACGCTTAGGTTAAGTTTCAGAGTTGCTTCTAATGTACCAAAGCTGGACTTAGACATAATTTCACTCTCACAACATTATGGCTGGTTGGAGACAGTCCGAACCACAAGTACCGGGTCCATGGTTCTGGCCGTATACTGGGGGGACGGGGACGACTCCCATTAACCCCTGACTATACCGGGGATACGCTTATCACAATGCCTTTCTGGTCTGTGCTGAAGCAGGGCATTCTGGCAGCCAAGTGGCTTGACCTTTATTAGTGAGCCTGGTTACCCCCTCTCGGAACCACAGACTTAGAAATCGCCAGCTCATATACAGTGCATAAAATATATTTATATATATACCCTTATACACCATTTTAATAAAAAATATCACAAAATTCTTCTAAGTCCCTCGGGAAGAGTGAAAGACGCGCACGTTCATTTTCAGAGCTCCTAGACCTTCCTATAAGAAGTTAGCCAAAAAGTAGCTTCGAAAAACGCTTAGGTTAAGTTTCAGAGTTGCTTCTAATGTACCAAAGCTGGACTTAGACATAATTTCACTCTCACAACATTATGGCTGGTTGGAGACAGTCCGAACCACAAGTACCGGGTCCATGGTTCTGGCCGTATACTGGGGGGACGGGGACGACTCCCATTAACCCCTGACTATACCGGGGATACGCTTATCACAATGCCTTTCTGGTCTGTGCTGAAGCAGGGCATTCTGGCAGCCAAGTGGCTTGACCTTTATTAGTGAGCCTGGTTACCCCCTCTCGGAACCACAGACTTAGAAATCGCCAGCTCATATACAGTGCATAAAATATATTTATATATATACCCTTATACACCATTTTAATAAAAAATATCACAAAATTCTTCTAAGTCCCTCGGGAAGAGTGAAAGATGCGCACGTTCATTTTCAGAGCTCCTAGACGTTTCTATAAGAAGTTAGCCAAAAAGTAGCTTCGAAAAACGCTTAGGTTAAGTTTGAGAGTTGCTTCTAATGTACCAAAGCTGGACTTAGACATAATTTCACTCTCACAACATTATGGCTGGTTGGAGACAGTCCGAACCACAAGTACCGGGTCCATGTTTCTGGGCGTATACTGGGGGGACGGGGACGACTCCCATTAACCCCTGACTAAACCAGGGATAAGCTTATCACAATGCCTTTCTGGTCTGTGCTGAAGCAGGGCATTCTGGCAGCCAAGTGGCTTGACCTTTATTAGTGATCCTGGTTACCCCCTCTCGGAACCACAGACTTAGAAATCGCCAGCTCATATACAGTGCATAAAATATATTTAAATATATACCCTAATACACCATTTTAATAAAAAATATCACAAAATTATTCTAAGTCCCTCGGGAAGAGTGAAAGATGCGCACGTTCATTTTCAGAGCTCCTAGACCTTCCTATAAGAAGTTAGCCAAAAAGTAGCTTCGAAAAACGCTTAGGTTAAGTTTGAGAGTTGCTTCTAATGTACCAAAGCTGGACTTAGACATAATTTCACTCTCACAACATTATGGCTGGTTGGAGACAGTCCGAACCACAAGTACCGGGTCCATGGTTCTGGGCGTATACTGGGGGGACGGGGACGACTCCCATTAACCCCTGACTATACCGGGGATACGCTTATCACAATGCCTTTCTGGTCTGTGCTGAAGCAGGGCATTCTGGCAGCCAAGTGGCTTGACCTTTATTAGTGAGCCTGATTACCCCCTCTCGGAACCACAGAATTAGAAATCGCCAGCTCATATACAGTGCATAAAATATATTTAAATATATACCCTTATACACCATTTTAATAAAAAATATCACAAAATTCTTCTAAGTCCCTCGGGAAGAGTGAAAGATGCGCACGTTCATTTTCAGAGCTCCTAGACCTTCCTATAAGAAGTTAGCCAAAAAGTAGCTTCGAAAAACGCTTAGGTTAAGTTTGAGAGTTGCTTCTAATGTACCAAAGCTGGACTTAGACATAATTTCACTCTCACAACATTATGGCTGGTTGGAGACAGTCCGAACCACAAGTACCGGGTCCATGGTTCTGGGCGTATACTGGGGGGACGGGGACGACTCCCATTAACCCCTGACTATACCGGGGATACGCTTATCACAATGCCTTTCTGGTCTGTGCTGAAGCAGGGCATTCTGGCAGCCAAGTGGCTTGACTTTTATTAGTGAGCCTGGTTACCCCCTCTCGGAACCACAGACTTAGAAATCGCCAGCTCATATACAGTGCATAAAATATATTTAAATATATACCCTAATACATCATTTTAATAAAAAATATCACAAAATTCTTCTAAGTCCCTCGCAAAGAGTGAAAGATGCGCACGTTCATTTTCAGAGCTCCTAGACGTTCCTATAAGAAGTTAGCCAAAAAGTAGCTTCGAAAAACGCTTAGGTTAAGTTTGAGAGTTGCTTCTAATGTACCAAAGCTGGACTTAGACATAATTTCACTCTCACAACATTATGGCTGGTTGGAGACAGTCCGAACCACAAGTACCGGGTCCATGGTTCTAGGCGTATACTGGGGGGACGGGGACGACTCCCATTAACCCCTGACTATACCGGGGATACGCTTATCACAATGCCTTTCTGGTCTGTGCTGAAGCAGGGCATTCTGGCAGCCAAGTGGCTTGACCTTTATTAGTGAGCCTGGTTACCCCCTCTCGGAACCACAGACTTAGAAATCGCCAGCTCATATACAGTGCATAAAATATATTTAAATATATACCCTAATACACCATTTTAATAAAAAATATCACAAAATTATTCTAAGTCCCTCGGGAAGAGTGAAAGACGCGCACGTTCATTTTCAGAGCTCCTAGACGTTCCTATAAGAAGTTAGCCAAAAAGTAGCTTCGAAAAACGCTTAGGTTAAGTTTGAGAGTTGCTTCTAATGTACCAAAGCTGGACTTAGACATAATTTCACTCTCACAACATTATGGCTGGTTGGAGACAGTCCGAACCACAAGTACCGGGTCCATGGTTCTGGGCGTATACTGGGGGGACAGGGACGACTCCCATTAACCCCTGACTATACCGGGGATACGCTTATCACAATGCCTTTCTGGTCTGTGCTGAAGCAGGGCATTCTGGCAGCCAAGTGGCTTGACCTTTATTAGTGATCCTGGTTACCCCCTCTCGGAACCACAGACTTAGAAATCGCCAGCTCATATACAGTGCATAAAATATATTTAAATATATACCCTAATACACCATTTTAATAAAAAATATCACAAAATTATTCTAAGTCCCTCGGGAAGAGTGAAAGATGCGCACGTTCATTTTCAGAGCTCCTAGACGTTCCTATAAGAAGTTAGCCAAAAAGTAGCTTCGAAAAACGCTTAGGTTAAGTTTGAGAGTTGCTTCTAATGTACCAAAGCTGGACTTAGACATAATTTCACTCTCACAACATTATGGCTGGTTGGAGACAGTCCGAACCACAAGTACCGGGTCCATGGTTCTGGGCGTATACTGGGGGGACGGGGACGACTCCCATTAACCCCTGACTAAACCAGGGATACGCTTATCACAATGCCTTTCTGGTCTGTGCTGAAGCAGGGCATTCTGGCAGCCAAGTGGCTTGACCTTTATTAGTGATCCTGGTTACCCCCTCTCGGAACCACAGACTTAGAAATCGCCAGCTCATATACAGTGCATAAAATATATTTAAATATATACCCTAATACACCATTTTAATAAAAAATATCACAAAATTATTCTAAGTCCCTCGGGAAGAGTGAAAGATGCGCACGTTCATTTTCAGAGCTCCTAGACGTTCCTATAAGAAGTTAGCCAAAAAGTAGCTTCGAAAAACGCATAGGTTAAGTTTGAGAGTTGCTTCTAATGTACCAAAGCTGGACTTAGACATAATTTCACTCTCACAACATTATGGCTGGTTGGAGACAGTCCGAACCACAAGTACCGGGTCCATGGTTCTGGGCGTATACTGGGGGGACGGGGACGACTCCCATTAACCCCTGACTAAACCAGGGATAAGCTTATCACAATGCCTTTCTGGTCTGTGCTGAAGCAGGGCATTCTGGCAGCCAAGTGGCTTGACCTTTATTAGTGATCCTGGTTACCCCCTCTCGGAACCACAGACTTAGAAATCGCCAGCTCATATACAGTGCATAAAATATATTTAAATATATACCCTAATACACCATTTTAATAAAAAATATCACAAAATTATTCTAAGTCCCTCGGGAAGAGTGAAAGATGCGCACGTTCATTTTCAGAGCTCCTAGACCTTCCTATAAGAAGTTAGCCAAAAAGTAGCTTCGAAAAACGCTTAGGTTAAGTTTGAGAGTTGCTTCTAATGTACCAAAGCTGGACTTAGACATAATTTCACTCTCACAACATTATGGCTGGTTGGAGACAGTCCGAACCACAAGTACCGGGTCCATGGTTCTGGGCGTATACTGGGGGGACGGGGACGACTCCCATTAACCCCTGACTATACCGGGGATACGCTTATCACAATGCCTTTCTGGTCTGTGCTGAAGCAGGGCATTCTGGCAGCCAAGTGGCTTGACTTTTATTAGTGAGCCTGGTTACCCCCTCTCGGAACCACAGACTTAGAAATCGCCAGCTCATATACAGTGCATAAAATATATTTAAATATATACCCTAATACATCATTTTAATAAAAAATATCACAAAATTCTTCTAAGTCCCTCGCAAAGAGTGAAAGATGCGCACGTTCATTTTCAGAGCTCCTAGACGTTCCTATAAGAAGTTAGCCAAAAAGTAGCTTCGAAAAACGCTTAGGTTAAGTTTGAGAGTTGCTTCTAATGTACCAAAGCTGGACTTAGGCATAATTTCACTCTCACAACATTATGGCTGGTTGGAGACAGTCCGAACCACAAGTACCGGGTCCATGGTTCTGGGCGTATACTGGGGGGACGGGGACGACTCCCATTAACCCCTGACTAAACCAGGGATACGCTTATCACAATGCCTTTCTGGTCTGTGCTGAAGCAGGGCATTCTGGCAGCCAAGTGGCTTGACCTTTATTAGTGATCCTGGTTACCCCCTCTCGGAACCACAGACTTAGAAATCGCCAGCTCATATACAGTGCATAAAATATATTTAAATATATACCCTAATACATCATTTTAATAAAAAATATCACAAAATTCTTCTAAGTCCCTCGCAAAGAGTGAAAGATGCGCACGTTCATTTTCAGAGCTCCTAGACGTTCCTATAAGAAGTTAGCCAAAAAGTAGCTTCGAAAAACGCTTAGGTTAAGTTTGAGAGTTGCTTCTAATGTACCAAAGCTGGACTTAGACATAATTTCACTCTCACAACATTATGGCTGGTTGGAGACAGTCCGAACCACAAGTACCGGGTCCATGGTTCTGGGCGTATACTGGGGGGACGGGGACGACTCCCATTAACCCCTGACTAAACCAGGGATACGCTTATCACAATGCCTTTCTGGTCTGTGCTGAAGCAGGGCATTCTGGCAGCCAAGTGGCTTGACCTTTATTAGTGATCCTGGTTACCCCCTCTCGGAACCACAGACTTAGAAATCGCCAGCTCATATACAGTGCATAAAATATATTTAAATATATACCCTAATACACCATTTTAATAAAAAATATCACAAAATTATTCTAAGTCCCTCGGGAAGAGTGAAAGATGCGCACGTTCATTTTCAGAGCTCCTAGACGTTCCTATAAGAAGTTAGCCAAAAAGTAGCTTCGAAAAACGCATAGGTTAAGTTTGAGAGTTGCTTCTAATGTACCAAAGCTGGACTTAGACATAATTTCACTCTCACAACATTATGGCTGGTTGGAGACAGTCCGAACCACAAGTACCGGGTCCATGGTTCTGGGCGTATACTGGGGGGACGGGGACGACTCCCATTAACCCCTGACTAAACCAGGGATAAGCTTATCACAATGCCTTTCTGGTCTGTGCTGAAGCAGGGCATTCTGGCAGCCAAGTGGCTTGACCTTTATTAGTGATCCTGGTTACCCCCTCTCGGAACCACAGACTTAGAAATCGCCAGCTCATATACAGTGCATAAAATATATTTAAATATATACCCTAATACACCATTTTAATAAAAAATATCACAAAATTATTCTAAGTCCCTCGGGAAGAGTGAAAGATGCGCACGTTCATTTTCAGAGCTCCTAGACCTTCCTATAAGAAGTTAGCCAAAAAGTAGCTTCGAAAAACGCTTAGGTTAAGTTTGAGAGTTGCTTCTAATGTACCAAAGCTGGACTTAGACATAATTTCACTCTCACAACATTATGGCTGGTTGGAGACAGTCCGAACCACAAGTACCGGGTCCATGGTTCTGGGCGTATACTGGGGGGACGGGGACGACTCCCATTAACCCCTGACTATACCGGGGATACGCTTATCACAATGCCTTTCTGGTCTGTGCTGAAGCAGGGCATTCTGGCAGCCAAGTGGCTTGACTTTTATTAGTGAGCCTGGTTACCCCCTCTCGGAACCACAGACTTAGAAATCGCCAGCTCATATACAGTGCATAAAATATATTTAAATATATACCCTAATACATCATTTTAATAAAAAATATCACAAAATTCTTCTAAGTCCCTCGCAAAGAGTGAAAGATGCGCACGTTCATTTTCAGAGCTCCTAGACGTTCCTATAAGAAGTTAGCCAAAAAGTAGCTTCGAAAAACGCTTAGGTTAAGTTTGAGAGTTGCTTCTAATGTACCAAAGCTGGACTTAGACATAATTTCACTCTCACAACATTATGGCTGGTTGGAGACAGTCCGAACCACAAGTACCGGGTCCATGGTTCTGGGCGTATACTGGGGGGACGGGGACGACTCCCATTAACCCCTGACTAAACCAGGGATACGCTTATCACAATGCCTTTCTGGTCTGTGCTGAAGCAGGGCATTCTGGCAGCCAAGTGGCTTGACCTTTATTAGTGATCCTGGTTACCCCCTCTCGGAACCACAGACTTAGAAATCGCCAGCTCATATACAGTGCATAAAATATATTTAAATATATACCCTAATACACCATTTTAATAAAAAATATCACAAAATTATTCTAAGTCCCTCGGGAAGAGTGAAAGATGCGCACGTTCATTTTCAGAGCTCCTAGACGTTCCTATAAGAAGTTAGCCAAAAAGTAGCTTCGAAAAACGCATAGGTTAAGTTTGAGAGTTGCTTCTAATGTACCAAAGCTGGACTTAGACATAATTTCACTCTCACAACATTATGGCTGGTTGGAGACAGTCCGAACCACAAGTACCGGGTCCATGGTTCTGGGCGTATACTGGGGGGACGGGGACGACTCCCATTAACCCCTGACTAAACCAGGGATAAGCTTATCACAATGCCTTTCTGGTCTGTGCTGAAGCAGGGCATTCTGGCAGCCAAGTGGCTTGACCTTTATTAGTGATCCTGGTTACCCCCTCTCGGAACCACAGACTTAGAAATCGCCAGCTCATATACAGTGCATAAAATATATTTAAATATATACCCTAATACACCATTTTAATAAAAAATATCACAAAATTATTCTAAGTCCCTCGGGAAGAGTGAAAGATGCGCACGTTCATTTTCAGAGCTCCTAGACCTTCCTATAAGAAGTTAGCCAAAAAGTAGCTTCGAAAAACGCTTAGGTTAAGTTTGAGAGTTGCTTCTAATGTACCAAAGCTGGACTTAGACATAATTTCACTCTCACAACATTATGGCTGGTTGGAGACAGTCCGAACCACAAGTACCGGGTCCATGGTTCTGGGCGTATACTGGGGGGACGGGGACGACTCCCATTAACCCCTGACTATACCGGGGATACGCTTATCACAATGCCTTTCTGGTCTGTGCTGAAGCAGGGCATTCTGGCAGCCAAGTGGCTTGACTTTTATTAGTGAGCCTGGTTACCCCCTCTCGGAACCACAGACTTAGAAATCGCCAGCTCATATACAGTGCATAAAATATATTTAAATATATACCCTAATACATCATTTTAATAAAAAATATCACAAAATTCTTCTAAGTCCCTCGCAAAGAGTGAAAGATGCGCACGTTCATTTTCAGAGCTCCTAGACGTTCCTATAAGAAGTTAGCCAAAAAGTAGCTTCGAAAAACGCTTAGGTTAAGTTTGAGAGTTGCTTCTAATGTACCAAAGCTGGACTTAGGCATAATTTCACTCTCACAACATTATGGCTGGTTGGAGACAGTCCGAACCACAAGTACCGGGTCCATGGTTCTGGGCGTATACTGGGGGGACGGGGACGACTCCCATTAACCCCTGACTAAACCAGGGATACGCTTATCACAATGCCTTTCTGGTCTGTGCTGAAGCAGGGCATTCTGGCAGCCAAGTGGCTTGACCTTTATTAGTGATCCTGGTTACCCCCTCTCGGAACCACAGACTTAGAAATCGCCAGCTCATATACAGTGCATAAAATATATTTAAATATATACCCTAATACACCATTTTAATAAAAAATATCACAAAATTATTCTAAGTCCCTCGGGAAGAGTGAAAGATGCGCACGTTCATTTTCAGAGCTCCTAGACGTTCCTATAAGAAGTTAGCCAAAAAGTAGCTTCGAAAAACGCTTAGGTTAAGTTTGAGAGTT
Source organism: Ascaphus truei (assembly GCF_040206685.1). Lineage (NCBI taxonomy): Eukaryota > Metazoa > Chordata > Amphibia > Anura > Ascaphidae > Ascaphus > Ascaphus truei. The sequence goes on along the minus strand of NW_027454428.1, from coordinate 157,412 downwards.
GCTTCTAATGTACCAAAGCTGGACTTAGACATAATTTCACTCTCACAACATTATGGCTGGTTGGAGACAGTCCGAACCACAAGTACCGGGTCCATGGTTCTGGGCGTATACTGGGGGGACGGGGACGACTCCCATTAACCCCTGACTAAACCAGGGATAAGCTTATCACAATGCCTTTCTGGTCTGTGCTGAAGCAGGGCATTCTGGCAGCCAAGTGGCTTGACCTTTATTAGTGATCCTGGTTACCCCCTCTCGGAACCACAGACTTAGAAATCGCCAGCTCATATACAGTGCATAAAATATATTTAAATATATACCCTAATACATCATTTTAATAAAAAATATCACAAAATTCTTCTAAGTCCCTCGCAAAGAGTGAAAGATGCGCACGTTCATTTTCAGAGCTCCTAGACGTTCCTATAAGAAGTTAGCCAAAAAGTAGCTTCGAAAAACGCTTAGGTTAAGTTTGAGAGTTGCTTCTAATGTACCAAAGCTGGACTTAGGCATAATTTCACTCTCACAACATTATGGCTGGTTGGAGACAGTCCGAACCACAAGTACCGGGTCCATGGTTCTGGGCGTATACTGGGGGGACGGGGACGACTCCCATTAACCCCTGACTAAACCAGGGATACGCTTATCACAATGCCTTTCTGGTCTGTGCTGAAGCAGGGCATTCTGGCAGCCAAGTGGCTTGACCTTTATTAGTGATCCTGGTTACCCCCTCTCGGAACCACAGACTTAGAAATCGCCAGCTCATATACAGTGCATAAAATATATTTAAATATATACCCTAATACACCATTTTAATAAAAAATATCACAAAATTATTCTAAGTCCCTCGGGAAGAGTGAAAGATGCGCACGTTCATTTTCAGAGCTCCTAGACGTTCCTATAAGAAGTTAGCCAAAAAGTAGCTTCGAAAAACGCTTAGGTTAAGTTTGAGAGTTGCTTCTAATGTACCAAAGCTGGACTTAGGCATAATTTCACTCTCACAACATTATGGCTGGTTGGAGACAGTCCGAACCACAAGTACCGGGTCCATGGTTCTGGGCGTATACTGGGGGGACGGGGACGACTCCCATTAACCCCTGACTAAACCAGGGATAAGCTTATCACAATGCCTTTCTGGTCTGTGCTGAAGCAGGGCATTCTGGCAGCCAAGTGGCTTGACCTTTATTAGTGATCCTGGTTACCCCCTCTCGGAACCACAGACTTAGAAATCGCCAGCTCATATACAGTGCATAAAATATATTTAAATATATACCCTAATACACCATTTTAATAAAAAAAATCACAAAATTATTCTAAGTCCCTCGGGAAGAGTGAAAGATGCGCACGTTCATTTTCAGAGCTCCTAGACCTTCCTATAAGAAGTTAGCCAAAAAGTAGCTTCGAAAAACGCTTAGGTTAAGTTTGAGAGTTGCTTCTAATGTACCAAAGCTGGACTTAGACATAATTTCACTCTCACAACATTATGGCTGGTTGGAGACAGTCCGAACCACAAGTACCGGGTCCATGGTTCTGGGCGTATACTGGGGGGACGGGGACGACTCCCATTAACCCCTGACTATACCGGGGATACGCTTATCACAATGCCTTTCTGGTCTGTGCTGAAGCAGGGCATTCTGGCAGCCAAGTGGCTTGACTTTTATTAGTGAGCCTGGTTACCCCCTCTCGGAACCACAGACTTAGAAATCGCCAGCTCATATACAGTGCATAAAATATATTTAAATATATACCCTAATACATCATTTTAATAAAAAATATCACAAAATTCTTCTAAGTCCCTCGCAAAGAGTGAAAGATGCGCACGTTCATTTTCAGAGCTCCTAGACGTTCCTATAAGAAGTTAGCCAAAAAGTAGCTTCGAAAAACGCTTAGGTTAAGTTTGAGAGTTGCTTCTAATGTACCAAAGCTGGACTTAGGCATAATTTCACTCTCACAACATTATGGCTGGTTGGAGACAGTCCGAACCACAAGTACCGGGTCCATGGTTCTGGGCGTATACTGGGGGGACGGGGACGACTCCCATTAACCCCTGACTAAACCAGGGATACGCTTATCACAATGCCTTTCTGGTCTGTGCTGAAGCAGGGCATTCTGGCAGCCAAGTGGCTTGACCTTTATTAGTGATCCTGGTTACCCCCTCTCGGAACCACAGACTTAGAAATCGCCAGCTCATATACAGTGCATAAAATATATTTAAATATATACCCTAATACACCATTTTAATAAAAAATATCACAAAATTATTCTAAGTCCCTCGGGAAGAGTGAAAGATGCGCACGTTCATTTTCAGAGCTCCTAGACGTTCCTATAAGAAGTTAGCCAAAAAGTAGCTTCGAAAAACGCTTAGGTTAAGTTTGAGAGTTGCTTCTAATGTACCAAAGCTGGACTTAGACATAATTTCACTCTCACAACATTATGGCTGGTTGGAGACAGTCCGAACCACAAGTACCGGGTCCATGGTTCTGGGCGTATACTGGGGGGACGGGGACGACTCCCATTAACCCCTGACTAAACCAGGGATAAGCTTATCACAATGCCTTTCTGGTCTGTGCTGAAGCAGGGCATTCTGGCAGCCAAGTGGCTTGACCTTTATTAGTGATCCTGGTTACCCCCTCTCGGAACCACAGACTTAGAAATCGCCAGCTCATATACAGTGCATAAAATATATTTAAATATATACCCTAATACACCATTTTAATAAAAAATATCACAAAATTATTCTAAGTCCCTCGGGAAGAGTGAAAGATGCGCACGTTCATTTTCAGAGCTCCTAGACCTTTCTATAAGAAGTTAGCCAAAAAGTAGCTTCGAAAAACGCTTAGGTTAAGTTTGAGAGTTGCTTCTAATGTACCAAAGCTGGACTTAGACATAATTTCACTCTCACAACATTATGGCTGGTTGGAGACAGTCCGAACCACAAGTACCGGGTCCATGGTTCTGGGCGTATACTGGGGGGACGGGGACGACTCCCATTAACCCCTGACTATACCGGGGATACGCTTATCACAATGCCTTTCTGGTCTGTGCTGAAGCAGGGCATTCTGGCAGCCAAGTGGCTTGACCTTTATTAGTGAGCCTGATTACCCCCTCTCGGAACCACAGAATTAGAAATCGCCAGCTCATATACAGTGCATAAAATATATTTAAATATATACCCTAATACACCATTTTAATAAAAAATATCACAAAATTATTCTAAGTCCCTCGGGAAGAGTGAAAGATGCGCACGTTCATTTTCAGAGCTCCTAGACCTTCCTATAAGAAGTTAGCCAAAAAGTAGCTTCGAAAAACGCTTAGGTTAAGTTTCAGAGTTGCTTCTAATGTACCAAAGCTGGACTTAGACATAATGTCACTCTCACAACATTATGGCTGGTTGGAAACAGTCCGAACCACAAGTACCGGGTCCATGGTTCTGGCCGTATACTGGGGGGACGGGGACGACTCCCATTAACCCCTGACTATACCGGGGATACGCTTATCACAATGCCTTTCTGGTCTGTGCTGAAGCAGGGCATTCTGGCAGCCAAGTGGCTTGACTTTTATTAGTGAGCCTGGTTACCCCCTCTCGGAACCACAGACTTAGAAATCGCCAGCTCATATACAGTGCATAAAATATATTTAAATATATACCCTAATACATCATTTTAATAAAAAATATCACAAAATTCTTCTAAGTCCCTCGCAAAGAGTGAAAGATGCGCACGTTCATTTTCAGAGCTCCTAGACGTTCCTATAAGAAGTTAGCCAAAAAGTAGCTTCGAAAAACGCTTAGGTTAAGTTTGAGAGTTGCTTCTAATGTACCAAAGCTGGACTTAGACATAATTTCACTCTCACAACATTATGGCTGGTTGGAGACAGTCCGAACCACAAGTACCGGGTCCATGGTTCTGGGCGTATACTGGGGGGACGGGGACGACTCCCATTAACCCCTGACTAAACCAGGGATAAGCTTATCACAATGCCTTTCTGGTCTGTGCTGAAGCAGGGCATTCTGGCAGCCAAGTGGCTTGACCTTTATTAGTGATCCTGGTTACCCCCTCTCGGAACCACAGACTTAGAAATCGCCAGCTCATATACAGTGCATAAAATATATTTAAATATATACCCTAATACATCATTTTAATAAAAAATATCACAAAATTCTTCTAAGTCCCTCGCAAAGAGTGAAAGATGCGCACGTTCATTTTCAGAGCTCCTAGACGTTCCTATAAGAAGTTAGCCAAAAAGTAGCTTCGAAAAACGCTTAGGTTAAGTTTGAGAGTTGCTTCTAATGTACCAAAGCTGGACTTAGGCATAATTTCACTCTCACAACATTATGGCTGGTTGGAGACAGTCCGAACCACAAGTACCGGGTCCATGGTTCTGGGCGTATACTGGGGGGACGGGGACGACTCCCATTAACCCCTGACTAAACCAGGGATACGCTTATCACAATGCCTTTCTGGTCTGTGCTGAAGCAGGGCATTCTGGCAGCCAAGTGGCTTGACCTTTATTAGTGATCCTGGTTACCCCCTCTCGGAACCACAGACTTAGAAATCGCCAGCTCATATACAGTGCATAAAATATATTTAAATATATACCCTAATACACCATTTTAATAAAAAATATCACAAAATTATTCTAAGTCCCTCGGGAAGAGTGAAAGATGCGCACGTTCATTTTCAGAGCTCCTAGACGTTCCTATAAGAAGTTAGCCAAAAAGTAGCTTCGAAAAACGCTTAGGTTAAGTTTGAGAGTTGCTTCTAATGTACCAAAGCTGGACTTAGGCATAATTTCACTCTCACAACATTATGGCTGGTTGGAGACAGTCCGAACCACAAGTACCGGGTCCATGGTTCTGGGCGTATACTGGGGGGACGGGGACGACTCCCATTAACCCCTGACTAAACCAGGGATAAGCTTATCACAATGCCTTTCTGGTCTGTGCTGAAGCAGGGCATTCTGGCAGCCAAGTGGCTTGACCTTTATTAGTGATCCTGGTTACCCCCTCTCGGAACCACAGACTTAGAAATCGCCAGCTCATATACAGTGCATAAAATATATTTAAATATATACCCTAATACACCATTTTAATAAAAAAAATCACAAAATTATTCTAAGTCCCTCGGGAAGAGTGAAAGATGCGCACGTTCATTTTCAGAGCTCCTAGACCTTCCTATAAGAAGTTAGCCAAAAAGTAGCTTCGAAAAACGCTTAGGTTAAGTTTGAGAGTTGCTTCTAATGTACCAAAGCTGGACTTAGACATAATTTCACTCTCACAACATTATGGCTGGTTGGAGACAGTCCGAACCACAAGTACCGGGTCCATGGTTCTGGGCGTATACTGGGGGGACGGGGACGACTCCCATTAACCCCTGACTATACCGGGGATACGCTTATCACAATGCCTTTCTGGTCTGTGCTGAAGCAGGGCATTCTGGCAGCCAAGTGGCTTGACTTTTATTAGTGAGCCTGGTTACCCCCTCTCGGAACCACAGACTTAGAAATCGCCAGCTCATATACAGTGCATAAAATATATTTAAATATATACCCTAATACATCATTTTAATAAAAAATATCACAAAATTCTTCTAAGTCCCTCGCAAAGAGTGAAAGATGCGCACGTTCATTTTCAGAGCTCCTAGACGTTCCTATAAGAAGTTAGCCAAAAAGTAGCTTCGAAAAACGCTTAGGTTAAGTTTGAGAGTTGCTTCTAATGTACCAAAGCTGGACTTAGGCATAATTTCACTCTCACAACATTATGGCTGGTTGGAGACAGTCCGAACCACAAGTACCGGGTCCATGGTTCTGGGCGTATACTGGGGGGACGGGGACGACTCCCATTAACCCCTGACTAAACCAGGGATACGCTTATCACAATGCCTTTCTGGTCTGTGCTGAAGCAGGGCATTCTGGCAGCCAAGTGGCTTGACCTTTATTAGTGATCCTGGTTACCCCCTCTCGGAACCACAGACTTAGAAATCGCCAGCTCATATACAGTGCATAAAATATATTTAAATATATACCCTAATACACCATTTTAATAAAAAATATCACAAAATTATTCTAAGTCCCTCGGGAAGAGTGAAAGATGCGCACGTTCATTTTCAGAGCTCCTAGACGTTCCTATAAGAAGTTAGCCAAAAAGTAGCTTCGAAAAACGCTTAGGTTAAGTTTGAGAGTTGCTTCTAATGTACCAAAGCTGGACTTAGACATAATTTCACTCTCACAACATTATGGCTGGTTGGAGACAGTCCGAACCACAAGTACCGGGTCCATGGTTCTGGGCGTATACTGGGGGGACGGGGACGACTCCCATTAACCCCTGACTAAACCAGGGATAAGCTTATCACAATGCCTTTCTGGTCTGTGCTGAAGCAGGGCATTCTGGCAGCCAAGTGGCTTGACCTTTATTAGTGATCCTGGTTACCCCCTCTCGGAACCACAGACTTAGAAATCGCCAGCTCATATACAGTGCATAAAATATATTTAAATATATACCCTAATACACCATTTTAATAAAAAATATCACAAAATTATTCTAAGTCCCTCGGGAAGAGTGAAAGATGCGCACGTTCATTTTCAGAGCTCCTAGACCTTTCTATAAGAAGTTAGCCAAAAAGTAGCTTCGAAAAACGCTTAGGTTAAGTTTGAGAGTTGCTTCTAATGTACCAAAGCTGGACTTAGACATAATTTCACTCTCACAACATTATGGCTGGTTGGAGACAGTCCGAACCACAAGTACCGGGTCCATGGTTCTGGGCGTATACTGGGGGGACGGGGACGACTCCCATTAACCCCTGACTATACCGGGGATACGCTTATCACAATGCCTTTCTGGTCTGTGCTGAAGCAGGGCATTCTGGCAGCCAAGTGGCTTGACCTTTATTAGTGAGCCTGATTACCCCCTCTCGGAACCACAGAATTAGAAATCGCCAGCTCATATACAGTGCATAAAATATATTTAAATATATACCCTAATACACCATTTTAATAAAAAATATCACAAAATTATTCTAAGTCCCTCGGGAAGAGTGAAAGATGCGCACGTTCATTTTCAGAGCTCCTAGACCTTCCTATAAGAAGTTAGCCAAAAAGTAGCTTCGAAAAACGCTTAGGTTAAGTTTGAGAGTTGCTTCTAATGTACCAAAGCTGGACTTAGACATAATTTCACTCTCACAACATTATGGCTGGTTGGAGACAGTCCGAACCACAAGTACCGGGTCCATGGTTCTGGGCGTATACTGGGGGGACGGGGACGACTCCCATTAACCCCTGACTATACCGGGGATACGCTTATCACAATGCCTTTCTGGTCTGTGCTGAAGCAGGGCATTCTGGCAGCCAAGTGGCTTGACTTTTATTAGTGAGCCTGGTTACCCCCTCTCGGAACCACAGACTTAGAAATCGCCAGCTCATATACAGTGCATAAAATATATTTAAATATATACCCTAATACATCATTTTAATAAAAAATATCACAAAATTCTTCTAAGTCCCTCGCAAAGAGTGAAAGATGCGCACGTTCATTTTCAGAGCTCCTAGACGTTCCTATAAGAAGTTAGCCAAAAAGTAGCTTCGAAAAGCGCTTAGGTTAAGTTTGAGAGTTGCTTCTAATGTACCAAAGCTGGACTTAGACATAATTTCACTCTCACAACATTATGGCTGGTTGGAGACAGTCCGAACCACAAGTACCGGGTCCATGGTTCTAGGCGTATACTGGGGGGACGGGGACGACTCCCATTAACCCCTGACTATACCGGGGATACGCGTATCACAATGCCTTTCTGGTCTGTGCTGAAGCAGGGCATTCTGGCAGCCAAGTGGCTTGACCTTTATTTGTGATCCTGGTTACCCCCTCTCGGAACCACAGACTTAGAAATCGCCAGCTCATATACAGTGCATAAAATATATTTAAATATATACCCTAATACACCATTTTAATAAAAAATATCACAAAATTATTCTAAGTCCCTCGGGAAGAGTGAAAGATGCGCACGTACATTTTCAGAGCTCCTAGACCTTCCTATAAGAAGTTAGCCAAAAAGTAGCTTCGAAAAACGCTTAGGTTAAGTTTGAGAGTTGCTTCTAATGTACCAAAGCTGGACTTAGACATAATTTCACTCTCACAACATTATGGCTGGTTGGAGACAGTCCGAACCACAAGTACCGGGTCCATGGTTCTGGGCGTATACTGGGGGGACGGGGACGACTCCCATTAACCCCTGACTAAACCAGGGATAAGCTTATCACAATGCCTTTCTGGTCTGTGCTGAAGCAGGGCATTCTGGCAGCCAAGTGGCTTGACTTTTATTAGTGAGCCTGGTTACCCCCTCTCGGAACCACAGACTTAGAAATCGCCAGCTCATATACAGTGCATAAAATATATTTAAATATATACCCTAATACATCATTTTAATAAAAAATATCACAAAATTCTTCTAAGTCCCTCGCAAAGAGTGAAAGATGCGCACGTTCATTTTCAGAGCTCCTAGACGTTCCTATAAGAAGTTAGCCAAAAAGTAGCTTCGAAAAACGCTTAGGTTAAGTTTGAGAGTTGCTTCTAATGTACCAAAGCTGGACATAGACATAATTTCACTCTCACAACATTATGGCTGGTTGGAGACAGTCCGAACCACAAGTACCGGGTCCATGGTTCTGGGCGTATACTGGGGGGACGGGGACGACTCCCATTAACCCCTGACTATACCGGGGATACGCTTATCACAATGCCTTTCTGGTCTGTGCTGAAGCAGGGCATTCTGGCAGCCAAGTGGCTTGACTTTTATTAGTGAGCCTGGTTACCCCCTCTCGGAACCACAGACTTAGAAATCGCCAGCTCATATACAGTGCATAAAATATATTTAAATATATACCCTAATACATCATTTTAATAAAAAATATCACAAAATTCTTCTAAGTCCCTCGCAAAGAGTGAAAGATGCGCACGTTCATTTTCAGAGCTCCTAGACGTTCCTATAAGAAGTTAGCCAAAAAGTAGCTTCGAAAAACGCTTAGGTTAAGTTTGAGAGTTGCTTCTAATGTACCAAAGCTGGACATAGACATAATTTCACTCTCACAACATTTTGGCTGGTTGGAGACAGTCCGAACCACAAGTACCGGGTCCATGGTTCTGGGCGTATACTGGGGGGACGGGGACGACTCCCATTAACCCCTGACTATACCGGGGATACGCTTATCACAATGCCTTTCTGGTCTGTGCTGAAGCAGGGCATTCTGGCAGCCAAGTGGCTTGACCTTTATTAGTGATCCTGGTTACCCCCTCTCGGAACCACAGACTTAGAAATCGCCAGCTCATATACAGTGCATAAAATATATTTAAATATATACCCTAATACACCATTTTAATAAAAAATATCACAAAATTATTCTAAGTCCCTCGGGCAGAGTGAAAGATGCGCACGTTCATTTTCAGAGCTCCTAGACGTTCCTATAAGAAGTTAGCCAAAAAGTAGCTTCGAAAAACGCTTAGGTTAAGTTTGAGAGTTGCTTCTAATGTACTAAAGCTGGACTTAGACATAATTTCACTCTCACAACATTATGGCTGGTTGGAGACAGTCCGAACCACAAGTACCGGGTCCATGGTTCTGGGCGTATACTGGGGGGACGGGGACGACTCCCATTAACCCCTGACTAAACCAGGGATACGCTTATCACAATGCCTTTCTGGTCTGTGCTGAAGCAGGGCATTCTGGCAGCCAAGTGGCTTGACCTTTATTAGTGATCCTGGTTACCCCCTCTCGGAACCACAGACTTAGAAATCGCCAGCTCATATACAGTGCATAAAATATATTTAAATATATACCCTAATACACCATTTTAATAAAAAATATCACAAAATTATTCTAAGTCCCTCGGGAAGAGTGAAAGATGCGCACGTACATTTTCAGAGCTCCTAGACCTTCCTATAAGAAGTTAGCCAAAAAGTAGCTTCGAAAAACGCTTAGGTTAAGTTTGAGAGTTGCTTCTAATGTACCAAAGCTGGACTTAGACATAATTTCACTCTCACAACATTATGGCTGGTTGGAGACAGTCCGAACCACAAGTACCGGGTCCATGGTTCTGGGCGTATACTGGGGGGACGGGGACGACTCCCATTAACCCCTGACTAAACCAGGGATAAGCTTATCACAATGCCTTTCTGGTCTGTGCTGAAGCAGGGCATTCTGGCAGCCAAGTGGCTTGACCTTTATTAGTGATCCTGGTTACCCCCTCTCGGAACCACAGACTTAGAAATCGCCAGCTCATATACAGTGCATAAAATATATTTAAATATATACCCTAATACACCATTTTAATAAAAAATATCACAAAATTATTCTAAGTCCCTCGGGAAGAGTGAAAGATGCGCACGTTCATTTTCAGAGCTCCTAGACCTTCCTATAAGACGTTAGCCAAAAAGTAGCTTCGAAAAACGCTTAGGTTAAGTTTGAGAGTTGCTTCTAATGTACCAAAGCTGGACTTAGACATAATTTCACTCTCACAACATTATGGCTGGTTGGAGACAGTCCGAACCACAAGTACCGGGTCCATGGTTCTGGGCGTATACTGGGGGGACGGGGACGACTCCCATTAACCCCTGACTATACCGGGGATACGCTTATCACAATGCCTTTCTGGTCTGTGCTGAAGCAGGGCATTCTGGCAGCCAAGTGGCTTGACTTTTATTAGTGAGCCTGGTTACCCCCTCTCGGAACCACAGACTTAGAAATCGCCAGCTCATATACAGTGCATAAAATATATTTAAATATATACCCTAATACATCATTTTAATAAAAAATATCACAAAATTCTTCTAAGTCCCTCGCAAAGAGTGAAAGATGCGCACGTTCATTTTCAGAGCTCCTAGACGTTCCTATAAGAAGTTAGCCAAAAAGTAGCTTCGAAAAACGCTTAGGTTAAGTTTGAGAGTTGCTTCTAATGTACCAAAGCTGGACATAGACATAATTTCACTCTCACAACATTATGGCTGGTTGGAGACAGTCCGAACCACAAGTACCGGGTCCATGGTTCTGGGCGTATACTGGGGGGACGGGGACGACTCCCATTAACCCCTGACTATACCGGGGATACGCTTACCACAATGCCTTTCTGGTCTGTGCTGAAGCAGGGCATTCTGGCAGCCAAGTGGCTTGACCTTTATTAGTGATCCTGGTTACCCCCTCTCGGAACCACAGACTTAGAAATCGCCAGCTCATATACAGTGCATAAAATATATTTAAATATATACCCTAATACACCATTTTAATAAAAAATATCACAAAATTATTCTACAGTAAGTCCCTCGGGAAGAGTGAAAGATGCGCACGTTCATTTTCAGAGCTCCTAGACCTTCCTATAAGAAGTTAGCCAAAAAGTAGCTTCGAAAAACGCTTAGGTTAAGTTTGAGAGTTGCTTCTAATGTACCAAAGCTGGACTTAGACATAATTTCACTCTCACAACATTATGGCTGGTTGGAGACAGTCCGAACCACAAGTACCGGGTCCATGGTTCTGGGCGTATACTGGGGGGACGGGGACGACTCCCATTAACCCCTGACTATACCGGGGATACGCTTATCACAATGCCTTTCTGGTCTGTGCTGAAGCAGGGCATTCTGGCAGCCAAGTGGCTTGACCTTTATTAGTGATCCTGGTTACCCCCTCTCGGAACCACAGACTTCGAAATCGCCAGCTCATATACAGTGCATAAAATATATTTAAATATATACCCTAATACACCATTTTAATAAAAAATATCACAAAATTATTCTAAGTCCCTCGGAAAGAGTGAAAGACGCGCACGTTCATTTTCAGAGCTCCTAGACGTTCCTATAAGAAGTTAGCCAAAAAGTAGCTTCGAAAAACGCTTAGGTTAAGTTTGAGAGTTGCTTCTAATGTACCAAAGCTGGACTTAGACATAATTTCACTCTCACAACATTATGGCTGGTTGGAGACAGTCCGAACCACAAGTACCGGGTCCATGGTTCTAGGCGTATACTGGGGGGACGGGGACGACTCCCATTAACCCCTGACTATACCGGGGATACGCTTATCACAATGCCTTTCTGGTCTGTGCTGAAGCAGGGCATTCTGGCAGCCAAGTGGCTTGACCTTTATTAGTGAGCCTGGTTACCCCCTCTCGGAACCACAGACTTAGAAATCGCCAGCTCATATACAGTGCATAAAATATATTTAAATATATACCCTTATACACCATTTTAATAAAAAATATCACAAAATTCTTCTAAGTCCCTCGGGAAGAGTGAAAGATGCGCACGTTCATTATCAGAGCTCCTAGACGTTCCTATAAGAAGTTAGCCAAAAAGTAGCTTCGAAAAACGCTTAGGTTAAGTTTGAGAGTTGCTTCTAATGTACCAAAGCTGGACATAGACATAATTTCACTCTCACAACATTATGGCTGGTTGGAGACAGTCCGAACCACAAGTACCGGGTCCATGGTTCTGGGCGTATACTGGGGGGACGGGGACGACTCCCATTAACCCCTGACTATACCGGGGATACGCTTATCACAATGCCTTTCTGGTCTGTGCTGAAGCAGGGCATTCTGGCAGCCAAGTGGCTTGACTTTTATTAGTGAGCCTGGTTACCCCCTCTCGGAACCACAGACTTAGAAATCGCCAGCTCATATACAGTGCATAAAATATATTTAAATATATACCCTAATACATCATTTTAATAAAAAATATCACAAAATTCTTCTAAGTCCCTCGCAAAGAGTGAAAGATGCGCACGTTCATTTTCAGAGCTCCTAGACGTTCCTATAAGAAGTTAGCCAAAAAGTAGCTTCGAAAAACGCTTGGGTTAAGTTTGAGAGTTGCTTCTAATGTACCAAAGCTGGACATAGACATAATTTCACTCTCACAACATTTTGGCTGGTTGGAGACAGTCCGAACCACAAGTACCGGGTCCATGGTTCTGGGCGTATACTGGGGGGACGGGGACGACTCCCATTAACCCCTGACTATACCGGGGATACGCTTATCACAATGCCTTTCTGGTCTGTGCTGAAGCAGGGCATTATGGCAGCCAAGTGGCTTGACCTTTATTAGTGATCCTGGTTACCCCCTCTCGGAACCACAGACTTAGAAATCGCCAGCTCATATACAGTGCATAAAATATATTTAAATATATACCCTAATACACCATTTTAATAAAAAATATCACAAAATTATTCTAAGTCCCTCGGGAAGAGTGAAAGATGCGCACGTTCATTTTCAGAGCTCCTAGACGTTCCTATAAGAAGTTAGCCAAAAAGTAGCTTCGAAAAACGCTTAGGTTAAGTTTGAGAGTTGCTTCTAATGTACTAAAGCTGGACTTAGACATAATTTCACTCTCACAACATTATGGCTGGTTGGAGACAGTCCGAACCACAAGTACCGGGTCCATGGTTCTGGGCGTATACTGGGGGGACGGGGACGACTCCCATTAACCCCTGACTAAACCAGGGATACGCTTATCACAATGCCTTTCTGGTCTGTGCTGAAGCAGGGCATTCTGGCAGCCAAGTGGCTTGACCTTTATTAGTGATCCTGGTTACCCCCTCTCGGAACCACAGACTTAGAAATCGCCAGCTCATATACAGTGCATAAAATATATTTAAATATATACCCTAATACACCATTTTAATAAAAAATATCACAAAATTATTCTAAGTCCCTCGGGAAGAGTGAAAGATGCGCACGTTCATTTTCAGAGCTCCTAGACCTTCCTATAAGACGTTAGCCAAAAAGTAGCTTCGAAAAACGCTTAGGTTAAGTTTGAGAGTTGCTTCTAATGTACCAAAGCTGGACTTAGACATAATTTCACTCTCACAACATTATGGCTGGTTGGAGACAGTCCGAACCACAAGTACCGGGTCCATGGTTCTGGGCGTATACTGGGGGGACGGGGACGACTCCCATTAACCCCTGACTATACCGGGGATACGCTTATCACAATGCCTTTCTGGTCTGTGCTGAAGCAGGGCATTCTGGCAGCCAAGTGGCTTGACTTTTATTAGTGAGCCTGGTTACCCCCTCTCGGAACCACAGACTTAGAAATCGCCAGCTCATATACAGTGCATAAAATATATTTAAATATATACCCTAATACATCATTTTAATAAAAAATATCACAAAATTCTTCTAAGTCCCTCGCAAAGAGTGAAAGATGCGCACGTTCATTTTCAGAGCTCCTAGACGTTCCTATAAGAAGTTAGCCAAAAAGTAGCTTCGAAAAACGCTTAGGTTAAGTTTGAGAGTTGCTTCTAATGTACCAAAGCTGGACATAGACATAATTTCACTCTCACAACATTATGGCTGGTTGGAGACAGTCCGAACCACAAGTACCGGGTCCATGGTTCTGGGCGTATACTGGGGGGACGGGGACGACTCCCATTAACCCCTGACTATACCGGGGATACGCTTATCACAATGCCTTTCTGGTCTGTGCTGAAGCAGGGCATTCTGGCAGCCAAGTGGCTTGACTTTTATTAGTGAGCCTGGTTACCCCCTCTCGGAACCACAGACTTAGAAATCGCCAGCTCATATACAGTGCATAAAATATATTTAAATATATACCCTAATACATCATTTTAATAAAAAATATCACAAAATTCTTCTAAGTCCCTCGCAAAGAGTGAAAGATGCGCACGTTCATTTTCAGAGCTCCTAGACGTTCCTATAAGAAGTTAGCCAAAAAGTAGCTTCGAAAAACGCTTAGGTTAAGTTTGAGAGTTGCTTCTAATGTACCAAAGCTGGACATAGACATAATTTCACTCTCACAACATTTTGGCTGGTTGGAGACAGTCCGAACCACAAGTACCGGGTCCATGGTTCTGGGCGTATACTGGGGGGACGGGGACGACTCCCATTAACCCCTGACTATACCGGGGATACGCTTATCACAATGCCTTTCTGGTCTGTGCTGAAGCAGGGCATTCTGGCAGCCAAGTGGCTTGACCTTTATTAGTGATCCTGGTTACCCCCTCTCGGAACCACAGACTTAGAAATCGCCAGCTCATATACAGTGCATAAAATATATTTAAATATATACCCTAATACACCATTTTAATAAAAAATATCACAAAATTATTCTAAGTCCCTCGGGAAGAGTGAAAGATGCGCACGTTCATTTTCAGAGCTCCTAGACGTTCCTATAAGAAGTTAGCCAAAAAGTAGCTTCGAAAAACGCTTAGGTTAAGTTTGAGAGTTGCTTCTAATGTACTAAAGCTGGACTTAGACATAATTTCACTCTCACAACATTATGGCTGGTTGGAGACAGTCCGAACCACAAGTACCGGGTCCATGGTTCTGGGCGTATACTGGGGGGACGGGGACGACTCCCATTAACCCCTGACTAAACCAGGGATACGCTTATCACAATGCCTTTCTGGTCTGTGCTGAAGCAGGGCATTCTGGCAGCCAAGTGGCTTGACCTTTATTAGTGATCCTGGTTACCCCCTCTCGGAACCACAGACTTAGAAATCGCCAGCTCATATACAGTGCATAAAATATATTTAAATATATACCCTAATACACCATTTTAATAAAAAATATCACAAAATTATTCTAAGTCCCTCGGGAAGAGTGAAAGATGCGCACGTTCATTTTCAGAGCTCCTAGACCTTCCTATAAGACGTTAGCCAAAAAGTAGCTTCGAAAAACGCTTAGGTTAAGTTTGAGAGTTGCTTCTAATGTACCAAAGCTGGACTTAGACATAATTTCACTCTCACAACATTATGGCTGGTTGGAGACAGTCCGAACCACAAGTACCGGGTCCATGGTTCTGGGCGTATACTGGGGGGACGGGGACGACTCCCATTAACCCCTGACTATACCGGGGATACGCTTATCACAATGCCTTTCTGGTCTGTGCTGAAGCAGGGCATTCTGGCAGCCAAGTGGCTTGACTTTTATTAGTGAGCCTGGTTACCCCCTCTCGGAACCACAGACTTAGAAATCGCCAGCTCATATACAGTGCATAAAATATATTTAAATATATACCCTAATACATCATTTTAATAAAAAATATCACAAAATTCTTCTAAGTCCCTCGCAAAGAGTGAAAGATGCGCACGTTCATTTTCAGAGCTCCTAGACGTTCCTATAAGAAGTTAGCCAAAAAGTAGCTTCGAAAAACGCTTAGGTTAAGTTTGAGAGTTGCTTCTAATGAACCAAAGCTGGACATAGACATAATTTCACTCTCACAACATTATGGCTGGTTGGAGACAGTCCGAACCACAAGTACCGGGTCCATGGTTCTGGGCGAATACTGGGGGGACGGGGACGACTCCCATTAACCCCTGACTATACTGAGGATACGCTTATCACAATGCCTTTCTGGTCTGTGCTGAAGCAGGGCATTCTGGCAGCCAAGTGGCTTGACTTTTATTAGTGATCCTGGTTACCCCCTCTCGGAACCACAGACTTAGAAATCGCCAGCTCATATACAGTGCATAAAATATATTTAAATATATACCCTAATACACCATTTTAATAAAAAATATCACAAAATTCTTCTAAGTCCCTCGGAAAGAGTGAAAGATGCGCACGTTCATTTTCAGAGCTCCTAGACGTTCCTATAAGAAGTTAGCCAAAAAGTAGCTTCGAAAAACGCTTAGGTTAAGTTTGAGAGATGCTTCTAATGTACCAAAGCTGGACTTAGACATAATTTCACTCTCACAACATTATGGCTGGTTGGAGACAGTCCGAACCACAAGTACCGGGTCCATGGTTCTGGGCGTATACTGGGGGGACGGGGACGACTCCCATTAACCCCTGACTAAACCAGGGATACGCTTACCACAATGCCTTTCTGGTCTGTGCTGAAGCAGGGCATTCTGGCAGCCAAGTGGCTTGACCTTTATTAGTGATCCTGGTTACCCCCTCTCGGAACCACAGACTTAGAAATCGCCAGCTCATATACAGTGCATAAAATATATTTAAATATATACCCTAATACACCATTTTAATAAAAAATATCACAAAATTATTCTACAGTAAGTCCCTCGGGAAGAGTGAAAGATGCGCACGTTCATTTTCAGAGCTCCTAGACCTTCCTATAAGAAGTTAGCCAAAAAGTAGCTTCGAAAAACGCTTAGGTTAAGTTTGAGAGTTGCTTCTAATGTACCAAAGCTGGACTTAGACATAATTTCACTCTCACAACATTATGGCTGGTTGGAGACAGTCCGAACCACAAGTACCGGGTCCATGGTTCTGGGCGTATACTGGGGGGACGGGGACGACTCCCATTAACCCCTGACTATACCGGGGATACGCTTATCACAATGCCTTTCTGGTCTGTGCTGAAGCAGGGCATTCTGGCAGCCAAGTGGCTTGACCTTTATTAGTGATCCTGGTTACCCCCTCTCGGAACCACAGACTTCGAAATCGCCAGCTCATATACAGTGCATAAAATATATTTAAATATATACCCTAATACACCATTTTAATAAAAAATATCACAAAATTATTCTAAGTCCCTCGGGAAGAGTGAAAGATGCGCACGTTCATTTTCAGAGCTCCTAGACCTTCCTATAAGAAGTTAGCCAAAAAGTAGCTTCGAAAAATGCTTAGGTTAAGTTTGAGAGATGCTTCTAATGTACCAAAGCTGGACTTAGACATAATTTCACTCTCACAACATTATGGCTGGTTGGAGACAGTCCGAACCACAAGTACCGGGTCCATGGTTCTGGGCGTATACTGGGGGGACGGGGACGACTCCCATTAACCCCTGACTATACCGGGGATACGCTTATCACAATGCCTTTCTGGTCTGTGCTGAAGCAGGGCATTCTGGCAGCCAAGTGGCTTGACTTTTATTAGTGATCCTGGTTACCCCCTCTCGGAACCACAGACTTAGAAATCGCCAGCTCATATACAGTGCATAAAATATATTTAAATATATACCCTAATACACCATTTTAATAAAAAATATCACAAAATTATTCTAAGTCCCTCGGGAAGAGTGAAAGATGCGCACGTTCATTTTCAGAGCTCCTAGACGTTCCTATAAGAAGTTAGCCAAAAAGTAGCTTCGAAAAACGCTTAGGTTAAGTTTGAGAGTTGCTTCTAATGTACTAAAGCTGGACTTAGACATAATTTCACTCTCACAACATTATGGCTGGTTGGAGACAGTCCGAACCACAAGTACCGGGTCCATGGTTCTGGGCGTATACTGGGGGGACGGGGACGACTCCCATTAACCCCTGACTAAACCAGGGATACGCTTATCACAATGCCTTTCTGGTCTGTGCTGAAGCAGGGCATTCTGACAGCCAAGTGGCTTGACCTTTATTAGTGATCCTGGTTACCCCCTCTCGGAACCACAGACTTAGAAATCGCCAGCTCATATACAGTGCATAAAATATATTTAAATATATACCCTAATACACCATTTTAATAAAAAATATCACAAAATTATTCTAAGTCCCTCGGGAAGAGTGAAAGATGCGCACGTTCATTTTCAGAGCTCCTAGACCTTCCTATAAGACGTTAGCCAAAAAGTAGCTTCGAAAAACGCTTAGGTTAAGTTTGAGAGTTGCTTCTAATGTACCAAAGCTGGACTTAGACATAATTTCACTCTCACAACATTATGGCTGGTTGGAGACAGTCCGAACCACAAGTACCGGGTCCATGGTTCTGGGCGTATACTGGGGGGACGGGGACGACTCCCATTAACCCCTGACTATACCGGGGATACGCTTATCACAATGCCTTTCTGGTCTGTGCTGAAGCAGGGCATTCTGGCAGCCAAGTGGCTTGACTTTTATTAGTGAGCCTGGTTACCCCCTCTCGGAACCACAGACTTAGAAATCGCCAGCTCATATACAGTGCATAAAATATATTTAAATATATACCCTAATACATCATTTTAATAAAAAATATCACAAAATTCTTCTAAGTCCCTCGCAAAGAGTGAAAGATGCGCACGTTCATTTTCAGAGCTCCTAGACGTTCCTATAAGAAGTTAGCCAAAAAGTAGCTTCGAAAAACGCTTAGGTTAAGTTTGAGAGTTGCTTCTAATGTACCAAAGCTGGACATAGACATAATTTCACTCTCACAACATTATGGCTGGTTGGAGACAGTCCGAACCACAAGTACCGGGTCCATGGTTCTGGGCGTATACTGGGGGGACGGGGACGACTCCCATTAACCCCTGACTATACCGGGGATACGCTTATCACAATGCCTTTCTGGTCTGTGCTGAAGCAGGGCATTCTGGCAGCCAAGTGGCTTGACTTTTATTAGTGAGCCTGGTTACCCCCTCTCGGAACCACAGACTTAGAAATCGCCAGCTCATATACAGTGCATAAAATATATTTAAATATATACCCTAATACATCATTTTAATAAAAAATATCACAAAATTCTTCTAAGTCCCTCGCAAAGAGTGAAAGATGCGCACGTTCATTTTCAGAGCTCCTAGACGTTCCTATAAGAAGTTAGCCAAAAAGTAGCTTCGAAAAACGCTTAGGTTAAGTTTGAGAGTTGCTTCTAATGTACCAAAGCTGGACATAGACATAATTTCACTCTCACAACATTTTGGCTGGTTGGAGACAGTCCGAACCACAAGTACCGGGTCCATGGTTCTGGGCGTATACTGGGGGGACGGGGACGACTCCCATTAACCCCTGACTATACCGGGGATACGCTTATCACAATGCCTTTCTGGTCTGTGCTGAAGCAGGGCATTCTGGCAGCCAAGTGGCTTGACCTTTATTAGTGATCCTGGTTACCCCCTCTCGGAACCACAGACTTAGAAATCGCCAGCTCATATACAGTGCATAAAATATATTTAAATATATACCCTAATACACCATTTTAATAAAAAATATCACAAAATTATTCTAAGTCCCTCGGGAAGAGTGAAAGATGCGCACGTTCATTTTCAGAGCTCCTAGACGTTCCTATAAGAAGTTAGCCAAAAAGTAGCTTCGAAAAACGCTTAGGTTAAGTTTGAGAGTTGCTTCTAATGTACTAAAGCTGGACTTAGACATAATTTCACTCTCACAACATTATGGCTGGTTGGAGACAGTCCGAACCACAAGTACCGGGTCCATGGTTCTGGGCGTATACTGGGGGGACGGGGACGACTCCCATTAACCCCTGACTAAACCAGGGATACGCTTATCACAATGCCTTTCTGGTCTGTGCTGAAGCAGGGCATTCTGGCAGCCAAGTGGCTTGACCTTTATTAGTGATCCTGGTTACCCCCTCTCGGAACCACAGACTTAGAAATCGCCAGCTCATATACAGTGCATAAAATATATTTAAATATATACCCTAATACACCATTTTAATAAAAAATATCACAAAATTATTCTAAGTCCCTCGGGAAGAGTGAAAGATGCGCACGTTCATTTTCAGAGCTCCTAGACCTTCCTATAAGACGTTAGCCAAAAAGTAGCTTCGAAAAACGCTTAGGTTAAGTTTGAGAGTTGCTTCTAATGTACCAAAGCTGGACTTAGACATAATTTCACTCTCACAACATTATGGCTGGTTGGAGACAGTCCGAACCACAAGTACCGGGTCCATGGTTCTGGGCGTATACTGGGGGGACGGGGACGACTCCCATTAACCCCTGACTAAACCAGGGATACGCTTATCACAATGCCTTTCTGGTCTGTGCTGAAGCAGGGCATTCTGGCAGCCAAGTGGCTTGACTTTTATTAGTGAGCCTGGTTACCCCCTCTCGGAACCACAGACTTAGAAATCGCCAGCTCATATACAGTGCATAAAATATATTTAAATATATACCCTAATACATCATTTTAATAAAAAATATCACAAAATTCTTCTAAGTCCCTCGCAAAGAGTGAAAGATGCGCACGTTCATTTTCAGAGCTCCTAGACGTTCCTATAAGAAGTTAGCCAAAAAGTAGCTTCGAAAAACGCTTAGGTTAAGTTTGAGAGTTGCTTCTAATGAACCAAAGCTGGACATAGACATAATTTCACTCTCACAACATTATGGCTGGTTGGAGACAGTCCGAACCACAAGTACCGGGTCCATGGTTCTGGGCGAATACTGGGGGGACGGGGACGACTCCCATTAACCCCTGACTATACTGAGGATACGCTTATCACAATGCCTTTCTGGTCTGTGCTGAAGCAGGGCATTCTGGCAGCCAAGTGGCTTGACTTTTATTAGTGATCCTGGTTACCCCCTCTCGGAACCACAGACTTAGAAATCGCCAGCTCATATACAGTGCATAAAATATATTTAAATATATACCCTAATACACCATTTTAATAAAAAATATCACAAAATTCTTCTAAGTCCCTCGGAAAGAGTGAAAGATGCGCACGTTCATTTTCAGAGCTCCTAGACGTTCCTATAAGAAGTTAGCCAAAAAGTAGCTTCGAAAAACGCTTAGGTTAAGTTTGAGAGATGCTTCTAATGTACCAAAGCTGGACTTAGACATAATTTCACTCTCACAACATTATGGCTGGTTGGAGACAGTCCGAACCACAAGTACCGGGTCCATGGTTCTGGCCGTATACTGGGGGGACGGGGACGACTCCCATTAACCCCTGACTAAACCAGGGATACGCTTACCACAATGCCTTTCTGGTCTGTGCTGAAGCAGGGCATTCTGGCAGCCAAGTGGCTTGACCTTTATTAGTGATCCTGGTTACCCCCTCTCGGAACCACAGACTTAGAAATCGCCAGCTCATATACAGTGCATAAAATATATTTAAATATATACCCTAATACACCATTTTAATAAAAAATATCACAAAATTATTCTACAGTAAGTCCCTCGGGAAGAGTGAAAGATGCGCACGTTCATTTTCAGAGCTCCTAGACCTTCCTATAAGAAGTTAGCCAAAAAGTAGCTTCGAAAAACGCTTAGGTTAAGTTTGAGAGTTGCTTCTAATGTACCAAAGCTGGACTTAGACATAATTTCACTCTCACAACATTATGGCTGGTTGGAGACAGTCCGAACCACAAGTACCGGGTCCATGGTTCTGGGCGTATACTGGGGGGACGGGGACGACTCCCATTAACCCCTGACTATACCGGGGATACGCTTATCACAATGCCTTTCTGGTCTGTGCTGAAGCAGGGCATTCTGGCAGCCAAGTGGCTTGACCTTTATTAGTGATCCTGGTTACCCCCTCTCGGAACCACAGACTTCGAAATCGCCAGCTCATATACAGTGCATAAAATATATTTAAATATATACCCTAATACACCATTTTAATAAAAAATATCACAAAATTATTCTAAGTCCCTCGGGAAGAGTGAAAGATGCGCACGTTCATTTTCAGAGCTCCTAGACCTTCCTATAAGAAGTTAGCCAAAAAGTAGCTTCGAAAAATGCTTAGGTTAAGTTTGAGAGATGCTTCTAATGTACCAAAGCTGGACTTAGACATAATTTCACTCTCACAACATTATGGCTGGTTGGAGACAGTCCGAACCACAAGTACCGGGTCCATGGTTCTGGGCGTATACTGGGGGGACGGGGACGACTCCCATTAACCCCTGACTATACCGGGGATACGCTTATCACAATGCCTTTCTGGTCTGTGCTGAAGCAGGGCATTCTGGCAGCCAAGTGGCTTGACTTTTATTAGTGATCCTGGTTACCCCCTCTCGGAACCACAGACTTAGAAATCGCCAGCTCATATACAGTGCATAAAATATATTTAAATATATACCCTAATACACCATTTTAATAAAAAATATCACAAAATTATTCTACAGTAAGTCCCTCGGGAAGAGTGAAAGATGCGCACGTTCATTTTCAGAGCTCCTAGACCTTCCTATAAGAAGTTAGCCAAAAAGTAGCTTCGAAAAACGCTTAGGTTAAGTTTGAGAGTTGCTTCTAATGTACCAAAGCTGGACTTAGACATAATTTCACTCTCACAACATTATGGCTGGTTGGAGACAGTCCGAACCACAAGTACCGGGTCCATGGTTCTGGGCGTATACTGGGGGGACGGGGACGACTCCCATTAACCCCTGACTATACCGGGGATACGCTTATCACAATGCCTTTCTGGTCTGTGCTGAAGCAGGGCATTCTGGCAGCCAAGTGGCTTGACTTTTATTAGTGAGCCTGGTTACCCCCTCTCGGAACCACAGACTTAGAAATCGCCAGCTCATATACAGTGCATAAAATATATTTAAATATATACCCTAATACATCATTTTAATAAAAAATATCACAAAATTCTTCTAAGTCCCTCGCAAAGAGTGAAAGATGCGCACGTTCATTTTCAGAGCTCCTAGACGTTCCTATAAGAAGTTAGCCAAAAAGTAGCTTCGAAAAATGCTTGGGTTAAGTTTGAGAGTTGCTTCTAATGTACCAAAGCTGGACATAGACATAATTTCACTCTCACAACATTTTGGCTGGTTGGAGACAGTCCGAACCACAAGTACCGGGTCCATGGTTCTGGGCGTATACTGGGGGGACGGGGACGACTCCCATTAACCCCTGACTATACCGGGGATACGCTTATCACAATGCCTTTCTGGTCTGTGCTGAAGCAGGGCATTATGGCAGCCAAGTGGCTTGACCTTTATTAGTGATCCTGGTTACCCCCTCTCGGAACCACAGACTTAGAAATCGCCAGCTCATATACAGTGCATAAAATATATTTAAATATATACCCTAATACACCATTTTAATAAAAAATATCACAAAATTATTCTAAGTCCCTCGGGAAGAGTGAAAGATGCGCACGTTCATTTTCAGAGCTCCTAGACGTTCCTATAAGAAGTTAGCCAAAAAGTAGCTTCGAAAAACGCTTAGGTTAAGTTTGAGAGTTGCTTCTAATGTACTAAAGCTGGACTTAGACATAATTTCACTCTCACAACATTATGGCTGGTTGGAGACAGTCCGAACCACAAGTACCGGGTCCATGGTTCTGGGCGTATACTGGGGGGACGGGGACGACTCCCATTAACCCCTGACTAAACCAGGGATACGCTTATCACAATGCCTTTCTGGTCTGTGCTGAAGCAGGGCATTCTGGCAGCCAAGTGGCTTGACCTTTATTAGTGATCCTGGTTACCCCCTCTCGGAACCACAGACTTAGAAATCGCCAGCTCATATACAGTGCATAAAATATATTTAAATATATACCCTAATACACCATTTTAATAAAAAATATCACAAAATTATTCTAAGTCCCTCGGGAAGAGTGAAAGATGCGCACGTTCATTTTCAGAGCTCCTAGACCTTCCTATAAGACGTTAGCCAAAAAGTAGCTTCGAAAAACGCTTAGGTTAAGTTTGAGAGTTGCTTCTAATGTACCAAAGCTGGACTTAGACATAATTTCACTCTCACAACATTATGGCTGGTTGGAGACAGTCCGAACCACAAGTACCGGGTCCATGGTTCTGGGCGTATACTGGGGGGACGGGGACGACTCCCATTAACCCCTGACTATACCGGGGATACGCTTATCACAATGCCTTTCTGGTCTGTGCTGAAGCAGGGCATTCTGGCAGCCAAGTGGCTTGACTTTTATTAGTGAGCCTGGTTACCCCCTCTCGGAACCACAGACTTAGAAATCGCCAGCTCATATACAGTGCATAAAATATATTTAAATATATACCCTAATACATCATTTTAATAAAAAATATCACAAAATTCTTCTAAGTCCCTCGCAAAGAGTGAAAGATGCGCACGTTCATTTTCAGAGCTCCTAGACGTTCCTATAAGAAGTTAGCCAAAAAGTAGCTTCGAAAAACGCTTAGGTTAAGTTTGAGAGTTGCTTCTAATGTACCAAAGCTGGACATAGACATAATTTCACTCTCACAACATTATGGCTGGTTGGAGACAGTCCGAACCACAAGTACCGGGTCCATGGTTCTGGGCGTATACTGGGGGGACGGGGACGACTCCCATTAACCCCTGACTATACCGGGGATACGCTTATCACAATGCCTTTCTGGTCTGTGCTGAAGCAGGGCATTCTGGCAGCCAAGTGGCTTGACTTTTATTAGTGAGCCTGGTTACCCCCTCTCGGAACCACAGACTTAGAAATCGCCAGCTCATATACAGTGCATAAAATATATTTAAATATATACCCTAATACATCATTTTAATAAAAAATATCACAAAATTCTTCTAAGTCCCTCGCAAAGAGTGAAAGATGCGCACGTTCATTTTCAGAGCTCCTATACGTTCCTATAAGAAGTTAGCCAAAAAGTAGCTTCGAAAAACGCTTAGGTTAAGTTTGAGAGTTGCTTCTAATGAACCAAAGCTGGACATAGACATAATTTCACTCTCACAACATTATGGCTGGTTGGAGACAGTCCGAACCACAAGTACCGGGTCCATGGTTCTGGGCGAATACTGGGGGGACGGGGACGACTCCCATTAACCCCTGACTATACTGAGGATACGCTTATCACAATGCCTTTCTGGTCTGTGCTGAAGCAGGGCATTCTGGCAGCCAAGTGGCTTGACTTTTATTAGTGATCCTGGTTACCCCCTCTCGGAACCACAGACTTAGAAATCGCCAGCTCATATACAGTGCATAAAATATATTTAAATATATACCCTAATACACCATTTTAATAAAAAATATCACAAAATTCTTCTAAGTCCCTCGGAAAGAGTGAAAGATGCGCACGTTCATTTTCAGAGCTCCTAGACGTTCCTATAAGAAGTTAGCCAAAAAGTAGCTTCGAAAAACGCTTAGGTTAAGTTTGAGAGATGCTTCTAATGTACCAAAGCTGGACTTAGACATAATTTCACTCTCACAACATTATGGCTGGTTGGAGACAGTCCGAACCACAAGTACCGGGTCCATGGTTCTGGGCGTATACTGGGGGGACGGGGACGACTCCCATTAACCCCTGACTAAACCAGGGATACGCTTACCACAATGCCTTTCTGGTCTGTGCTGAAGCAGGGCATTCTGGCAGCCAAGTGGCTTGACCTTTATTAGTGATCCTGGTTACCCCCTCTCGGAACCACAGACTTAGAAATCGCCAGCTCATATACAGTGCATAAAATATATTTAAATATATACCCTAATACACCATTTTAATAAAAAATATCACAAAATTATTCTACAGTAAGTCCCTCGGGAAGAGTGAAAGATGCGCACGTTCATTTTCAGAGCTCCTAGACCTTCCTATAAGAAGTTAGCCAAAAAGTAGCTTCGAAAAACGCTTAGGTTAAGTTTGAGAGTTGCTTCTAATGTACCAAAGCTGGACTTAGACATAATTTCACTCTCACAACATTATGGCTGGTTGGAGACAGTCCGAACCACAAGTACCGGGTCCATGGTTCTGGGCGTATACTGGGGGGACGGGGACGACTCCCATTAACCCCTGACTATACCGGGGATACGCTTATCACAATGCCTTTCTGGTCTGTGCTGAAGCAGGGCATTCTGGCAGCCAAGTGGCTTGACCTTTATTAGTGATCCTGGTTACCCCCTCTCGGAACCACAGACTTCGAAATCGCCAGCTCATATACAGTGCATAAAATATATTTAAATATATACCCTAATACACCATTTTAATAAAAAATATCACAAAATTATTCTAAGTCCCTCGGGAAGAGTGAAAGATGCGCACGTTCATTTTCAGAGCTCCTAGACCTTCCTATAAGAAGTTAGCCAAAAAGTAGCTTCGAAAAATGCTTAGGTTAAGTTTGAGAGTTGCTTCTAATGTACCAAAGCTGGACTTAGACATAATTTCACTCTCACAACATTATGGCTGGTTGGAGACAGTCCGAACCACAAGTACCGGGTCCATGGTTCTGGGCGTATACTGGGGGGACGGGGACGACTCCCATTAACCCCTGACTATACCGGGGATACGCTTATCACAATGCCTTTCTGGTCTGTGCTGAAGCAGGGCATTCTGGCAGCCAAGTGGCTTGACTTTTATTAGTGATCCTGGTTACCCCCTCTCGGAACCACAGACTTAGAAATCGCCAGCTCATATACAGTGCATAAAATATATTTAAATATATACCCTTATACACCATTTTAATAAAAAATATCACAAAATTCTTCTAAGTCCCTCGGGAAGAGTGAAAGATGCGCACGTTCATTATCAGAGCTCCTAGACGTTCCTATAAGAAGTTAGCCAAAAAGTAGCTTCGAAAAACGCTTAGGTTAAGTTTGAGAGTTGCTTCTAATGTACCAAAGCTGGACATAGACATAATTTCACTCTCACAACATTATGGCTGGTTGGAGACAGTCCGAACCACAAGTACCGGGTCCATGGTTCTGGGCGTATACTGGGGGGACGGGGACGACTCCCATTAACCCCTGACTATACCGGGGATACGCTTATCACAATGCCTTTCTGGTCTGTGCTGAAGCAGGGCATTCTGGCAGCCAAGTGGCTTGACTTTTATTAGTGAGCCTGGTTACCCCCTCTCGGAACCACAGACTTAGAAATCGCCAGCTCATATACAGTGCATAAAATATATTTAAATATATACCCTAATACATCATTTTAATAAAAAATATCACAAAATTCTTCTAAGTCCCTCGCAAAGAGTGAAAGATGCGCACGTTCATTTTCAGAACTCCTAGACGTTCCTATAAGAAGTTAGCCAAAAAGTAGCTTCGAAAAACGCTTGGGTTAAGTTTGAGAGTTGCTTCTAATGTACCAAAGCTGGACATAGACATAATTTCACTCTCACAACATTTTGGCTGGTTGGAGACAGTCCGAACCACAAGTACCGGGTCCATGGTTCTGGGCGTATACTGGGGGGACGGGGACGACTCCCATTAACCCCTGACTATACCGGGGATACGCTTATCACAATGCCTTTCTGGTCTGTGCTGAAGCAGGGCATTATGGCAGCCAAGTGGCTTGACCTTTATTAGTGATCCTGGTTACCCCCTCTCGGAACCACAGACTTAGAAATCGCCAGCTCATATACAGTGCATAAAATATATTTAAATATATACCCTAATACACCATTTTAATAAAAAATATCACAAAATTATTCTAAGTCCCTCGGGAAGAGTGAAAGATGCGCACGTTCATTTTCAGAGCTCCTAGACGTTCCTATAAGAAGTTAGCCAAAAAGTAGCTTCGAAAAACGCTTAGGTTAAGTTTGAGAGTTGCTTCTAATGTACTAAAGCTGGACTTAGACATAATTTCACTCTCACAACATTATGGCTGGTTGGAGACAGTCCGAACCACAAGTACCGGGTCCATGGTTCTGGGCGTATACTGGGGGGACGGGGACGACTCCCATTAACCCCTGACTAAACCAGGGATACGCTTATCACAATGCCTTTCTGGTCTGTGCTGAAGCAGGGCATTCTGGCAGCCAAGTGGCTTGACCTTTATTAGTGATCCTGGTTACCCCCTCTCGGAACCACAGACTTAGAAATCGCCAGCTCATATACAGTGCATAAAATATATTTAAATATATACCCTAATACACCATTTTAATAAAAAATATCACAAAATTATTCTAAGTCCCTCGGGAAGAGTGAAAGATGCGCACGTTCATTTTCAGAGCTCCTAGACCTTCCTATAAGACGTTAGCCAAAAAGTAGCTTCGAAAAACGCTTAGGTTAAGTTTGAGAGTTGCTTCTAATGTACCAAAGCTGGACTTAGACATAATTTCACTCTCACAACATTATGGCTGGTTGGAGACAGTCCGAACCACAAGTACCGGGTCCATGGTTCTGGGCGTATACTGGGGGGACGGGGACGACTCCCATTAACCCCTGACTATACCGGGGATACGCTTATCACAATGCCTTTCTGGTCTGTGCTGAAGCAGGGCATTCTGGCAGCCAAGTGGCTTGACTTTTATTAGTGAGCCTGGTTACCCCCTCTCGGAACCACAGACTTAGAAATCGCCAGCTCATATACAGTGCATAAAATATATTTAAATATATACCCTAATACATCATTTTAATAAAAAATATCACAAAATTCTTCTAAGTCCCTCGCAAAGAGTGAAAGATGCGCACGTTCATTTTCAGAGCTCCTAGACGTTCCTATAAGAAGTTAGCCAAAAAGTAGCTTCGAAAAACGCTTAGGTTAAGTTTGAGAGTTGCTTCTAATGTACCAAAGCTGGACATAGACATAATTTCACTCTCACAACATTATGGCTGGTTGGAGACAGTCCGAACCACAAGTACCGGGTCCATGGTTCTGGGCGTATACTGGGGGGACGGGGACGACTCCCATTAACCCCTGACTATACCGGGGATACGCTTATCACAATGCCTTTCTGGTCTGTGCTGAAGCAGGGCATTCTGGCAGCCAAGTGGCTTGACTTTTATTAGTGAGCCTGGTTACCCCCTCTCGGAACCACAGACTTAGAAATCGCCAGCTCATATACAGTGCATAAAATATATTTAAATATATACCCTAATACATCATTTTAATAAAAAATATCACAAAATTCTTCTAAGTCCCTCGCAAAGAGTGAAAGATGCGCACGTTCATTTTCAGAGCTCCTAGACGTTCCTATAAGAAGTTAGCCAAAAAGTAGCTTCGAAAAACGCTTAGGTTAAGTTTGAGAGTTGCTTCTAATGTACCAAAGCTGGACATAGACATAATTTCACTCTCACAACATTTTGGCTGGTTGGAGACAGTCCGAACCACAAGTACCGGGTCCATGGTTCTGGGCGTATACTGGGGGGACGGGGACGACTCCCATTAACCCCTGACTATACCGGGGATACGCTTATCACAATGCCTTTCTGGTCTGTGCTGAAGCAGGGCATTCTGGCAGCCAAGTGGCTTGACCTTTATTAGTGATCCTGGTTACCCCCTCTCGGAACCACAGACTTAGAAATCGCCAGCTCATATACAGTGCATAAAATATATTTAAATATATACCCTAATACACCATTTTAATAAAAAATATCACAAAATTATTCTAAGTCCCTCGGGAAGAGTGAAAGATGCGCACGTTCATTTTCAGAGCTCCTAGACCTTCCTATAAGACGTTAGCCAAAAAGTAGCTTCGAAAAACGCTTAGGTTAAGTTTGAGAGTTGCTTCTAATGAACCAAAGCTGGACATAGACATAATTTCACTCTCACAACATTATGGCTGGTTGGAGACAGTCCGAACCACAAGTACCGGGTCCATGGTTCTGGGCGAATACTGGGGGGACGGGGACGACTCCCATTAACCCCTGACTATACTGAGGATACGCTTATCACAATGCCTTTCTGGTCTGTGCTGAAGCAGGGCATTCTGGCAGCCAAGTGGCTTGACTTTTATTAGTGATCCTGGTTACCCCCTCTCGGAACCACAGACTTAGAAATCGCCAGCTCATATACAGTGCATAAAATATATTTAAATATATACCCTAATACACCATTTTAATAAAAAATATCACAAAATTCTTCTAAGTCCCTCGGAAAGAGTGAAAGATGCGCACGTTCATTTTCAGAGCTCCTAGACGTTCCTATAAGAAGTTAGCCAAAAAGTAGCTTCGAAAAACGCTTAGGTTAAGTTTGAGAGATGCTTCTAATGTACCAAAGCTGGACTTAGACATAATTTCACTCTCACAACATTATGGCTGGTTGGAGACAGTCCGAACCACAAGTACCGGGTCCATGGTTCTGGGCGTATACTGGGGGGACGGGGACGACTCCCATTAACCCCTGACTAAACCAGGGATACGCTTACCACAATGCCTTTCTGGTCTGTGCTGAAGCAGGGCATTCTGGCAGCCAAGTGGCTTGACCTTTATTAGTGATCCTGGTTACCCCCTCTCGGAACCACAGACTTAGAAATCGCCAGCTCATATACAGTGCATAAAATATATTTAAATATATACCCTAATACACCATTTTAATAAAAAATATCACAAAATTATTCTACAGTAAGTCCCTCGGGAAGAGTGAAAGATGCGCACGTTCATTTTCAGAGCTCCTAGACCTTCCTATAAGAAGTTAGCCAAAAAGTAGCTTCGAAAAACGCTTAGGTTAAGTTTGAGAGTTGCTTCTAATGTACCAAAGCTGGACTTAGACATAATTTCACTCTCACAACATTATGGCTGGTTGGAGACAGTCCGAACCACAAGTACCGGGTCCATGGTTCTGGGCGTATACTGGGGGGACGGGGACGACTCCCATTAACCCCTGACTATACCGGGGATACGCTTATCACAATGCCTTTCTGGTCTGTGCTGAAGCAGGGCATTCTGGCAGCCAAGTGGCTTGACCTTTATTAGTGATCCTGGTTACCCCCTCTCGGAACCACAGACTTCGAAATCGCCAGCTCATATACAGTGCATAAAATATATTTAAATATATACCCTAATACACCATTTTAATAAAAAATATCACAAAATTATTCTAAGTCCCTCGGGAAGAGTGAAAGATGCGCACGTTCATTTTCAGAGCTCCTAGACCTTCCTATAAGAAGTTAGCCAAAAAGTAGCTTCGAAAAATGCTTAGGTTAAGTTTGAGAGTTGCTTCTAATGTACCAAAGCTGGACTTAGACATAATTTCACTCTCACAACATTATGGCTGGTTGGAGACAGTCCGAACCACAAGTACCGGGTCCATGGTTCTGGGCGTATACTGGGGGGACGGGGACGACTCCCATTAACCCCTGACTATACCGGGGATACGCTTATCACAATGCCTTTCTGGTCTGTGCTGAAGCAGGGCATTCTGGCAGCCAAGTGGCTTGACTTTTATTAGTGATCCTGGTTACCCCCTCTCGGAACCACAGACTTAGAAATCGCCAGCTCATATACAGTGCATAAAATATATTTAAATATATACCCTAATACATCATTTTAATAAAAAATATCACAAAATTCTTCTAAGTCCCTCGCAAAGAGTGAAAGATGCGCACGTTCATTTTCAGAGCTCCTAGACCTTCCTATAAGACGTTAGCCAAAAAGTAGCTTCGAAAAACGCTTAGGTTAAGTTTGAGAGTTGCTTCTAATGAACCAAAGCTGGACATAGACATAATTTCACTCTCACAACATTATGGCTGGTTGGAGACAGTCCGAACCACAAGTACCGGGTCCATGGTTCTGGGCGAATACTGGGGGGACGGGGACGACTCCCATTAACCCCTGACTATACTGAGGATACGCTTATCACAATGCCTTTCTGGTCTGTGCTGAAGCAGGGCATTCTGGCAGCCAAGTGGCTTGACTTTTATTAGTGATCCTGGTTACCCCCTCTCGGAACCACAGACTTAGAAATCGCCAGCTCATATACAGTGCATAAAATATATTTAAATATATACCCTAATACACCATTTTAATAAAAAATATCACAAAATTCTTCTAAGTCCCTCGGAAAGAGTGAAAGATGCGCACGTTCATTTTCAGAGCTCCTAGACGTTCCTATAAGAAGTTAGCCAAAAAGTAGCTTCGAAAAACGCTTAGGTTAAGTTTGAGAGATGCTTCTAATGTACCAAAGCTGGACTTAGACATAATTTCACTCTCACAACATTATGGCTGGTTGGAGACAGTCCGAACCACAAGTACCGGGTCCATGGTTCTGGGCGTATACTGGGGGGACGGGGACGACTCCCATTAACCCCTGACTAAACCAGGGATACGCTTACCACAATGCCTTTCTGGTCTGTGCTGAAGCAGGGCATTCTGGCAGCCAAGTGGCTTGACCTTTATTAGTGATCCTGGTTACCCCCTCTCGGAACCACAGACTTAGAAATCGCCAGCTCATATACAGTGCATAAAATATATTTAAATATATACCCTAATACACCATTTTAATAAAAAATATCACAAAATTATTCTACAGTAAGTCCCTCGGGAAGAGTGAAAGATGCGCACGTTCATTTTCAGAGCTCCTAGACCTTCCTATAAGAAGTTAGCCAAAAAGTAGCTTCGAAAAACGCTTAGGTTAAGTTTGAGAGTTGCTTCTAATGTACCAAAGCTGGACTTAGACATAATTTCACTCTCACAACATTATGGCTGGTTGGAGACAGTCCGAACCACAAGTACCGGGTCCATGGTTCTGGGCGTATACTGGGGGGACGGGGACGACTCCCATTAACCCCTGACTATACCGGGGATACGCTTATCACAATGCCTTTCTGGTCTGTGCTGAAGCAGGGCATTCTGGCAGCCAAGTGGCTTGACCTTTATTAGTGATCCTGGTTACCCCCTCTCGGAACCACAGACTTCGAAATCGCCAGCTCATATACAGTGCATAAAATATATTTAAATATATACCCTAATACACCATTTTAATAAAAAATATCACAAAATTATTCTAAGTCCCTCGGGAAGAGTGAAAGATGCGCACGTTCATTTTCAGAGCTCCTAGACCTTCCTATAAGAAGTTAGCCAAAAAGTAGCTTCGAAAAATGCTTAGGTTAAGTTTGAGAGTTGCTTCTAATGTACCAAAGCTGGACTTAGACATAATTTCACTCTCACAACATTATGGCTGGTTGGAGACAGTCCGAACCACAAATACCGGGTCCATGGTTCTGGGCGTATACTGGGGGGACGGGGACGACTCCCATTAACCCCTGACTATACCGGGGATACGCTTATCACAATGCCTTTCTGGTCTGTGCTGAAGCAGGGCATTCTGGCAGCCAAGTGGCTTGACTTTTATTAGTGATCCTGGTTACCCCCTCTCGGAACCACAGACTTAGAAATCGCCAGCTCATATACAGTGCATAAAATATATTTAAATATATACCCTAATACATCATTTTAATAAAAAATATCACAAAATTCTTCTAAGTCCCTCGCAAAGAGTGAAAGATGCGCACGTTCATTTTCAGAGCTCCTAGACGTTCCTATAAGAAGTTAGCCAAAAAGTAGCTTCGAAAAACGCTTAGGTTAAGTTTGAGAGTTGCTTCTAATGTACCAAAGCTGGACATAGACATAATTTCACTCTCACAACATTTTGGCTGGTTGGAGACAGTCCGAACCACAAGTACCGGGTCCATTGTTCTGGGCGTATACTGGGGGGACGGGGACGACTCCCATTAACCCCTGACTATACCGGGGATACGCTTATCACAATGCCTTTCTGGTCTGTGCTGAAGCAGGGCATTCTGGCAGCCAAGTGGCTTGACCTTTATTAGTGATCCTGGTTACCCCCTCTCGGAACCACAGACTTAGAAATCGCCAGCTCATATAC
Organism: Ascaphus truei; assembly: GCF_040206685.1. Taxonomy (NCBI): domain Eukaryota; kingdom Metazoa; phylum Chordata; class Amphibia; order Anura; family Ascaphidae; genus Ascaphus; species Ascaphus truei. The sequence goes on along the minus strand of NW_027454428.1, from coordinate 123,363 downwards.
AGTGCATAAAATATATTTAAATATATACCCTAATACACCATTTTAATAAAAAATATCACAAAATTATTCAAAGTCCCTCGGGAAGAGTGAAAGATGCGCACGTTCATTTTCAGAGCTCCTAGACGTTCCTATAAGAAGTTAGCCAAAAAGTAGCTTCGAAAAACGCTTAGGTTAAGTTTGAGAGTTGCTTCTAATGTACTAAAGCTGGACTTAGACATAATTTCACTCTCACAACATTATGGCTGGTTGGAGACAGTCCGAACCACAAGTACCGGGTCCATGGTTCTGGGCGTATACTGGGGGGACGGGGACGACTCCCATTAACCCCTGACTAAACCAGGGATACGCTTATCACAATGCCTTTCTGGTCTGTGCTGAAGCAGGGCATTCTGGCAGCCAAGTGGCTTGACCTTTATTAGTGATCCTGGTTACCCCCTCTCGGAACCACAGACTTAGAAATCGCCAGCTCATATACAGTGCATAAAATATATTTAAATATATACCCTAATACACCATTTTAATAAAAAATATCACAAAATTATTCTAAGTCCCTCGGGAAGAGTGAAAGATGCGCACGTACATTTTCAGAGCTCCTAGACCTTCCTATAAGAAGTTAGCCAAAAAGTAGCTTCGAAAAACGCTTAGGTTAAGTTTGAGAGTTGCTTCTAATGTACCAAAGCTGGACTTAGACATAATTTCACTCTCACAACATTATGGCTGGTTGGAGACAGTCCGAACCACAAGTACCGGGTCCATGGTTCGGGGCGTATACTGGGGGGACGGGGACGACTCCCATTAACCCCTGACTATACCGGGGATACGCTTATCACAATGCCTTTCTGGTCTGTGCTGAAGCAGGGCATTCTGGCAGCAAAGTGGCTTGACTTTTATTAGTGAGCCTGGTTACCCCCTCTCGGAACCACAGACTTAGAAATCGCCAGCTCATATACAGTGCATAAAATATATTTAAATATATACCCTAATACATCATTTTAATAAAAAATATCACAAAATTCTTCTAAGTCCCTCGCAAAGAGTGAAAGATGCGCACGTTCATTTTCAGAGCTCCTAGACGTTCCTATAAGAAGTTAGCCAAAAAGTAGCTTCGAAAAACGCTTAGGTTAAGTTTGAGAGTTGCTTCTAATGTACCAAAGCTGGACATAGACATAATTTCACTCTCACAACATTTTGGCTGGTTGGAGACAGTCCGAACCACAAGTACCGGGTCCATGGTTCTGGGCGTATACTGGGGGGACGGGGACGACTCCCATTAACCCCTGACTATACCGGGGATACGCTTATCACAATGCCTTTCTGGTCTGTGCTGAAGCAGGGCATTCTGGCAGCCAAGTGGCTTGACCTTTATTAGTGATCCTGGTTACCCCCTCTCGGAACCACAGACTTAGAAATCGCCAGCTCATATACAGTGCATAAAATATATTTAAATATATACCCTAATACACCATTTTAATAAAAAATATCACAAAATTATTCAAAGTCCCTCGGGAAGAGTGAAAGATGCGCACGTTCATTTTCAGAGCTCCTAGACGTTCCTATAAGAAGTTAGCCAAAAAGTAGCTTCGAAAAACGCTTAGGTTAAGTTTGAGAGTTGCTTCTAATGTACTAAAGCTGGACTTAGACATAATTTCACTCTCACAACATTATGGCTGGTTGGAGACAGTCCGAACCACAAGTACCGGGTCCATGGTTCTGGGCGTATACTGGGGGGACGGGGACGACTCCCATTAACCCCTGACTAAACCAGGGATACGCTTATCACAATGCCTTTCTGGTCTGTGCTGAAGCAGGGCATTCTGGCAGCCAAGTGGCTTGACCTTTATTAGTGATCCTGGTTACCCCCTCTCGGAACCACAGACTTAGAAATCGCCAGCTCATATACAGTGCATAAAATATATTTAAATATATACCCTAATACACCATTTTAATAAAAAATATCACAAAATTATTCTAAGTCCCTCGGGAAGAGTGAAAGATGCGCACGTTCATTTTCAGAGCTCCTAGACCTTCCTATAAGACGTTAGCCAAAAAGTAGCTTCGAAAAACGCTTAGGTTAAGTTTGAGAGTTGCTTCTAATGTACCAAAGCTGGACTTAGACATAATTTCACTCTCACAACATTATGGCTGGTTGGAGACAGTCCGAACCACAAGTACCGGGTCCATGGTTCTGGGCGTATACTGGGGGGACGGGGACGACTCCCATTAACCCCTGACTATACCGGGGATACGCTTATCACAATGCCTTTCTGGTCTGTGCTGAAGCAGGGCATTCTGGCAGCCAAGTGGCTTGACTTTTATTAGTGAGCCTGGTTACCCCCTCTCGGAACCACAGACTTAGAAATCGCCAGCTCATATACAGTGCATAAAATATATTTAAATATATACCCTAATACATCATTTTAATAAAAAATATCACAAAATTCTTCTAAGTCCCTCGCAAAGAGTGAAAGATGCGCACGTTCATTTTCAGAGCTCCTAGACGTTCCTATAAGAAGTTAGCCAAAAAGTAGCTTCGAAAAACGCTTAGGTTAAGTTTGAGAGTTGCTTCTAATGTACCAAAGCTGGACATAGACATAATTTCACTCTCACAACATTATGGCTGGTTGGAGACAGTCCGAACCACAAGTACCGGGTCCATGGTTCTGGGCGTATACTGGGGGGACGGGGACGACTCCCATTAACCCCTGACTATACTGGGGATACGCTTATCACAATGCCTTTCTGGTCTGTGCTGAAGCAGGGCATTCTGGCAGCCAAGTGGCTTGACTTTTATTAGTGATCCTGGTTACCCCCTCTCGGAACCACAGACTTAGAAATCGCCAGCTCATATACAGTGCATAAAATATATTTAAATATATACCCTAATACACCATTTTAATAAAAAATATCACAAAATTCTTCTAAGTCCCTCGGAAAGAGTGAAAGATGCGCACGTTCATTTTCAGAGCTCCTAGACGTTCCTATAAGAAGTTAGCCAAAAAGTAGCTTCGAAAAACGCTTAGGTTAAGTTTGAGAGATGCTTCTAATGTACCAAAGCTGGACATAGACATAATTTCACTCTCACAACATTATGGCTGGTTGGAGACAGTCCGAACCACAAGTACCGGGTCCATGGTTCTGGGCGTATACTGGGGGGACGGGGACGACTCCCATTAACCCCTGACTAAACCAGGGATACGCTTATCACAATGCCTTTCTGGTCTGTGCTGAAGCAGGGCATTCTGGCAGCCAAGTGGCTTGACCTTTATTAGTGATCCTGGTTACCCCCTCTCGGAACCACAGACTTAGAAATCGCCAGCTCATATACAGTGCATAAAATATATTTAAATATATACCCTAATACACCATTTTAATAAAAAATATCACAAAATTATTCTAAGTCCCTCGGGAAGAGTGAAAGATGCGCACGTTCATTTTCAGAGCTCCTAGACCTTCCTATAAGAAGTTAGCCAAAAAGTAGCTTCGAAAAACGCTTAGGTTAAGTTTGAGAGTTGCTTCTAATGTACCAAAGCTGGACTTAGACATAATTTCACTCTCACAACATTATGGCTGGTTGGAGACAGTCCGAACCACAAGTACCGGGTCCATGGTTCTGGGCGTATACTGGGGGGACGGGGACGACTCCCATTAACCCCTGACTATACCGGGGATACGCTTATCACAATGCCTTTCTGGTCTGTGCTGAAGCAGGGCATTCTGGCAGCCAAGTGGCTTGACCTTTATTAGTGATCCTGGTTACCCCCTCTCGGAACCACAGACTTCGAAATCGCCAGCTCATATACAGTGCATAAAATATATTTAAATATATACCCTAATACACCATTTTAATAAAAAATATCACAAAATTATTCTAAGTCCCTCGGGAAGAGTGAAAGATGCGCACGTTCATTTTCAGAGCTCCTAGACCTTCCTATAAGAAGTTAGCCAAAAAGTAGCTTCGAAAAATGCTTAGGTTAAGTTTGAGAGTTGCTTCTAATGTACCAAAGCTGGACTTAGACATAATTTCACTCTCACAACATTATGGCTGGTTGGAGACAGTCCGAACCACAAGTACCGGGTCCATGGTTCTGGGCGTATACTGGGGGGACGGGGACGACTCCCATTAACCCCTGACTATACCGGGGATACGCTTATCACAATGCCTTTCTGGTCTGTGCTGAAGCAGGGCATTCTGGCAGCCAAGTGGCTTGACTTTAATTAGTGAGCCTGGTTACCCCCTCTCGGAACCACAGACTTAGAAATCGCCAGCTCATATACAGTGCATAAAATATATTTAAATATATACCCTAATACATCATTTTAATAAAAAATATCACAAAATTCTTCTAAGTCCCTCGCAAAGAGTGAAAGATGCGCACGTTCATTTTCAGAGCTCCTAGACGTTCCTATAAGAAGTTAGCCAAAAAGTAGCTTCGAAAAACGCTTAGGTTAAGTTTGAGAGTTGCTTCTAATGTACCAAAGCTGGACATAGACATAATTTCACTCTCACAACATTTTGGCTGGTTGGAGACAGTCCGAACCACAAGTACCGGGTCCATGGTTCTGGGCGTATACTGGGGGGACGGGGACGACTCCCATTAACCCCTGACTATACCGGGGATACGCTTATCACAATGCCTTTCTGGTCTGTGCTGAAGCAGGGCATTCTGGCAGCCAAGTGGCTTGACCTTTATTAGTGATCCTGGTTACCCCCTCTCGGAACCACAGACTTAGAAATCGCCAGCTCATATACAGTGCATAAAATATATTTAAATATATACCCTAATACACCATTTTAATAAAAAATATCACAAAATTATTCTAAGTCCCTCGGGAAGAGTGAAAGATGCGCACGTTCATTTTCAGAGCTCCTAGACGTTCCTATAAGAAGTTAGCCAAAAAGTAGCTTCGAAAAACGCTTAGGTTAAGTTTGAGAGTTGCTTCTAATGTACTAAAGCTGGACTTAGACATAATTTCACTCTCACAACATTATGGCTGGTTGGAGACAGTCCGAACCACAAGTACCGGGTCCATGGTTCTGGGCGTATACTGGGGGGACGGGGACGACTCCCATTAACCCCTGACTAAACCAGGGATACGCTTATCACAATGCCTTTCTGGTCTGTGCTGAAGCAGGGCATTCTGGCAGCCAAGTGGCTTGACCTTTATTAGTGATCCTGGTTACCCCCTCTCGGAACCACAGACTTAGAAATCGCCAGCTCATATACAGTGCATAAAATATATTTAAATATATACCCTAATACACTATTTTAATAAAAAATATCACAAAATTATTCTAAGTCCCTCGGGAAGAGTGAAAGATGCGCACGTACATTTTCAGAGCTCCTAGACCTTCCTATAAGAAGTTAGCCAAAAAGTAGCTTCGAAAAACGCTTAGGTTAAGTTTGAGAGTTGCTTCTAATGTACCAAAGCTGGACTTAGACATAATTTCACTCTCACAACATTATGGCTGGTTGGAGACAGTCCGAACCACAAGTACCGGGTCCATGGTTCTGGGCGTATACTGGGGGGACGGGGACGACTCCCATTAACCCCTGACTAAACCAGGGATAAGCTTATCACAATGCCTTTCTGGTCTGTGCTGAAGCAGGGCATTCTGGCAGCCAAGTGGCTTGACCTTTATTAGTGATCCTGGTTACCCCCTCTCGGAACCACAGACTTAGAAATCGCCAGCTCATATACAGTGCATAAAATATATTTAAATATATACCCTAATACACCATTTTAATAAAAAATATCACAAAATTATTCTAAGTCCCTCGGGAAGAGTGAAAGATGCGCACGTTCATTTTCAGAGCTCCTAGACCTTCCTATAAGACGTTAGCCAAAAAGTAGCTTCGAAAAACGCTTAGGTTAAGTTTGAGAGTTGCTTCTAATGTACCAAAGCTGGACTTAGACATAATTTCACTCTCACAACATTATGGCTGGTTGGAGACAGTCCGAACCACAAGTACCGGGTCCATGGTTCTGGGCGTATACTGGGGGGACGGGGACGACTCCCATTAACCCCTTACTATACCGGGGATACGCTTATCACAATGCCTTTCTGGTCTGTGCTGAAGCAGGGCATTCTGGCAGCCAAGTGGCTTGAATTTTATTAGTGAGCCTGGTTACCCCCTCTCGGAACCACAGACTTAGAAATCGCCAGCTCATATACAGTGCATAAAATATATTTAAATATATACCCTAATACATCATTTTAATAAAAAATATCACAAAATTCTTCTAAGTCCCTCGCAAAGAGTGAAAGATGCGCACGTTCATTTTCAGAGCTCCTAGACGTTCCTATAAGAAGTTAGCCAAAAAGTAGCTTCGAAAAACGCTTAGGTTAAGTTTGAGAGTTGCTTCTAATGTACCAAAGCTGGACATAGACATAATTTCACTCTCACAACATTATGGCTGGTTGGAGACAGTCCGAACCACAAGTACCGGGTCCATGGTTCTGGGCGTATACTGGGGGGACGGGGACGACTCCCATTAACCCCTGACTATACTGGGGATACGCTTATCACAATGCCTTTCTGGTCTGTGCTGAAGCAGGGCATTCTGGCAGCCAAGTGGCTTGACTTTTATTAGTGATCCTGGTTACCCCCTCTCGGAACCACAGACTTAGAAATCGCCAGCTCATATACAGTGCATAAAATATATTTAAATATATACCCTAATACACCATTTTAATAAAAAATATCACAAAATTCTTCTAAGTCCCTCGGAAAGAGTGAAAGATGCGCACGTTCATTTTCAGAGCTCCTAGACGTTCCTATAAGAAGTTAGCCAAAAAGTAGCTTCGAAAAACGCTTAGGTTAAGTTTGAGAGATGCTTCTAATGTACCAAAGCTGGACATAGACATAATTTCACTCTCACAACATTATGGCTGGTTGGAGACAGTCCGAACCACAAGTACCGGGTCCATGGTTCTGGGCGTATACTGGGGGGACGGGGACGACTCCCATTAACCCCTTACTATACCGGGGATACGCTTATCACAATGCCTTTCTGGTCTGTGCTGAAGCAGGGCATTCTGGCAGCCAAGTGGCTTGAATTTTATTAGTGAGCCTGGTTACCCCCTCTCGGAACCACAGACTTAGAAATCGCCAGCTCATATACAGTGCATAAAATATATTTAAATATATACCCTAATACATCATTTTAATAAAAAATATCACAAAATTCTTCTAAGTCCCTCGCAAAGAGTGAAAGATGCGCACGTTCATTTTCAGAGCTCCTAGACGTTCCTATAAGAAGTTAGCCAAAAAGTAGCTTCGAAAAACGCTTAGGTTAAGTTTGAGAGTTGCTTCTAATGTACCAAAGCTGGACATAGACATAATTTCACTCTCACAACATTATGGCTGGTTGGAGACAGTCCGAACCACAAGTACCGGGTCCATGGTTCTGGGCGTATACTGGGGGGACGGGGACGACTCCCATTAACCCCTGACTATACTGGGGATACGCTTATCACAATGCCTTTCTGGTCTGTGCTGAAGCAGGGCATTCTGGCAGCCAAGTGGCTTGACTTTTATTAGTGATCCTGGTTACCCCCTCTCGGAACCACAGACTTAGAAATCGCCAGCTCATATACAGTGCATAAAATATATTTAAATATATACCCTAATACACCATTTTAATAAAAAATATCACAAAATTCTTCTAAGTCCCTCGGAAAGAGTGAAAGATGCGCACGTTCATTTTCAGAGCTCCTAGACGTTCCTATAAGAAGTTAGCCAAAAAGTAGCTTCGAAAAACGCTTAGGTTAAGTTTGAGAGATGCTTCTAATGTACCAAAGCTGGACATAGACATAATTTCACTCTCACAACATTATGGCTGGTTGGAGACAGTCCGAACCACAAGTACCGGGTCCATGGTTCTGGGCGTATACTGGGGGGACGGGGACGACTCCCATTAACCCCTGACTAAACCAGGGATACGCTTATCACAATGCCTTTCTGGTCTGTGCTGAAGCAGGGCATTCTGGCAGCCAAGTGGCTTGACCTTTATTAGTGATCCTGGTTACCCCCTCTCGGAACCACAGACTTAGAAATCGCCAGCTCATATACAGTGCATAAAATATATTTAAATATATACCCTAATACACCATTTTAATAAAAAATATCACAAAATTATTCTAAGTCCCTCGGGAAGAGTGAAAGATGCGCACGTTCATTTTCAGAGCTCCTAGACCTTCCTATAAGACGTTAGCCAAAAAGTAGCTTCGAAAAACGCTTAGGTTAAGTTTGAGAGTTGCTTCTAATGTACCAAAGCTGGACTTAGACATAATTTCACTCTCACAACATTATGGCTGGTTGGAGACAGTCCGAACCACAAGTACCGGGTCCATGGTTCTGGGCGTATACTGGGGGGACGGGGACGACTCCCATTAACCCCTGACTATACCGGGGATACGCTTATCACAATGCCTTTCTGGTCTGTGCTGAAGCAGGGCATTCTGGCAGTCAAGTGGCTTGACTTTTATTAGTGAGCCTGGTTACCCCCTCTCGGAACTACAGACTTAGAAATCGCCAGCTCATATACAGTGCATAAAATATATTTAAATATAAACCCTAATACATCATTTTAATAAAAAATATCACAAAATTCTTCTAAGTCCCTCGCAAAGAGTGAAAGATGCGCACGTTCATTTTCAGAGCTCCTAGACGTTTCTATAAGAAGTTAGCCAAAAAGTAGCTTCGAAAAACGCTTAGGTTAAGTTTGAGAGATGCTTCTAATGTACCAAAGCTGGACATAGACATAATTTCACTCTCACAACATTATGGCTGGTTGGAGACAGTCCGAACCACAAGTACCGGGTCCATGGTTCTGGGCGTATACTGGGGGGACGGGGACGACTCCCATTAACCCCTGACTATACTGGGGATACGCTTATCACAATGCCTTTCTGGTCTGTGCTGAAGCAGGGCATTCTGGCAGCCAAGTGGCTTGACTTTTATTAGTGATCCTGGTTACCCCCTCTCGGAACCACAGACTTAGAAATCGCCAGCTCATATACAGTGCATAAAATATATTTAAATATATACCCTAATACACCATTTTAATAAAAAATATCACAAAATTCTTCTAAGTCCCTCGGAAAGAGTGAAAGATGCGCACGTTCATTTTCAGAGCTCCTAGACGTTCCTATAAGAAGTTAGCCAAAAAGTAGCTTCGAAAAACGCTTAGGTTAAGTTTGAGAGATGCTTCTAATGTACCAAAGCTGGACATAGACATAATTTCACTCTCACAACATTATGGCTGGTTGGAGACAGTCCGAACCACAAGTACCGGGTCCATGGTTCTGGGCGTATACTGGGGGGACGGGGACGACTCCCATTAACCCCTGACTAAACCAGGGATACGCTTATCACAATGCCTTTCTGGTCTGTGCTGAAGCAGGGCATTCTGGCAGCCAAGTGGCTTGACCTTTATTAGTGATCCTGGTTACCCCCTCTCGGAACCACAGACTTAGAAATCGCCAGCTCATATACAGTGCATAAAATATATTTAAATATATACCCTAATACACCATTTTAATAAAAAATATCACAAAATTATTCTAAGTCCCTCGGGAAGAGTGAAAGATGCGCACGTACATTTTCAGAGCTCCTAGACCTTCCTATAAGAAGTTAGCCAAAAAGTAGCTTCGAAAAACGCTTAGGTTAAGTTTGAGAGTTGCTTCTAATGTACCAAAGCTGGACTTAGACATAATTTCACTCTCACAACATTATGGCTGGTTGGAGACAGTCCGAACCACAAGTACCGGGTCCATGGTTCTGGGCGTATACTGGGGGGACGGGGACGACTCCCATTAACCCCTGACTATACCGGGGATACGCTTATCACAATGCCTTTCTGGTCTGTGCTGAAGCAGGGCATTCTGGCAGCCAAGTGGCTTGACTTTTATTAGTGAGCCTGGTTACCCCCTCTCGGAACTACAGACTTAGAAATCGCCAGCTCATATACAGTGCATAAAATATATTTAAATATATACCCTAATACATCATTTTAATAAAAAATATCACAAAATTCTTCTAAGTCCCTCGCAAAGAGTGAAAGATGCGCACGTTCATTTTCAGAGCTCCTAGACGTTCCTATAAGAAGTTAGCCAAAAAGTAGCTTCGAAAAACGCTTAGGTTAAGTTTGAGAGTTGCTTCTAATGTACCAAAGCTGGACATAGACATAATTTCACTCTCACAACATTATGGCTGGTTGGAGACAGTCCGAACCACAAGTACCGGGTCCATGGTTCTGGGCGTATACTGGGGGGACGGGGACGACTCCCATTAACCCCTGACTATACTGGGGATACGCTTATCACAATGCCTTTCTGGTCTGTGCTGAAGCAGGGCATTCTGGCAGCCAAGTGGCTTGACTTTTATTAGTGATCCTGGTTACCCCCTCTCGGAACCACAGACTTAGAAATCGCCAGCTCATATACAGTGCATAAAATATATTTAAATATATACCCTAATACACCATTTTAATAAAAAATATCACAAAATTCTTCTAAGTCCCTCGGAAAGAGTGAAAGATGCGCACGTTCATTTTCAGAGCTCCTAGACGTTCCTATAAGAAGTTAGCCAAAAAGTAGCTTCGAAAAACGCTTAGGTTAAGTTTGAGAGATGCTTCTAATGTACCAAAGCTGGACTTAGACATAATTTCACTCTCACAACATTATGGCTGGTTGGAGACAGTCCGAACCACAAGTACCGGGTCCATGGTTCTGGGCGTATACTGGGGGGACGGGGACGACTCCCATTAACCCCTGACTAAACCAGGGATACGCTTACCACAATGCCTTTCTGGTCTGTGCTGAAGCAGGGCATTCTGGCAGCCAAGTGGCTTGACCTTTATTAGTGATCCTGGTTACCCCCTCTCGGAACCACAGACTTAGAAATCGCCAGCTCATATACAGTGCATAAAATATATTTAAATATATACCCTAATACACCATTTTAATAAAAAATATCACAAAATTATTCTACAGTAAGTCCCTCGGGAAGAGTGAAAGATGCGCACGTTCATTTTCAGAGCTCCTAGACCTTCCTATAAGAAGTTAGCCAAAAAGTAGCTTCGAAAAACGCTTAGGTTAAGTTTGAGAGTTGCTTCTAATGTACCAAAGCTGGACTTAGACATAATTTCACTCTCACAACATTATGGCTGGTTGGAGACAGTCCGAACCACAAGTACCGGGTCCATGGTTCTGGGCGTATACTGGGGGGACGGGGACGACTCCCATTAACCCCTGACTATACCGGGGATACGCTTATCACAATGCCTTTCTGGTCTGTGCTGAAGCAGGGCATTCTGGCAGCCAAGTGGCTTGACCTTTATTAGTGATCCTGGTTACCCCCTCTCGGAACCACAGACTTCGAAATCGCCAGCTCATATACAGTGCATAAAATATATTTAAATATATACCCTAATACACCATTTTAATAAAAAATATCACAAAATTATTCTAAGTCCCTCGGGAAGAGTGAAAGATGCGCACGTTCATTTTCAGAGCTCCTAGACCTTCCTATAAGACGTTAGCCAAAAAGTAGCTTCGAAAAACGCTTAGGTTAAGTTTGAGAGTTGCTTCTAATGTACCAAAGCTGGACTTAGACATAATTTCACTCTCACAACATTATGGCTGGTTGGAGACAGTCCGAACCACAAGTACCGGGTCCATGGTTCTGGGCGTATACTGGGGGGACGGGGACGACTCCCATTAACCCCTGACTATACCGGGGATACGCTTATCACAATGCCTTTCTGGTCTGTGCTGAAGCAGGGCATTCTGGCAGCCAAGTGGCTTGACTTTTATTAGTGAGCCTGGTTACCCCCTCTCGGAACTACAGACTTAGAAATCGCCAGCTCATATACAGTGCATAAAATATATTTAAATATATACCCTAATACATCATTTTAATAAAAAATATCACAAAATTCTTCTAAGTCCCTCGCAAAGAGTGAAAGATGCGCACGTTCATTTTCAGAGCTCCTAGACGTTCCTATAAGAAGTTAGCCAAAAAGTAGCTTCGAAAAACGCTTAGGTTAAGTTTGAGAGTTGCTTCTAATGTACCAAAGCTGGACATAGACATAATTTCACTCTCACAACATTATGGCTGGTTGGAGACAGTCCGAACCACAAGTACCGGGTCCATGGTTCTGGGCGTATACTGGGGGGACGGGGACGACTCCCATTAACCCCTGACTATACTGGGGATACGCTTATCACAATGCCTTTCTGGTCTGTGCTGAAGCAGGGCATTCTGGCAGCCAAGTGGCTTGACTTTTATTAGTGATCCTGGTTACCCCCTCTCGGAACCACAGACTTAGAAATCGCCAGCTCATATACAGTGCATAAAATATATTTAAATATATACCCTAATACACCATTTTAATAAAAAATATCACAAAATTCTTCTAAGTCCCTCGGAAAGAGTGAAAGATGCGCACGTTCATTTTCAGAGCTCCTAGACGTTCCTATAAGAAGTTAGCCAAAAAGTAGCTTCGAAAAACGCTTAGGTTAAGTTTGAGAGATGCTTCTAATGTACCAAAGCTGGACATAGACATAATTTCACTCTCACAACATTATGGCTGGTTGGAGACAGTCCGAACCACAAGTACCGGGTCCATGGTTCTGGGCGTATACTGGGGGGACGGGGACGACTCCCATTAACCCCTGACTAAACCAGGGATACGCTTATCACAATGCCTTTCTGGTCTGTGCTGAAGCAGGGCATTCTGGCAGCCAAGTGGCTTGACCATTATTAGTGATCCTGGTTACCCCCTCTCGGAACCACAGACTTAGAAATCGCCAGCTCATATACAGTGCATAAAATATATTTAAATATATACCCTAATACACCATTTTAATAAAAAATATCACAAAATTATTCTAAGTCCCTCGGGAAGAGTGAAAGATGCGCACGTACATTTTCAGAGCTCCTAGACCTTCCTATAAGAAGTTAGCCAAAAAGTAGCTTCGAAAAACGCTTAGGTTAAGTTTGAGAGTTGCTTCTAATGTACCAAAGCTGGACTTAGACATAATTTCACTCTCACAACATTATGGCTGGTTGGAGACAGTCCGAACCACAAGTACCGGGTCCATGGTTCTGGGCGTATACTGGGGGGACGGGGACGACTCCCATTAACCCCTGACTATACCGGGGATACGCTTATCACAATGCCTTTCTGGTCTGTGCTGAAGCAGGGCATTCTGGCAGCCAAGTGGCTTGACTTTTATTAGTGAGCCTGGTTACCCCCTCTCGGAACTACAGACTTAGAAATCGCCAGCTCATATACAGTGCATAAAATATATTTAAATATATACCCTAATACATCATTTTAATAAAAAATATCACAAAATTCTTCTAAGTCCCTCGCAAAGAGTGAAAGATGCGCACGTTCATTTTCAGAGCTCCTAGACGTTCCTATAAGAAGTTAGCCAAAAAGTAGCTTCGAAAAACGCTTAGGTTAAGTTTGAGAGTTGCTTCTAATGTACCAAAGCTGGACATAGACATAATTTCACTCTCACAACATTATGGCTGGTTGGAGACAGTCCGAACCACAAGTACCGGGTCCATGGTTCTGGGCGTATACTGGGGGGACGGGGACGACTCCCATTAACCCCTGACTATACTGGGGATACGCTTATCACAATGCCTTTCTGGTCTGTGCTGAAGCAGGGCATTCTGGCAGCCAAGTGGCTTGACTTTTATTAGTGATCCTGGTTACCCCCTCTCGGAACCACAGACTTAGAAATCGCCAGCTCATATACAGTGCATAAAATATATTTAAATATATACCCTAATACACCATTTTAATAAAAAATATCACAAAATTCTTCTAAGTCCCTCGGAAAGAGTGAAAGATGCGCACGTTCATTTTCAGAGCTCCTAGACGTTCCTATAAGAAGTTAGCCAAAAAGTAGCTTCGAAAAACGCTTAGGTTAAGTTTGAGAGTTGCTTCTAATGTACCAAAGCTGGACTTAGACATAATTTCACTCTCACAACATTATGGCTGGTTGGAGACAGTCCGAACCACAAGTACCGGGTCCATGGTTCTGGGCGTATACTGGGGGGACGGGGACGACTCCCATTAACCCCTGACTATACTGGGGATACGCTTATCACAATGCCTTTCTGGTCTGTGCTGAAGCAGGGCATTCTGGCAGCCAATTGGCTTGACTTTTATTAGTGATCCTGGTTACCCCCTCTCGGAACCACAGACTTAGAAATCGCCAGCTCATATACAGTGCATAAAATATATTTAAATATATACCCTAATACACCATTTTAATAAAAAATATCACAAAATTATTCTACAGTAAGTCCCTCGGGAAGAGTGAAAGATGCGCACGTTCATTTTCAGAGCTCCTAGACGTTCCTATAAGAAGTTAGCCAAAAAGTAGCTTCGAAAAACGCTTAGGTTAAGTTTGAGAGATGCTTCTAATGTACCAAAGCTGGACTTAGACATAATTTCACTCTCACAACATTATGGCTGGTTGGAGACAGTCCGAACCACAAGTACCGGGTCCATGGTTCAGGGCGTATACTGGGGGGACGGGGACGACTCCCATTAACCCCTGACTATACCGGGGATACGCTTATCACAATGCCTTTCTGGTCTGTGCTGAAGCAGGGCATTCTGGCAGCCAAGTGGCTTGACCTTTATTAGTGATCCTGGTTACCCCCTCTCGGAACCACAGACTTCGAAATCGCCAGCTCATATACAGTGCATAAAATATATTTAAATATATACCCTAATACACCATTTTAATAAAAAATATCACAAAATTCTTCTAAGTCCCTCGGGAAGAGTGAAAGATGCGCACGTTCATTTTCAGAGCTGCTAGACCTTCCTATAAGAAGTTAGCCAAAAAGTAGCTTCGAAAAACGCTTAGGTTAAGTTTGAGAGTTGCTTCTAATGTACCAAAGCTGGACTTAGACATAATTTCACTCTCACAACATTATGGCTGGTTGGAGACAGTCCGAACCACAAGTACCGGGTCCATGGTTCTGGGCGTATACTGGGGGGACGGGGATGACTCCCATTAACCCCTGACTAAACCAGGGATACGCTTATCACAATGCCTTTCTGGTCTGTGCTGAAGCAGGGCATTCTGGCAGCCAAGTGGCTTGACCTTTATTAGTGATCCTGGTTACCCCCTCTCGGAACCACAGACTTAGAAATCGCCAGCTCATATACAGTGCATAAAATATATTTAAATATATACCCTAATACACCATTTTAATAAAAAATATCACAAAATTCTTCTAAGTCCCTCGGGAAGAGTGAAAGATGCGCACGTTCATTTTCAGAGCTGCTAGACCTTCCTATAAGAAGTTAGCCAAAAAGTAGCTTCGAAAAACGCTTAGGTTAAGTTTGAGAGTTGCTTCTAATGTACCAAAGCTGGACTTAGACATAATTTCACTCTCACAACATTATGGCTGGTTGGAGACAGTCCGAACCACAAGTACCGGGTCCATGGTTCTGGGCGTATACTGGGGGGACGGGGACGACTCCCATTAACCCCTGACTATACCGGGGATACGCTTATCACAATGCCTTTCTGGTCTGTGCTGAAGCAGGGCATTCTGGCAGCCAAGTGGCTTGACCTTTATTAGTGATCCTTGTTACCCCCTCTCGGAACCACAGACTTAGAAATCGCCAGCTCATATACAGTGCATAAAATATATTTAAATATATACCCTAATACACCATTTTAATAAAAAATATCACAAAATTCTTCTAAGTCCCTCGGGAAGAGTGAAAGATGCGCACGTTCATTTTCAGAGCTGCTAGACCTTCCTATAAGAAGTTAGCCAAAAAGTAGCTTCGAAAAACGCTTAGGTTAAGTTTGAGAGTTGCTTCTAATGTACCAAAGCTGGACTTAGACATAATTTCACTCTCACAACATTATGGCTGGTTGGAGACAGTCCGAACCACAAGTACCGGGTCCATGGTTCTGGGCGTATACTGGGGGGACGGGGATGACTCCCATTAACCCCTGACTAAACCAGTGATACGCTTATCACAATGCCTTTCTGGTCTGTGCTGAAGCAGGGCATTCTGGCAGCCAAGTGGCTTGACCTTTATTAGTGATCCTGGTTACCCCCTCTCGGAACCACAGACTTAGAAATCGCCAGCTCATATACAGTGCATAAAATATATTTAAATATATACCCTAATACACCATTTTAATAAAAAATATCACAAAATTCTTCTAAGTCCCTCGGGAAGAGTGAAAGATGCGCACGTTCATTTTCAGAGCTGCTAGACCTTCCTATAAGAAGTTAGCCAAAAAGTAGCTTCGAAAAACGCTTAGGTTAAGTTTGAGAGTTGCTTCTAATGTACCAAAGCTGGACTTAGACATAATTTCACTCTCACAACATTATGGCTGGTTGGAGACAGTCCGAACCACAAGTACCGGGTCCATGGTTCTGGGCGTATACTGGGGGGACGGGGACGACTCCCATTAACCCCTGACTATACCGGGGATACGCTTATCACAATGCCTTTCTGGTCTGTGCTGAAGCAGGGCATTCTGGCAGCCAAGTGGCTTGACTTTTATTAGTGATCCTGGTTACCCCCTCTCGGAACCACAGACTTAGAAATCGCCAGCTCATATACAGTGCATAAAATATATTTAAATATATACCCTAATACACCATTTTAATAAAAAATATCACAAAATTATTCTACAGTAAGTCCCTCGGGAAGAGTGAAAGATGCGCACGTTCATTTTCAGAGCTCCTAGACGTTCCTATAAGAAGTTAGCCAAAAAGTAGCTTCGAAAAACGCTTAGGTTAAGTTTGAGAGATGCTTCTAATGTACCAAAGCTGGACTTAGACATAATTTCACTCTCACAACATTATGGCTGGTTGGAGACAGTCCGAACCACAAGTACCGGGTCCATGGTTCTGGGCGTATACTGGGGGGACGGGGACGACTCCCATTAACCCCTGACTAAACCAGGGATACGCTTATCACAATGCCTTTCTGGTCTGTGCTGAAGCAGGGCATTCTGGCAGCCAAGTGGCTTGACCTTTATTAGTGATCCTGGTTACCCCCTCTCGGAACCACAGACTTAGAAATCGCCAGCTCATATACAGTGCATAAAATATATTTAAATATATACCCTAATACACCATTTTAATAAAAAATATCACAAAATTATTCTACAGTAAGTCCCTCGGGAAGAGTGAAAGATGCGCACGTTCATTTTCAGAGCTCCTAGACCTTCCTATAAGAAGTTAGCCAAAAAGTAGCTTCGAAAAACGCTTAGGTTAAGTTTGAGAGTTGCTTCTAATGTACCAAAGCTGGACTTAGACATAATTTCACTCTCACAATATTATGGCTGGTTGGAGACAGTCCGAACCACAAGTACCGGGTCCATGGTTCAGGGCGTATACTGGGGGGACGGGGACGACTCCCATTAACCCCTGACTATACCGGGGATACGCTTATCACAATGCCTTTCTGGTCTGTGCTGAAGCAGGGCATTCTGGCAGCCAAGTGGCTTGACCTTTATTAGTGATCCTGGTTACCCCCTCTCGGAACCACAGACTTCGAAATCGCCAGCTCATATACAGTGCATAAAATATATTTAAATATATACCCTAATACACCATTTTAATAAAAAATATCACAAAATTCTTCTAAGTCCCTCGGAAAGAGTGAAAGATGCGCACGTTCATTTTCAGAACTCCTAGACGTTCCTATAAGAAGTTAGCCAAAAAGTAGCTTCGAAAAACGCTTAGGTTAAGTTTGAGAGTTGCTTCTAATGTACCAAAGCTGGACTTAGACATAATTTCACTCTCACAACATTATGGCTGGTTGGAGACAGTCCGAACCACAAGTACCGGGTCCATGGTTCTGGGCGTATACTGGGGGGACGGGGACGACTCCCATTAACCCCTGACTATACCGGGGATACGCTTATCACAATGCCTTTCTGGTCTGTGCTGAAGCAGGGCATTCTGGCAGCCAAGTGGCTTGACCTTTATTAGTGAGCCTGATTACCCCCTCTCGGAACCACAGAATTAGAAATCGCCAGCTCATATACAGTGCATAAAATATATTTAAATATATACCCTTATACACCATTTTAATAAAAAATATCACAAAATTCTTCTAAGTCCCTCGGGAAGAGTGAAAGATGCGCACGTTCATTTTCAGAGCTGCTAGACCTTCCTATAAGAAGTTAGCCAAAAAGTAGCTTCGAAAAACGCTTAGGTTAAGTTTGAGAGTTGCTTCTAATGTACCAAAGCTGGACATAGACATAATTTCACTCTCACAACATTATGGCTGGTTGGAGACAGTCCGAACCACAAGTACCGGGTCCATGGTTCTGGGCGTATACTGGGGGGACGGGGACGACTCCCATTAACCCCTGACTATACTGGGGATACGCTTATCACAATGCCTTTCTGGTCTGTGCTGAAGCAGGGCATTCTGGCAGCCAAGTGGCTTGACATTTATTAGTGATCCTGGTTACCCCCTCTCGGAACCACAGACTTAGAAATCGCCAGCTCATATACAGTGCATAAAATATATTTAAATATATACCCTAATACACCATTTTAATAAAAAATATCACAAAATTATTCTACAGTAAGTCCCTCGGGAAGAGTGAAAGATGCGCACGTTCATTTTCAGAGCTCCTAGACCTTCCTATAAGAAGTTAGCCAAAAAGTAGCTTCGAAAAACGCTTAGGTTAAGTTTGAGAGTTGCTTCTAATGTACCAAAGCTGGACTTAGACATAATTTCACTCTCACAACATTATGGCTGGTTGGAGACAGTCCGAACCACAAGTACCGGGTCCATGGTTCTGGGCGTATACTGGGGGGACGGGGACGACTCCCATTAACCCCTGACTATACCGGGGATACGCTTATCACAATGCCTTTCTGGTCTGTGCTGAAGCAGGGCATTCTGGCAGCCAAGTGGCTTGACCTTTATTAGTGATCCTGGTTACCCCCTCTCGGAACCACAGACTTCGAAATCGCCAGCTCATATACAGTGCATAAAATATATTTAAATATATACCCTAATACACCATTTTAATAAAAAATATCACAAAATTCTTCTAAGTCCCTCGGAAAGAGTGAAAGATGCGCACGTTCATTTTTAGAGCTCCTAGACGTTCCTATAAGAAGTTAGCCAAAAAGTAGCTTCGAAAAACGCTTAGGTTAAGTTTGAGAGTTGCTTCTAATGTACCAAAGCTGGACTTAGACATAATTTCACTCTCACAACATTATGGCTGGTTGGAGACAGTCCGAACCACAAGTACCGGGTCCATGGTTCTGGGCGTATACTGGGGGGACGGGGACGACTCCCATTAACCCCTGACTATACCGGGGATACGCTTATCACAATGCCTTTCTGGTCTGTGCTGAAGCAGGGCATTCTGGCAGCCAAGTGGCTTGACCTTTATTAGTGAGCCTGATTACCCCCTCTCGGAACCACAGAATTAGAAATCGCCAGCTCATATACAGTGCATAAAATATATTTAAATATATACCCTTATACACCATTTTAATAAAAAATATCACAAAATTCTTCTAAGTCCCTCGGGAAGAGTGAAAGATGCGCACGTTCATTTTCAGAGCTGCTAGACCTTCCTATAAGAAGTTAGCCAAAAAGTAGCTTCGAAAAACGCATAGGTTAAGTTTGAGAGTTGCTTCTAATGTACCAAAGCTGGACTTAGACATAATTTCACTCTCACAACATTATGGCTGGTTGGAGACAGTCCGAACCACAAGTACCGGGTCCATGGTTCTGGGCGTATACTGGGGGGACGGGGACGGCTCCCATTAACCCCTGACTAAACCAGGGATACGCTTATCACAATGCCTTTCTGGTCTGTGCTGAAGCAGGGCATTCTGGCAGCCAAGTGGCTTGACCTTTATTAGTGATCCTTGTTACCACCTCTCGGAACCACAGACTTAGAAATCGCCAGCTCATATACAGTGCATAAAATATATTTAAATATATACCCTAATACACCATTTTAATAAAAAATATCACAAAATTCTTCTAAGTCCCTCGGGAAGAGTGAAGGATGCGCACGTTCATTTTCAGAGCTGCTAGACCTTCCTATAAGAAGTTAGCCAAAAAGTAGCTTCGAAAAACGCTTAGGTTAAGTTTGAGAGTTGCTTCTAATGTACCAAAGCTGGACTTAGACATAATTTCACTCTCACAACATTATGGCTGGTTGGAGACAGTCCGAACCACAAGTACCGGGTCCATGGTTCTGGGCGTATACTGGGGGGACGGGGACGACTCCCATTAACCCCTGACTAAACCAGGGATACGCTTATCACAATGCCTTTCTGGTCTGTGCTGAAGCAGGGCATTCTGGCAGCCAAGTGGCTTGACCTTTATTAGTGATCCTGGTTACCCCCTCTCGGAACCACAGACTTAGAAATCGCCAGCTCATATACAGTGCATAAAATATATTTAAATATATACCCTAATACACCATTTTAATAAAAAATATCACAAAATTATTCTACAGTAAGTCCCTCGGGAAGAGTGAAAGATGCGCACGTTCATTTTCAGAGCTCCTAGACCTTCCTATAAGAAGTTAGCCAAAAAGTAGCTTCGAAAAACGCTTAGGTTAAGTTTGAGAGTTGCTTCTAATGTACCAAAGCTGGACTTAGACATAATTTCACTCTCACAACATTATGGCTGGTTGGAGACAGTCCGAACCACAAGTACCGGGTCCATGGTTCTGGGCGTATACTGGGGGGACGGGGACGACTCCCATTAACCCCTGACTATACCGGGGATACGCTTATCACAATGCCTTTCTGGTCTGTGCTGAAGCAGGGCATTCTGGCAGCCAAGTGGCTTGACCTTTATTATTGAGCCTGGTTACCCCCTCTCGGAACCACAGACTTAGAAATCGCCAGCTCATATACAGTGCATAAAATATATTTAAATATATACCCTAATACACCATTTTTGTTTCAATTTTTTTTATTAGACAGTTATGACATTACAGGGTATAGATAATACAAACAGTAAGCCCGTCTAATACACATTTTTTTTTTTTCCCCTTAACTGGGAAGAGAAGAGGAAAGGCTCAGCGTCTCCCTGACCATATGTGGTCCAACGGGGCGGCGCGAGCATGGAAACAGAGAGGGGATAGAGAAGAGAGGGGGGTGGGGTGGGGGGGGGGGGAGGGTGTAATGGGGAAAGGTCTTATTCCCTAGCTTCTTGGCAGTTCTGGTTTGGATCTTGGTGTCCATTGGGTCCCTGATCTGTTATGGGGTGTTTCGTCTTAGGAGCGCCATGTGGGTGTACCATGGATCCCAAATATTAGTGAATGAGGTAGAGGACCTTTTAAGGAAAGCCGACAATTTCTCCATGTCCATTACTTCTTGCACCCTTTTTATTATTGTTTGTTTGGAGGGGGGAGACACTTTCTTCCAGGCGGCAGCCACCGCACATCTGGCCGCCGTAAGAATAAAGGAGACTAATTTTCCTGTTGGCCGGTCCAGATAGTCTAGTGGCCTGGCCAGCAGGTAGGTCAGCGGTTCAATGGGTATTGTGAGGTCTGTGACCTCCTCTATTAATTTTTGTGTCGTTTCCCAGTATTTTTGAATTTCCGGACATGTCCACCAAATGTGGGCCATGTCCCCCTTTTGACCGCAGCCTCTCCAGCATAGATCGGATGCCAGGGGTAGATTTGATTTAGTCTGGCTGGGGTAAGATACCAGCGGAACATTATTTTGTAAATATTTTCTCTGATTGTGGTACATATAGAAGTTCCTGAGGCATTTTCCCAAATACTTTCCCAGTCCTCTCGGTCTATAACTATGTCCAATTCTGCTGCCCAATGCAGCATATAGTCATGTGTGGGGGCTTCTGTGCCCCTCTCTAGCTCCGCGCATATTTGTGTTATTAGACCTTTCTGGTGAGCTGTTTCTCTGCAGAGCCGCTCGAAACCTGTGAGAGGGGGAAATTTCAATGTTGGGGATATTGTTTGGATAAAGTGTCGAATTTGTAAATACTTGAACACGTTCAGTCCTATTATTCCATATTTGGCTTGTATGTTTTGATAGCTCAGGAACTCCCCGAAGCTCAAGAGGTCGGCAATCACCTTGATGTTTTTGGTTTGAAATTGGTCAAATTGTCTGGGCTCACAGCCAGGTGGGAATTTCGGATTTTTGTGAATCGGTATAAGTTGAGATTGTGGTGTTGTGAGCTTGTACTTGAGTTTGCTTTTCGTCCAGGTCTCCCATGTGTGTCTCATTGGGCCTAGTTTAAATTTGCTATTCTGCATGTCCTCCTTGCTCAGGGACCAAAGGCAAGCCGGCAGTGAAGGCGTTCCGGCATATTGTGTTTCAATATCCAGCCAACAATATTGGTTTGGGTTTGCGTTCCAGACTACTACCTGTCGCAGTTGGGCGGCTAGGTAGTATTTTGTGATGTCTGGGACTCCCAGTCCTCCTCTCCCCCTTGATGCCAAGAGAACTGTTCTAGGGACTCTAGGTTTTTTACCTTGCCAAATAAAGTGGAAGATTAGTTTTTGGATATTTTTTAATTCCGAGCCAGGGATGTGGACCGGGAGAGTCTGGAAGTAGTATAGTAATCTAGGGAGTATGTTCATTTTAACCGAGACCATTCTCCCGATCCATGATATTTGATAACCTCCCCATTTTTCTAAATCTTGTTTGATTTTATGGAATAAGGTCGGATAGTTATGTTGGTATAGGGATTGGTAGTTCCTCGATATCTTAACCCCCAAGTATTTGATACAGGAGGAGCTCCAACGGTAATTGAAGTTTAGTTTGAGGAGTTTCACCTCTGGCTCTGGCAGACTTAGATTTAGGGCTTCTGACTTATCATTGTTTATTTTGTATCCTGAGATTTTTCCAAAATCCCGGAGTTCTTTTT
Organism: Ascaphus truei; assembly: GCF_040206685.1. Taxonomy (NCBI): domain Eukaryota; kingdom Metazoa; phylum Chordata; class Amphibia; order Anura; family Ascaphidae; genus Ascaphus; species Ascaphus truei. Next base: position 100,452 of record NW_027454428.1, on the reverse strand, counting down.
GAAGGTTGGGTAGGGAGATTTGGGGTTTGGAAAGGGTTAGTATGACATCATCCGCGAATAGGGAGATTTTATGCTGCCTGTTTCCAATTTCTATTCCTTGGATGTCCGTATTGAGTCGTATTGCTGATGCTAGTGGTTCTATCGTTAGCGCAAAGAGGAGAGGAGATAGGGGGCATCCCTGTCGAGTCCCATTTGTTATCTCGAATCTGTGGTTATTGCCCCCTGGTAGTTTCACTGTGGCTGACGGGTTTTGATATAATCTACGGACCCCCTCTAAGTATGCGTCTTTAAAGCCAAATTTGCGCATAGTCTGGTCCAAAAATTGCCAGTTTATTCTATCGAACGCCTTCTCTGCGTCCAGGCTTAACAGAAGTGCTTTGGTGCCTGTGAGGTGAACATGGTCAATGATATTAATTATTTTTCGGGTATTGTCTGAGGCTTGTCTCCCTGCGACAAATCCTACTTGGTCGATATTAATTAACCTCGGTAATATTGGGTTTAGCCTATTTGCCAAAATTTTGCTATATAGTTTGAGATCACTATTGAGGAGGGAGATTGGACGGTAGCTTCCACATTGCATCGGGTCTCTGCCATCCTTATGTATTATAGCCAAATTGGCTAGAGACATTGTTGGGGGGATTTGATTCCCTTCCATAAAATAATTGAATATTTTTAGTAGATGCGTGGATAGGGTTGGCAAGAACCTTTTATAGTAAATATTTGTGAAACCGTCAGGGCCAGGAGACTTAGTAAGCTTTAGTGATTTGACCGCCTCTTCCAGTTCCTCTTTTGATATCTCAGCATTGAGGACTGTGTTTTCCTCCTCCGTCAGTGAGGGGAGTTGGCATTTATTTAAATATTGAGTTATAGATTCTGACGCTATCGGTACAGGTCGGCCGTTTTTAGCTCTTAAGTTGTATAGTTCTGTGTAATATCTTGTGAATTCCGCTGCAATCTTGCTTTCACTATATTGAATCTCACCAGACCTACTCTTGATCGCCGTTATTTGGGATCTTTTTTGTATCCCTCTTAATTTACTAGCTAAGAGTCTGTCAGCTTTGTTGCCTTTGTCATAGTATAGTTGTTTGGTCCATTTGAGGGCCTTTTCAACGTCCTCCAGCTGGGTTTGTCTAAGCTTTGTTCTAGCATCTATTAATGACTTGTATATTTTTTTTGAGGGATGTGCTTTATGAGCTAGCTCTATTGCTTTTATGTTTTCTGTGAGTTCTTTGATTAGCGCTTGGCGGGCTTTTTTCCTGTGGGATGCGATGGAAATAAATTTCCCTCTGATAGTTGCCTTATGGGCTTCCCATAGGATTGCTGGAGAGGAGACTGTTCCCATATTGAGGGAGAAATAGTCCTTAAGTGAGGATCTGACTTCTCTCTCGATCTCTGGGTGATTTAGTAGTGAGTCGTTCAGTCTCCAGGTGTACGTTGTTGTTTTTTCAAAGGGGACTGACAGAGTCAAGGTGACCGGGGCATGGTCTGACCATGTGATTGAGCCAATGTCTGATTCTATGGCTGCCGCCATCACATTTTTGGTGGTCAAGATGTGGTCTATTCGAGAGTAAGTCTGGTGAGGTGCTGAGTAGAATGTGTAGTCTCTCTGGCCCTGATGTTGGGTTCTCCAGACATCCACCAGTGAGAATTCGCTCATGATTTCCCTGAACCTTTTCCCCTTGATCTGGGAGTGGGTTTTGCGGGGGGGGCCCATGTTGGTTGATCTGTCCTCGGTAGGGTTTAAGACCATATTGAAGTCTCCTCCCACTATCATCGATGACAGATATCCCGGGTCAACACCCTCGAGAACAGCTTGTAAAAACTCTGTTTGGTTCTCGTTTGGGGCGTATACATTGATCAGGACGATTGCCGAGCCCGCTAGGGAGCCATATACCATTAGGAATCTACCCTCTGGGTCCATTGTTGTTCTGACATGATTAAATGGGGTGCCTTGTCTGATAAAGATAGCCACACCCCTCTTCTTACTACTAAATGATGCAAAAAAGCAGGTCGGGAATATTTTTTTGAATAAATTTGGGGGGTCCTGTGATGTGAAGTGGGTCTCCTGTAGGAATATGATGTCTCCCCCTGTTTTTTTCATATCGTTGAGTGCAAGTCTCCGTTTTCTATTATTTTGGAGCCCCTTAACATTCAGTGAGCAGATTTTTATTGGGGCTGTGGATGTCATTGTGATTTTGTTGTGGCTTGAGGACTCGGGATCTCCCCCTTCCCACCGGAGGGGATCTTGCTTTTATGTCCTAGGTATGTATTACTTCGGAAGCTGCTTTGTTTATGGGGTAGGGATGTGTCTTGTTTATATTTTCTTTGGTAATTGTTTGTGTGGTGCCAAGGAAGGGGGGGAGGGAGGGGGGGGAATGAGGGGGAGGGAGGGTGGTTAAAGATCCGCTGGGACAGAGTCAGCGGATAGAGAGCAGATAGGATTAGGGCCTTTTCAGGTCCTAATATTGTGTTGCCAGACCTAGTGAAGGCCGGCATTTGGGCAGATGTGCCCATCTAGGGAGGTTCCGGCACCAGTGACCGGCGTGCAACCGAGGGGTCCAGACCCTAGGTTGCTAGTGTGTTGCGCTTTCCCTTTTTCTGTCGTCATGTTTCGGTTTTAGGCTGCGTCGTGTTTTACTTGTATGGGGGAGGGGGTGGGTAGTGAAAGGGAAAGAAAAAAAAAAAAAAAAAAAAAAAGGGGGGGGGGGGTGAGCACCCAAAGAGACGTTCAGGTTGTGAGTGTTGAAGTCGCTGACGCTGGTTGTATGGCTCGGGTTATTTTACCATTTTGGTGAGGTATATAAGGGTGCGTATTTCTCTGTTGGTTACTTAGGGCCGGTTGGCAGCGTTCTACTGGGGCGGTGGGGGGCGGGGAGCACAGGGGCGGGTGGTGAGGGTAGGACGGGGGGGGGGGGAGTTGAGTGTGGGGGGCGTCCTAATTTTCTTTCTTCTCTATATTGGTAGTTATGGGCTAGGTCTGCCTTTTATTGGATCTGTATGTGCTGTGTGTAGTTTCCTAAGCACAGCCCATACTAGTTCACAGTCAGTTTTCTGGTTTAACATATACAGACGGATGTGCCTGGTAGGTAACATAGTAAACCTGCGTTGATCTACATCTCGTTATTGTCATGACATGCAATACATTTGGTCTGCTTGTTTAAACATTGCGATATAACCCTGGTATATAATGTTTCAAATCTACCTTAACATAGATAATAATATGGGTCTGACACGGAATACAACTTCGTCGCGCGAGCGCCTCCTGATCTTTGATCCTGAGGTATGTTATAGCGAGCCTGGGTTAACCTATTTTATTGGGTCTGTATGCATTGTGGGTAGTATCATATACGTTGTCTATTATTAGTACACAATCAGCTTTCTGGTTAACATATACAGAGACATGTTCCTGTTAGGTTACATAGTAAGCCTGCCTTAACCTACACATCGTTATTGTCATGGCATGTAATACATCGGCGCTGTTTCTACATAGTTACGTGATCCTGGCATTTAATATATCCAATCTACCTTGACATACACAACAGTACAGGTCTGACAAGGGACATATCACAATCGCGCTGATACCCCCTGCGTTACGATGCCGAGGTGTACCATTGCAAGCCTGGATTTACCTATACTGTGATGTGGTCCAGGCATGCAGCATGGTAGACCTGCCTCGCCATGCGCAGTAGGTAATCTGTCAAAGGCTTACAACGACCCATACAGCAGTATCTGTATGAGAACCTGATAATTGCGCCCTGGCATATACATCTGAGTACTCTTGTCTAGTATCCTGGCACATTTACAGTACATTCTTGGGCAGCAGCCTATCTCGGCTACAGCATGAGGGAGGGGGGGGGGGAGAGAGGATAGGGAGGGAAGGGAATGTGGGGGGGGGAAAGGTGGGGGGGGGGGGAAGTGGGGAGGGGGGGGGAAGGTGGGGGGGGAGGGGAGGTGGGGGGGGAGGGGTTGGGGAGGGACTCCTATTCTTAGATTTTGCTATCGGCTTGGAACATTGAGCATATACTCCCCTAGGAATCTCTTTGTTCTTTTTAGTCAAAATTATTTTAAAGTTTTATGTCTGCAGCCCATGGTTTGAATGGGTCGCAGACCAAGGTATCTTTGTATTGTCCAAGTTCTTTTCATGTCGATATGGGTCTCTTGGGGCCCTTGGTCGGGTGTCAAGGCATGGGGAGGCCTTCTGTGGCCGGGGGGGGGGATGGGGGGGGGGCAGGCCCGTGTTCTCCTGACAGTGGCGTGACTCTCTGATCGCCGCAGTGTTATACAGGCAGTAGTACTCACGGTTACCGTTGGGGTCACGGTGGGGTGATAGGGGGAAGACAAAAAAAGCGGAGGGGGTGATCCGACCGGATGTCCTGGGTTCCCGTCTGAGTGCTCGCTTCCTCCGCTCCCGTGAGGGCCGGTCGGTTGTCGGGGCCTCCAGGAGGGGAGGGGCAAAAGGATCCTGTGTTCCCCTCGCGACGGCGGGTCTTGGCTCCACACTGTCTCAGCTAAGCTTCAGCGTCGGGGCTGCCGGTGTGCACGTCCGTCCTCATTGCTGCGGCCGTTCCGGTGTGCTGTAAGAGGCTTTGTCGCCTCCAGGTACTCGTCACGTTCACTCTCTGGTCGGCTGCCTGCCGCGTCTCGATTTCATCCGCTCCGCTGGTATCGGCAGCCGTCTTTGATGCGGAGGATCAGGTTTGCAGACGGGTCTGTGGGTTCCTTGGGGGGTGAAGGGGGGGGTAGGGGGAAGAGGTAGAGGGGTGGCGGGCGGGGGGGGGGGAAGGTGTGGGTGGGGAGGGGAGAGAGGGGAGAGGGGGGGGGGGAGAGAGGGGAGGGGGGGGGGGAGAGAGGGGAGGGGGGGGGGTGAGAGAGGGGAGGGGGGGGAGAGAGGGGAGGGGGGGGGAGAGAGGGTTCCTGATGTGTTTGAGTGTTTAGCTAATTTCTGGTAAACGCTTTGTGATGGCCTTGTTTGGTGGGTTTTCAGGGTCTTCACTTGACTCTGCCTTGTCTTTGTCCTGCCAGCCTTTCGGATGTTCTTGCTGGCGGGTCTTGTATGTCCGGTTCTTGGACTCTGGAGGGGTTCTTATCCCATTCTGCTGGCGGGTTCAGTCCAACCGTTTTGGCAAAGCGCGCCATATCCTCTGGGTGTCTGATGGAATGGTATTTCCCGTTTTTCTGCACCAGCAGTTTAAACGGGAAGCCCCAGTTATATTTGATTTCTTTTTCACGCAGGAGTTTGGTTAGAGGTTGCATCTCCTTTCTCCTGAGCACCGTGCGTTTAGACAGGTCGTTATATATTTGAAGATGGTCGCCTTTGTGGGTGATAGGTTCTTGCGCGCGGCATGCTGCCATGATTTGCTCTTTTATTGTGTAATGGTGGATTCTTGCAATCACGTCTCTCGCTCTGTTGGGGTCATCTGATCTTGGTCCCAAGGCTCGATGTGCTCTGTCCATTTCACACTCACTTGGAGTAAGGTCAGGGCAGACGGATTGGAAGAGGGCCAGGATGTAAGGTTTAATCTGGGCTGGGGGGACCGATTCTGGGATCCCTCTGATCCTGATGTTTTGTCTTCGATCTCGGTTTTCCTGATCCTCTATCTGGTCTTTAAGATTACTCACTTCGGCCCCCAGTCGGTAGATTTCGTTCGCGGCGTCTTCTTGGGCCTGTGTTGCGTCAGCCATTTTTATTTCCAGCTCCGCGGTGCGCTCTGAGAGGCCCGAGATCTCCTGTTTCAGCTCAGAGACCGCAGCTTTAAGGTCCGCTTTGAGTGAGGTATGTAGCTTGTTCAGCATTGATGTTATTAGCTCTTGCATGTAATCCCGCGTTAGAGCTTCGTCTTGCGGTGGTGGTGTGTCGGTGCGGTCACGCTCCATTGCCGCTTGCTTGGCCCCGCGTGGTGTGGGGCCGCCGCCATCTTGGCTTCTTGTGGCAGCCTCCGAGCTCCTCTGAGAAGGGGAGAGAAAACGGGCAATTCCTGGGCCCGATTGGGCTTTTTGTTTGCCTGCCATTGCCTTCTCGAGGGCTTCCTCTAGGTTTTGAGCTGTTTTGTGGTGATTTTTTTGGGGTGGGAAAGCGCTGCTTTTGTAGTTTAATGCTTGGGTCTAGGGAGCTCCTCTGCTACCCGACCGTTCTCATCAGCGTCCTGGACACGCCCCCCTAATACACCATTTTAATAAAAAATATCACAAAATTCTTCTAAGTCCCTCGGGAAGAGTGAAAGATGCGCACGTTCATTTTCAGAGCTGCTAGACCTTCCTATAAGAAGTTAGCCAAAAAGTAGCTTCGAAAAACGCTTAGGTTAAGTTTGAGAGTTGCTTCTAATGTACCAAAGCTGGACTTAGACATAATTTCACTCTCACAACATTATGGCTGGTTGGAGACAGTCCGAACCACAAGTACCGGGTCCATGGTTCTGGGCGTATACTGGGGGGACGGGGACGACTCCCATTAACCCCTGACTAAACCAGGGATACGCTTATCACAATGCCTTTCTGGTCTGTGCTGAAGCAGGGCATTCTGGCAGCCAAGTGGCTTGACCTTTATTAGTGATCCTGGTTACCCCCTCTCGGAACCACAGACTTAGAAATCGCCAGCTCATATACAGTGCATAAAATATATTTAAATATATACCCTAATACACCATTTTAATAAAAAATATCACAAAATTATTCTACAGTAAGTCCCTCGGGTAGAGTGAAAGATGCGCACGTTCATTTTCAGAGCTCCTAGACGTTCCTATAAGAAGTTAGCCAAAAAGTAGCTTCGAAAAATGCTTAGGTTAAGTTTGAGAGATGCTTCTAATGTACCAAAGCTGGACTTAGACATAATTTCACTCTCACAACATTATGGCTGGTTGGAGACAGTCCGAACCACAAGTACCGGGTCCATGGTTCTGGGCGTATACTGGGGGGACGGGGACGACTCCCATTAACCCCTGACTAAACCAGGGATACGCTTATCACAATGCCTTTCTGGTCTGTGCTGAAGCAGGGCATTCTGGCAGCCAAGTGGCTTGACCTTTATAAGTGATCCTGGTTACCCCCTCTCGGAACCACAGACTTAGAAATCGCCAGCTCATATACAGTGCATAAAATATATTTAAATATATACCCTAATACACCATTTTAATAAAAAATATCACAAAATTATTCTACAGTAAGTCCCTCGGGAAGAGTGAAAGATGCGCACGTTCATTTTCAGAGCTCCTAGACCTTCCTATAAGAAGTTAGCCAAAAAGTAGCTTCGAAAAACGCTTAGGTTAAGTTTGAGAGTTGCTTCTAATGTACCAAAGCTGGACTTAGACATAATTTCACTCTCACAACATTATGGCTGGTTGGAGACAGTCCGAACCACAAGTACCAGGTCCATGGTTCTGGGCGTATACTGGGGGGACGGGGACGACTCCCATTAACCCCTGACTAAACCAGGGATACGCTTATCACAATGCCTTTCTGGTCTGTGCTGAAGCAGGGCATTCTGGCAGCCAAGTGGCTTGACCTTTATTAGTGATCCTGGTTACCCCCTCTCGGAACCACAGACTTAGAAATCGCCAGCTCATATACAGTGCATAAAATATATTTAAATATATACCCTAATACACCATTTTAATAAAAAATATCACAAAATTATTCTACAGTAAGTCCCTCGGGAAGAGTGAAAGATGCGCACGTTCATTTTCAGAGCTCCTAGACCTTCCTATAAGAAGTTAGCCAAAAAGTAGCTTCGAAAAACGCTTAGGTTAAGTTTGAGAGTTGCTTCTAATGTACCAAAGCTGGACTTAGACATAATTTCACTCTCACAACATTATGGCTGGTTGGAGACAGTCCGAACCACAAGTACCGGGTCCATGGTTCTGGGCGTATACTGGGGGGACGGGGACGACTCCCATTAACCCCTGACTATACCGGGGATACGCTTATCACAATGCCTTTCTGGTCTGTGCTGAAGCAGGGCATTCTGGCAGCCAAGTGGCTTGACCTTTATTAGTGAGCCTGGTTACCCCCTCTCGGAACCACAGACTTAGAAATCGCCAGCTCATATACAGTGCATAAAATATATTTAAATATATACCCTAATACACCATTTTAATAAAAAATATCACAAAATTCTTCTAAGTCCCTCGCAAAGAGTGAAAGATGCGCACGTTCATTTTCAGAGCTCATAGACGTTCCTATAAGAAGTTAGCCAAAAAGTAGCTTCGAAAAACGCTTAGGTTAAGTTTGAGAGTTGCTTCTAATGTACCAAAGCTGGACTTAGACATAATTTCACTCTCACAACATTATGGCTGGTTGGAGACAGTCCGAACCACAAGTACCGGGTCCATGGTTCAGGGCGTATACTGGGGGGACGGGGACGACTCCCATTAACCCCTGACTATACCGGGGATACGCTTATCACAATGCCTTTCTGGTCTGTGCTGAAGCAGGGCATTCTGGCAGCCAAGTGGCTTGACCTTTATTAGTGATCCTGGTTACCCCCTCTCGGAACCACAGACTTCGAAATCGCCAGCTCATATACAGTGCATAAAATATATTTAAATATATACCCTAATACACCATTTTAATAAAAAATATCACAAAATTATTCTACAGTAAGTCCCTCGGGAAGAGTGAAAGATGCGCACGTTCATTTTCAGAGCTCCTAGACGTTCCTATAAGAAGTTAGCCAAAAAGTAGCTTCGAAAAATGCTTAGGTTAAGTTTGAGAGATGCTTCTAATGTACCAAAGCTGGACTTAGACATAATTTCACTCTCACAACATTATGGCTGGTTGGAGACAGTCCGAACCACAAGTACCGGGTCCATGGTTCTGGGCGTATACTGGGGGGACGGGGACGACTCCCATTAACCCCTGACTAAACCAGGGATACGCTTATCACAATGCCTTTCTGGTCTGTGCTGAAGCAGGGCATTCTGGCAGCCAAGTGGCTTGACCTTTATTAGTGATCCTGGTTACCCCCTCTCGGAACCACAGACTTAGAAATCGCCAGCTCATATACAGTGCATAAAATATATTTAAATATATACCCTAATACACCATTTTAATAAAAAATATCACAAAATTATTCTACAGTAAGTCCCTCGGGAAGAGTGAAAGATGCGCACGTTCATTTTCAGAGCTCCTAGACCTTCCTATAAGAAGTTAGCCAAAAAGTAGCTTCGAAAAACGCTTAGGTTAAGTTTGAGAGTTGCTTCTAATGTACCAAAGCTGGACTTAGACATAATTTCACTCTCACAACATTATGGCTGGTTGGAGACAGTCCGAACCACAAGTACCGGGTCCATGGTTCAGGGCGTATACTGGGGGGACGGGGACGACTCCCATTAACCCCTGACTATACCGGGGATACGCTTATCACAATGCCTTTCTGGTCTGTGCTGAAGCAGGGCATTCTGGCAGCCAAGTGGCTTGACCTTTATTAGTGATCCTGGTTACCCCCTCTCGGAACCACAGACTTCGAAATCGCCAGCTCATATACAGTGCATAAAATATATTTAAATATATACCCTAATACACCATTTTAATAAAAAATATCACAAAATTCTTCTAAGTCCCTCGGAAAGAGTGAAAGATGCGCACGTTCATTTTCAGAACTCCTAGACGTTCCTATAAGAAGTTAGCCAAAAAGTAGCTTCGAAAAACGCTTAGGTTAAGTTTGAGAGTTGCTTCTAATGTACCAAAGCTGGACTTAGACATAATTTCACTCTCACAACATTATGGCTGGTTGGAGACAGTCCGAACCACAAGTACCGGGTCCATGGTTCTGGGCGTATACTGGGGGGACGGGGACGACTCCCATTAACCCCTGACTAAACCAGGGATACGCTTATCACAATGCCTTTCTGGTCTGTGCTGAAGCAGGGCATTCTGGCAGCCAAGTGGCTTAACCTTTATTAGTGATCCTGGTTACCCCCTCTCGGAACCACAGACTTAGAAATCGCCAGCTCATATACAGTGCATAAAATATATTTAAATATATACCCTAATACACCATTTTAATAAAAAATATCACAAAATTATTCTACAGTAAGTCCCTCGGGAAGAGTGAAAGATGCGCACGTTCATTTTCAGAGCTCCTAGACCTTCCTATAAGAAGTTAGCCAAAAAGTAGCTTCGAAAAACGCTTAGGTTAAGTTTGAGAGTTGCTTCTAATGTACCAAAGCTGGACTTAGACATAATTTCACTCTCACAACATTATGGCTGGTTGGAGACAGTCCGAACCACAAGTACCGGGTCCATGGTTCTGGGCGTATACTGGGGGGACGGGGACGACTCCCATTAACCCCTGACTATACCGGGGATACGCTTATCACAATGCCTTTCTGGTCTGTGCTGAAGCAGGGCATTCTGGCAGCCAAGTGGCTTGACCTTTATTAGTGAGCCTGGTTACCCCCTCTCGGAACCACAGACTTAGAAATCGCCAGCTCATATACAGTGCATAAAATATATTTAAATATATACCCTAATACACCATTTTAATAAAAAATATCACAAAATTCTTCTAAGTCCCTCGCAAAGAGTGAAAGATGCGCACGTTCATTTTCAGAGCTCCTAGACGTTCCTATAAGAAGTTAGCCAAAAAGTAGCTTCGAAAAACGCTTAGGTTAAGTTTGAGAGTTGCTTCTAATGTACCAAAGCTGGACATAGACATAATTTCACTCTCACAACATTATGGCTGGTTGGAGACAGTCCGAACCACAAGTACCGGGTCCATGGTTCTGGGCGTATACTGGGGGGACGGGGACGACTCCCATTAACCCCTGACTATACTGGGGATACGCTTATCACAATGCCTTTCTGGTCTGTGCTGAAGCAGGGCATTCTGGCAGCCAAGTGGCTTGACATTTATTAGTGATCCTGGTTACCCCCTCTCGGAACCACAGACTTAGAAATCGCCAGCTCATATACAGTGCATAAAATATATTTAAATATATACCCTAATACACCATTTTAATAAAAAATATCACAAAATTATTCTACAGTAAGTCCCTCGGGAAGAGTGAAAGATGCGCACGTTCATTTTCAGAGCTCCTAGACGTTCCTATAAGAAGTTAGCCAAAAAGTAGCTTCGAAAAATGCTTAGGTTAAGTTTGAGAGATGCTTCTAATGTACCAAAGCTGGACTTAGACATAATTTCACTCTCACAACATTATGGCTGGTTGGAGACAGTCCGAACCACAAGTACCGGGTCCATGGTTCTGGGCGTATACTGGGGGGACGGGGACGACTCCCATTAACCCCTGACTAAACCAGGGATACGCTTATCACAATGCCTTTCTGGTCTGTGCTGAAGCAGGGCATTCTGGCAGCCAAGTGGCTTGACCTTTATTAGTGATCCTGGTTACCCCCTCTCGGAACCACAGACTTAGAAATCGCAGGCTCATATACAGTGCATAAAATATATTTAAATATATACCCTAATACACCATTTTAATAAAAAATATCACAAAATTATTCTACAGTAAGTCCCTCGGGAAGAGTGAAAGATGCGCACGTTCATTTTCAGAGCTCCTAGACCTTCCTATAAGAAGTTAGCCAAAAAGTAGCTTCGAAAAACGCTTAGGTTAAGTTTGAGAGTTGCTTCTAATGTACCAAAGCTGGACTTAGACATAATTTCACTCTCACAACATTATGGCTGGTTGGAGACAGTCCGAACCACAAGTACCGGGTCCATGGTTCAGGGCGTATACTGGGGGGACGGGGACGACTCCCATTAACCCCTGACTATACCGGGGATACGCTTATCACAATGCCTTTCTGGTCTGTGCTGAAGCAGGGCATTCTGGCAGCCAAGTGGCTTGACCTTTATTAGTGATCCTGGTTACCCCCTCTCGGAACCACAGACTTCGAAATCGCCAGCTCATATACAGTGCATAAAATATATTTAAATATATACCCTAATACACCATTTTAATAAAAAATATCACAAAATTCTTCTAAGTCCCTCGGAAAGAGTGAAAGATGCGCACGTTCATTTTCAGAACTCCTAGACGTTCCTATAAGAAGTTAGCCAAAAAGTAGCTTCGAAAAACGCTTAGGTTAAGTTTGAGAGTTGCTTCTAATGTACCAAAGCTGGACTTAGACATAATTTCACTCTCACAACATTATGGCTGGTTGGAGACAGTCCGAACCACAAGTACCGGGTCCATGGTTCTGGGCGTATACTGGGGGGACGGGGACGACTCCCATTAACCCCTGACTATACCGGGGATACGCTTATCACAATGCCTTTCTGGTCTGTGCTGAAGCAGGGCATTCTGGCAGCCAAGTGGCTTGACCTTTATTAGTGAGCCTGATTACCCCCTCTCGGAACCACAGAATTAGAAATCGCCAGCTCATATACAGTGCATAAAATATATTTAAATATATACCCTTATACACCATTTTAATAAAAAATATCACAAAATTCTTTTAAGTCCCTCGGGAAGAGTGAAAGATGCGCACGTTCATTTTCAGAGCTGCTAGACCTTCCTATAAGAAGTTAGCCAAAAAGTAGCTTCGAAAAACGCTTAGGTTAAGTTTGAGAGTTGCTTCTAATGTACCAAAGCTGGACTTAGACATAATTTCACTCTCACAACATTATGGCTGGTTGGAGACAGTCCGAACCACAAGTACCGGGTCCATGGTTCTGGGCGTATACTGGGGGGACGGGGACGACTCCCATTAACCCCTGACTATACCGGGGATACGCTTATCACAATGCCTTTCTGGTCTGTGCTGAAGCAGGGCATTCTGGCAGCCAAGTGGCTTGACCTTTATTAGTGATCCTGGTTACCCCCTCTCGGAACCACAGACTTAGAAATCGCCAGCTCATATACAGTGCATAAAATATATTTAAATATATACCCTAATACACCATTTTAATAAAAAATATCACAAAATTATTCTACAGTAAGTCCCTCGGGAAGAGTGAAAGATGCGCACGTTCATTTTCAGAGCTCCTAGACGTTCCTATAAGAAGTTAGCCAAAAAGTAGCTTCGAAAAATGCTTAGGTTAAGTTTGAGAGATGCTTCTAATGTACCAAAGCTGGACTTAGACATAATTTCACTCTCACAACATTATGGCTGGTTGGAGACAGTCCGAACCACAAGTACCGGGTCCATGGTTCTGGGCGTATACTGGGGGGACGGGGACGACTCCCATTAACCCCTGACTATACCGGGGATACGCTTATCACAATGCCTTTCTGGTCTGTGCTGAAGCAGGGCATTCTGGCAGCCAAGTGGCTTGACCTTTATTAGTGAGCCTGGTTACCCCCTCTCGGAACCACAGACTTAGAAATCGCCAGCTCATATACAGTGCATAAAATATATTTAAATATATACCCTAATACACCATTTTAATAAAAAATATCACAAAATTCTTCTAAGTCCCTCGCAAAGAGTGAAAGATGCGCACGTTCATTTTCAGAGCTCCTAGACGTTCCTATAAGAAGTTAGCCAAAAAGTAGCTTCGAAAAACGCTTAGGTTAAGTTTGAGAGTTGCTTCTAATGTACCAAAGCTGGACATAGACATAATTTCACTCTCACAACATTATGGCTGGTTGGAGACAGTCCGAACCACAAGTACCGGGTCCATGGTTCTGGGCGTATACTGGGGGGACGGGGACGACTCCCATTAACCCCTGACTATACTGGGGATACGCTTATCACAATGCCTTTCTGGTCTGTGCTGAAGCAGGGCATTCTGGCAGCCAAGTGGCTTGACATTTATTAGTGATCCTGGTTACCCCCTCTCGGAACCACAGACTTAGAAATCGCCAGCTCATATACAGTGCATAAAATATATTTAAATATATACCCTAATACACCATTTTAATAAAAAATATCACAAAATTATTCTACAGTAAGTCCCTCGGGAAGAGTGAAAGATGCGCACGTTCATTTTCAGAGCTCCTAGACGTTCCTATAAGAAGTTAGCCAAAAAGTAGCTTCGAAAAATGCTTAGGTTAAGTTTGAGAGATGCTTCTAATGTACCAAAGCTGGACTTAGACATAATTTCACTCTCACAACATTATGGCTGGTTGGAGACAGTCCGAACCACAAGTACCGGGTCCATGGTTCTGGGCGTATACTGGGGGGACGGGGACGTCTCCCATTAACCCCTGACTAAACCAGGGATACGCTTATCACAATGCCTTTCTGGTCTGTGCTGAAGCAGGGCATTCTGGCAGCCAAGTGGCTTGACCTTTATTAGTGATCCTGGTTACCCCCTCTCGGAACCACAGACTTAGAAATCGCCAGCTCATATACAGTGCATAAAATATATTTAAATATATACCCTAATACACCATTTTAATAAAAAATATCACAAAATTATTCTACAGTAAGTCCCTCGGGAAGAGTGAAAGATGCGCACGTTCATTTTCAGAGCTCCTAGACCTTCCTATAAGAAGTTAGCCAAAAAGTAGCTTCGAAAAACGCTTAGGTTAAGTTTGAGAGTTGCTTCTAATGTACCAAAGCTGGACTTAGACATAATTTCACTCTCACAACATTATGGCTGGTTGGAGACAGTCCGAACCACAAGTACCGGGTCCATGGTTCTGGGCGTATACTGGGGGGACGGGGACGACTCCCATTAACCCCTGACTATACCGGGGATACGCTTATCACAATGCCTTTCTGGTCTGTGCTGAAGCAGGGCATTCTGGCAGCCAAGTGGCTTGACCTTTATTAGTGAGCCTGATTACCCCCTCTCGGAACCACAGAATTAGAAATCGCCAGCTCATATACAGTGCATAAAATATATGTAAAAATATACCCTTATACACCATTTTAATAAAAAATATCACAAAATTCTTCTAAGTCCCTCGGGAAGAGTGAAAGATGCGCACGTTCATTTTCAGAGCTGCTAGACCTTCCTATAAGAAGTTAGCCAAAAAGTAGCTTCGAAAAACGCTTAGGTTAAGTTTGAGAGTTGCTTCTAATGTACCAAAGCTGGACTTAGACATAATTTCACTCTCACAACATTATGGCTGGTTGGAGACAGTCCGAACCACAAGTACCGGGTCCATGGTTCTGGGCGTATACTGGGGGGACGGGGACGACTCCCATTAACCCCTGACTAAACCAGGGATACGCTTATCACAATGCCTTTCTGGTCTGTGCTGAAGCAGGGCATTCTGGCAGCCAAGTGGCTTGACCTTTATTAGTGATCCTTGTTACCCCCTCTCGGAACCACAGACTTAGAAATCGCCAGCTCATATACAGTGCATAAAATATATTTAAATATATACCCTAATACACCATTTTAATAAAAAATATCACAAAATTCTTCTAAGTCCCTCGGGAAGAGTGAAAGATGCGCACGTTCATTTTCAGAGCTGCTAGACCTTCCTATAAGAAGTTAGCCAAAAAGTAGCTTCGAAAAACGCTTAGGTTAAGTTTGAGAGTTGCTTCTAATGTACCAAAGCTGGACTTAGACATAATTTCACTCTCACAACATTATGGCTGGTTGGAGACAGTCCGAACCACAAGTACCGGGTCCATGGTTCTGGGCGTATACTGGGGGGACGGGGACGACTCCCATTAACCCCTGACTAAACCAGGGATACGCTTATCACAATGCCTTTCTGGTCTGTGCTGAAGCAGGGCATTCTGGCAGCCAAGTGGCTTGACCTTTATTAGTGATCCTGGTTACCCCCTCTCGGAACCACAGACTTAGAAATCGCCAGCTCATATACAGTGCATAAAATATATTTAAATATATACCCTAATACACCATTTTAATAAAAAATATCACAAAATTCTTCTAAGTCCCTCGGGAAGAGTGAAAGATGCGCACGTTCATTTTCAGAGCTGCTAGACCTTCCTATAAGAAGTTAGCCAAAAAGTAGCTTCGAAAAACGCTTAGGTTAAGTTTGAGAGTTGCTTCTAATGTACCAAAGCTGGACTTAGACATAATTTCACTCTCACAACATTATGGCTGGTTGGAGACAGTCCGAACCACAAGTACCGGGTCCATGGTTCTGGGCGTATACTGGGGGGACGGGGACGACTCCCATTAACCCCTGACTAAACCAGGGATACGCTTATCACAATGCCTTTCTGGTCTGTGCTGAAGCAGGGCATTCTGGCAGCCAAGTGGCTTGACCTTTATTAGTGATCCTGGTTACCCCCTCTCGGAACCACAGACTTAGAAATCGCCAGCTCATATACAGTGCATAAAATATATTTAAATATATACCCTAATACACCATTTTAATAAAAAATATCACAAAATTATTCTACAGTAAGTCCCTCGGGAAGAGTGAAAGATGCGCACGTTCATTTTCAGAGCTCCTAGGCCTTCCTATAAGAAGTTAGCCAAAAAGTAGCTTCGAAAAACGCTTAGGTTAAGTTTGAGAGTTGCTTCTAATGTACCAAAGCTGGACTTAGACATAATTTCACTCTCACAACATTATGGCTGGTTGGAGACAGTCCGAACCACAAGTACCGGGTCCATGGTTCTGGGCGTATACTGGGGGGACGGGGACGACTCCCATTAACCCCTGACTATACCGGGGATACGCTTATCACAATGCCTTTCTGGTCTGTGCTGAAGCAGGGCATTCTGGCAGCCAAGTGGCTTGACCTTTATTAGTGAGCCTGGTTACCCCCTCTCGGAACCACAGACTTAGAAATCGCCAGCTCATATACAGTGCATAAAATATATTTAAATATATACCCTAATACACCATTTTAATAAAAAATATCACAAAATTCTTCTAAGTCCCTCGCAAAGAGTGAAAGATGCGCACGTTCATTTTCAGAGCTCCTAGACGTTCCTATAAGAAGTTAGCCAAAAAGTAGCTTCGAAAAACGCTTAGGTTAAGTTTGAGAGTTGCTTCTAATGTACCAAAGCTGGACATAGACATAATTTCACTCTCACAACATTATGGCTGGTTGGAGACAGTCCGAACCACAAGTACCGGGTCCATGGTTCTGGGCGTATACTGGGGGGACGGGGACGACTCCCATTAACCCCTGACTATACTGGGGATACGCTTATCACAATGCCTTTCTGGTCTGTGCTGAAGCAGGGCATTCTGGCAGCCAAGTGGCTTGACATTTATTAGTGATCCTGGTTACCCCCTCTCGGAACCACAGACTTAGAAATCGCCAGCTCATATACAGTGCATAAAATATATTTAAATATATACCCTAATACACCATTTTAATAAAAAATATCACAAAATTATTCTACAGTAAGTCCCTCGGGAAGAGTGAAAGATGCGCACGTTCATTTTCAGAGCTCCTAGACGTTCCTATAAGAAGTTAGCCAAAAAGTAGCTTCGAAAAATGCTTAGGTTAAGTTTGAGAGATGCTTCTAATGTACCAAAGCTGGACTTAGACATAATTTCACTCTCACAACATTATGGCTGGTTGGAGACAGTCCGAACCACAAGTACCGGGTCCATGGTTCTGGGCGTATACTGGGGGGACGGGGACGACTCCCATTAACCCCTGACTAAACCAGGGATACGCTTATCACAATGCCTTTCTGGTCTGTGCTGAAGCAGGGCATTCTGGCAGCCAAGTGGCTTGACCTTTATTAGTGATCCTGGTTACCCCCTCTCGGAACCACAGACTTAGAAATCGCCAGCTCATATACAGTGCATAAAATATATTTAAATATATACCCTAATACACCATTTTAATAAAAAATATCACAAAATTATTCTACAGTAAGTCCCTCGGGAAGAGTGAAAGATGCGCACGTTCATTTTCAGAGCTCCTAGACCTTCCTATAAGAAGTTAGCCAAAAAGTAGCTTCGAAAAACGCTTAGGTTAAGTTTGAGAGTTGCTTCTAATGTACCAAAGCTGGACTTAGACATAATTTCACTCTCACAACATTATGGCTGGTTGGAGACAGTCCGAACCACAAGTACCGGGTCCATGGTTCTGGGCGTATACTGGGGGGACGGGGACGACTCCCATTAACCCCTGACTAAACCAGGGATACGCTTATCACAATGCCTTTCTGGTCTGTGCTGAAGCAGGGCATTCTGGCAGCCAAGTGGCTTGACCTTTATTAGTGATCCTGGTTACCCCCTCTCGGAACCACAGACTTAGAAATCGCCAGCTCATATACAGTGCATAAAATATATTTAAATATATACCCTAATACACCATTTTAATAAAAAATATCACAAAATTATTCTACAGTAAGTCCCTCGGGAAGAGTGAAAGATGCGCACGTTCATTTTCAGAGCTCCTAGACCTTCCTATAAGAAGTTAGCCAAAAAGTAGCTTCGAAAAACGCTTAGGTTAAGTTTGAGAGTTGCTTCTAATGTACCAAAGCTGGACTTAGACATAATTTCACTCTCACAACATTATGGCTGGTTGGAGACAGTCCGAACCACAAGTACCGGGTCCATGGTTCTGGGCGTATACTGGGGGGACGGGGACGACTCCCATTAACCCCTGACTATACCGGGGATACGCTTATCACAATGCCTTTCTGGTCTGTGCTGAAGCAGGGCATTCTGGCAGCCAAGTGGCTTGACCTTTATTAGTGAGCCTGGTTACCCCCTCTCGGAACCACAGACTTAGAAATCGCCAGCTCATATACAGTGCATAAAATATATTTAAATATATACCCTAATACACCATTTTAATAAAAAATATCACAAAATTCTTCTAAGTCCCTCGCAAAGATTGAAAGATGCGCACGTTCATTTTCAGAGCTCCTAGACGTTCCTATAAGAAGTTAGCCAAAAAGTAGCTTCGAAAAACGCTTAGGTTAAGTTTGAGAGTTGCTTCTAATGTACCAAAGCTGGACATAGACATAATTTCACTCTCACAACATTATGGCTGGTTGGAGACAGTCCGAACCACAAGTACCGGGTCCATGGTTCTGGGCGTATACTGGGGGGACGGGGACGACTCCCATTAACCCCTGACTATACTGGGGATACGCTTATCACAATGCCTTTCTGGTCTGTGCTGAAGCAGGGCATTCTGGCAGCCAAGTGGCTTGACATTTATTAGTGATCCTGGTTACCCCCTCTCGGAACCACAGACTTAGAAATCGCCAGCTCATATACAGTGCATAAAATATATTTAAATATATACCCTAATACACCATTTTAATAAAAAATATCACAAAATTATTCTACAGTAAGTCCCTCGGGAAGAGTGAAAGATGCGCACGTTCATTTTCAGAGCTCCTAGACGTTCCTATAAGAAGTTAGCCAAAAAGTAGCTTCGAAAAATGCTTAGGTTAAGTTTGAGAGATGCTTCTAATGTACCAAAGCTGGACTTAGACATAATTTCACTCTCACAACATTATGGCTGGTTGGAGACAGTCCGAACCACAAGTACCGGGTCAATGGTTCTGGGCGTATACTGGGGGGACGGGGACGACTCCCATTAACCCCTGACTAAACCAGGGATACGCTTATCACAATGCCTTTCTGGTCTGTGCTGAAGCAGGGCATTCTGGCAGCCAAGTGGCTTGACCTTTATTAGTGATCCTGGTTACCCCCTCTCGGAACCACAGACTTAGAAATCGCCAGCTCATATACAGTGCATAAAATATATTTAAATATATACCCTAATACACCATTTTAATAAAAAATATCACAAAATTATTCTACAGTAAGTCCCTCGGGAAGAGTGAAAGATGCGCACGTTCATTTTCAGAGCTCCTAGACCTTCCTATAAGAAGTTAGCCAAAAAGTAGCTTCGAAAAACGCTTAGGTTAAGTTTGAGAGTTGCTTCTAATGTACCAAAGCTGGACTTAGACATAATTTCACTCTCACAACATTATGGCTGGTTGGAGACAGTCCGAACCACAAGTACCGGGTCCATGGTTCTGGGCGTATACTGGGGGGACGGGGACGACTCCCATTAACCCCTGACTATACCGGGGATACGCTTATCACAATGCCTTTCTGGTCTGTGCTGAAGCAGGGCATTCTGGCAGCCAAGTGGCTTGACCTTTATTAGTGAGCCTGGTTACCCCCTCTCGGAACCACAGACTTAGAAATCGCCAGCTCATATACAGTGCATAAAATATATTTAAATATATACCCTAATACACCATTTTAATAAAAAATATCACAAAATTCTTCTAAGTCCCTCGCAAAGAGTGAAAGATGCGCACGTTCATTTTCAGAGCTCCTAGACGTTCCTATAAGAAGTTAGCCAAAAAGTAGCTTCGAAAAACGCTTAGGTTAAGTTTGAGAGTTGCTTCTAATGTACCAAAGCTGGACATAGACATAATTTCACTCTCACAACATTATGGCTGGTTGGAGACAGTCCGAACCACAAGTACCGGGTCCATGGTTCTGGGCGTATACTGGGGGGACGGGGACGACTCCCATTAACCCCTGACTATACTGGGGATACGCTTATCACAATGCCTTTCTGGTCTGTGCTGAAGCAGGGCATTCTGGCAGCCAAGTGGCTTGACATTTATTAGTGATCCTGGTTACCCCCTCTCGGAACCACAGACTTAGAAATCGCCAGCTCATATACAGTGCATAAAATATATTTAAATATATACCCTAATACACCATTTTAATAAAAAATATCACAAAATTATTCTACAGTAAGTCCCTCGGGAAGAGTGAAAGATGCGCACGTTCATTTTCAGAGCTCCTAGACGTTCCTATAAGAAGTTAGCCAAAAAGTAGCTTCGAAAAATGCTTAGGTTAAGTTTGAGAGATGCTTCTAATGTACCAAAGCTGGACTTAGACATAATTTCACTCTCACAACATTATGGCTGGTTGGAGACAGTCCGAACCACAAGTACCGGGTCCATGGTTCTGGGCGTATACTGGGGGGACGGGGACGACTCCCATTAACCCCTGACTAAACCAGGGATACGCTTATCACAATGCCTTTCTGGTCTGTGCTGAAGCAGGGCATTCTGGCAGCCAAGTGGCTTGACCTTTATTAGTGATCCTGGTTACCCCCTCTCGGAACCACAGACTTAGAAATCGCCAGCTCATATACAGTGCATAAAATATATTTAAATATATACCCTAATACACCATTTTAATAAAAAATATCACAAAATTATTCTACAGTAAGTCCCTCGGGAAGAGTGAAAGATGCGCACGTTCATTTTCAGAGCTCCTAGACCTTCCTATAAGAAGTTAGCCAAAAAGTAGCTTCGAAAAACGCTTAGGTTAAGTTTGAGAGTTGCTTCTAATGTACCAAAGCTGGACTTAGACATAATTTCACTCTCACAACATTATGGCTGGTTGGAGACAGTCCGAACCACAAGTACCGGGTCCATGGTTCAGGGCGTATACTGGGGGGACGGGGACGACTCCCATTAACCCCTGACTATACCGGGGATACGCTTATCACAATGCCTTTCTGGTCTGTGCTGAAGCAGGGCATTCTGGCAGCCAAGTGGCTTGACCTTTATTAGTGATCCTGGTTACCCCCTCTCGGAACCACAGACTTCGAAATCGCCAGCTCATATACAGTGCATAAAATATATTTAAATATATACCCTAATACACCATTTTAATAAAAAATATCACAAAATTCTTCTAAGTCCCTCGGAAAGAGTGAAAGATGCGCACGTTCATTTTCAGAACTGCTAGACGTTCCTATAAGAAGTTAGCCAAAAAGTAGCTTCGAAAAACGCTTAGGTTAAGTTTGAGAGTTGCTTCTAATGTACCAAAGCTGGACTTAGACATAATTTCACTCTCACAACATTATGGCTGGTTGGAGACAGTCCGAACCACAAGTACCGGGTCCATGGTTCTGGGCGTATACTGGGGGGACGGGGACGACTCCCATTAACCCCTGACTATACCGGGGATACGCTTATCACAATGCCTTTCTGGTCTGTGCTGAAGCAGGCCATTCTGGCAGCCAAGTGGCTTGACCTTTATTAGTGAGCCTGATTACCCCCTCTCGGAACCACAGAATTAGAAATCGCCAGCTCATATACAGTGCATAAAATATATTTAAATATATACCCTTATACACCATTTTAATAAAAAATATCACAAAATTCTTCTAAGTCCCTCGGGAAGAGTGAAAGATGCGCACGTTCATTTTCAGAGCTGCTAGACCTTCCTATAAGAAGTTAGCCAAAAAGTAGCTTCGAAAAACGCTTAGGTTAAGTTTGAGAGTTGCTTCTAATGTACCAAAGCTGGACTTAGACATAATTTCACTCTCACAACATTATGGCTGGTTGGAGACAGTCCGAACCACAAGTACCGGGTCCATGGTTCTGGGCGTATACTGGGGGGACGGGGACGACTCCCATTAACCCCTGACTAAACCAGGGATACGCTTATCACAATGCCTTTCTGGTCTGTGCTGAAGCAGGGCATTCTGGCAGCCAAGTGGCTTGACCTTTATTAGTGATCCTTGTTACCCCCTCTCGGAACCACAGACTTAGAAATCGCCAGCTCATATACAGTGCATAAAATATATTTAAATATATACCCTAATACACCATTTTAATAAAAAATATCACAAAATTCTTCTAAGTCCCTCGGGAAGAGTGAAAGATGCGCACGTTCATTTTCAGAGCTGCTAGACCTTCCTATAAGAAGTTAGCCAAAAAGTAGCTTCGAAAAACGCTTAGGTTAAGTTTGAGAGTTGCTTCTAATGTACCAAAGCTGGACTTAGACATAATTTCACTCTCACAACATTATGGCTGGTTGGAGACAGTCCGAACCACAAGTACCGGGTCCATGGTTCTGGGCGTATACTGGGGGGACGGGGACGACTCCCATTAACCCCTGACTAAACCAGGGATACGCTTATCACAATGCCTTTCTGGTCTGTGCTGAAGCAGGGCATTCTGGCAGCCAAGTGGCTTGACCTTTATTAGTGATCCTGGTTACCCCCTCTCGGAACCACAGACTTAGAAATCGCCAGCTCATATACAGTGCATAAAATATATTTAAATATATACCCTAATACACCATTTTAATAAAAAATATCACAAAATTATTCTACAGTAAGTCCCTCGGGAAGAGTGAAAGATGCGCACGTTCATTTTCAGAGCTCCTAGACCTTCCTATAAGAAGTTAGCCAAAAAGTAGCTTCGAAAAACGCTTAGGTTAAGTTTGAGAGTTGCTTCTAATGTACCAAAGCTGGACTTAGACATAATTTCACTCTCACAACATTATGGCTGGTTGGAGACAGTCCGAACCACAAGTACCGGGTCCATGGTTCTGGGCGTATACTGGGGGGACGGGGACGACTCCCATTAACCCCTGACTATACCGGGGATACGCTTATCACAATGCCTTTCTGGTCTGTGCTGAAGCAGGGCATTCTGGCAGCCAAGTGGCTTGACATTTATTAGTGAGCCTGGTTACCCCCTCTCGGAACCACAGACTTCGAAATCGCCAGCTCATATACAGTGCATAAAATATATTTAAATATATACCCTAATACACCATTTTAATAAAAAATATCACAAAATTCTTCTAAGTCCCTCGGAAAGAGTGAAAGATGCGCACGTTCATTTTCAGAACTCCTAGACGTTCCTATAAGAAGTTAGCCAAAAAGTAGCTTCGAAAAACGCTTAGGTTAAGTTTGAGAGTTGCTTCTAATGTACCAAAGCTGGACTTAGACATAATTTCACTCTCACAACATTATGGCTGGTTGGAGACAGTCCGAACCACAAGTACCGGGTCCATGGTTCTGGGCGTATACTGGGGGGACGGGGACGACTCCCATTAACCCCTGACTATACCGGGGATACGCTTATCACAATGCCTTTCTGGTCTGTGCTGAAGCAGGCCATTCTGGCAGCCAAGTGGCTTGACCTTTATTAGTGAGCCTGATTACCCCCTCTCGGAACCACAGAATTAGAAATCGCCAGCTCATATACAGTGCATAAAATATATTTAAATATATACCCTTATACACCATTTTAATAAAAAATATCACAAAATTCTTCTAAGTCCCTCGGGAAGAGTGAAAGATGCGCACGTTCATTTTCAGAGCTGCTAGACCTTCCTATAAGAAGTTAGCCAAAAAGTAGCTTCGAAAAACGCTTAGGTTAAGTTTGAGAGTTGCTTCTAATGTACCAAAGCTGGACTTAGACATAATTTCACTCTCACAACATTATGGCTGGTTGGAGACAGTCCGAACCACAAGTACCGGGTCCATGGTTCTGGGCGTATACTGGGGGGACGGGGACGACTCCCATTAACCCCTGACTAAACCAGGGATACGCTTATCACAATGCCTTTCTGGTCTGTGCTGAAGCAGGGCATTCTGGCAGCCAAGTGGCTTGACCTTTATTAGTGATCCTGGTTACCCCCTCTCGGAACCACAGACTTAGAAATCGCCAGCTCATATACAGTGCATAAAATATATTTAAATATATACCCTAATACACCATTTTAATAAAAAATATCACAAAATTATTCTACAGTAAGTCCCTCGGGAAGAGTGAAAGATGCGCACGTTCATTTTCAGAGCTCCTAGACCTTCCTATAAGAAGTTAGCCAAAAAGTAGCTTCGAAAAACGCTTAGGTTAAGTTTGAGAGTTGCTTCTAATGTACCAAAGCTGGACTTAGACATAATTTCACTCTCACAACATTATGGCTGGTTGGAGACAGTCCGAACCACAAGTACCGGGTCCATGGTTCTGGGCGTATACTGGGGGGACGGGGACGACTCCCATTAACCCCTGACTAAACCAGGGATACGCTTATCACAATGCCTTTCTGGTCTGTGCTGAAGCAGGGCATTCTGGCAGCCAAGTGGCTTGACCTTTATTAGTGATCCTGGTTACCCCCTCTCGGAACCACAGACTTAGAAATCGCCAGCTCATATACAGTGCATAAAATATATTTAAATATATACCCTAATACACCATTTTAATAAAAAATATCACAAAATTATTCTACAGTAAGTCCCTCGGGAAGAGTGAAAGATGCGCACGTTCATTTTCAGAGCTCCTAGACCTTCCTATAAGAAGTTAGCCAAAAAGTAGCTTCGAAAAACGCTTAGGTTAAGTTTGAGAGTTGCTTCTAATGTACCAAAGCTGGACTTAGACATAATTTCACTCTCACAACATTATGGCTGGTTGGAGACAGTCCGAACCACAAGTACCGGGTCCATGGTTCTGGGCGTATACTGGGGGGACGGGGACGACTCCCATTAACCCCTGACTATACCGGGGATACGCTTATCACAATGCCTTTCTGGTCTGTGCTGAAGCAGGGCATTCTGGCAGCCAAGTGGCTTGACCTTTATTAGTGAGCCTGGTTACCCCCTCTCGGAACCACAGACTTAGAAATCGCCAGCTCATATACAGTGCATAAAATATATTTAAATATATACCCTAATACACCATTTTAATAAAAAATATCACAAAATTCTTCTAAGTCCCTCGCAAAGAGTGAAAGATGCGCACGTTCATTTTCAGAGCTCCTAGACGTTCCTATAAGAAGTTAGCCAAAAAGTAGCTTCGAAAAATGCTTAGGTTAAGTTTGAGAGATGCTTCTAATGTACCAAAGCTGGACTTAGACATAATTTCACTCTCACAACATTATGGCTGGTTGGAGACAGTCCGAACCACAAGTACCGGGTCCATGGTTCTGGGCGTATACTGGGGGGACGGGGACGACTCCCATTAACCCCTGACTAAACCAGGGATACGCTTATCACAATGCCTTTCTGGTCTGTGCTGAAGCAGGGCATTCTGGCAGCCAAGTGGCTTGACCTTTATTAGTGATCCTGGTTACCCCCTCTCGGAACCACAGACTTAGAAATCGCCAGCTCATATACAGTGCATAAAATATATTTAAATATATACCCTAATACACCATTTTAATAAAAAATATCACAAAATTATTCTACAGTAAGTCCCTCGGGAAGAGTGAAAGATGCGCACGTTCATTTTCAGAGCTCCTAGACCTTCCTATAAGAAGTTAGCCAAAAAGTAGCTTCGAAAAACGCTTAGGTTAAGTTTGAGAGTTGCTTCTAATGTACCAAAGCTGGACTTAGACATAATTTCACTCTCACAACATTATGGCTGGTTGGAGACAGTCCGAACCACAAGTACCGGGTCCATGGTTCTGGGCGTATACTGGGGGGACGGGGACGACTCCCATTAACCCCTGACTAAACCAGGGATACGCTTATCACAATGCCTTTCTGGTCTGTGCTGAAGCAGGGCATTCTGGCAGCCAAGTGGCTTGACCTTTATTAGTGATCCTGGTTACCCCCTCTCGGAACCACAGACTTAGAAATCGCCAGCTCATATACAGTGCATAAAATATATTTAAATATATACCCTAATACACCATTTTAATAAAAAATATCACAAAATTATTCTACAGTAAGTCCCTCGGGAAGAGTGAAAGATGCGCACGTTCATTTTCAGAGCTCCTAGACGTTCCTATAAGAAGTTAGCCAAAAAGTAGCTTCGAAAAATGCTTAGGTTAAGTTTGAGAGATGCTTCTAATGTACCAAAGCTGGACTTAGACATAATTTCACTCTCACAACATTATGGCTGGTTGGAGACAGTCCGAACCACAAGTACCGGGTCCATGGTTCTGGGCGTATACTGGGGGGACGGGGACGACTCCCATTAACCCCTGACTAAACCGGGGATACGCTTATCACAATGCCTTTCTGGTCTGTGCTGAAGCAGGGCATTCTGGCAGCCAAGTGGCTTGACATTTATTAGTGATCCTGGTTACCCCCTCTCGGAACCACAGACTTAGAAATCGCCAGCTCATATACAGTGCATAAAATATATTTAAATATATACCCTAATACACCATTTTAATAAAAAATATCACAAAATTATTCTACAGTAAGTCCCTCGGGAAGAGTGAAAGATGCGCACGTTCATTTTCAGAGCTCCTAGACCTTCCTATAAGAAGTTAGCCAAAAAGTAGCTTCGAAAAACGCTTAGGTTAAGTTTGAGAGTTGCTTCTAATGTACCAAAGCTGGACTTAGACATAATTTCACTCTCACAACATTATGGCTGGTTGGAGACAGTCCGAACCACAAGTACCGGGTCCATGGTTCTGGGCGTATACTGGGGGGACGGGGACGACTCCCATTAACCCCTGACTATACCGGGGATACGCTTATCACAATGCCTTTCTGGTCTGTGCTGAAGCAGGGCATTCTGGCAGCCAAGTGGCTTGACCTTTATTAGTGAGCCTGGTTACCCCCTCTCGGAACCACAGACTTAGAAATCGCCAGCTCATATACAGTGCATAAAATATATTTAAATATATACCCTAATACACCATTTTAATAAAAAATATCACAAAATTCTTCTAAGTCCCTCGCAAAGAGTGAAAGATGCGCACGTTCATTTTCAGAGCTCCTAGACGTTCCTATAAGAAGTTAGCCAAAAAGTAGCTTCGAAAAACGCTTAGGTTAAGTTTGAGAGTTGCTTCTAATGTACCAAAGCTGGACATAGACATAATTTCACTCTCACAACATTATGGCTGGTTGGAGACAGTCCGAACCACAAGTACCGGGTCCATGGTTCTGGGCGTATACTGGGGGGACGGGGACGACTCCCATTAACCCCTGACTATACTGGGGATACGCTTATCACAATGCCTTTCTGGTCTGTGCTGAAGCAGGGCATTCTGGCAGCCAAGTGGCTTGACATTTATTAGTGATCCTGGTTACCCCCTCTCGGAACCACAGACTTAGAAATCGCCAGCTCATATACAGTGCATAAAATATATTTAAATATATACCCTAATACACCATTTTAATAAAAAATATCACAAAATTATTCTACAGTAAGTCCCTCGGGAAGAGTGAAAGATGCGCACGTTCATTTTCAGAGCTCCTAGACGTTCCTATAAGAAGTTAGCCAAAAAGTAGCTTCGAAAAATGCTTAGGTTAAGTTTGAGAGATGCTTCTAATGTACCAAAGCTGGACTTAGACATAATTTCACTCTCACAACATTATGGCTGGTTGGAGACAGTCCGAACCACAAGTACCGGGTCCATGGTTCTGGGCGTATACTGGGGGGACGGGGACGACTCCCATTAACCCCTGACTAAACCAGGGATACGCTTATCACAATGCCTTTCTGGTCTGTGCTGAAGCAGGGCATTCTGGCAGCCAAGTGGCTTGACCTTTATTAGTGATCCTGGTTACCCCCTCTCGGAACCACAGACTTAGAAATCGCCAGCTCATATACAGTGCATAAAATATATTTAAATATATACCCTAATACACCATTTTAATAAAAAATATCACAAAATTATTCTACAGTAAGTCCCTCGGGAAGAGTGAAAGATGCGCACGTTCATTTTCAGAGCTCCTAGACCTTCCTATAAGAAGTTAGCCAAAAAGTAGCTTCGAAAAACGCTTAGGTTAAGTTTGAGAGTTGCTTCTAATGTACCAAAGCTGGACTTAGACATAATTTCACTCTCACAACATTATGGCTGGTTGGAGACAGTCCGAACCACAAGTACCGGGTCCATGGTTCAGGGCGTATACTGGGGGGACGGGGACGACTCCCATTAACCCCTGACTATACCGGGGATACGCTTATCACAATGCCTTTCTGGTCTGTGCTGAAGCAGGGCATTCTGGCAGCCAAGTGGCTTGACCTTTATTAGTGATCCTGGTTACCCCCTCTCGGAACCACAGACTTCGAAATCGCCAGCTCATATACAGTGCATAAAATATATTTAAATATATACCCTAATACACCATTTTAATAAAAAATATCACAAAATTCTTCTAAGTCCCTCGGAAAGAGTGAAAGATGCGCACGTTCATTTTCAGAACTCCTAGACGTTCCTATAAGAAGTTAGCCAAAAAGTAGCTTCGAAAAACGCTTAGGTTAAGTTTGAGAGTTGCTTCTAATGTACCAAAGCTGGACTTAGACATAATTTCACTCTCACAACATTATGGCTGGTTGGAGACAGTCCGAACCACAAGTACCGGGTCCATGGTTCTGGGCGTATACTGGGGGGACGGGGACGACTCCCATTAACCCCTGACTATACCGGGGATACGCTTATCACAATGCCTTTCTGGTCTGTGCTGAAGCAGGCCATTCTGGCAGCCAAGTGGCTTGACCTTTATTAGTGAGCCTGATTACCCCCTCTCGGAACCACAGAATTAGAAATCGCCAGCTCATATACAGTGCATAAAATATATTTAAATATATACCCTTATACACCATTTTAATAAAAAATATCACAAAATTCTTCTAAGTCCCTCGGGAAGAGTGAAAGATGCGCACGTTCATTTTCAGAGCTGCTAGACCTTCCTATAAGAAGTTAGCCAAAAAGTAGCTTCGAAAAACGCTTAGGTTAAGTTTGAGAGTTGCTTCTAATGTACCAAAGCTGGACTTAGACATAATTTCACTCTCACAACATTATGGCTGGTTGGAGACAGTCCGAACCACAAGTACCGGGTCCATGGTTCTGGGCGTATACTGGGGGGACGGGGACGACTCCCATTAACCCCTGACTAAACCAGGGATACGCTTATCACAATGCCTTTCTGGTCTGTGCTGAAGCAGGGCATTCTGGCAGCCAAGTGGCTTGACCTTTATTAGTGATCCTTGTTACCCCCTCTCGGAACCACAGACTTAGAAATCGCCAGCTCATATACAGTGCATAAAATATATTTAAATATATACCCTAATACACCATTTTAATAAAAAATATCACAAAATTCTTCTAAGTCCCTCGGGAAGAGTGAAAGATGCGCACGTTCATTTTCAGAGCTGCTAGACCTTCCTATAAGAAGTTAGCCAAAAAGTAGCTTCGAAAAACGCTTAGGTTAAGTTTGAGAGTTGCTTCTAATGTACCAAAGCTGGACTTAGACATAATTTCACTCTCACAACATTATGGCTGGTTGGAGACAGTCCGAACCACAAGTACCGGGTCCATGGTTCTGGGCGTATACTGGGGGGACGGGGACGACTCCCATTAACCCCTGACTAAACCAGGGATACGCTTATCACAATGCCTTTCTGGTCTGTGCTGAAGCAGGGCATTCTGGCAGCCAAGTGGCTTGACCTTTATTAGTGATCCTGGTTACCCCCTCTCGGAACCACAGACTTAGAAATCGCCAGCTCATATACAGTGCATAAAATATATTTAAATATATACCCTAATACACCATTTTAATAAAAAATATCACAAAATTATTCTACAGTAAGTCCCTCGGGAAGAGTGAAAGATGCGCACGTTCATTTTCAGAGCTCCTAGACCTTCCTATAAGAAGTTAGCCAAAAAGTAGCTTCGAAAAACGCTTAGGTTAAGTTTGAGAGTTGCTTCTAATGTACCAAAGCTGGACTTAGACATAATTTCACTCTCACAACATTATGGCTGGTTGGAGACAGTCCGAACCACAAGTACCGGGTCCATGGTTCTGGGCGTATACTGGGGGGACGGGGACGACTCCCATTAACCCCTGACTATACCGGGGATACGCTTATCACAATGCCTTTCTGGTCTGTGCTGAAGCAGGGCATTCTGGCAGCCAAGTGGCTTGACCTTTATTAGTGATCCTGGTTACCCCCTCTCGGAACCACAGACTTAGAAATCGCCAGCTCATATACAGTGCATAAAATATATTTAAATATATACCCTAATACACCATTTTAATAAAAAATATCACAAAATTATTCTACAGTAAGTCCCTCGGGAAGAGTGAAAGATGCGCACGTTCATTTTCAGAGCTCCTAGACCTTCCTATAAGAAGTTAGCCAAAAAGTAGCTTCGAAAAACGCTTAGGTTAAGTTTGAGAGTTGCTTCTAATGTACCAAAGCTGGACTTAGACATAATTTCACTCTCACAACATTATGGCTGGTTGGAGACAGTCCGAACCACAAGTACCGGGTCCATGGTTCAGGGCGTATACTGGGGGGACGGGGACGACTCCCATTAACCCCTGACTATACCGGGGATACGCTTATCACAATGCCTTTCTGGTCTGTGCTGAAGCAGGGCATTCTGGCAGCCAAGTGGCTTGACATTTATTAGTGATCCTGGTTACCCCCTCTCGGAACCACAGACTTAGAAATCGCCAGCTCATATACAGTGCATAAAATATATTTAAATATATACCCTAATACACCATTTTAATAAAAAATATCACAAAATTATTCTACAGTAAGTCCCTCGGGAAGAGTGAAAGATGCGCACGTTCATTTTCAGAGCTCCTAGACGTTCCTATAAGAAGTTAGCCAAAAAGTAGCTTCGAAAAATGCTTAGGTTAAGTTTGAGAGATGCTTCTAATGTACCAAAGCTGGACTTAGACATAATTTCACTCTCACAACATTATGGCTGGTTGGAGACAGTCCGAACCACAAGTACCGGGTCCATGGTTCTGGGCGTATACTGGGGGGACGGGGACGTCTCCCATTAACCCCTGACTAAACCAGGGATACGCTTATCACAATGCCTTTCTGGTCTGTGCTGAAGCAGGGCATTCTGGCAGCCAAGTGGCTTGACCTTTATTAGTGATCCTGGTTACCCCCTCTCGGAACCACAGACTTAGAAATCGCCAGCTCATATACAGTGCATAAAATATATTTAAATATATACCCTAATACACCATTTTAATAAAAAATATCACAAAATTATTCTACAGTAAGTCCCTCGGGAAGAGTGAAAGATGCGCACGTTCATTTTCAGAGCTCCTAGACCTTCCTATAAGAAGTTAGCCAAAAAGTAGCTTCGAAAAACGCTTAGGTTAAGTTTGAGAGTTGCTTCTAATGTACCAAAGCTGGACTTAGACATAATTTCACTCTCACAACATTATGGCTGGTTGGAGACAGTCCGAACCACAAGTACCGGGTCCATGGTTCTGGGCGTATACTGGGGGGACGGGGACGACTCCCATTAACCCCTGACTATACCGGGGATACGCTTATCACAATGCCTTTCTGGTCTGTGCTGAAGCAGGGCATTCTGGCAGCCAAGTGGCTTGACCTTTATTAGTGAGCCTGATTACCCCCTCTCGGAACCACAGAATTAGAAATCGCCAGCTCATATACAGTGCATAAAATATATGTAAAAATATACCCTTATACACCATTTTAATAAAAAATATCACAAAATTCTTCTAAGTCCCTCGGGAAGAGTGAAAGATGCGCACGTTCATTTTCAGAGCTGCTAGACCTTCCTATAAGAAGTTAGCCAAAAAGTAGCTTCGAAAAACGCTTAGGTTAAGTTTGAGAGTTGCTTCTAATGTACCAAAGCTGGACTTAGACATAATTTCACTCTCACAACATTATGGCTGGTTGGAGACAGTCCGAACCACAAGTACCGGGTCCATGGTTCTGGGCGTATACTGGGGGGACGGGGACGACTCCCATTAACCCCTGACTAAACCAGGGATACGCTTATCACAATGCCTTTCTGGTCTGTGCTGAAGCAGGGCATTCTGGCAGCCAAGTGGCTTGACCTTTATTAGTGATCCTTGTTACCCCCTCTCGGAACCACAGACTTAGAAATCGCCAGCTCATATACAGTGCATAAAATATATTTAAATATATACCCTAATACACCATTTTAATAAAAAATATCACAAAATTCTTCTAAGTCCCTCGGGAAGAGTGAAAGATGCGCACGTTCATTTTCAGAGCTGCTAGACCTTCCTATAAGAAGTTAGCCAAAAAGTAGCTTCGAAAAACGCTTAGGTTAAGTTTGAGAGTTGCTTCTAATGTACCAAAGCTGGACTTAGACATAATTTCACTCTCACAACATTATGGCTGGTTGGAGACAGTCCGAACCACAAGTACCGGGTCCATGGTTCTGGGCGTATACTGGGGGGACGGGGACGACTCCCATTAACCCCTGACTAAACCAGGGATACGCTTATCACAATGCCTTTCTGGTCTGTGCTGAAGCAGGGCATTCTGGCAGCCAAGTGGCTTGACCTTTATTAGTGATCCTGGTTACCCCCTCTCGGAACCACAGACTTAGAAATCGCCAGCTCATATACAGTGCATAAAATATATTTAAATATATACCCTAATACACCATTTTAATAAAAAATATCACAAAATTCTTCTAAGTCCCTCGGGAAGAGTGAAAGATGCGCACGTTCATTTTCAGAGCTGCTAGACCTTCCTATAAGAAGTTAGCCAAAAAGTAGCTTCGAAAAACGCTTAGGTTAAGTTTGAGAGTTGCTTCTAATGTACCAAAGCTGGACTTAGACATAATTTCACTCTCACAACATTATGGCTGGTTGGAGACAGTCCGAACCACAAGTACCGGGTCCATGGTTCTGGGCGTATACTGGGGGGACGGGGACGACTCCCATTAACCCCTGACTAAACCAGGGATACGCTTATCACAATGCCTTTCTGGTCTGTGCTGAAGCAGGGCATTCTGGCAGCCAAGTGGCTTGACCTTTATTAGTGATCCTGGTTACCCCCTCTCGGAACCACAGACTTAGAAATCGCCAGCTCATATACAGTGCATAAAATATATTTAAATATATACCCTAATACACCATTTTAATAAAAAATATCACAAAATTATTCTACAGTAAGTCCCTCGGGAAGAGTGAAAGATGCGCACGTTCATTTTCAGAGCTCCTAGGCCTTCCTATAAGAAGTTAGCCAAAAAGTAGCTTCGAAAAACGCTTAGGTTAAGTTTGAGAGTTGCTTCTAATGTACCAAAGCTGGACTTAGACATAATTTCACTCTCACAACATTATGGCTGGTTGGAGACAGTCCGAACCACAAGTACCGGGTCCATGGTTCTGGGCGTATACTGGGGGGACGGGGACGACTCCCATTAACCCCTGACTATACCGGGGATACGCTTATCACAATGCCTTTCTGGTCTGTGCTGAAGCAGGGCATTCTGGCAGCCAAGTGGCTTGACCTTTATTAGTGAGCCTGGTTACCCCCTCTCGGAACCACAGACTTAGAAATCGCCAGCTCATATACAGTGCATAAAATATATTTAAATATATACCCTAATACACCATTTTAATAAAAAATATCACAAAATTCTTCTAAGTCCCTCGCAAAGAGTGAAAGATGCGCACGTTCATTTTCAGAGCTCCTAGACGTTCCTATAAGAAGTTAGCCAAAAAGTAGCTTCGAAAAACGCTTAGGTTAAGTTTGAGAGTTGCTTCTAATGTACCAAAGCTGGACATAGACATAATTTCACTCTCACAACATTATGGCTGGTTGGAGACAGTCCGAACCACAAGTACCGGGTCCATGGTTCTGGGCGTATACTGGGGGGACGGGGACGACTCCCATTAACCCCTGACTATACTGGGGATACGCTTATCACAATGCCTTTCTGGTCTGTGCTGAAGCAGGGCATTCTGGCAGCCAAGTGGCTTGACATTTATTAGTGATCCTGGTTACCCCCTCTCGGAACCACAGACTTAGAAATCGCCAGCTCATATACAGTGCATAAAATATATTTAAATATATACCCTAATACACCATTTTAATAAAAAATATCACAAAATTATTCTACAGTAAGTCCCTCGGGAAGAGTGAAAGATGCGCACGTTCATTTTCAGAGCTCCTAGACGTTCCTATAAGAAGTTAGCCAAAAAGTAGCTTCGAAAAATGCTTAGGTTAAGTTTGAGAGATGCTTCTAATGTACCAAAGCTGGACTTAGACATAATTTCACTCTCACAACATTATGGCTGGTTGGAGACAGTCCGAACCACAAGTACCGGGTCCATGGTTCTGGGCGTATACTGGGGGGACGGGGACGACTCCCATTAACCCCTGACTAAACCAGGGATACGCTTATCACAATGCCTTTCTGGTCTGTGCTGAAGCAGGGCATTCTGGCAGCCAAGTGGCTTGACCTTTATTAGTGATCCTGGTTACCCCCTCTCGGAACCACAGACTTAGAAATCGCCAGCTCATATACAGTGCATAAAATATATTTAAATATATACCCTAATACACCATTTTAATAAAAAATATCACAAAATTATTCTACAGTAAGTCCCTCGGGAAGAGTGAAAGATGCGCACGTTCATTTTCAGAGCTCCTAGACCTTCCTATAAGAAGTTAGCCAAAAAGTAGCTTCGAAAAACGCTTAGGTTAAGTTTGAGAGTTGCTTCTAATGTACCAAAGCTGGACTTAGACATAATTTCACTCTCACAACATTATGGCTGGTTGGAGACAGTCCGAACCACAAGTACCGGGTCCATGGTTCTGGGCGTATACTGGGGGGACGGGGACGACTCCCATTAACCCCTGACTAAACCAGGGATACGCTTATCACAATGCCTTTCTGGTCTGTGCTGAAGCAGGGCATTCTGGCAGCCAAGTGGCTTGACCTTTATTAGTGATCCTGGTTACCCCCTCTCGGAACCACAGACTTAGAAATCGCCAGCTCATATACAGTGCATAAAATATATTTAAATATATACCCTAATACACCATTTTAATAAAAAATATCACAAAATTATTCTACAGTAAGTCCCTCGGGAAGAGTGAAAGATGCGCACGTTCATTTTCAGAGCTCCTAGACCTTCCTATAAGAAGTTAGCCAAAAAGTAGCTTCGAAAAACGCTTAGGTTAAGTTTGAGAGTTGCTTCTAATGTACCAAAGCTGGACTTAGACATAATTTCACTCTCACAACATTATGGCTGGTTGGAGACAGTCCGAACCACAAGTACCGGGTCCATGGTTCTGGGCGTATACTGGGGGGACGGGGACGACTCCCATTAACCCCTGACTATACCGGGGATACGCTTATCACAATGCCTTTCTGGTCTGTGCTGAAGCAGGGCATTCTGGCAGCCAAGTGGCTTGACCTTTATTAGTGAGCCTGGTTACCCCCTCTCGGAACCACAGACTTAGAAATCGCCAGCTCATATACAGTGCATAAAATATATTTAAATATATACCCTAATACACCATTTTAATAAAAAATATCACAAAATTCTTCTAAGTCCCTCGCAAAGATTGAAAGATGCGCACGTTCATTTTCAGAGCTCCTAGACGTTCCTATAAGAAGTTAGCCAAAAAGTAGCTTCGAAAAACGCTTAGGTTAAGTTTGAGAGTTGCTTCTAATGTACCAAAGCTGGACATAGACATAATTTCACTCTCACAACATTATGGCTGGTTGGAGACAGTCCGAACCACAAGTACCGGGTCCATGGTTCTGGGCGTATACTGGGGGGACGGGGACGACTCCCATTAACCCCTGACTATACTGGGGATACGCTTATCACAATGCCTTTCTGGTCTGTGCTGAAGCAGGGCATTCTGGCAGCCAAGTGGCTTGACATTTATTAGTGATCCTGGTTACCCCCTCTCGGAACCACAGACTTAGAAATCGCCAGCTCATATACAGTGCATAAAATATATTTAAATATATACCCTAATACACCATTTTAATAAAAAATATCACAAAATTATTCTACAGTAAGTCCCTCGGGAAGAGTGAAAGATGCGCACGTTCATTTTCAGAGCTCCTAGACGTTCCTATAAGAAGTTAGCCAAAAAGTAGCTTCGAAAAATGCTTAGGTTAAGTTTGAGAGATGCTTCTAATGTACCAAAGCTGGACTTAGACATAATTTCACTCTCACAACATTATGGCTGGTTGGAGACAGTCCGAACCACAAGTACCGGGTCAATGGTTCTGGGCGTATACTGGGGGGACGGGGACGACTCCCATTAACCCCTGACTAAACCAGGGATACGCTTATCACAATGCCTTTCTGGTCTGTGCTGAAGCAGGGCATTCTGGCAGCCAAGTGGCTTGACCTTTATTAGTGATCCTGGTTACCCCCTCTCGGAACCACAGACTTAGAAATCGCCAGCTCATATACAGTGCATAAAATATATTTAAATATATACCCTAATACACCATTTTAATAAAAAATATCACAAAATTATTCTACAGTAAGTCCCTCGGGAAGAGTGAAAGATGCGCACGTTCATTTTCAGAGCTCCTAGACCTTCCTATAAGAAGTTAGCCAAAAAGTAGCTTCGAAAAACGCTTAGGTTAAGTTTGAGAGTTGCTTCTAATGTACCAAAGCTGGACTTAGACATAATTTCACTCTCACAACATTATGGCTGGTTGGAGACAGTCCGAACCACAAGTACCGGGTCCATGGTTCTGGGCGTATACTGGGGGGACGGGGACGACTCCCATTAACCCCTGACTATACCGGGGATACGCTTATCACAATGCCTTTCTGGTCTGTGCTGAAGCAGGGCATTCTGGCAGCCAAGTGGCTTGACCTTTATTAGTGAGCCTGGTTACCCCCTCTCGGAACCACAGACTTAGAAATCGCCAGCTCATATACAGTGCATAAAATATATTTAAATATATACCCTAATACACCATTTTAATAAAAAATATCACAAAATTCTTCTAAGTCCCTCGCAAAGAGTGAAAGATGCGCACGTTCATTTTCAGAGCTCCTAGACGTTCCTATAAGAAGTTAGCCAAAAAGTAGCTTCGAAAAACGCTTAGGTTAAGTTTGAGAGTTGCTTCTAATGTACCAAAGCTGGACATAGACATAATTTCACTCTCACAACATTATGGCTGGTTGGAGACAGTCCGAACCACAAGTACCGGGTCCATGGTTCTGGGCGTATACTGGGGGGACGGGGACGACTCCCATTAACCCCTGACTATACTGGGGATACGCTTATCACAATGCCTTTCTGGTCTGTGCTGAAGCAGGGCATTCTGGCAGCCAAGTGGCTTGACATTTATTAGTGATCCTGGTTACCCCCTCTCGGAACCACAGACTTAGAAATCGCCAGCTCATATACAGTGCATAAAATATATTTAAATATATACCCTAATACACCATTTTAATAAAAAATATCACAAAATTATTCTACAGTAAGTCCCTCGGGAAGAGTGAAAGATGCGCACGTTCATTTTCAGAGCTCCTAGACGTTCCTATAAGAAGTTAGCCAAAAAGTAGCTTCGAAAAATGCTTAGGTTAAGTTTGAGAGATGCTTCTAATGTACCAAAGCTGGACTTAGACATAATTTCACTCTCACAACATTATGGCTGGTTGGAGACAGTCCGAACCACAAGTACCGGGTCCATGGTTCTGGGCGTATACTGGGGGGACGGGGACGACTCCCATTAACCCCTGACTAAACCAGGGATACGCTTATCACAATGCCTTTCTGGTCTGTGCTGAAGCAGGGCATTCTGGCAGCCAAGTGGCTTGACCTTTATTAGTGATCCTGGTTACCCCCTCTCGGAACCACAGACTTAGAAATCGCCAGCTCATATACAGTGCATAAAATATATTTAAATATATACCCTAATACACCATTTTAATAAAAAATATCACAAAATTATTCTACAGTAAGTCCCTCGGGAAGAGTGAAAGATGCGCACGTTCATTTTCAGAGCTCCTAGACCTTCCTATAAGAAGTTAGCCAAAAAGTAGCTTCGAAAAACGCTTAGGTTAAGTTTGAGAGTTGCTTCTAATGTACCAAAGCTGGACTTAGACATAATTTCACTCTCACAACATTATGGCTGGTTGGAGACAGTCCGAACCACAAGTACCGGGTCCATGGTTCAGGGCGTATACTGGGGGGACGGGGACGACTCCCATTAACCCCTGACTATACCGGGGATACGCTTATCACAATGCCTTTCTGG
Source organism: Ascaphus truei (assembly GCF_040206685.1). Taxonomy (NCBI): domain Eukaryota; kingdom Metazoa; phylum Chordata; class Amphibia; order Anura; family Ascaphidae; genus Ascaphus; species Ascaphus truei. Next base: position 61,936 of record NW_027454428.1, on the reverse strand, counting down.
TCTGTGCTGAAGCAGGGCATTCTGGCAGCCAAGTGGCTTGACCTTTATTAGTGATCCTGGTTACCCCCTCTCGGAACCACAGACTTCGAAATCGCCAGCTCATATACAGTGCATAAAATATATTTAAATATATACCCTAATACACCATTTTAATAAAAAATATCACAAAATTCTTCTAAGTCCCTCGGAAAGAGTGAAAGATGCGCACGTTCATTTTCAGAACTGCTAGACGTTCCTATAAGAAGTTAGCCAAAAAGTAGCTTCGAAAAACGCTTAGGTTAAGTTTGAGAGTTGCTTCTAATGTACCAAAGCTGGACTTAGACATAATTTCACTCTCACAACATTATGGCTGGTTGGAGACAGTCCGAACCACAAGTACCGGGTCCATGGTTCTGGGCGTATACTGGGGGGACGGGGACGACTCCCATTAACCCCTGACTATACCGGGGATACGCTTATCACAATGCCTTTCTGGTCTGTGCTGAAGCAGGCCATTCTGGCAGCCAAGTGGCTTGACCTTTATTAGTGAGCCTGATTACCCCCTCTCGGAACCACAGAATTAGAAATCGCCAGCTCATATACAGTGCATAAAATATATTTAAATATATACCCTTATACACCATTTTAATAAAAAATATCACAAAATTCTTCTAAGTCCCTCGGGAAGAGTGAAAGATGCGCACGTTCATTTTCAGAGCTGCTAGACCTTCCTATAAGAAGTTAGCCAAAAAGTAGCTTCGAAAAACGCTTAGGTTAAGTTTGAGAGTTGCTTCTAATGTACCAAAGCTGGACTTAGACATAATTTCACTCTCACAACATTATGGCTGGTTGGAGACAGTCCGAACCACAAGTACCGGGTCCATGGTTCTGGGCGTATACTGGGGGGACGGGGACGACTCCCATTAACCCCTGACTAAACCAGGGATACGCTTATCACAATGCCTTTCTGGTCTGTGCTGAAGCAGGGCATTCTGGCAGCCAAGTGGCTTGACCTTTATTAGTGATCCTTGTTACCCCCTCTCGGAACCACAGACTTAGAAATCGCCAGCTCATATACAGTGCATAAAATATATTTAAATATATACCCTAATACACCATTTTAATAAAAAATATCACAAAATTCTTCTAAGTCCCTCGGGAAGAGTGAAAGATGCGCACGTTCATTTTCAGAGCTGCTAGACCTTCCTATAAGAAGTTAGCCAAAAAGTAGCTTCGAAAAACGCTTAGGTTAAGTTTGAGAGTTGCTTCTAATGTACCAAAGCTGGACTTAGACATAATTTCACTCTCACAACATTATGGCTGGTTGGAGACAGTCCGAACCACAAGTACCGGGTCCATGGTTCTGGGCGTATACTGGGGGGACGGGGACGACTCCCATTAACCCCTGACTAAACCAGGGATACGCTTATCACAATGCCTTTCTGGTCTGTGCTGAAGCAGGGCATTCTGGCAGCCAAGTGGCTTGACCTTTATTAGTGATCCTGGTTACCCCCTCTCGGAACCACAGACTTAGAAATCGCCAGCTCATATACAGTGCATAAAATATATTTAAATATATACCCTAATACACCATTTTAATAAAAAATATCACAAAATTATTCTACAGTAAGTCCCTCGGGAAGAGTGAAAGATGCGCACGTTCATTTTCAGAGCTCCTAGACCTTCCTATAAGAAGTTAGCCAAAAAGTAGCTTCGAAAAACGCTTAGGTTAAGTTTGAGAGTTGCTTCTAATGTACCAAAGCTGGACTTAGACATAATTTCACTCTCACAACATTATGGCTGGTTGGAGACAGTCCGAACCACAAGTACCGGGTCCATGGTTCTGGGCGTATACTGGGGGGACGGGGACGACTCCCATTAACCCCTGACTATACCGGGGATACGCTTATCACAATGCCTTTCTGGTCTGTGCTGAAGCAGGGCATTCTGGCAGCCAAGTGGCTTGACATTTATTAGTGAGCCTGGTTACCCCCTCTCGGAACCACAGACTTCGAAATCGCCAGCTCATATACAGTGCATAAAATATATTTAAATATATACCCTAATACACCATTTTAATAAAAAATATCACAAAATTCTTCTAAGTCCCTCGGAAAGAGTGAAAGATGCGCACGTTCATTTTCAGAACTCCTAGACGTTCCTATAAGAAGTTAGCCAAAAAGTAGCTTCGAAAAACGCTTAGGTTAAGTTTGAGAGTTGCTTCTAATGTACCAAAGCTGGACTTAGACATAATTTCACTCTCACAACATTATGGCTGGTTGGAGACAGTCCGAACCACAAGTACCGGGTCCATGGTTCTGGGCGTATACTGGGGGGACGGGGACGACTCCCATTAACCCCTGACTATACCGGGGATACGCTTATCACAATGCCTTTCTGGTCTGTGCTGAAGCAGGCCATTCTGGCAGCCAAGTGGCTTGACCTTTATTAGTGAGCCTGATTACCCCCTCTCGGAACCACAGAATTAGAAATCGCCAGCTCATATACAGTGCATAAAATATATTTAAATATATACCCTTATACACCATTTTAATAAAAAATATCACAAAATTCTTCTAAGTCCCTCGGGAAGAGTGAAAGATGCGCACGTTCATTTTCAGAGCTGCTAGACCTTCCTATAAGAAGTTAGCCAAAAAGTAGCTTCGAAAAACGCTTAGGTTAAGTTTGAGAGTTGCTTCTAATGTACCAAAGCTGGACTTAGACATAATTTCACTCTCACAACATTATGGCTGGTTGGAGACAGTCCGAACCACAAGTACCGGGTCCATGGTTCTGGGCGTATACTGGGGGGACGGGGACGACTCCCATTAACCCCTGACTAAACCAGGGATACGCTTATCACAATGCCTTTCTGGTCTGTGCTGAAGCAGGGCATTCTGGCAGCCAAGTGGCTTGACCTTTATTAGTGATCCTGGTTACCCCCTCTCGGAACCACAGACTTAGAAATCGCCAGCTCATATACAGTGCATAAAATATATTTAAATATATACCCTAATACACCATTTTAATAAAAAATATCACAAAATTATTCTACAGTAAGTCCCTCGGGAAGAGTGAAAGATGCGCACGTTCATTTTCAGAGCTCCTAGACCTTCCTATAAGAAGTTAGCCAAAAAGTAGCTTCGAAAAACGCTTAGGTTAAGTTTGAGAGTTGCTTCTAATGTACCAAAGCTGGACTTAGACATAATTTCACTCTCACAACATTATGGCTGGTTGGAGACAGTCCGAACCACAAGTACCGGGTCCATGGTTCTGGGCGTATACTGGGGGGACGGGGACGACTCCCATTAACCCCTGACTAAACCAGGGATACGCTTATCACAATGCCTTTCTGGTCTGTGCTGAAGCAGGGCATTCTGGCAGCCAAGTGGCTTGACCTTTATTAGTGATCCTGGTTACCCCCTCTCGGAACCACAGACTTAGAAATCGCCAGCTCATATACAGTGCATAAAATATATTTAAATATATACCCTAATACACCATTTTAATAAAAAATATCACAAAATTATTCTACAGTAAGTCCCTCGGGAAGAGTGAAAGATGCGCACGTTCATTTTCAGAGCTCCTAGACCTTCCTATAAGAAGTTAGCCAAAAAGTAGCTTCGAAAAACGCTTAGGTTAAGTTTGAGAGTTGCTTCTAATGTACCAAAGCTGGACTTAGACATAATTTCACTCTCACAACATTATGGCTGGTTGGAGACAGTCCGAACCACAAGTACCGGGTCCATGGTTCTGGGCGTATACTGGGGGGACGGGGACGACTCCCATTAACCCCTGACTATACCGGGGATACGCTTATCACAATGCCTTTCTGGTCTGTGCTGAAGCAGGGCATTCTGGCAGCCAAGTGGCTTGACCTTTATTAGTGAGCCTGGTTACCCCCTCTCGGAACCACAGACTTAGAAATCGCCAGCTCATATACAGTGCATAAAATATATTTAAATATATACCCTAATACACCATTTTAATAAAAAATATCACAAAATTCTTCTAAGTCCCTCGCAAAGAGTGAAAGATGCGCACGTTCATTTTCAGAGCTCCTAGACGTTCCTATAAGAAGTTAGCCAAAAAGTAGCTTCGAAAAATGCTTAGGTTAAGTTTGAGAGATGCTTCTAATGTACCAAAGCTGGACTTAGACATAATTTCACTCTCACAACATTATGGCTGGTTGGAGACAGTCCGAACCACAAGTACCGGGTCCATGGTTCTGGGCGTATACTGGGGGGACGGGGACGACTCCCATTAACCCCTGACTAAACCAGGGATACGCTTATCACAATGCCTTTCTGGTCTGTGCTGAAGCAGGGCATTCTGGCAGCCAAGTGGCTTGACCTTTATTAGTGATCCTGGTTACCCCCTCTCGGAACCACAGACTTAGAAATCGCCAGCTCATATACAGTGCATAAAATATATTTAAATATATACCCTAATACACCATTTTAATAAAAAATATCACAAAATTATTCTACAGTAAGTCCCTCGGGAAGAGTGAAAGATGCGCACGTTCATTTTCAGAGCTCCTAGACCTTCCTATAAGAAGTTAGCCAAAAAGTAGCTTCGAAAAACGCTTAGGTTAAGTTTGAGAGTTGCTTCTAATGTACCAAAGCTGGACTTAGACATAATTTCACTCTCACAACATTATGGCTGGTTGGAGACAGTCCGAACCACAAGTACCGGGTCCATGGTTCTGGGCGTATACTGGGGGGACGGGGACGACTCCCATTAACCCCTGACTAAACCAGGGATACGCTTATCACAATGCCTTTCTGGTCTGTGCTGAAGCAGGGCATTCTGGCAGCCAAGTGGCTTGACCTTTATTAGTGATCCTGGTTACCCCCTCTCGGAACCACAGACTTAGAAATCGCCAGCTCATATACAGTGCATAAAATATATTTAAATATATACCCTAATACACCATTTTAATAAAAAATATCACAAAATTATTCTACAGTAAGTCCCTCGGGAAGAGTGAAAGATGCGCACGTTCATTTTCAGAGCTCCTAGACGTTCCTATAAGAAGTTAGCCAAAAAGTAGCTTCGAAAAATGCTTAGGTTAAGTTTGAGAGATGCTTCTAATGTACCAAAGCTGGACTTAGACATAATTTCACTCTCACAACATTATGGCTGGTTGGAGACAGTCCGAACCACAAGTACCGGGTCCATGGTTCTGGGCGTATACTGGGGGGACGGGGACGACTCCCATTAACCCCTGACTAAACCGGGGATACGCTTATCACAATGCCTTTCTGGTCTGTGCTGAAGCAGGGCATTCTGGCAGCCAAGTGGCTTGACATTTATTAGTGATCCTGGTTACCCCCTCTCGGAACCACAGACTTAGAAATCGCCAGCTCATATACAGTGCATAAAATATATTTAAATATATACCCTAATACACCATTTTAATAAAAAATATCACAAAATTATTCTACAGTAAGTCCCTCGGGAAGAGTGAAAGATGCGCACGTTCATTTTCAGAGCTCCTAGACCTTCCTATAAGAAGTTAGCCAAAAAGTAGCTTCGAAAAACGCTTAGGTTAAGTTTGAGAGTTGCTTCTAATGTACCAAAGCTGGACTTAGACATAATTTCACTCTCACAACATTATGGCTGGTTGGAGACAGTCCGAACCACAAGTACCGGGTCCATGGTTCTGGGCGTATACTGGGGGGACGGGGACGACTCCCATTAACCCCTGACTATACCGGGGATACGCTTATCACAATGCCTTTCTGGTCTGTGCTGAAGCAGGGCATTCTGGCAGCCAAGTGGCTTGACCTTTATTAGTGAGCCTGGTTACCCCCTCTCGGAACCACAGACTTAGAAATCGCCAGCTCATATACAGTGCATAAAATATATTTAAATATATACCCTAATACACCATTTTAATAAAAAATATCACAAAATTCTTCTAAGTCCCTCGCAAAGAGTGAAAGATGCGCACGTTCATTTTCAGAGCTCCTAGACGTTCCTATAAGAAGTTAGCCAAAAAGTAGCTTCGAAAAACGCTTAGGTTAAGTTTGAGAGTTGCTTCTAATGTACCAAAGCTGGACATAGACATAATTTCACTCTCACAACATTATGGCTGGTTGGAGACAGTCCGAACCACAAGTACCGGGTCCATGGTTCTGGGCGTATACTGGGGGGACGGGGACGACTCCCATTAACCCCTGACTATACTGGGGATACGCTTATCACAATGCCTTTCTGGTCTGTGCTGAAGCAGGGCATTCTGGCAGCCAAGTGGCTTGACATTTATTAGTGATCCTGGTTACCCCCTCTCGGAACCACAGACTTAGAAATCGCCAGCTCATATACAGTGCATAAAATATATTTAAATATATACCCTAATACACCATTTTAATAAAAAATATCACAAAATTATTCTACAGTAAGTCCCTCGGGAAGAGTGAAAGATGCGCACGTTCATTTTCAGAGCTCCTAGACGTTCCTATAAGAAGTTAGCCAAAAAGTAGCTTCGAAAAATGCTTAGGTTAAGTTTGAGAGATGCTTCTAATGTACCAAAGCTGGACTTAGACATAATTTCACTCTCACAACATTATGGCTGGTTGGAGACAGTCCGAACCACAAGTACCGGGTCCATGGTTCTGGGCGTATACTGGGGGGACGGGGACGACTCCCATTAACCCCTGACTAAACCAGGGATACGCTTATCACAATGCCTTTCTGGTCTGTGCTGAAGCAGGGCATTCTGGCAGCCAAGTGGCTTGACCTTTATTAGTGATCCTGGTTACCCCCTCTCGGAACCACAGACTTAGAAATCGCCAGCTCATATACAGTGCATAAAATATATTTAAATATATACCCTAATACACCATTTTAATAAAAAATATCACAAAATTATTCTACAGTAAGTCCCTCGGGAAGAGTGAAAGATGCGCACGTTCATTTTCAGAGCTCCTAGACCTTCCTATAAGAAGTTAGCCAAAAAGTAGCTTCGAAAAACGCTTAGGTTAAGTTTGAGAGTTGCTTCTAATGTACCAAAGCTGGACTTAGACATAATTTCACTCTCACAACATTATGGCTGGTTGGAGACAGTCCGAACCACAAGTACCGGGTCCATGGTTCAGGGCGTATACTGGGGGGACGGGGACGACTCCCATTAACCCCTGACTATACCGGGGATACGCTTATCACAATGCCTTTCTGGTCTGTGCTGAAGCAGGGCATTCTGGCAGCCAAGTGGCTTGACCTTTATTAGTGATCCTGGTTACCCCCTCTCGGAACCACAGACTTCGAAATCGCCAGCTCATATACAGTGCATAAAATATATTTAAATATATACCCTAATACACCATTTTAATAAAAAATATCACAAAATTCTTCTAAGTCCCTCGGAAAGAGTGAAAGATGCGCACGTTCATTTTCAGAACTCCTAGACGTTCCTATAAGAAGTTAGCCAAAAAGTAGCTTCGAAAAACGCTTAGGTTAAGTTTGAGAGTTGCTTCTAATGTACCAAAGCTGGACTTAGACATAATTTCACTCTCACAACATTATGGCTGGTTGGAGACAGTCCGAACCACAAGTACCGGGTCCATGGTTCTGGGCGTATACTGGGGGGACGGGGACGACTCCCATTAACCCCTGACTATACCGGGGATACGCTTATCACAATGCCTTTCTGGTCTGTGCTGAAGCAGGCCATTCTGGCAGCCAAGTGGCTTGACCTTTATTAGTGAGCCTGATTACCCCCTCTCGGAACCACAGAATTAGAAATCGCCAGCTCATATACAGTGCATAAAATATATTTAAATATATACCCTTATACACCATTTTAATAAAAAATATCACAAAATTCTTCTAAGTCCCTCGGGAAGAGTGAAAGATGCGCACGTTCATTTTCAGAGCTGCTAGACCTTCCTATAAGAAGTTAGCCAAAAAGTAGCTTCGAAAAACGCTTAGGTTAAGTTTGAGAGTTGCTTCTAATGTACCAAAGCTGGACTTAGACATAATTTCACTCTCACAACATTATGGCTGGTTGGAGACAGTCCGAACCACAAGTACCGGGTCCATGGTTCTGGGCGTATACTGGGGGGACGGGGACGACTCCCATTAACCCCTGACTAAACCAGGGATACGCTTATCACAATGCCTTTCTGGTCTGTGCTGAAGCAGGGCATTCTGGCAGCCAAGTGGCTTGACCTTTATTAGTGATCCTTGTTACCCCCTCTCGGAACCACAGACTTAGAAATCGCCAGCTCATATACAGTGCATAAAATATATTTAAATATATACCCTAATACACCATTTTAATAAAAAATATCACAAAATTCTTCTAAGTCCCTCGGGAAGAGTGAAAGATGCGCACGTTCATTTTCAGAGCTGCTAGACCTTCCTATAAGAAGTTAGCCAAAAAGTAGCTTCGAAAAACGCTTAGGTTAAGTTTGAGAGTTGCTTCTAATGTACCAAAGCTGGACTTAGACATAATTTCACTCTCACAACATTATGGCTGGTTGGAGACAGTCCGAACCACAAGTACCGGGTCCATGGTTCTGGGCGTATACTGGGGGGACGGGGACGACTCCCATTAACCCCTGACTAAACCAGGGATACGCTTATCACAATGCCTTTCTGGTCTGTGCTGAAGCAGGGCATTCTGGCAGCCAAGTGGCTTGACCTTTATTAGTGATCCTGGTTACCCCCTCTCGGAACCACAGACTTAGAAATCGCCAGCTCATATACAGTGCATAAAATATATTTAAATATATACCCTAATACACCATTTTAATAAAAAATATCACAAAATTATTCTACAGTAAGTCCCTCGGGAAGAGTGAAAGATGCGCACGTTCATTTTCAGAGCTCCTAGACCTTCCTATAAGAAGTTAGCCAAAAAGTAGCTTCGAAAAACGCTTAGGTTAAGTTTGAGAGTTGCTTCTAATGTACCAAAGCTGGACTTAGACATAATTTCACTCTCACAACATTATGGCTGGTTGGAGACAGTCCGAACCACAAGTACCGGGTCCATGGTTCTGGGCGTATACTGGGGGGACGGGGACGACTCCCATTAACCCCTGACTATACCGGGGATACGCTTATCACAATGCCTTTCTGGTCTGTGCTGAAGCAGGGCATTCTGGCAGCCAAGTGGCTTGACCTTTATTAGTGATCCTGGTTACCCCCTCTCGGAACCACAGACTTAGAAATCGCCAGCTCATATACAGTGCATAAAATATATTTAAATATATACCCTAATACACCATTTTAATAAAAAATATCACAAAATTATTCTACAGTAAGTCCCTCGGGAAGAGTGAAAGATGCGCACGTTCATTTTCAGAGCTCCTAGACCTTCCTATAAGAAGTTAGCCAAAAAGTAGCTTCGAAAAACGCTTAGGTTAAGTTTGAGAGTTGCTTCTAATGTACCAAAGCTGGACTTAGACATAATTTCACTCTCACAACATTATGGCTGGTTGGAGACAGTCCGAACCACAAGTACCGGGTCCATGGTTCTGGGCGTATACTGGGGGGACGGGGACGACTCCCATTAACCCCTGACTATACCGGGGATACGCTTATCACAATGCCTTTCTGGTCTGTGCTGAAGCAGGGCATTCTGGCAGCCAAGTGGCTTGACCTTTATTAGTGATCCTGGTTACCCCCTCTCGGAACCACAGACTTAGAAATCGCCAGCTCATATACAGTGCATAAAATATATTTAAATATATACCCTAATACACCATTTTAATAAAAAATATCACAAAATTATTCTACAGTAAGTCCCTCGGGAAGAGTGAAAGATGCGCACGTTCATTTTCAGAGCTCCTAGACCTTCCTATAAGAAGTTAGCCAAAAAGTAGCTTCGAAAAACGCTTAGGTTAAGTTTGAGAGTTGCTTCTAATGTACCAAAGCTGGACTTAGACATAATTTCACTCTCACAACATTATGGCTGGTTGGAGACAGTCCGAACCACAAGTACCGGGTCCATGGTTCAGGGCGTATACTGGGGGGACGGGGACGACTCCCATTAACCCCTGACTATACCGGGGATACGCTTATCACAATGCCTTTCTGGTCTGTGCTGAAGCAGGGCATTCTGGCAGCCAAGTGGCTTGACCTTTATTAGTGATCCTGGTTACCCCCTCTCGGAACCACAGACTTCGAAATCGCCAGCTCATATACAGTGCATAAAATATATTTAAATATATACCCTAATACACCATTTTAATAAAAAATATCACAAAATTCTTCTAAGTCCCTCGGAAAGAGTGAAAGATGCGCACGTTCATTTTCAGAACTCCTAGACGTTCCTATAAGAAGTTAGCCAAAAAGTAGCTTCGAAAAACGCTTAGGTTAAGTTTGAGAGTTGCTTCTAATGTACCAAAGCTGGACTTAGACATAATTTCACTCTCACAACATTATGGCTGGTTGGAGACAGTCCGAACCACAAGTACCGGGTCCATGGTTCTGGGCGTATACTGGGGGGACGGGGACGACTCCCATTAACCCCTGACTATACCGGGGATACGCTTATCACAATGCCTTTCTGGTCTGTGCTGAAGCAGGCCATTCTGGCAGCCAAGTGGCTTGACCTTTATTAGTGAGCCTGATTACCCCCTCTCGGAACCACAGAATTAGAAATCGCCAGCTCATATACAGTGCATAAAATATATTTAAATATATACCCTTATACACCATTTTAATAAAAAATATCACAAAATTCTTCTAAGTCCCTCGGGAAGAGTGAAAGATGCGCACGTTCATTTTCAGAGCTGCTAGACCTTCCTATAAGAAGTTAGCCAAAAAGTAGCTTCGAAAAACGCTTAGGTTAAGTTTGAGAGTTGCTTCTAATGTACCAAAGCTGGACTTAGACATAATTTCACTCTCACAACATTATGGCTGGTTGGAGACAGTCCGAACCACAAGTACCGGGTCCATGGTTCTGGGCGTATACTGGGGGGACGGGGACGACTCCCATTAACCCCTGACTAAACCAGGGATACGCTTATCACAATGCCTTTCTGGTCTGTGCTGAAGCAGGGCATTCTGGCAGCCAAGTGGCTTGACCTTTATTAGTGATCCTTGTTACCCCCTCTCGGAACCACAGACTTAGAAATCGCCAGCTCATATACAGTGCATAAAATATATTTAAATATATACCCTAATACACCATTTTAATAAAAAATATCACAAAATTCTTCTAAGTCCCTCGGGAAGAGTGAAAGATGCGCACGTTCATTTTCAGAGCTGCTAGACCTTCCTATAAGAAGTTAGCCAAAAAGTAGCTTCGAAAAACGCTTAGGTTAAGTTTGAGAGTTGCTTCTAATGTACCAAAGCTGGACTTAGACATAATTTCACTCTCACAACATTATGGCTGGTTGGAGACAGTCCGAACCACAAGTACCGGGTCCATGGTTCTGGGCGTATACTGGGGGGACGGGGACGACTCCCATTAACCCCTGACTAAACCAGGGATACGCTTATCACAATGCCTTTCTGGTCTGTGCTGAAGCAGGGCATTCTGGCAGCCAAGTGGCTTGACCTTTATTAGTGATCCTGGTTACCCCCTCTCGGAACCACAGACTTAGAAATCGCCAGCTCATATACAGTGCATAAAATATATTTAAATATATACCCTAATACACCATTTTAATAAAAAATATCACAAAATTATTCTACAGTAAGTCCCTCGGGAAGAGTGAAAGATGCGCACGTTCATTTTCAGAGCTCCTAGACCTTCCTATAAGAAGTTAGCCAAAAAGTAGCTTCGAAAAACGCTTAGGTTAAGTTTGAGAGTTGCTTCTAATGTACCAAAGCTGGACTTAGACATAATTTCACTCTCACAACATTATGGCTGGTTGGAGACAGTCCGAACCACAAGTACCGGGTCCATGGTTCTGGGCGTATACTGGGGGGACGGGGACGACTCCCATTAACCCCTGACTATACCGGGGATACGCTTATCACAATGCCTTTCTGGTCTGTGCTGAAGCAGGGCATTCTGGCAGCCAAGTGGCTTGACATTTATTAGTGAGCCTGGTTACCCCCTCTCGGAACCACAGACTTCGAAATCGCCAGCTCATATACAGTGCATAAAATATATTTAAATATATACCCTAATACACCATTTTAATAAAAAATATCACAAAATTCTTCTAAGTCCCTCGGAAAGAGTGAAAGATGCGCACGTTCATTTTCAGAACTCCTAGACGTTCCTATAAGAAGTTAGCCAAAAAGTAGCTTCGAAAAACGCTTAGGTTAAGTTTGAGAGTTGCTTCTAATGTACCAAAGCTGGACTTAGACATAATTTCACTCTCACAACATTATGGCTGGTTGGAGACAGTCCGAACCACAAGTACCGGGTCCATGGTTCTGGGCGTATACTGGGGGGACGGGGACGACTCCCATTAACCCCTGACTATACCGGGGATACGCTTATCACAATGCCTTTCTGGTCTGTGCTGAAGCAGGCCATTCTGGCAGCCAAGTGGCTTGACCTTTATTAGTGAGCCTGATTACCCCCTCTCGGAACCACAGAATTAGAAATCGCCAGCTCATATACAGTGCATAAAATATATTTAAATATATACCCTTATACACCATTTTAATAAAAAATATCACAAAATTCTTCTAAGTCCCTCGGGAAGAGTGAAAGATGCGCACGTTCATTTTCAGAGCTGCTAGACCTTCCTATAAGAAGTTAGCCAAAAAGTAGCTTCGAAAAACGCTTAGGTTAAGTTTGAGAGTTGCTTCTAATGTACCAAAGCTGGACTTAGACATAATTTCACTCTCACAACATTATGGCTGGTTGGAGACAGTCCGAACCACAAGTACCGGGTCCATGGTTCTGGGCGTATACTGGGGGGACGGGGACGACTCCCATTAACCCCTGACTAAACCAGGGATACGCTTATCACAATGCCTTTCTGGTCTGTGCTGAAGCAGGGCATTCTGGCAGCCAAGTGGCTTGACCTTTATTAGTGATCCTTGTTACCCCCTCTCGGAACCACAGACTTAGAAATCGCCAGCTCATATACAGTGCATAAAATATATTTAAATATATACCCTAATACACCATTTTAATAAAAAATATCACAAAATTCTTCTAAGTCCCTCGGGAAGAGTGAAAGATGCGCACGTTCATTTTCAGAGCTGCTAGACCTTCCTATAAGAAGTTAGCCAAAAAGTAGCTTCGAAAAACGCTTAGGTTAAGTTTGAGAGTTGCTTCTAATGTACCAAAGCTGGACTTAGACATAATTTCACTCTCACAACATTATGGCTGGTTGGAGACAGTCCGAACCACAAGTACCGGGTCCATGGTTCTGGGCGTATACTGGGGGGACGGGGACGACTCCCATTAACCCCTGACTAAACCAGGGATACGCTTATCACAATGCCTTTCTGGTCTGTGCTGAAGCAGGGCATTCTGGCAGCCAAGTGGCTTGACCTTTATTAGTGATCCTGGTTACCCCCTCTCGGAACCACAGACTTAGAAATCGCCAGCTCATATACAGTGCATAAAATATATTTAAATATATACCCTAATACACCATTTTAATAAAAAATATCACAAAATTATTCTACAGTAAGTCCCTCGGGAAGAGTGAAAGATGCGCACGTTCATTTTCAGAGCTCCTAGACCTTCCTATAAGAAGTTAGCCAAAAAGTAGCTTCGAAAAACGCTTAGGTTAAGTTTGAGAGTTGCTTCTAATGTACCAAAGCTGGACTTAGACATAATTTCACTCTCACAACATTATGGCTGGTTGGAGACAGTCCGAACCACAAGTACCGGGTCCATGGTTCTGGGCGTATACTGGGGGGACGGGGACGACTCCCATTAACCCCTGACTATACCGGGGATACGCTTATCACAATGCCTTTCTGGTCTGTGCTGAAGCAGGGCATTCTGGCAGCCAAGTGGCTTGACATTTATTAGTGAGCCTGGTTACCCCCTCTCGGAACCACAGACTTAGAAATCGCCAGCTCATATACAGTGCATAAAATATATTTAAATATATACCCTAATACACCATTTTAATAAAAAATATCACAAAATTCTTCTAAGTCCCTCGCAAAGAGTGAAAGATGCGCACGTTCATTTTCAGAGCTCCTAGACGTTCCTATAAGAAGTTAGCCAAAAAGTAGCTTCGAAAAACGCTTAGGTTAAGTTTGAGAGTTGCTTCTAATGTACCAAAGCTGGACATAGACATAATTTCACTCTCACAACATTATGGCTGGTTGGAGACAGTCCGAACCACAAGTACCGGGTCCATGGTTCTGGGCGTATACTGGGGGGACGGGGACGACTCCCATTAACCCCTGACTATACTGGGGATACGCTTATCACAATGCCTTTCTGGTCTGTGCTGAAGCAGGGCATTCTGGCAGCCAAGTGGCTTGACTTTTATTAGTGATCCTGGTTACCCCCTCTCGGAACCACAGACTTAGAAATCGCCAGCTCATATACAGTGCATAAAATATATTTAAATATATACCCTAATACACCATTTTAATAAAAAATATCACAAAATTCTTCTAAGTCCCTCGGGAAGAGTGAAAGATGCGCACGTTCATTTTCAGAGCTGCTAGACCTTCCTATAAGAAGTTAGCCAAAAAGTAGCTTCGAAAAACGCTTAGGTTAAGTTTGAGAGTTGCTTCTAATGTACCAAAGCTGGACTTAGACATAATTTCACTCTCACAACATTATGGCTGGTTGGAGACAGTCCGAACCACAAGTACCGGGTCCATGGTTCAGGGCGTATACTGGGGGGACGGGGACGACTCCCATTAACCCCTGACTATACCGGGGATACGCTTATCACAATGCCTTTCTGGTCTGTGCTGAAGCAGGGCATTCTGGCAGCCAAGTGGCTTGACCTTTATTAGTGATCCTGGTTACCCCCTCTCGGAACCACAGACTTCGAAATCGCCAGCTCATATACAGTGCATAAAATATATTTAAATATATACCCTAATACACCATTTTAATAAAAAATATCACAAAATTCTTCTAAGTCCCTCGGAAAGAGTGAAAGATGCGCACGTTCATTTTCAGAACTCCTAGACGTTCCTATAAGAAGTTAGCCAAAAAGTAGCTTCGAAAAACGCTTAGGTTAAGTTTGAGAGTTGCTTCTAATGTACCAAAGCTGGACTTAGACATAATTTCACTCTCACAACATTATGGCTGGTTGGAGACAGTCCGAACCACAAGTACCGGGTCCATGGTTCTGGGCGTATACTGGGGGGACGGGGACGACTCCCATTAACCCCTGACTATACCGGGGATACGCTTATCACAATGCCTTTCTGGTGTGTGCTTAAGCAGGGCATTCTGGCAGCCAAGTGGCTTGACCTTTATTAGTGAGCCTGATTACCCCCTCTCGGAACCACAGAATTAGAAATCGCCAGCTCATATACAGTGCATAAAATATATTTAAATATATACCCTAATACACCATTTTAATAAAAAATATCACAAAATTCTTCTAAGTCCCTCGGGAAGAGTGAAAGATGCGCACGTTCATTTTCAGAGCTGCTAGACCTTCCTATAAGAAGTTAGCCAAAAAGTAGCTTCGAAAAACGCTTAGGTTAAGTTTGAGAGTTGCTTCTAATGTACCAAAGCTGGACTTAGACATAATTTCACTCTCACAACATTATGGCTGGTTGGAGACAGTCCGAACCACAAGTACCGAGTCCATGGTTCAGGGCGTATACTGGGGGGACGGGGACGACTCCCATTAACCCCTGACTATACCGGGGATACGCTTATCACAATGCCTTTCTGGTCTGTGCTGAAGCAGGGCATTCTGGCAGCCAAGTGGCTTGACCTTTATTAGTGATCCTTGTTACCCCCTCTCGGAACCACAGACTTAGAAATCGCCAGCTCATATACAGTGCATAAAATATATTTAAATATATACCCTAATACACCATTTTAATAAAAAATATCACAAAATTCTTCTAAGTCCCTCGGGAAGAGTGAAAGATGCGCACGTTCATTTTCAGAGCTGCTAGACCTTCCTATAAGAAGTTAGCCAAAAAGTAGCTTCGAAAAACGCTTAGGTTAAGTTTGAGAGTTGCTTCTAATGTACCAAAACTGGACTTAGACATAATTTCACTCTCACAACATTATGGCTGGTTGGAGACAGTCCGAACCACAAGTACCGGGTCCATGGTTCTGGGCGTATACTGGGGGGACGGGGACGACTCCCATTAACCCCTGACTAAACCAGGGATACGCTTATCACAATGCCTTTCTGGTCTGTGCTGAAGCAGGGCATTCTGGCAGCCAAGTGGCTTGACCTTTATTAGTGATCCTGGTTACCCCCTCTCGGAACTACAGACTTAGAAATCGCCAGCTCATATACAGTGCATAAAATATATTTAAATATATACCCTAATACACCATTTTAATAAAAAATATCACAAAATTATTCTACAGTAAGTCCCTCGGGAAGAGTGAAAGATGCGCACGTTCATTTTCAGAGCTCCTAGACCTTCCTATAAGAAGTTAGCCAAAAAGTAGCTTCGAAAAACGCTTAGGTTAAGTTTGAGAGTTGCTTCTAATGTACCAAAGCTGGACTTAGACATAATTTCACTCTCACAACATTATGGCTGGTTGGAGACAGTCCGAACCACAAGTACCGGGTCCATGGTTCTGGGCGTATACTGGGGGGACGGGGACGACTCCCATTAACCCCTGACTATACCGGGGATACGCTTATCACAATGCCTTTCTGGTCTGTGCTGAAGCAGGGCATTCTGGCAGCCAAGTGGCTTGACCTTTATTAGTGAGCCTGGTTACCCCCTCTCGGAACCACAGACTTAGAAATCGCCAGCTCATATACAGTGCATAAAATATATTTAAATATATACCCTAATACACCATTTTAATAAAAAATATCACAAAATTCTTCTAAGTCCCTCGCAAAGAGTGTAAGATGCGCACGTTCATTTTCAGAGCTCCTAGACGTTCCTATAAGAAGTTAGCCAAAAAGTAGCTTCGAAAAACGCTTAGGTCAAGTTTGAGAGTTGCTTCTAATGTACCAAAGCTGGACATAGACATAATTTCACTCTCACAACATTATGGCTGGTTGGAGACAGTCCGAACCACAAGTCCCGGGTCCATGGTTCTGGGCGTATACTGGGGGGACGGGGACGACTCCCATTAACCCCTGACTATACTGGGGATACGCTTATCACAATGCCTTTCTGGTCTGTGCTGAAGCAGGGCATTCTGGCAGCCAAGTGGCTTGACTTTTATTAGTGATCCTGGTTACCCCCTCTCGGAACCACAGACTTAGAAATCGCCAGCTCATATACAGTGCATAAAATATATTTAAATATATACCCTAATACACCATTTTAATAAAAAATATCACAAAATTATTCTACAGTAAGTCCCTCGGGTAGAGTGAAAGATGCGCACGTTCATTTTCAGAGCTCCTAGACGTTCCTATAAGAAGTTAGCCAAAAAGTAGCTTCGAAAAACGCTTAGGTTAAGTTTGAGAGATGCTTCTAATGTACCAAAGCTGGACTTAGACATAATTTCACTCTCACAACATTATGGCTGGTTGGAGACAGTCCGAACCACAAGTACCGGGTCCATGGTTCTGGGCGTATACTGGGGGGACGGGGACGACTCCCATTAACCCCTGACTAAACTGGGGATACGCTTATCACAATGCCTTTCTGGTCTGTGCTGAAGCAGGGCATTCTGGCAGCCAAGTGGCTTGACCTTTATTAGTGATCCTGGTTACCCCCTCTCGGAACCACAGACTTAGAAATCGCCAGCTCATATACAGTGCATAAAATATATTTAAATATATACCCTAATACACCATTTTAATAAAAAATATCACAAAATTATTCTACAGTAAGTCCCTCGGGAAGAGTGAAAGATGCGCACGTTCATTTTCAGAGCTCCTAGACCTTCCTATAAGAAGTTAGCCAAAAAGTAGCTTCGAAAAACGCTTAGGTTAAGTTTGAGAGATGCTTCTAATGTACCAAGGCTGGACTTAGACATAATTTCACTCTCACAACATTATGGCTGGTTGGAGACAGTCCGAACCACAAGTACCGGGTCCATGGTTCTGGGCGTATACTGGGGGGACGGGGACGACTCCCATTAACCCCTGACTATACCGGGGATACGCTTATCACAATGCCTTTCTGGTCTGTGCTGAAGCAGGGCATTCTGGCAGCCAAGTGGCTTGACCTTTATTAGTGAGCCTGATTACCCCCTCTCGGAACCACAGAATTAGAAATCGCCAGCTCATATACAGTGCATAAAATATATTTAAATATATACCCTTATACACCATTTTAATAAAAAATATCACAAAATTCTTCTAAGTCCCTCGGGAAGAGTGAAAGATGCGCACGTTCATTTTCAGAGCTGCTAGACCTTCCTATAAGAAGTTAGCCAAAAAGTAGCTTCGAAAAACGCTTAGGTTAAGTTTGAGAGTTGCTTCTAATGTACCAAAGCTGGACTTAGACATAATTTCACTCTCACAACATTATGGCTGGTTGGAGACAGTCCGAACCACAAGTACCGAGTCCATGGTTCAGGGCGTATACTGGGGGGACGGGGACGACTCCCATTAACCCCTGACTATACCGGGGATACGCTTATCACAATGCCTTTCTGGTCTGTGCTGAAGCAGGGCATTCTGGCAGCCAAGTGGCTTGACCTTTATTAGTGATCCTGGTTACCCCCTCTCGGAACCACAGACTTCGAAATCGCCAGCTCATATACAGTGCATAAAATATATTTAAATATATACCCTAATACACCATTTTAATAAAAAATATCACAAAATTCTTCTAAGTCCCTCGGAAAGAGTGAAAGATGCGCACGTTCATTTTCAGAACTCCTAGACGTTCCTATAAGAAGTTAGCCAAAAAGTAGCTTCGAAAAACGCTTAGGTTAAGTTTGAGAGTTGCTTCTAATGTACCAAAGCTGGACTTAGACATAATTTCACTCTCACAACATTATGGCTGGTTGGAGACAGTCCGAACCACAAGTACCGGGTCCATGGTTCTGGGCGTATACTGGGGGGACGGGGACGACTCCCATTAACCCCTGACTATACCGGGGATACGCTTATCACAATGCCTTTCTGGTCTGTGCTGAAGCAGGGCATTCTGGCAGCCAAGTGGCTTGACCTTTATTAGTGAGCCTGATTACCCCCTCTCGGAACCACAGAATTAGAAATCGCCAGCTCATATACAGTGCATAAAATATATTTAAATATATACCCTTATACACCATTTTAATAAAAAATATCACAAAATTCTTCTAAGTCCCTCGGGAAGAGTGAAAGATGCGCACGTTCATTTTCAGAGCTGCTAGACCTTCCTATAAGAAGTTAGCCAAAAAGTAGCTTCGAAAAACGCTTAGGTTAAGTTTGAGAGTTGCTTCTAATGTACCAAAGCTGGACTTAGACATAATTTCACTCTCACAACATTATGGCTGGTTGGAGACAGTCCGAACCACAAGTACCGGGTCCATGGTTCTGGGCGTATACTGGGGGGACGGGGACGACTCCCATTAACCCCTGACTAAACCAGGGATACGCTTATCACAATGCCTTTCTGGTCTGTGCTGAAGCAGGGCATTCTGGCAGCCAAGTGTCTTGACCTTTATTAGTGATCCTTGTTACCCCCTCTCGGAACCACAGACTTAGAAATCGCCAGCTCATATACAGTGCATAAAATATATTTAAATATATACCCTAATACACCATTTTAATAAAAAATATCACAAAATTCTTCTAAGTCCCTCGGGAAGAGTGAAAGATGCGCACGTTCATTTTCAGAGCTGCTAGACCTTCCTATAAGAAGTTAGCCAAAAAGTAGCTTCGAAAAACGCTTAGGTTAAGTTTGAGAGTTGCTTCTAATGTACCAAAGCTGGACTTAGACATAATTTCACTCTCACAACATTATGGCTGGTTGGAGACAGTCCGAACCACAAGTACCGGGTCCATGGTTCTGGGCGTATACTGGGGGGACGGGGACGACTCCCATTAACCCCTGACTAAACCAGGGATACGCTTATCACAATGCCTTTCTGGTCTGTGCTGAAGCAGGGCATTCTGGCAGCCAAGTGGCTTGACCTTTATTAGTGATCCTGGTTACCCCCTCTCGGAACCACAGACTTAGAAATCGCCAGCTCATATACAGTGCATAAAATATATTTAAATATATACCCTAATACACCATTTTAATAAAAAATATCACAAAATTATTCTACAGTAAGTCCCTCGGGAAGAGTGAAAGATGCGCACGTTCATTTTCAGAGCTCCTAGACCTTCCTATAAGAAGTTAGCCAAAAAGTAGCTTCGAAAAACGCTTAGGTTAAGTTTGAGAGTTGCTTCTAATGTACCAAAGCTGGACTTAGACATAATTTCACTCTCACAACATTATGGCTGGTTGGAGACAGTCCGAACCACAAGTACCGGGTCCATGGTTCTGGGCGTATACTGGGGGGACGGGGACGACTCCCATTAACCCCTGACTATACCGGGGATACGCTTATCACAATGCCTTTCTGGTCTGTGCTGAAGCAGGGCATTCTGGCAGCCAAGTGGCTTGACCTTTATTAGTGAGCCTGATTACCCCCTCTCGGAACCACAGAATTAGAAATCGCCAGCTCATATACAGTGCATAAAATATATTTAAATATATACCCTTATACACCATTTTAATAAAAAATATCACAAAATTCTTCTAAGTCCCTCGGGAAGAGTGAAAGATGCGCACGTTCATTTTCAGAGCTGCTAGACCTTCCTATAAGAAGTTAGCCAAAAAGTAGCTTCGAAAAACGCTTAGGTTAAGTTTGAGAGTTGCTTCTAATGTACCAAAGCTGGACTTAGACATAATTTCACTCTCACAACATTATGGCTGGTTGGAGACAGTCCGAACCACAAGTACCGGGTCCATGGTTCTGGGCGTATACTGGGGGGACGGGGACGACTCCCATTAACCCCTGACTAAACCAGGGATACGCTTATCACAATGCCTTTCTGGTCTGTGCTGAAGCAGGGCATTCTGGCAGCCAAGTGTCTTGACCTTTATTAGTGATCCTTGTTACCCCCTCTCGGAACCACAGACTTAGAAATCGCCAGCTCATATACAGTGCATAAAATATATTTAAATATATACCCTAATACACCATTTTAATAAAAAATATCACAAAATTCTTCTAAGTCCCTCGGGAAGAGTGAAAGATGCGCACGTTCATTTTCAGAGCTGCTAGACCTTCCTATAAGAAGTTAGCCAAAAAGTAGCTTCGAAAAACGCTTAGGTTAAGTTTGAGAGTTGCTTCTAATGTACCAAAGCTGGACTTAGACATAATTTCACTCTCACAACATTATGGCTGGTTGGAGACAGTCCGAACCACAAGTACCGGGTCCATGGTTCTGGGCGTATACTGGGGGACGGGGACGACTCCCATTAACCCCTGACTAAACCAGGGATACGCTTATCACAATGCCTTTCTGGTCTGTGCTGAAGCAGGGCATTCTGGCAGCCAAGTGGCTTGACCTTTATTAGTGATCCTGGTTACCCCCTCTCGGAACCACAGACTTAGAAATCGCCAGCTCATATACAGTGCATAAAATATATTTAAATATATACCCTAATACACCATTTTAATAAAAAATATCACAAAATTATTCTACAGTAAGTCCCTCGGGAAGAGTGAAAGATGCGCACGTTCATTTTCAGAGCTCCTAGACCTTCCTATAAGAAGTTAGCCAAAAAGTAGCTTCGAAAAACGCTTAGGTTAAGTTTGAGAGTTGCTTCTAATGTACCAAAGCTGGACTTAGACATAATTTCACTCTCACAACATTATGGCTGGTTGGAGACAGTCCGAACCACAAGTACCGGGTCCATGGTTCTGGGCGTATACTGGGGGGACGGGGACGACTCCCATTAACCCCTGACTATACCGGGGATACGCTTATCACAATGCCTTTCTGGTCTGTGCTGAAGCAGGGCATTCTGGCAGCCAAGTGGCTTGACCATTATTAGTGATCCTGGTTACCCCCTCTCGGAACCACAGACTTCGAAATCGCCAGCTCATATACAGTGCATAAAATATATTTAAATATATACCCTTATACACCATTTTAATAAAAAATATCACAAAATTCTTCTAAGTCCCTCGGGAAGAGTGAAAGATGCGCACGTTCATTTTCAGAGCTGCTAGACCTTCCTATAAGAAGTTAGCCAAAAAGTAGCTTCGAAAAACGCTTAGGTTAAGTTTGAGAGTTGCTTCTAATGTACCAAAGCTGGACTTAGACATAATTTCACTCTCACAACATTATGGCTGGTTGGAGACAGTCCGAACCACAAGTACCGGGTCCATGGTTCTGGGCGTATACTGGGGGACGGGGACGACTCCCATTAACCCCTGACTAAACCAGGGATACGCTTATCACAATGCCTTTCTGGTCTGTGCTGAAGCAGGGCATTCTGGCAGCCAAGTGGCTTGACCTTTATTAGTGATCCTGGTTACCCCCTCTCGGAACCACAGACTTAGAAATCGCCAGCTCATATACAGTGCATAAAATATATTTAAATATATACCCTAATACACCATTTTAATAAAAAATATCACAAAATTATTCTACAGTAAGTCCCTCGGGAAGAGTGAAAGATGCGCACGTTCATTTTCAGAGCTCCTAGACCTTCCTATAAGAAGTTAGCCAAAAAGTAGCTTCGAAAAACGCTTAGGTTAAGTTTGAGAGTTGCTTCTAATGTACCAAAGCTGGACTTAGACATAATTTCACTCTCACAACATTATGGCTGGTTGGAGACAGTCCGAACCACAAGTACCGGGTCCATGGTTCTGGGCGTATACTGGGGGGACGGGGACGACTCCCATTAACCCCTGACTATACCGGGGATACGCTTATCACAATGCCTTTCTGGTCTGTGCTGAAGCAGGGCATTCTGGCAGCCAAGTGGCTTGACCATTATTAGTGATCCTGGTTACCCCCTCTCGGAACCACAGACTTCGAAATCGCCAGCTCATATACAGTGCATAAAATATATTTAAATATATACCCTTATACACCATTTTAATAAAAAATATCACAAAATTCTTCTAAGTCCCTCGGGAAGAGTGAAAGATGCGCACGTTCATTTTCAGAGCTGCTAGACCTTCCTATAAGAAGTTAGCTAAAAAGTAGCTTCGAAAAACGCTTAGGTTAAGTTTGAGAGTTGCTTCTAATGTACCAAAGCTGGACTTAGACATAATTTCACTCTCACAACATTATGGCTGGTTGGAGACAGTCCGAACCACAAATACCGGGTCCATGGTTCTGGGCGTATACTGGGGGGACGGGGACGACTCCCATTAACCCCTGACTAAACCAGGGATACGCTTATCACAATGCCTTTCTGGTCTGTGCTGAAGCAGGGCATTCTGGCAGCCAAGTGGCTTGACCTTTATTAGTGATCCTGGTTACCCCCTCTCGGAACCACAGACTTAGAAATCGCCAGCTCATATACAGTGCATAAAATATATTTAAATATATACCCTAATACACCATTTTAATAAAAAATATCACAAAATTATTCTACAGTAAGTCCCTCGGGAAGAGTGAAAGATGCGCACGTTCATTTTCAGAGCTCCTAGACCTTCCTATAAGAAGTTAGCCAAAAAGTAGCTTCGAAAAACGCTTAGGTTAAGTTTGAGAGTTGCTTCTAATGTACCAAAGCTGGACTTAGACATAATTTCACTCTCACAACATTATGGCTGGTTGGAGACAGTCCGAACCACAAGTACCGGGTCCATGGTTCTTGGCGTATACTGGGGGGACGGGGACGACTCCCATTAACCCCTGACTATACCGGGGATACGCTTATCACAATGCCTTTCTGGTCTGTGCTGAAGCAGGGCATTCTGGCAGCCAAGTGGCTTGACCTTTATTAGTGATCCTGGTTACCCCCTCTCGGAACCACAGACTTCGAAATCGCCAGCTCATATACAGTGCATAAAATATATTTAAATATATACCCTAATACACCATTTTAATAAAAAATATCACAAAATTCTTCTAAGTCCCTCGGAAAGAGTGAAAGATGCGCACGTTCATTTTCAGAGCTCCTAGACCTTCTTATAAGAAGTTAGCCAAAAAGTAGCTTCGAAAAACGCTTAGGTTAAGTTTGAGAGTTGCTTCTAATGTACCAAAGCTGGACTTAGACATAATTTCACTCTCACAACATTATGGCTGGTTGGAGACAGTCCGAACCACAAGTACCGGGTCCATGGTTCTGGGCGTATACTGGGGGGACGGGGACGACTCCCATTAACCCCTGACTATACCGGGGATACGCTTATCACAATGCCTTTCTGGTCTGTGCTGAAGCAGGGCATTCTGGCAGCCAAGTGGCTTGACCTTTATTAGTGATCCTGGTTACCCCCTCTCGGAACCACAGACTTCGAAATCGCCAGCTCATATACAGTGCATAAAATATATTTAAATATATACCCTAATACACCATTTTAATAAAAAATATCACAAAATTCTTCTAAGTCCCCCGGAAAGAGTGAAAGATGCGCACGTTCATTTTCAGAGCTCCTAGACGTTCCTATAAGAAGTTAGCCAAAAAGTAGCTTCGAAAAACGCTTAGGTTAAGTTTGAGAGTTGCTTCTAATGTACCAAAGCTGGACTTAGACATAATTTCACTCTCACAACATTATGGCTGGTTGGAGACAGTCCGAACCACAAGTACCGGGTCCATGGTTCTGGGCGTATACTGGGGGGACGGGGACGACTCCCATTAACCCCTGACTATACCGGGGATACGCTTATCACAATGCCTTTCTGGTCTGTGCTGAAGCAGGGCATTCTGGCAGCCAAGTGGCTTGACTTTTATTAGTGAGCCTGGTTACCCCCTCTCGGAACCACAGACTTAGAAATCGCCAGCTCATATACAGTGCATAAAATATATTTAAATATATACCCTAATACATCATTTTAATAAAAAATATCACAAAATTCTTCTAAGTCCCTCGCAAAGAGTGAAAGATGCGCACGTTCATTTTCAGAGCTCCTAGACGTTCCTATAAGAAGTTAGCCAAAAAGTAGCTTCGAAAAACGCTTAGGTTAAGTTTGAGAGTTGCTTCTAATGTACCAAAGCTGGACTTAGACATAATTTCACTCTCACAACATTATGGCTGGTTGGAGACAGTCCGAACCACAAGTACCGGGTCCATGGTTCTGGGCGTATACTGGGGGGACGGGGACGACTCCCATTAACCCCTGACTATACCGGGGATACGCTTATCACAATGCCTTTCTGGTCTGTGCTGAAGCAGGACATTCTGGCAGCCAAGTGGCTTGACCTTTATTAGTGAGCCTGATTACCCCCTCTCGGAACCACAGACTTAGAAATCGCCAGCTCATATACAGTGCATAAAATATATTTAAATATATACCCTTATACACCATTTTAATAAAAAATATCACAAAATTCTTCTAAGTCCCTCGGGAAGAGTGAAAGATGCGCACGTTCATTTTCAGAGCTGCTAGACCTTCCTATAAGAAGTTAGCCAAAAAGTAGCTTCGAAAAACGCTTAGGTTAAGTTTGAGAGTTGCTTCTAATGTACCAAAGCTGGACTTAGACATAATTTCACTCTCACAACATTATGGCTGGTTGGAGACAGTCCGAACCACAAGTACCGGGTCCATGGTTCTGGGCGTATACTGGGGGGACGGGGGGGACTCCCATTAACCCCTGACTATACCGGGGATACGCTTATCACAATGCCTTTCTGGTCTGTGCTGAAGCAGGGCATTCTGGCAGCCAAGTGGCTTGACCTTTATTAGTGATCCTGGTTACCCCCTCTCGGAACCACAGACTTCGAAATCGCCAGCTCATATACAGTGCATAAAATATATTTAAATATATACCCTAATACACCATTTCAATAAAAAATATCACAAAATTATTCTACAGTAAGTCCCTCGGGAAGAGTGAAAGATGCGCACGTTCATTTTCAGAGCTCCTAGACCTTCCTATAAGAAGTTAGCCAAAAAGTAGCTTCGAAAAACGCTTAGGTTAAGTTTGAGAGTTGCTTCTAATGTACCAAAGCTGGACTTAGACATAATTTCACTCTCACAACATTATGGCTGGTTGGAGACAGTCCGAACCACAAGTACCGGGTCCATGGTTCTGGGCGTATACTGGGGGGACGGGGACGACTCCCATTAACCCCTGACTATACCGGGGATACGCTTATCACAATGCCTTTCTGGTCTGTGCTGAAGCAGGGCATTCTGGCAGCCAAGTGGCTTGACCTTTATTAGTGATCCTGGTTACCCCCTCTCGGAACCACAGACTTCGAAATCGCCAGCTCATATACAGTGCATAAAATATATTTAAATATATACCCTAATACACCATTTTAATAAAAAATATCACAAAATTCTTCTAAGTCCCTCGGAAAGAGTGAAAGATGCGCACGTTCATTTTCAGAGCTCCTAGACGTTCCTATAAGAAGTTAGCCAAAAAGTAGCTTCGAAAAACGCTTAGGTTAAGTTTGAGAGTTGCTTCTAATGTACCAAAGCTGGACTTAGACATAATTTCACTCTCACAACATTATGGCTGGTTGGAGACAGTCCGAACCACAAGTACCGGGTCCATGGTTCTGGGCGTATACTGGGGGGACGGGGACGACTCCCATTAACCCCTGACTATACCGGGGATACGCTTATCACAATGCCTTTCTGGTCTGTGCTGAAGCAGGGCATTCTGGCAGCCAAGTGGCTTGACTTTTATTAGTGAGCCTGGTTACCCCCTCTCGGAACCACAGACTTAGAAATCGCCAGCTCATATACAGTGCATAAAATATATTTAAATATATACCCTAATACATCATTTTAATAAAAAATATCACAAAATTCTTCTAAGTCCCTCGCAAAGAGTGAAAGATGCGCACGTTCATTTTCAGAGCTCCTAGACGTTCCTATAAGAAGTTAGCCAAAAAGTAGCTTCGAAAAACGCTTAGGTTAAGTTTGAGAGTTGCTTCTAATGTACCAAAGCTGGACTTAGACATAATTTCACTCTCACAACATTATGGCTGGTTGGAGACAGTCCGAACCACAAGTACCGGGTCCATGGTTCTGGGCGTATACTGGGGGGACGGGGACGACTCCCATTAACCCCTGACTAAACCAGGGATACGCTTATCACAATGCCTTTCTGGTCTGTGCTGAAGCAGGGCATTCTGGCAGCCAAGTGGCTTGACCTTTATTAGTGATCCTGGTTACCCCCTCTCGGAACCACAGACTTAGAAATCGCCAGCTCATATACAGTGCATAAAATATATTTAAATATATACCCTAATACACCATTTTAATAAAAAATATCACAAAATTATTCTACAGTAAGTCCCTCGGGAAGAGTGAAAGATGCGCACGTTCATTTTCAGAGCTCCTAGACCTTCCTATAAGAAGTTAGCCAAAAAGTAGCTTCGAAAAACGCTTAGGTTAAGTTTGAGAGTTGCTTCTAATGTACCAAAGCTGGACTTAGACATAATTTCACTCTCACAACATTATGGCTGGTTGGAGACAGTCCGAACCACAAGTACCGGGTCCATGGTTCTTGGCGTATACTGGGGGGACGGGGACGACTCCCATTAACCCCTGACTATACCGGGGATACGCTTATCACAATGCCTTTCTGGTCTGTGCTGAAGCAGGGCATTCTGGCAGCCAAGTGGCTTGACCTTTATTAGTGATCCTGGTTACCCCCTCTCGGAACCACAGACTTCGAAATCGCCAGCTCATATACAGTGCATAAAATATATTTAAATATATACCCTAATACACCATTTTAATAAAAAATATCACAAAATTCTTCTAAGTCCCTCGGAAAGAGTGAAAGATGCGCACGTTCATTTTCAGAGCTCCTAGACCTTCTTATAAGAAGTTAGCCAAAAAGTAGCTTCGAAAAACGCTTAGGTTAAGTTTGAGAGTTGCTTCTAATGTACCAAAGCTGGACTTAGACATAATTTCACTCTCACAACATTATGGCTGGTTGGAGACAGTCCGAACCACAAGTACCGGGTCCATGGTTCTGGGCGTATACTGGGGGGACGGGGACGACTCCCATTAACCCCTGACTATACCGGGGATACGCTTATCACAATGCCTTTCTGGTCTGTGCTGAAGCAGGGCATTCTGGCAGCCAAGTGGCTTGACCTTTATTAGTGATCCTGGTTACCCCCTCTCGGAACCACAGACTTCGAAATCGCCAGCTCATATACAGTGCATAAAATATATTTAAATATATACCCTAATACACCATTTTAATAAAAAATATCACAAAATTCTTCTAAGTCCCCCGGAAAGAGTGAAAGATGCGCACGTTCATTTTCAGAGCTCCTAGACGTTCCTATAAGAAGTTAGCCAAAAAGTAGCTTCGAAAAACGCTTAGGTTAAGTTTGAGAGTTGCTTCTAATGTACCAAAGCTGGACTTAGACATAATTTCACTCTCACAACATTATGGCTGGTTGGAGACAGTCCGAACCACAAGTACCGGGTCCATGGTTCTGGGCGTATACTGGGGGGACGGGGACGACTCCCATTAACCCCTGACTATACCGGGGATACGCTTATCACAATGCCTTTCTGGTCTGTGCTGAAGCAGGGCATTCTGGCAGCCAAGTGGCTTGACTTTTATTAGTGAGCCTGGTTACCCCCTCTCGGAACCACAGACTTAGAAATCGCCAGCTCATATACAGTGCATAAAATATATTTAAATATATACCCTAATACATCATTTTAATAAAAAATATCACAAAATTCTTCTAAGTCCCTCGCAAAGAGTGAAAGATGCGCACGTTCATTTTCAGAGCTCCTAGACGTTCCTATAAGAAGTTAGCCAAAAAGTAGCTTCGAAAAACGCTTAGGTTAAGTTTGAGAGTTGCTTCTAATGTACCAAAGCTGGACTTAGACATAATTTCACTCTCACAACATTATGGCTGGTTGGAGACAGTCCGAACCACAAGTACCGGGTCCATGGTTCTGGGCGTATACTGGGGGGACGGGGACGACTCCCATTAACCCCTGACTATACCGGGGATACGCTTATCACAATGCCTTTCTGGTCTGTGCTGAAGCAGGACATTCTGGCAGCCAAGTGGCTTGACCTTTATTAGTGAGCCTGATTACCCCCTCTCGGAACCACAGACTTAGAAATCGCCAGCTCATATACAGTGCATAAAATATATTTAAATATATACCCTTATACACCATTTTAATAAAAAATATCACAAAATTCTTCTAAGTCCCTCGGGAAGAGTGAAAGATGCGCACGTTCATTTTCAGAGCTGCTAGACCTTCCTATAAGAAGTTAGCCAAAAAGTAGCTTCGAAAAACGCTTAGGTTAAGTTTGAGAGTTGCTTCTAATGTACCAAAGCTGGACTTAGACATAATTTCACTCTCACAACATTATGGCTGGTTGGAGACAGTCCGAACCACAAGTACCGGGTCCATGGTTCTGGGCGTATACTGGGGGGACGGGGGGGACTCCCATTAACCCCTGACTATACCGGGGATACGCTTATCACAATGCCTTTCTGGTCTGTGCTGAAGCAGGGCATTCTGGCAGCCAAGTGGCTTGACCTTTATTAGTGATCCTGGTTACCCCCTCTCGGAACCACAGACTTCGAAATCGCCAGCTCATATACAGTGCATAAAATATATTTAAATATATACCCTAATACACCATTTCAATAAAAAATATCACAAAATTATTCTACAGTAAGTCCCTCGGGAAGAGTGAAAGATGCGCACGTTCATTTTCAGAGCTCCTAGACCTTCCTATAAGAAGTTAGCCAAAAAGTAGCTTCGAAAAACGCTTAGGTTAAGTTTGAGAGTTGCTTCTAATGTACCAAAGCTGGACTTAGACATAATTTCACTCTCACAACATTATGGCTGGTTGGAGACAGTCCGAACCACAAGTACCGGGTCCATGGTTCTGGGCGTATACTGGGGGGACGGGGACGACTCCCATTAACCCCTGACTATACCGGGGATACGCTTATCACAATGCCTTTCTGGTCTGTGCTGAAGCAGGGCATTCTGGCAGCCAAGTGGCTTGACCTTTATTAGTGATCCTGGTTACCCCCTCTCGGAACCACAGACTTCGAAATCGCCAGCTCATATACAGTGCATAAAATATATTTAAATATATACCCTAATACACCATTTTAATAAAAAATATCACAAAATTCTTCTAAGTCCCTCGGAAAGAGTGAAAGATGCGCACGTTCATTTTCAGAGCTCCTAGACGTTCCTATAAGAAGTTAGCCAAAAAGTAGCTTCGAAAAACGCTTAGGTTAAGTTTGAGAGTTGCTTCTAATGTACCAAAGCTGGACTTAGACATAATTTCACTCTCACAACATTATGGCTGGTTGGAGACAGTCCGAACCACAAGTACCGGGTCCATGGTTCTGGGCGTATACTGGGGGGACGGGGACGACTCCCATTAACCCCTGACTATACCGGGGATACGCTTATCACAATGCCTTTCTGGTCTGTGCTGAAGCAGGGCATTCTGGCAGCCAAGTGGCTTGACTTTTATTAGTGAGCCTGGTTACCCCCTCTCGGAACCACAGACTTAGAAATCGCCAGCTCATATACAGTGCATAAAATATATTTAAATATATACCCTAATACATCATTTTAATAAAAAATATCACAAAATTCTTCTAAGTCCCTCGCAAAGAGTGAAAGATGCGCACGTTCATTTTCAGAGCTCCTAGACGTTCCTATAAGAAGTTAGCCAAAAAGTAGCTTCGAAAAACGCTTAGGTTAAGTTTGAGAGTTGCTTCTAATGTACCAAAGCTGGACTTAGACATAATTTCACTCTCACAACATTATGGCTGGTTGGAGACAGTCCGAACCACAAGTACCGGGTCCATGGTTCTGGGCGTATACTGGGGGGACGGGGACGACTCCCATTAACCCCTGACTATACCGGGGATACGCTTATCACAATGCCTTTCTGGTCTGTGCTGAAGCAGGGCATTCTGGCAGCCAAGTGGCTTGACCTTTATTAGTGAGCCTGGTTACCCCCTCTCGGAACCACAGACTTAGAAATCGCCAGCTCATATACAGTGCATAAAATATATTTAAATATATACCCTAATACACCATTTTAATAAAAAATATCACAAAATGATTCTAAGTCCCTCGGGAAGAGTAAAAGATGCGCACGTTCATTTTCAGAGCTCCTAGACCTTCCTATAAGAAGTTAGCCAAAAAGTAGCTTCGAAAAACGCTTAGGTTAAGTTTGAGAGTTGCTTCTAATGTACCAAAGCTGGACTTAGACATAATTTCACTCTCACAACATTATGGCTGGTTGGAGACAGTCCGAACCACAAGTACCGGGTCCATGGTTCTGGGCGTATACTGGGGGGACGGGGACGACTCCCATTAACCCCTGACTATACCGGGGATACGCTTATCACAATGCCTTTCTGGTCTGTGCTGAAGCAGGGCATTCTGGCAGCCAAGTGGCTTGACATTTATTAGTGATCCTGGTTACCCCCTCTCGGAACCACAGACTTAGAAATCGCCAGCTCATATACAGTGCATAAAATATATTTAAATATATACCCTAATACACCATTTTAATAAAAAATATCACAAAATTATTCTAAGTCCCTCGGGAAGAGTGAAAGATGCGCACGTTCATTTTCAGAGCTCCTAGACCTTCCTATAAGAAGTTAGCCAAAAAGTAGCTTCGAAAAACGCTTAGGTTAAGTTTGAGAGTTGCTTCTAATGTACCAAAGCTGGACATAGACATAATTTCACTCTCACAACATTATGGCTGGTTGGAGACAGTCCGAACCACAAGTACCGGGTCCATGGTTCTGGGCGTATACTGGGGGGACGGGGACGACTCCCATTAACCCCTGACTATACCGGGGATACGCTTATCACAATGCCTTTCTGGTCTGTGCTGAAGCAGGGCATTCTGGCAGCCAAGTGGCTTGACTTTTATTAGTGATCCTGGTTACCCCCTCTCGGAACCACAGACTTAGAAATCGCCAGCTCATATACAGTGCATAAAATATATTTAAATATATACCCTAATACACCATTTTAATAAAAAATATCACAAAATTATTCTAAGTCCCTCGGAAAGAGTGAAAGATGCGCACGTTCATTTTCAGAGCTCCTAGACGTTCCTATAAGAAGTTAGCCAAAAAGTAGCTTCGAAAAACGCTTAGGTTAAGTTTGAGAGTTGCTTCTAATGTACCAAAGCTGGACTTAGACATAATTTCACTCTCACAACATTATGGCTGGTTGGAGACAGTCCGAACCACAAGTACCGGGTCCATGGTTCTGGGCGTATACTGGGGGGACGGGGACGACTCCCATTAACCCCTGACTAAACCAGGGATACGCTTATCACAATGCCTTTCTGGTCTGTGCTGAAGCAGGGCATTCTGGCAGCCAAGTGGCTTGACATTTATTAGTGATCCTGGTTACCCCCTCTCGGAACCACAGACTTAGAAATCGCCAGCTCATATACAGTGCATAAAATATATTTAAATATATACCCTAATACACCATTTTAATAAAAAATATCACAAAATTATTCTAAGTCCCTCGGGAAGAGTGAAAGATGCGCACGTTCATTTTCAGAGCTCCTAGACCTTCCTATAAGAAGTTAGCCAAAAAGTAGCTTCGAAAAACGCTTAGGTTAAGTTTGAGAGTTGCTTCTAATGTACCAAAGCTGGACATAGACATAATTTCACTCTCACAACATTATGGCTGGTTGGAGACAGTCCGAACCACAAGTACCGGGTCCATGGTTCTGGGCGTATACTGGGGGGACGGGGACGACTCCCATTAACCCCTGACTATACCGGGGATACGCTTATCACAATGCCTTTCTGGTCTGTGCTGAAGCAGGGCATTCTGGCAGCCAAGTGGCTTGACTTTTATTAGTGATCCTGGTTACCCCCTCTCGGAACCACAGACTTAGAAATCGCCAGCTCATATACAGTGCATAAAATATATTTAAATATATACCCTAATACACCATTTTAATAAAAAATATCACAAAATTATTCTAAGTCCCTCGGAAAGAGTGAAAGATGCGCACGTTCATTTTCAGAGCTCCTAGACGTTCCTATAAGAAGTTAGCCAAAAAGTAGCTTCGAAAAACGCTTAGGTTAAGTTTGAGAGTTGCTTCTAATGTACCAAAGCTGGACTTAGACATAATTTCACTCTCACAACATTATGGCTGGTTGGAGACAGTCCGAACCACAAGTACCGGGTCCATGGTTCTGGGCGTATACTGGGGGGACGGGGACGACTCCCATTAACCCCTGACTAAACCAGGGATACGCTTATCACAATGCCTTTCTGGTCTGTGCTGAAGCAGGGCATTCTGGCAGCCAAGTGGCTTGACCTTTATTAGTGATCCTGGTTACCCCCTCTCGGAACCACAGACTTAGAAATCGCCAGCTCATATACAGTGCATAAAATATATTTAAATATATACCCTAATACACCATTTCAATAAAAAATATCACAAAATTATTCTACAGTAAGTCCCTCGGGAAGAGTGAAAGATGCGCACGTTCATTTTCAGAGCTCCTAGACCTTCCTATAAGAAGTTAGCCAAAAAGTAGCTTCGAAAAACGCTTAGGTTAAGTTTGAGAGTTGCTTCTAATGTACCAAAGCTGGACTTAGACATAATTTCACTCTCACAACATTATGGCTGGTTGGAGACAGTCCGAACCACAAGTACCGGGTCCATGGTTCTGGGCGTATACTGGGGGGACGGGGACGACTCCCATTAACCCCTGATTATACCGGGGATACGCTTATCACAATGCCTTTCTGGTCTGTGCTGAAGCAGGGCATTCTGGCAGCCAAGTGGCTTGACCTTTATTAGTGATCCTGGTTACCCCCTCTCGGAACCACAGACTTCGAAATCGCCAGCTCATATACAGTGCATAAAATATATTTAAATATATACCCTAATACACCATTTTAATAACAAATATCACAAAATTCTTCTAAGTCCCTCGGAAAGAGTGAAAGATGCGCACATTCATTTTCAGAGCTCCTAGACGTTCCTATAAGAAGTTAGCCAAAAAGTAGCTTCGAAAAACGCTTAGGTTAAGTTTGAGAGTTGCTTCTAATGTACCAAAGCTGGACATAGACATAATTTCACTCTCACAACATTATGGCTGGTTGGAGACAGTCCGAACCACAAGTACCGGGTCCATGGTTCTGGGCGTATACTGGGGGGACGGGGACGACTCCCATTAACCCCTGACTATACCGGGGATACGCTTATCACAATGCCTTTCTGGTCTGTGCTGAAGCAGGGCATTCTGGCAGCCAAGTGGCTTGACTTTTATTAGTGATCCTGGTTACCCCCTCTCGGAACCACAGACTTAGAAATCGCCAGCTCATATACAGTGCATAAAATATATTTAAATATATACCCTAATACACCATTTTAATAAAAAATATCACAAAATGATTCTAAGTCCCTCGGGAAGAGTAAAAGATGCGCACGTTCATTTTCAGAGCTCCTAGACCTTCCTATAAGAAGTTAGCCAAAAAGTAGCTTCGAAAAACGCTTAGGTTAAGTTTGAGAGTTGCTTCTAATGTACCAAAGCTGGACTTAGACATAATTTCACTCTCACAACATTATGGCTGGTAGGAGACAGTCCGAACCACAAGTACCGGGTCCATGGTTCTGGGCGTATACTGGGGGGACGGGGACGACTCCCATTAACCCCTGACTATACCGGGGATACGCTTATCACAATGCCTTTCTGGTCTGTGCTGAAGCAGGGCATTCTGGCAGCCAAGTGGCTTGACATTTATTAGTGATCCTGGTTACCCCCTCTCGGAACCACAGACTTAGAAATCGCCAGCTCATATACAGTGCATAAAATATATTTAAATATATACCCTAATACACCATTTTAATAAAAAATATCACAAAATTATTCTAAGTCCCTCGGGAAGAGTGAAAGATGCGCACGTTCATTTTCAGAGCTCCTAGACCTTCCTATAAGAAGTTAGCCAAAAAGTAGCTTCGAAAAACGCTTAGGTTAAGTTTGAGAGTTGCTTCTAATGTACCAAAGCTGGACATAGACATAATTTCACTCTCACAACATTATGGCTGGTTGGAGACAGTCCGAACCACAAGTACCGGGTCCATGGTTCTGGGCGTATACTGGGGGGACGGGGACGACTCCCATTAACCCCTGACTATACCGGGGATACGCTTATCACAATGCCTTTCTGGTCTGTGCTGAAGCAGGGCATTCTGGCAGCCAAGTGGCTTGACTTTTATTAGTGATCCTGGTTACCCCCTCTCGGAACCACAGACTTAGAAATCGCCAGCTCATATACAGTGCATAAAATATATTTAAATATATACCCTAATACACCATTTTAATAAAAAATATCACAAAATTCTTCTAAGTCCCTCGGAAAGAGTGAAAGATGCGCACGTTCATTTTCAGAGCTCCTAGACGTTCCTATAAGAAGTTAGCCAAAAAGTAGCTTCGAAAAACGCTTAGGTTAAGTTTGAGAGTTGCTTCTAATGTACCAAAGCTGGACTTAGACATAATTTCACTCTCACAACATTATGGCTGGTTGGAGACAGTCCGAACCACAAGTACCGGGTCCATGGTTCTGGGCGTATACTGGGGGGACGGGGACGACTCCCATTAACCCCTGACTAAACCAGGGATACGCTTATCACAATGCCTTTCTGGTCTGTGCTGAAGCAGGGCATTCTGGCAGCCAAGTGGCTTGACCTTTATTAGTGATCCTGGTTACCCCCTCTCGGAACCACAGACTTAGAAATCGCCAGCTCATATACAGTGCATAAAATATATTTAAATATATACCCTAATACACCATTTCAATAAAAAATATCACAAAATTATTCTACAGTAAGTCCCTCGGGAAGAGTGAAAGATGCGCACGTTCATTTTCAGAGCTCCTAGACCTTCCTATAAGAAGTTAGCCAAAAAGTAGCTTCGAAAAACGCTTAGGTTAAGTTTGAGAGTTGCTTCTAATGTACCAAAGCTGGACTTAGACATAATTTCACTCTCACAACATTATGGCTGGTTGGAGACAGTCCGAACCACAAGTACCGGGTCCATGGTTCTGGGCGTATACTGGGGGGACGGGGACGACTCCCATTAACCCCTGATTATACCGGGGATACGCTTATCACAATGCCTTTCTGGTCTGTGCTGAAGCAGGGCATTCTGGCAGCCAAGTGGCTTGACCTTTATTAGTGATCCTGGTTACCCCCTCTCGGAACCACAGACTTCGAAATCGCCAGCTCATATACAGTGCATAAAATATATTTAAATATATACCCTAATACACCATTTTAATAACAAATATCACAAAATTCTTCTAAGTCCCTCGGAAAGAGTGAAAGATGCGCACATTCATTTTCAGAGCTCCTAGACGTTCCTATAAGAAGTTAGCCAAAAAGTAGCTTCGAAAAACGCTTAGGTTAAGTTTGAGAGTTGCTTCTAATGTACCAAAGCTGGACATAGACATAATTTCACTCTCACAACATTATGGCTGGTTGGAGACAGTCCGAACCACAAGTACCGGGTCCATGGTTCTGGGCGTATACTGGGGGGACGGGGACGACTCCCATTAACCCCTGACTATACCGGGGATACGCTTATCACAATGCCTTTCTGGTCTGTGCTGAAGCAGGGCATTCTGGCAGCCAAGTGGCTTGACTTTTATTAGTGATCCTGGTTACCCCCTCTCGGAACCACAGACTTAGAAATCGCCAGCTCATATACAGTGCATAAAATATATTTAAATATATACCCTAATACACCATTTTAATAAAAAATATCACAAAATGATTCTAAGTCCCTCGGGAAGAGTAAAAGATGCGCACGTTCATTTTCAGAGCTCCTAGACCTTCCTATAAGAAGTTAGCCAAAAAGTAGCTTCGAAAAACGCTTAGGTTAAGTTTGAGAGTTGCTTCTAATGTACCAAAGCTGGACTTAGACATAATTTCACTCTCACAACATTATGGCTGGTTGGAGACAGTCCGAACCACAAGTACCGGGTCCATGGTTCTGGGCGTATACTGGGGGGACGGGGACGACTCCCATTAACCCCTGACTATACCGGGGATACGCTTATCACAATGCCTTTCTGGTCTGTGCTGAAGCAGGGCATTCTGGCAGCCAAGTGGCTTGACATTTATTAGTGATCCTGGTTACCCCCTCTCGGAACCACAGACTTAGAAATCGCCAGCTCATATACAGTGCATAAAATATATTTAAATATATACCCTAATACACCATTTTAATAAAAAATATCACAAAATTATTCTAAGTCCCTCGGGAAGAGTGAAAGATGCGCACGTTCATTTTCAGAGCTCCTAGACCTTCCTATAAGAAGTTAGCCAAAAAGTAGCTTCGAAAAACGCTTAGGTTAAGTTTGAGAGTTGCTTCTAATGTACCAAAGCTGGACATAGACATAATTTCACTCTCACAACATTATGGCTGGTTGGAGACAGTCCGAACCACAAGTACCGGGTCCATGGTTCTGGGCGTATACTGGGGGGACGGGGACGACTCCCATTAACCCCTGACTATACCGGGGATACGCTTATCACAATGCCTTTCTGGTCTGTGCTGAAGCAGGGCATTCTGGCAGCCAAGTGGCTTGACTTTTATTAGTGATCCTGGTTACCCCCTCTCGGAACCACAGACTTAGAAATCGCCAGCTCATATACAGTGCATAAAATATATTTAAATATATACCCTAATACACCATTTTAATAAAAAATATCACAAAATTATTCTAAGTCCCTCGGAAAGAGTGAAAGATGCGCACGTTCATTTTCAGAGCTCCTAGACGTTCCTATAAGAAGTTAGCCAAAAAGTAGCTTCGAAAAACGCTTAGGTTAAGTTTGAGAGTTGCTTCTAATGTACCAAAGCTGGACTTAGACATAATTTCACTCTCACAACATTATGGCTGGTTGGAGACAGTCCGAACCACAAGTACCGGGTCCATGGTTCTGGGCGTATACTGGGGGGACGGGGACGACTCCCATTAACCCCTGACTAAACCAGGGATACGCTTATCACAATGCCTTTCTGGTCTGTGCTGAAGCAGGGCATTCTGGCAGCCAAGTGGCTTGACCTTTATTAGTGATCCTGGTTACCCCCTCTCGGAACCACAGACTTAGAAATCGCCAGCTCATATACAGTGCATAAAATATATTTAAATATATACCCTAATACACCATTTCAATAAAAAATATCACAAAATTATTCTACAGTAAGTCCCTCGGGAAGAGTGAAAGATGCGCACGTTCATTTTCAGAGCTCCTAGACCTTCCTATAAGAAGTTAGCCAAAAAGTAGCTTCGAAAAACGCTTAGGTTAAGTTTGAGAGTTGCTTCTAATGTACCAAAGCTGGACTTAGACATAATTTCACTCTCACAACATTATGGCTGGTTGGAGACAGTCCGAACCACAAGTACCGGGTCCATGGTTCTGGGCGTATACTGGGGGGACGGGGACGACTCCCATTAACCCCTGATTATACCGGGGATACGCTTATCACAATGCCTTTCTGGTCTGTGCTGAAGCAGGGCATTCTGGCAGCCAAGTGGCTTGACCTTTATTAGTGATCCTGGTTACCCCCTCTCGGAACCACAGACTTCGAAATCGCCAGCTCATATACAGTGCATAAAATATATTTAAATATATACCCTAATACACCATTTTAATAACAAATATCACAAAATTCTTCTAAGTCCCTCGGAAAGAGTGAAAGATG
Source organism: Ascaphus truei (assembly GCF_040206685.1). Taxonomy (NCBI): domain Eukaryota; kingdom Metazoa; phylum Chordata; class Amphibia; order Anura; family Ascaphidae; genus Ascaphus; species Ascaphus truei. The sequence goes on along the minus strand of NW_027454428.1, from coordinate 23,130 downwards.
CGCACATTCATTTTCAGAGCTCCTAGACGTTCCTATAAGAAGTTAGCCAAAAAGTAGCTTCGAAAAACGCTTAGGTTAAGTTTGAGAGTTGCTTCTAATGTACCAAAGCTGGACATAGACATAATTTCACTCTCACAACATTATGGCTGGTTGGAGACAGTCCGAACCACAAGTACCGGGTCCATGGTTCTGGGCGTATACTGGGGGGACGGGGACGACTCCCATTAACCCCTGACTATACCGGGGATACGCTTATCACAATGCCTTTCTGGTCTGTGCTGAAGCAGGGCATTCTGGCAGCCAAGTGGCTTGACCTTTATTAGTGATCCTGGTTACCCCCTCTCGGAACCACAGACTTAGAAATCGCCAGCTCATATACAGTGCATAAAATATATTTAAATATATACCCTAATACACCATTTCAATAAAAAATATCACAAAATTATTCTACAGTAAGTCCCTCGGGAAGAGTGAAAGATGCGCACGTTCATTTTCAGAGCTCCTAGACCTTCCTATAAGAAGTTAGCCAAAAAGTAGCTTCGAAAAACGCTTAGGTTAAGTTTGAGAGTTGCTTCTAATGTACCAAAGCTGGACTTAGACATAATTTCACTCTCACAACATTATGGCTGGTTGGAGACAGTCCGAACCACAAGTACCGGGTCCATGGTTCTGGGCGTATACTGGGGGGACGGGGACGACTCCCATTAACCCCTGACTATACCGGGGATACGCTTATCACAATGGATTTCTGGTCTGTGCTGAAGCAGGGCATTCTGGCAGCCAAGTGGCTTGACCTTTATTAGTGATCCTGGTTACCCCCTCTCGGAACCACAGACTTCGAAATCGCCAGCTCATATACAGTGCATAAAATATATTTAAATATATACCCTAATACACCATTTTAATAACAAATATCACAAAATTCTTCTAAGTCCCTCGGAAAGAGTGAAAGATGCGCACGTTCATTTTCAGAGCTCCTAGACGTTCCTATAAGAAGTTAGCCAAAAAGTAGCTTCGAAAAACGCTTAGGTTAAGTTTGAGAGTTGCTTCTAATGTACCAAAGCTGGACTTAGACATAATTTCACTCTCACAACATTATGGCTGGTTGGAGACAGTCCGAACCACAAGTACCGGGTCCATGGTTCTGGGCGTATACTGGGGGGACAGGGACGACTCCCATTAACCCCTGACTATACCGGGGATACGCTTATCACAATGCCTTTCTGGTCTGTGCTGAAGCAGGGCATTCTGGCAGCCAAGTGGCTTGACTTTTATTAGTGATCCTGGTTACCCCCTCTCGGAACCACAAACTTAGAAATCGCCAGCTCATATACAGTGCATAAAATATATTTAAATATATACCCTAATACACCATTTTAATAAAAAATATCACAAAATTCTTCTAAGTCCCTCGGGAAGAGTGAAAGATGCGCACGTTCATTTTCAGAGCTCCTAGACGTTCCTATAAGAAGTTAGCCAAAAAGTAGCTTCGAAAAACGCTTAGGTTAAGTTTGAGAGTTGCTTCTAATGTACCAAAGCTGGACTTAGACATAATTTCACTCTCACAACATTATGGCTGGTTGGAGACAGTCTGAACCACAAGTACCGGGTCCATGGTTCTGGGCGTATACTGGGGGGACGGGGACGACTCCCATTAACCCCTGACTATACCGGGGATACGCTTATCCCAATGCCTTTCTGGTCTGTGCTGAAGCAGGGCATTCTGGCAGCCAAGTGGCTTGACCTTTATTAGTGAGCCTGGTTACCCCCTCTCGGAACCACAGACTTAGAAATCGCCAGCTCATATACAGTGCATAAAATATATTTATATATATACCCTTAAACACCATTTTAATAAAAAATATCACAAAATAATTCCAAGTCCCTCGGGAAGAGTGAAAGACGCGCACATTCATTTTCAGAGCTCCTAGACCTTCCTATAAGAAGTTAGCCAAAAAGTAGCTTCGAAAAACGCTTAGGTTAAGTTTGAGAGTTGCTTCTAATGTACCAAAGCTGGACTTAGACATAATTTCACTCTCACAACATTATGGCTGGTTGGAGACAGTCCGAACCACAAGTACCGGGTCCATGGTTCTGGGCGTATACTGGGGGGACGGGGACGACTCCCATTAACCCCTGACTATACCGGGGATACGCTTATCACAATGCCTTTCTGGTCTGTGCTGAAGCAGGGCATTCTGGCAGCCAAGTGGCTTGACTTTTATTAGTGAGCCTGGTTACCCCCTCTCGGAACCACAGACTTAGAAATCGCCAGCTCATATACAGTGCATAAAATATATTTATATATATACCCTTAAACACCATTTTAATAAAAAATATCACAAAATAATTCCAAGTCCCTCGGGAAGAGTGAAAGACGCGCACATTCATTTTCAGAGCTCCTAGACCTTCCTATAAGAAGTTAGCCAAAAAGTAGCTTCGAAAAACGCTTAGGTTAAGTTTGAGAGTTGCTTCTAATGTACCAAAGCTGGACTTAGACATAATTTCACTCTCACAACATTATGGCTGGTTGGAGACAGTCCGAACCACAAGTACCGGGTCCATGGTTCTGGGCGTATACTGGGGGGACGGGGACGACTCCCATTAACCCCTGACTATACCGGGGATACGCTTATCACAATGCCTTTCTGGTCTGTGCTGAAGCAGGGCATTCTGGCAGCCAAGTGGCTTGACTTTTATTAGTGAGCCTGGTTACCCCCTCTCGGAACCACAGACTTAGAAATCGCCAGCTCATATACAGTGCATAAAATATATTTATATATATATACCCTTAAATACCATTTTAATAAAAAATATCACAAAATTCTTCTAAGTCCCTCGCAAAGAGTGAAAGATGCGCACGTTCATTTTCAGAGCTCCTAGACGTTCCTATAAGAAGTTAGCGAAAAAGTAGCTTCGAAAAACGCTTAGGTTAAGTTTGAGAGTTGCTTCTAATGTACCAAAGCTGGACATAGACATAATTTCACTCTCACAACATTATGGCTGGTTGGAGACAGTCCGAACCACAAGTACCGGGTCCATGGTTCTGGGCGTATACTGGGGGGACGGGGACGACTCCCATTAACCCCTGACTATACCGGGGATACGCTTATCACAATGCCTTTCTGGTCTGTGCTGAAGCAGGGCATTCTGGCAGCCAAGTGGCTTGACTTTTATTAGTGATCCTGGTTACCCCCTCTCGGAACCACAGACTTAGAAATCGCCAGCTCATATACAGTGCATAAAATATATTTAAATATATACCCTAATACACCATTTTAATAAAAAATATCACAAAATTCTTCTAAGTCCCTCGGAAAGAGTGAAAGATGCGCACGTTCATTTTCAGAGCTCCTAGACGTTCCTATAAGAAGTTAGCCAAAAAGTAGCTTCGAAAAACGCTTAGGTTAAGTTTGAGAGTTGCTTCTAATGTACCAAAGCTGGACTTAGACATAATTTCACTCTCACAACATTATGGCTGGTTGGAGACAGTCCGAACCACAAGTACCGGGTCCATGGTTCTGGGCGTATACTGGGGGGACGGGGACGACTCCCATTAACCCCTGACTAAACCAGGGATACGCTTATCACAATGCCTTTCTGGTCTGTGCTGAAGCAGGGCATTCTGGCAGCCAAGTGGCTTGACCTTTATTAGTGATCCTGGTTACCCCCTCTCGGAACCACAGACTTAGAAATCGCCAGCTCATATACAGTGCATATAATATATTTAAATATATACCCTAATACACCATTTCAATAAAAAATATCACAAAATTATTCTACAGTAAGTCCCTCGGGAAGAGTGAAAGATGCGCACGTTCATTTTCAGAGCTCCTAGACCTTCCTATAAGAAGTTAGCCAAAAAGTAGCTTCGAAAAACGCTTAGGTTAAGTTTGAGAGTTGCTTCTAATGTACCAAAGCTGGACTTAGACATAATTTCACTCTCACAACATTATGGCTGGTTGGAGACAGTCCGAACCTCAAGTACCGGGTCCATGGTTCTGGCCGTATACTGGGGGGACGGGGACGACTCCCATTAACCCCTGACTATACCGGGGATACGCTTATCACAATGCCTTTCTGGTCTGTGCTGAAGCAGGGCATTCTGGCAGCCAAGTGGCTTGACCTTTATTAGTGAGCCTGGTTACCCCCTCTCGGAACCACAGACTTAGAAATCGCCAGCTCATATACAGTGCATAAAATATATTTATATATATACCCTTAAACACCATTTTAATAAAAAATATCACAAAATTATTCCAAGTCCCTCGGGAAGAGTGAAAGACGCGCACGTTCATTTTCAGAGCTCCTAGACCTTCCTATAAGAAGTTAGCCAAAAAGTAGCTTCGAAAAACGCTTAGGTTAAGTTTGAGAGTTGCTTCTAATGTACCAAAGCTGGACTTAGACATAATTTCACTCTCACAACATTATGGCTGGTTGGAGACAGTCCGAACCACAAGTACCGGGTCCATGGTTCTGGGCGTATACTGGGGGGACGGGGACGACTCCCATTAACCCCTGACTATACCGGGGATACGCTTATCACAATGCCTTTCTGGTCTGTGCTGAAGCAGGGCATTCTGGCAGCCAAGTGGCTTGACCTTTATTAGTGATCCTGGTTACCCCCTCTCGGAACCACAGACTTAGAAATCGCCAGCTCATATACAGTGCATAAAATATATTTAAATATATACCCTAATACACCATTTTAATAAAAAATATCACAAAATTCTTCTAAGTCCCTCGGAAAGAGTGAAAGATGCGCACGTTCATTTTCGGAGCTCCTAGACGTTCCTATAAGAAGTTAGCCAAAAAGTAGCTTCGAAAAACGCTTAGGTTAAGTTTGAGAGTTGCTTCTAATGTACCAAAGCTGGACTTAGACATAATTTCACTCTCACAACATTATGGCTGGTTGGAGACAGTCCGAACCACAAGTACCGGGTCCATGGTTCTGGGCGTATACTGGGGGGACGGGGACGACTCCCATTAACCCCTGACTATACCGGGGATACGCTTATCACAATGCCTTTCTGGTCTGTGCTGAAGCAGGGCATTCTGGCAGCCAAGTGGCTTGACCTTTATTAGTGAGCCTGGTTACCCCCTCTCGGAACCACAGACTTAGAAATCGCCAGCTCATATACAGTGCATAAAATATATTTATATATATACCCTTAAACACCATTTTAATAAAAAATATCACAAAATTATTCCAAGTCCCTCGGGAAGAGTGAAAGACGCGCACGTTCATTTTCAGAGCTCCTAGACCTTCCTATAAGAAGTTAGCCAAAAAGTAGCTTCGAAAAACGCTTAGGTTAAGTTTGAGAGTTGCTTCTAATGTACCAAAGCTGGACTTAGACATAATTTCACTCTCACAACATTATGGCTGGTTGGAGACAGTCCGAACCACAAGTACCGGGTCCATGGTTCTGGGCGTATACTGGGGGGACGGGGACGACTCCCATTAACCCCTGACTATACCGGGGATACGCTTATCACAATGCCTTTCTGGTCTGTGCTGAAGCAGGGCATTCTGGCAGCCAAGTGGCTTGACATTTATTAGTGATCCTGGTTACCCCCTCTCGGAACCACAGACTTAGAAATCGCCAGCTCATATACAGTGCATAAAATATATTTAAATATATACCCTAATACACCATTTTAATAAAAAACATCACAAAATTATTCTAAGTCCCTCGGGAAGAGTGAAAGATGCGCACGTTCATTTTCAGAGCTCCTAGACCTTCCTATAAGAAGTTAGCCAAAAAGTAGCTTCGAAAAACGCTTAGGTTAAGTTTGAGAGTTGCTTCTAATGTACCAAAGCTGGACATAGACATAATTTCACTCTCACAACATTATGGCTGGTTGGAGACAGTCCGAACCACAACTACCGGGTCCATGGTTCTGGGCGTATACTGGGGGGTATCATGAGACAGCAATCTCCACCTACGGCCATACTACCTTGAAAGCGCCCGATCCCGTCAGATCTTGGAAGATAAGCAGGGTGAGGCTTGATTAGTACTGGGTTTGGAGACTGCCTGGGAATACCAGGTGCTGTGGGTGTTTTTATTTTTCGCTTCCCTAATGAAAATATACATGGCATTCCTTGCAGCAAATGAAAATGTTTCATTTCTTGCTACTTTTTTCCCGCAGTGGCAAAGAAATATATCGTTTTTTCCTCAGAAAGTTCAACACAATGCAACCTTCCAAAATAGAATTCTGACATCAAGAATTCCGTCTATAGTACATTTGAGTGCACCTGTCATTTTCTCAGTCTCTGTGTATGCATGGAGCAAGATATAGGCTCATGGATTTAAGAATGAGAGGATATCATGAGACAGCAATCTCCACCTACGGCCATACTACCTTGAAAGCGCCCGATCCCGTCAGATCTTGGAAGCTAAGCAGGGTGAGGCTTGATTAGTACTGAGTTGGTGAGACTGCCTGGGGATTCCAGGTGCTGTAGGTGTTTTTATTTTTCGCTTCCCTAATGAAAATATACATGGCATTCCTCGCAGCAAATGAAAATGTTTCATTTCTTGCTACTTTTTTCCCGCAGTGGCAAAGAAATATATCTTTTTTTCCTCTGAAAGTTCAACACAATGCAACCTTCCAAAATAGAATTCTGACATCAAGAATTCCGTCTATAGTACATTTGAGTGCACCTGTCATTTTTTCAGTCTCTGTGTATGCATGGAGCAAGATATAGGCTCATGGATTTAAGAATGAGAGGATATCATGAGACAGCAATCTCCACCTACGGCCATACTACCTTGAAAGCACCTGATCCTGTCAGATCTCGGAAGCTAAGTAGGGTGAGGATTGATTAGTACTGGGTTGGGAGACTGCCTGGGAATACCAGGTGCTGTGGGTGTTTTTATTTTTCGCTTCCCTAATGAAAATATACATGGCATTCCTTGCAGCAAATGAAAATGTTTCATTTTTTACTACTTTTTTCCCGCAGTGGCAAAGAAATATATCGTTTTTTCCTCAGAAAGTTCAACACAATGCAACCTTCCAAAATAGAATTCTGACATCAAGAATTCCGTCTATAGTACATTTGAGTGCACCTGTCATTTTCTCAGTCTCTGTGTATGCATGGAGCAAGATATAGGCTCATGGATTTAAGAATGAGAGGATATCAGGAGACAGCAATCTCCACCTACGGCCATACTACCTTGAAAGCGCCCGATCCCGTCAGATCTCGGAAGCTAAGCAGGGTGAGGCTTGATTAGTACTGGGTTGGGAGACTGCCTGGGAATACCAGGTGCTGTAGGTGTTTTTATTTTTCGCTTCCCTAATGAAAATATACATGGCATTCCTCGCAGCAAATGAAAATGTTTCATTTCTTGCTACTTTTTTCCCGCAGTGGCAAAGAAATATATCGTTTTTTCCTCAGAAAGTTCAACACAATGCAACCTTCCAAAATAGAATTCTGACATCAAGAATTCCGTCTATAGTACATTTGAGTGCACCTGTCATTTTCTCAGTCTCTGTGTATGCATGGAGCAAGATATAGGCTCATGGATTTAAGAATGAGAGGATATCATGAGACAGCAATCTCCACCTACGGCCATACTACCTTGAAAGCGCCCGATCCCGTCAGATCTTGGAAGATAAGCAGGTTGAGGCTTGATTAGTTCTGGGTTGGGAGTCTGCCTGGGAATACCAGGTACTGTGGGTGTTTTTATTTTTCGCTTCCCTAATGAAAATATACATGGCATTCCTTGCAGCAAATGAAAATGTTTCATTTTTACTATTTTTTTCCCGCAGTGGCAAAGAAATATATCGTTTTTTCCTCAGAAAGTTCAACACAATGCAACCTTCCAAAATAGAATTCTGACATCAAGAATTCCGTCTATAGTACATTTGAGTGCACCTGTCATTTTTTCAGTCTCTGTGTATGCATGGAGCAAGATATAGGCTCATGGATTTAAGAATGAGAGGATATCATGAGAGAGCAATCTCCACCTACGGCCATACTACCTTGAAAGCGCCTGATCCTGTCAGATCTCGGAAGCTAAGTAGGGTGAGGATTGATTAGTACTGGGTTGGGAGACTGCCTGGGAATACCAGGTGCTGTGGGTGTTTTTATTTTTCGCTTCCCTAATGAAAATATACATGGCATTCCTTGCAGCAAATGAAAATGTTTCATTTTTTACTACTTTTTTCCCGCAGTGGCAAAGAAATATATCGTTTTTTCCTCAGAAAGTTCAACACAATGCAACCTTCCAAAATAGAATTCTGACATCAAGAATTCCGTCTATAGTACATTTGAGTGCACCTGTCATTTTCTCAGTCTCTGTGTATGCATGGAGCAAGATATAGGCTCATGGATTTAAGAATGAGAGGATATCAGGAGACAGCAATCTCCACCTACGGCCATACTACCTTGAAAGCGCCCGATCCCGTCAGATCTCGGAAGCTAAGCAGGGTGAGGCTTGATTAGTACTGGGTTGGGAGACTGCCTGGGAATACCAGGTGCTGTAGGTGTTTTTATTTTTCGCTTCCCTAATGAAAATATACATGGCATTCCTCGCAGCAAATGAAAATGTTTCATTTCTTGCTACTTTTTTCCCGCAGTGGCAAAGAAATATATCGTTTTTTCCTCTGAAAGTTCAACACAATGCAACCTTCCAAAATAGAATTCTGACATCAAGAATTCCGTCTATAGTACATTTGAGTGCACCTGTCATTTTCTCAGTCTCTGTGTATGCATGGAGCAAGATATAGGCTCATGGATTTAAGAATGAGAGGATATCATGAGACAGCAATCTCCACCTACGGCCATACTACCTTGAAAGCGCCTGATCCCGTCAGATCTCGGAAGCTAAGCAGGGTGAGGCTTGATTAGTACTGGGTTGGGAGACTGCCTGGGAATACCAGGTGCTGTGGGTGTTTTTATTTTTCGCTTCCCTAATGAAAATATACATGGCATTCCTTGCAGCAAATGAAAATGTTTCATTTTTTACTACTTTTTTCCCGCAGTGGCAAAGAAATATATCGTTTTTTCCTCTGAAAGTTCAACACAATGCAACTTTCCAAAATAGAATTCTGACATCAAGAATTCCGTCTATAGTACATTTGAGTGCACCTGTCATTTTCTCAGTCTCTGTGTATGCATGGAGCAAGATATAGGCTCATGGATTTAAGAATGAGAGGATATCATGAGACAGCAATCTCCACCTACGGCCATACTACCTTGAAAGCGCCCGATCCCGTCAGATCTCGGAAGCTAAGCAGGGTGAGGCTTGATTAGTACTGGGTTGGGAGACTGCCTGGGAATACCAGGTGCTGTGGGTGTTTTTATTTTTCGCTTCCCTAATGAAAATATAAATGGCATTCCTTGCAGCAAATGAAAATGTTTCATTTTATACTACTTTTTTCCCGCAGTGGCAAAGAAATATATCGTTTTTTCCTCTGAAAGTTCAACACAATGCAACCTTCCAAAATAGAATTCTGACATCAAGAATTCCGTCTATAGTACATTTGAGTGCACCGGTCATTTTCTCAGTCTCTGTGTATGCATGGAGCAAGATATAGGCTCATGGATTTAAGAATGAGAGGATATCATGAGACAGCAATCTCCACCTACGGCCATACTACCTTGAAAGCGCCCGATCCCGTCAGATCTCGGAAGCTAAGCAGGGTGAGGCTTGATTAGTACTGGGTTGGGAGACTGCCTGGGAATAACAGGTGCTGTGGGTGTTTTTATTTTTCGCTTCCCTAATGAAAATATACATGGCATTCCTTGCAGCAAATGAAAATGTTTCATTTGTTACTACTTTTTTCCCGCAGTGGCAAAGAAATATATCGTTTTTTCCTCTGAAAGTTCAACACAATGCAACTTTCCAAAATAGAATTCTGACATCAAGAATTCCGTCTATAGTACATTTGAGTGCACCTGTCATTTTCTCAGTCTCTGTGTATGCATGGAGCAAGATATAGGCTCATGGATTTAAGAATGAGAGGATATCATGAGACAGCAATCTCCACCTACGGACATATTACCTTGAAAGCGCCAGATCCCGTCAGATCTCGGAAGCTAAGCAGGGTGAGGCTTGATTAGTACTGGGTTGGGAGACTGCCTGGGAATACCAGGTGCTGTGGGTGTTTTTATTTTTCGCTTCCCTAATGAAAATATACATGCATTCCTTGCAGCAAATGAAAATGTTTCATTTTTTACTACTTTTTTCCCGCAGTGGCAAAGAAATATATCGTTTTTTCCTCAGAAAGTTCAACACAATGCAACCTTCCAAAATAGAATTCTGACATCAAGAATTCCGTCTATAGTACATTTGAGTGCACCTGTCATTTTCTCAGTCTCTGTGTATGCATGGAGCAAGATATAGGCTCATGGATTTAAGAATGAGAGGATATCAGGAGACAGCAATCTCCACCTACGGCCATACTACCTTGAAAGCGCCCGATCCCGTCAGATCTCGGAAGCTAAGCAGGGTGAGGCTTGATTAGTACTGGGTTGGGAGACTGCCTGGGAATACCAGGTGCTGTAGGTGTTTTTATTTTTCGCTTCCCTAATGAAAATATACATGGCATTCCTCGCAGCAAATGAAAATGTTTCATTTCTTGCTACTTTTTTCCCGCAGTGGCAAAGAAATATATCGTTTTTTCCTCTGAAAGTTCAACACAATGCAACCTTCCAAAATAGAATTCTGACATCAAGAATTCCGTCTATAGTACATTTGAGTGCACCTGTCATTTTCTCAGTCTCTGTGTATGCATGGAGCAAGATATAGGCTCATGGATTTAAGAATGAGAGGATATCATGAGACAGCAATCTCCACCTACGGCCATACTACCTTGAAAGCGCCTGATCCCGTCAGATCTCGGAAGCTAAGCAGGGTGAGGCTTGATTAGTACTGGGTTGGGAGACTGCCTGGGAATACCAGGTGCTGTGGGTGTTTTTATTTTTCGCTTCCCTAATGAAAATATACATGGCATTCCTTGCAGCAAATGAAAATGTTTCATTTTTTACTACTTTTTTCCCGCAGTGGCAAAGAAATATATCGTTTTTTCCTCTGAAAGTTCAACACAATGCAACTTTCCAAAATAGAATTCTGACATCAAGAATTCCGTCTATAGTACATTTGAGTGCACCTGTCATTTTCTCAGTCTCTGTGTATGCATGGAGCAAGATATAGGCTCATGGATTTAAGAATGAGAGGATATCATGAGACAGCAATCTCCACCTACGGCCATACTACCTTGAAAGCGCCCGATCCCGTCAGATCTCGGAAGCTAAGCAGGGTGAGGCTTGATTAGTACTGGGTTGGGAGACTGCCTGGGAATACCAGGTGCTGTGGGTGTTTTTATTTTTCGCTTCCCTAATGAAAATATAAATGGCATTCCTTGCAGCAAATGAAAATGTTTCATTTTATACTACTTTTTTCCCGCAGTGGCAAAGAAATATATCGTTTTTTCCTCTGAAAGTTCAACACAATGCAACCTTCCAAAATAGAATTCTGACATCAAGAATTCCGTCTATAGTACATTTGAGTGCACCGGTCATTTTCTCAGTCTCTGTGTATGCATGGAGCAAGATATAGGCTCATGGATTTAAGAATGAGAGGATATCATGAGACAGCAATCTCCACCTACGGCCATACTACCTTGAAAGCGCCCGATCCCGTCAGATCTCGGAAGCTAAGCAGGGTGAGGCTTGATTAGTACTGGGTTGGGAGACTGCCTGGGAATAACAGGTGCTGTGGGTGTTTTTATTTTTCGCTTCCCTAATGAAAATATACATGGCATTCCTTGCAGCAAATGAAAATGTTTCATTTGTTACTACTTTTTTCCCGCAGTGGCAAAGAAATATATCGTTTTTTCCTCTGAAAGTTCAACACAATGCAACTTTCCAAAATAGAATTCTGACATCAAGAATTCCGTCTATAGTACATTTGAGTGCACCTGTCATTTTCTCAGTCTCTGTGTATGCATGGAGCAAGATATAGGCTCATGGATTTAAGAATGAGAGGATATCATGAGACAGCAATCTCCACCTACGGACATATTACCTTGAAAGCGCCAGATCCCGTCAGATCTCGGAAGCTAAGCAGGGTGAGGCTTGATTAGTACTGGGTTGGGAGACTGCCTGGGAATACCAGGTGCTGTGGGTGTTTTTATTTTTCGCTTCCCTAATGAAAATATACATGCATTCCTTGCAGCAAATGAAAATGTTTCATTTTTTACTACTTTTTTCCCGCAGTGGCAAAGAAATATATCGTTTTTTCCTCAGAAAGTTCAACACAATGCAACCTTCCAAAATAGAATTCTGACATCAAGAATTCCGTCTATAGTACATTTGAGTGCACCTGTCATTTTCTCAGTCTCTGTGTATGCATGGAGCAAGATATAGGCTCATGGATTTAAGAATGAGAGGATATCATGAGACAGCAATCGCCACCTACGGCCATACTACCTTGAAAGCCCCCGATCCCGTCAGATCTCGGAAGCTAAGCAGGGTGAGGCTTGATTAGTACTGGGTTGGGAGACTGCCTGGGAATACCAGGTGCTGTGGGTGTTTTTATTTTTCGCTTCCCTAATGAAAATATACATGGCATTCCTTGCAGCAAATGAAAATGTTTCATTTCTTGCTACTTTTTTCCCGCAGTGGCAAAGAAATATATCGTTTTTTCCTCTGAAAGTTCAACACAATGCAACCTTCCAAAATAGAATTCTGACATCAAGAATTCCGTCTATAGTACATTTGAGTGCACCTGTCATTTTCTCAGTCTCTGTGTATGCATGGAGCAAGATATAGGCTCATGGATTTAAGAATGAGAGGATATCATGAGACAGCAATCTCCACCTACGGCCATACTACCTTGAAAGCGCCCGATCCCGTCAGATCTCGGAAGCTAAGCAGGGTGAGGCTTGATTAGTACTGGGTTGGGAGACTGCCTGGGAATACCAGGTGCTGTGGGTGTTTTTATTTTTCGCTTCCCTAATGAAAATATACATGGCATTCCTTGCAGCAAATGAAAATGTTTCATTTTTTACTACTTTTTTCCCGCAGTGGCAAAGAAATATATCGTTTTTTCCTCTGAAAGTTCAACACAATGCAACCTTCCAAAATAGAATTCTGACATCAAGAATTCCGTCTATAGTACATTTGAGTGCACCTGTCATTTTTTCAGTCTCTGTGTATGCATGGAGCAAGATATAGGCTCATGGATTTAAGAATGAGAGGATATCATGAGACAGCAATCTCCACCTACGGCCATACTACCTTGAAAGCACCTGATCCTGTCAGATCTCGGAAGCTAAGTAGGGTGAGGATTGATTAGTACTGGGTTGGGAGACTGCCTGGGAATACCAGGTGCTGTGGGTGTTTTTATTTTTCGCTTCCCTAATGAAAATATACATGGCATTCCTTGCAGCAAATGAAAATGTTTCATTTTTTACTACTTTTTTCCCGCAGTGGCAAAGAAATATATCGTTTTTTCCTCAGAAAGTTCAACACAATGCAACCTTCCAAAATAGAATTCTGACATCAAGAATTCCGTCTATAGTACATTTGAGTGCACCTGTCATTTTCTCAGTCTCTGTGTATGCATGGAGCAAGATATAGGCTCATGGATTTAAGAATGAGAGGATATCAGGAGACAGCAATCTCCACCTACGGCCATACTACCTTGAAAGCGCCCGATCCCGTCAGATCTCGGAAGCTAAGCAGGGTGAGGCTTGATTAGTACTGGGTTGGGAGACTGCCTGGGAATACCAGGTGCTGTAGGTGTTTTTATTTTTCGCTTCCCTAATGAAAATATACATGGCATTCCTCGCAGCAAATGAAAATGTTTCATTTCTTGCTACTTTTTTCCCGCAGTGGCAAAGAAATATATCGTTTTTTCCTCAGAAAGTTCAACACAATGCAACCTTCCAAAATAGAATTCTGACATCAAGAATTCCGTCTATAGTACATTTGAGTGCACCTATCATTTTCTCAGTCTCTGTGTATGCATGGAGCAAGATATAGGCTCATGGATTTAAGAATGAGAGGATATCATGAGACAGCAATCTCCACCTACGGCCATACTACCTTGAAAGCGCCCGATCCCGTCAGATCTTGGAAGATAAGCAGGTTGAGGCTTGATTAGTTCTGGGTTGGGAGTCTGCCTGGGAATACCAGGTACTGTGGGTGTTTTTATTTTTCGCTTCCCTAATGAAAATATACATGGCATTCCTTGCAGCAAATGAAAATGTTTCATTTTTACTATTTTTTTCCCGCAGTGGCAAAGAAATATATCGTTTTTTCCTCAGAAAGTTCAACACAATGCAACCTTCCAAAATAGAATTCTGACATCAAGAATTCCGTCTATAGTACATTTGAGTGCACCTGTCATTTTTTCAGTCTCTGTGTATGCATGGAGCAAGATATAGGCTCATGGATTTAAGAATGAGAGGATATCATGAGAGAGCAATCTCCACCTACGGCCATACTACCTTGAAAGCGCCTGATCCTGTCAGATCTCGGAAGCTAAGTAGGGTGAGGATTGATTAGTACTGGGTTGGGAGACTGCCTGGGAATACCAGGTGCTGTGGGTGTTTTTATTTTTCGCTTCCCTAATGAAAATATACATGGCATTCCTTGCAGCAAATGAAAATGTTTCATTTTTTACTACTTTTTTCCCGCAGTGGCAAAGAAATATATCGTTTTTTCCTCAGAAAGTTCAACACAATGCAACCTTCCAAAATAGAATTCTGACATCAAGAATTCCGTCTATAGTACATTTGAGTGCACCTGTCATTTTCTCAGTCTCTGTGTATGCATGGAGCAAGATATAGGCTCATGGATTTAAGAATGAGAGGATATCAGGAGACAGCAATCTCCACCTACGGCCATACTACCTTGAAAGCGCCCGATCCCGTCAGATCTCGGAAGCTAAGCAGGGTGAGGCTTGATTAGTACTGGGTTGGGAGACTGCCTGGGAATACCAGGTGCTGTAGGTGTTTTTATTTTTCGCTTCCCTAATGAAAATATACATGGCATTCCTCGCAGCAAATGAAAATGTTTCATTTCTTGCTACTTTTTTCCCGCAGTGGCAAAGAAATATATCGTTTTTTCCTCTGAAAGTTCAACACAATGCAACCTTCCAAAATAGAATTCTGACATCAAGAATTCCGTCTATAGTACATTTGAGTGCACCTGTCATTTTCTCAGTCTCTGTGTATGCATGGAGCAAGATATAGGCTCATGGATTTAAGAATGAGAGGATATCATGAGACAGCAATCTCCACCTACGGCCATACTACCTTGAAAGCGCCTGATCCCGTCAGATCTCGGAAGCTAAGCAGGGTGAGGCTTGATTAGTACTGGGTTGGGAGACTGCCTGGGAATACCAGGTGCTGTGGGTGTTTTTATTTTTCGCTTCCCTAATGAAAATATACATGGCATTCCTTGCAGCAAATGAAAATGTTTCATTTTTTACTACTTTTTTCCCGCAGTGGCAAAGAAATATATCGTTTTTTCCTCTGAAAGTTCAACACAATGCAACTTTCCAAAATAGAATTCTGACATCAAGAATTCCGTCTATAGTACATTTGAGTGCACCTGTCATTTTCTCAGTCTCTGTGTATGCATGGAGCAAGATATAGGCTCATGGATTTAAGAATGAGAGGATATCATGAGACAGCAATCTCCACCTACGGCCATACTACCTTGAAAGCGCCCGATCCCGTCAGATCTCGGAAGCTAAGCAGGGTGAGGCTTGATTAGTACTGGGTTGGGAGACTGCCTGGGAATACCAGGTGCTGTGGGTGTTTTTATTTTTCGCTTCCCTAATGAAAATATAAATGGCATTCCTTGCAGCAAATGAAAATGTTTCATTTTATACTACTTTTTTCCCGCAGTGGCAAAGAAATATATCGTTTTTTCCTCTGAAAGTTCAACACAATGCAACCTTCCAAAATAGAATTCTGACATCAAGAATTCCGTCTATAGTACATTTGAGTACACCTGTCATTTTCTCAGTCTCTGTGTATGCATGGAGCAAGATATAGGCTCATGGATTTAAGAATGAGAGGATATCATGAGACAGGAATCTCCACCTACGGACATACTACCTTGAAAGCGCCCGATCCCGTCAGATCTCGGAAGCTAAGCAGGGTGAGGCTTGATTAGTACTGTGTTGGGAGACTGCCTGGGAATACCAGGTGCTGTGGGTGTTTTTATTTTTCGCTTCCCTAATGAAAATATACATGGCATTCCTTGCAGCAAATGAAAATGTTTCATTTTTTACTACTTTTTTCCCGCAGTGGCAAAGAAATATATCGTTTTTTCCTCAGAAAGTTCAACACAATGCAACCTTCCAAAATAGAATTCTGACATCAAGAATTCCGTCTATAGTACATTTGAGTGCACCTGTCATTTTCTCAGTCTCTGTGTATGCATGGAGCAAGATATAGGCTCATGGATTTAAGAATGAGAGGATATCATGAGACAGCAATCTCCACCTACGGCCATACTACCTTGAAAGCGCCCGATCCCGTCAGATCTCGGAAGCTAAGCAGGGTGAGGCTTGATTAGTACTGGGTTGGGAGACTGCCTGGGAATACCAGGTGCTGTGGGTGTTTTTATTTTTCGCTTCCCTAATGAAAATATACATGGCATTCCTTGCAGCAAATGAAAATGTTTCATTTTTTACTACTTTTTTCCCGCAGTGGCAAAGAAATATATCGTTTTTTCCTCTGAAAGTTCAACACAATGCAACCTTCCAAAATAGAATTCTGACATCAAGAATTCCGTCTATAGTACATTTGAGTGCACCTGTCATTTTCTCAGTCTCTGTGTATGCATGGAGCAAGATATAGGCTCATGGATTTAAGAATGAGAGGATATCATGAGACAGCAATCTCCACCTACGGCCATACTACCTTGAAAGCGCCCGATCCCGTCAGATCTCGGAAGCTAAGCAGGGTGAGGCTTGATTAGTACTGGGTTGGGAGACTGCCTGGGAATACCAGGTGCTGTGGGTGTTTTTATTTTTCGCTTCCCTAATGAAAATATACATGGCATTCCTTGCAGCAAATGAAAATGTTTCATTTCTTGCTACTTTTTTCCCGCAGTGGCAAAGAAATATATCGTTTTTTCCTCTGAAAGTTCAACACAATGCAACCTTCCAAAATAGAATTCTGACATCAAGAATTCCGTCTATAGTACATTTGAGTGCACCTGTCATTTTCTCAGTCTCTGTGTATGCATGGAGCAAGATATAGGCTCATGGATTTAAGAATGAGAGGATATCATGAGACAGCAATCTCCACCTACGGCCATACTACCTTGAAAGCGCCCGATCCCGTCAGATCTCGGAAGCTAAGCAGGGTGAGGCTTGATTAGTACTGGGTTGGGAGACTACCTGGGAATACCAGGTGCTGTGGGTGTTTTTATTTTTCGCTTCCCTAATGAAAATATATATGCCATTCCTTGCAGCAAATGAAAATGTTTAATTTTTTACTACTTTTTTCCCGCAGTGGCAAAGAAATATATAGTTTTTTTCCTCAGAAAGTTCAACACAATGCAACCTTCCAAAATAGAATTCTGACATCAAGAATTCCGTCTATAGTACATTTGAGTACACCTGTCATTTTCTCAGTCTCTGTGTATGCATGGAGCAAGATATAGACTCATGGATTTAAGAATGAGAGGATATCATGAGACAGCAATCTCCATCTACGGCCATACTTTCTTGAAAGCGCCCGATCCCGTCAGATCTCGGAAGCTAAGCAGGGTGAGGCTTGATTAGTACTGGGTTGGGAAACTGCCTGGGAATACCAGGTGCTGTGGGTGTTTTTATTTTTCGCTTCCCTAATGAAAATATACATGGCATTCCTTGCAGCAAATGAAAATGTTTCATTTTTTACTACTTTTTTCCCGCAGTGGCAAAGAAATATATCGTTTTTTCCTCTGAAAGTTCAACACAATGCAACCTTCCAAAATAGAATTCTGACATCAAGAATTCCGTCTATAGTACATTTGAGTACACCTGTCATTTTCTCAGTCTCTGTGTATGCATGGAGCAAGATATAGGCTCATGGATTTAAGAATGAGAGGATATCATGAGACAGGAATCTCCACCTACGGACATACTACCTTGAAAGCGCCCGATCCCGTCAGATCTCGGAAGCTAAGCAGGGTGAGGCTTGATTAGTACTGTGTTGGGAGACTGCCTGGGAATACCAGGTGCTGTGGGTGTTTTTATTTTTCGCTTCCCTAATGAAAATATACATGGCATTCCTTGCAGCAAATGAAAATGTTTCATTTTTTACTACTTTTTTCCCGCAGTGGCAAAGAAATATATCGTTTTTTCCTCAGAAAGTTCAACACAATGCAACCTTCCAAAATAGAATTCTGACATCAAGAATTCCGTCTATAGTACATTTGAGTGCACCTGTCATTTTCTCAGTCTCTGTGTATGCATGGAGCAAGATATAGGCTCATGGATTTAAGAATGAGAGGATATCATGAGACAGCAATCTCCACCTACGGCCATACTACCTTGAAAGCGCCCGATCCCGTCAGATCTCGGAAGCTAAGCAGGGTGAGGCTTGATTAGTACTGGGTTGGGAGACTGCCTGGGAATACCAGGTGCTGTGGGTGTTTTTATTTTTCGCTTCCCTAATGAAAATATACATGGCATTCCTTGCAGCAAATGAAAATGTTTCATTTTTTACTACTTTTTTCCCGCAGTGGCAAAGAAATATATCGTTTTTTCCTCTGAAAGTTCAACACAATGCAACCTTCCAAAATAGAATTCTGACATCAAGAATTCCGTCTATAGTACATTTGAGTGCACCTGTCATTTTCTCAGTCTCTGTGTATGCATGGAGCAAGATATAGGCTCATGGATTTAAGAATGAGAGGATATCATGAGACAGCAATCTCCACCTACGGCCATACTACCTTGAAAGCGCCCGATCCCGTCAGATCTCGGAAGCTAAGCAGGGTGAGGCTTGATTAGTACTGGGTTGGGAGACTGCCTGGGAATACCAGTTGCTGTGGGTGTTTTTATTTTTCGCTTCCCTAATGAAAATATACATGGCATTCCTTGCAGCAAATGAAAATGTTTCATTTTTTACTACTTTTCTCCCGCAGTGGCAAAGAAATATATCGTTTTTTCCTCTGAAAGTTCAACACAATGCAACCTTCCAAAATAGAATTCTGACATCAAGAATTCCGTCTATAGTACATTTGAGTGCACCTGTCATTTTCTCAGTCTCTGTGTATGCATGGAGCAAGATATAGGCTCATGGATTTAAGAATGAGAGGATATCATGAGACAGCAATCTCCACCTACGGCCATACTACCTTGAAAGCGCCCGATCCCGTCAGATCTCGGAAGCTAAGCAGGGTGAGGCTTGATTAGTACTGGGTTGGGAGACTGCCTGGGAATACCAGGTGCTGTGGGTGTTTTTATTTTTCGCTTCCCTAATGAAAATATACATGGCATTCCTTGCAGCAAATGAAAATGTTTCATTTTTTACTACTTTTTTCCCGCAGTGGCAAAGAAATATATCGTTTTTTCCTCTGAAAGTTCAACACAATGCAACCTTCCAAAATAGAATTCTGACATCAAGAATTCCGTCTATAGTACATTTGAGTACACCTGTAATTTTCTCAGTCTCTGTGTATGCATGGAGCAAGATATAGGCTCATGGATTTAAGAATGAGAGGATATCATGAGACAGGAATCTCCACCTACGGACATACTACCTTGAAAGCGCCCGATCCCGTCAGATCTCGGAAGCTAAGCAGGGTGAGGCTTGATTAGTACTGTGTTGGGAGACTGCCTGGGAATACCAGGTGCTGTGGGTGTTTTTATTTTTCGCTTCCCTAATGAAAATATACATGGCATTCCTTGCAGCAAATGAAAATGTTTAATTTTTTACTACTTTTTTCCCGCAGTGGCAAAGAAATATATCGTTTTTTCCTCAGAAAGTTCAACACAATGCAACCTTCCAAAATAGAATTCTGACATCAAGAATTCCGTCTATAGTACATTTGAGTGCACCTGTCATTTTCTCAGTCTCTGTGTATGCATGGAGCAAGATATAGGCTCATGGATTTAAGAATGAGAGGATATCATGAGACAGCAATCTCCACCTACGGCCATACTACCTTGAAAGTGCCCGATCCTGTCAGATCTCGGAAGCTAAGCAGGGTGAGGCTTGATTAGTACTGGGTTGGGAGACTGCCTGGGAATACCAGGTGCTGTGGGTGTTTTTATTTTTCGCTTCCCTAATGAAAATATACATGGCATTCCTTGCAGCAAATGAAAATGTTTCATTTTTTACTACTTTTTTCCCGCAGTGGCAAAGAAATATATCGTTTTTTCCTCTGAAAGTTCAACACAATGCAACCTTCCAAAATAGAATTCTGACATCAAGAATTCCGTCTATAGTACATTTGAGTGCACCTGTCATTTTCTCAGTCTCTGTGTATGCATGGAGCAAGATATAGGCTCATGGATTTAAGAATGAGAGGATATCATGAGACAGCAATCTCCACCTACGGCCATACTACCTTGAAAGCGCCCGATCCCGTCAGATCTCGGAAGCTAAGCAGGGTGAGGCTTGATTAGTACTGGGTTGGGAGACTGCCTGGGAATACCAGGTGCTGTGGGTGTTTTTATTTTTCGCTTCCCTAATGAAAATATACATGGCATTCCTTGCAGCAAATGAAAATGTTTCATTTTTTACTACTTTTTTCCCGCAGTGGCAAAGAAATATATCGTTTTTTCCTCTGAAAGTTCAACACAATGCAACCTTCCAAAATAGAATTCTGACATCAAGAATTCCGTCTATAGTACATTTGAGTGCACCTGTCATTTTCTCAGTCTCTGTGTATGCATTGAGCAAGATATAGGCTCAAGGATTTTAGAATGAGAGGATATCATGAGACAACAATCTCCAACTACGGCCATACTACCTTGAAAGCCCCCGATCCCGTCAGATCTCGGAAGCTAAGCAGGGTGAGGCTTGATTAGTACTGTGTTGGGAGACTGCCTGGGAATACCAGGTGCTGTGGGTGTTTTTATTTTTCGCTTCCCTAATGAAAATATACATGGCATTCCTTGCAGCAAATGAAAATGTTTCATTTCTTGCTACTTTTTTCCCGCAGTGGCAAAGAAATATATCGTTTTTTCCTCTGAAAGTTCAACACAATGCAACCTTCCAAAATAGAATTCTGACATCAAGAATTCCGTCTATAGTACATTTGAGTACACCTGTCATTTTCTCAGTCTCTGTGTATGCATGGAGCAAGATATAGACTCATGGATTTAAGAATGAGAGGATATCATGAGACAGCAATCTCCATCTACGGCCATACTTTCTTGAAAGCGCCCGATCCCGTCAGATCTCGGAAGCTAAGCAGGGTGAGGCTTGATTAGTACTGGGTTGGGAGACTACCTGAGACTACCTGGGAATACCAGGTGCTGTGGGTGTTTTTATTTTTCGCTTCCCTAATGAAAATATATATGCCATTCCTTGCAGCAAATGAAAATGTTTAATTTTTTACTACTTTTTTCCCGCAGTGGCAAAGAAATATATAGTTTTTTTCCTCAGAAAGTTCAACACAATGCAACCTTCCAAAATAGAATTCTGACATCAAGAATTCCGTCTATAGTACATTTGAGTACACCTGTCATTTTCTCAGTCTCTGTGTATGCATGGAGCAAGATATAGACTCATGGATTTAAGAATGAGAGGATATCATGAGACAGCAATCTCCATCTACGGCCATACTTTCTTGAAAGCGCCCGATCCCGTCAGATCTCGGAAGCTAAGCAGGGTGAAGCTTGATTAGTACTGTGTTGGGAGACTGCCTGGGAATACCAGGTGCTGTGGGTGTTTTTATTTTTCGCTTCCCTAATGAAAATATACATGCCATTCCTTGCAGCAAATGAAAATGTTTCATTTTTTACTACTTTTTTCCCGCAGTGGCAAAGAAATATATCGTTTTTTCCTCTGAAAGTTCAAAACAATGCAACCTTCCAAAATAGAATTCTGACATCAAGAATTCCGTCTATAGTACATTTGAGTGCACCTGTCATTTTCTCAGTCTCTGTATATGCATGGAGCAAGATATAGGCTCATGGATTTAAGAATGAGAGGATATCATGAGACAGCAATCTCCACCTGTGGCCATACTACCTTGAAAGCGCCCGATCCCGTCAAATCTCGGAAGCTAAGCAGGGTGAGGCTTGATTAGTACTGGGTTGGGAGACTGCCTGGGAATACCAGGTTCTGTGGGTGTTTTTATTTTTCGCTTCCCTAATGAAAATATACATGGCATTCCTTGCAGCAAATGAAAATGTTTCATTTTTTACTACTTTTTTCCCGCAGTGGCAAAGAAATATATCGTTTTTTCCTCTGAAAGTTCAACACAATGCAACCTTCCAAAATAGAATTCTGACATCAAGAATTCCGTCTATAGTACATTTGAGTGCACCTGTCATTTTCTCAGTCTCTGTGTATGCATGGAGCAAGATATAGGCTCATGGATTTAAGAATGAGAGGATATCATGAGACAGCAATCTCCACCTACGGCCATACTACCTTGAAAGCGCCCGATCCCGTCAGATCTCGGAAGCTAAGCAGGGTGAGGCTTGATTAGTACTGGGTTGGGAGACTGCCTGGGAATACCAGGTGCTGTGGGTGTTTTTATTTTTCGCTTCCCTAATGAAAATATACATGGCATTCCTTGCAGCAAATGAAAATGTTTCCTTTTTTTTTTACTTTTTTCCCGCAGTGGCAAAGAAATATATCGTTTTTTCCTCTGAAAGTTCAACACGATGCAACCTTCCAAAATAGAATTCTGACATCAAGAATTCCGTCTATAGTACATTTGAGTACACCTGTCATTTTCTCAGTCTCTGTGTATGCATGGAGCAAGATATACTGTAGGCTCATGGATTTAAGAATGAGAGGATATCATGAGACAGGAATCTCCACCTACGGACATACTACCTTGAAAGCGCCCGATCCCGTCAGATCTCGGAAGCTAAGCAGGGTGAGGCTTGATTAGTACTGTGTTGGGAGACTGCCTGGGAATACCAGGTGCTGTGGGTGTTTTTATTTTTCGCTTCCCTAATGAAAATATACATGGCATTCCTT